>NC_079460.1:7398178-8648178 GCF_026250575.1 Diorhabda carinulata | reverse complement strand
TTTCTGTTTATTTTATTAAGGTGCAACATACATTATTTTAATACTGAAACTATCAACATCTCGATTTGAAACTTAAACAAATAAGATCTCATACTTTGATTCTTTTGCCATGCGAGCAACCTGCATTTATTGCCATTCCTTGAAATATTAATTCTTTTAATTTTCCTAAAAAATATTAAAATGACTGCATTAAACTGCATCTAAAATATTAGCTATTAGGCTAACAAACTGAAATTCACATTTGTTCTCAATTCTATTTTTTAATGTTTGAAAAAGTATGCTTCCCGTTTTTCCTCTGATATTTTGAAAAGCTGCTTCAGATTTTTTTATTATCCATACATTTTCTTTGAACTGGTTCACTACCTGCTTTAAGATTAGTTTCTTGAAAACTGTTTCAAAGAAACAGATTTATAAAATTGTTTGTTTGTTGAAACGCTTGCCACAGCTTTACATTTTTTAAAATTTGTTCAGTTATGCACAATTTGCTATTTACTAATAATATTTGCAAATATTTGGAAAAATACATATAATATGCAAAAGATGTATAATACGCACCTTGCATATTGGGGTTACCTTCTTCATAACTGTCACACACGAATAGATTAGAAAATTTTATACGAGTTGTGAACATCATGAATTAGTTTTATGAAAAATATATTGATGACAAGATTGAAAAATGAATACATACATTAGGTAACATTATATAATAGACTGCTTTGATACGCTACTGTTGAACAATATATTACAGTTGGATGATCTAGAAGACTTCCGGTTTCCAAAAGAGCGAGCAGACGAGCTAGTATACCGCACTTACATTAATTTGTTTTTTTATGTAAGTACGCGAAATTGCTTTACATATGTCATGGGATACCAACGAAATTATATGTATTAAAATTGTAAGATACATTGAACCCCAGACAAAGTCTATATTACTATGAACTACTTGGTTAATCCACTTACTATTTTCAGATGTATATGATATTAAAAAATAATTAATAGTTACTTATTTCAACACTTACAATTTTAAAAAGTCTGCGAACCAGGCACAGCTAGTCTTTGGGATGAATAGCCCTACTTGCATTTAATTATACTTTATAAACCCTTGTGATCCCTAGTAGGGTCTACTCATGCGACCGAATAATATATTAACCGTCTATTTTGTAGGAGATGCTGATATTGATTATTCATTAGAAATATACTGATTTATAATTTCCATTTCGTCCAATGAAATTCAATACAATTAATCAGATAGCCAAAGAGTAGTATCTTATTATATGTAATTTATCAAGAGAAGGGTGGGGATAGGGTGGTTATTTGTTCATTGGTAAGATGTGATCTGATTCAGTGGTCTCAATCTGCCTACTACACGCAACGAATCACGCCTTTTTCCTGGTTGATTACAAGGTCTCAATTTGCCTACTCCTTGGAATTTTATCGTAGAAATGAGCTGAAACAAAAAAATATAAAATGATTAAAATACAAAATAAAAATAACATGCTTACCATCAAGAACAATGTTGACACTAACACACTCACTACTGTTCCTGAAATAAACTGGGGAGGTAGTCGTCTGGACTTGCAATTATAGAGGATCTATTGGCGGGTTTTGGGGTTTTGGCGAGCGTAGGAAGTATATCATTGGCGGGAGGGGTAATAAATGTGTAGAGATTGGCTTCTCGGGGGATTCTAGAGGAAATGTTGTTGTTGGTTGGTATTGGTATTGGAGCGAAGTGGATGAAGAAGGTGTTTCCAAGTTGGCGGCAATTTCTGGCTACCGTCACTTGTATTCAGACAGTTTGGACGTTTCTCTATTTCGATAGCTTCTCGAATAATCCTGGACTTGAAGGAGCGGAGTGGGGCGATAGTTTTGGTTCTATTGAAATCGATTGTGTGTTCGGTATGGACACGATGTTGGGCAAGAGTGGAGGAAATATCGGAATTGGTGACAGTGTTCCTTGGCTCTGACGGAAATACGTCGATTTGTCTGGCCAATATAGGAACGGAGGCAATCTGAGCAGGGAATTTCATACACTCCATGGTGTTCATTGGATATTTTGCATTTGACGGATCTGATTAGACGGGAGAGTTTCTGATTGGGTTTGAAGATTGTGCGAATATTGTGGGGTTTAAAGATGCAAATTTTGTCTATTACACCTTTTATGTAAGGAAGGGATACGCTCCTAGCGATTTGGGATTTCTTGTGGGATTGAGCGTTGAGGAAACGATTGGTATGAGTGGGTTTGCGATAGACAGAGTGAGAGAAACCGTGTGGAGAAAGTTTTCTGATTATGACTTAGAGGAATGGCAGATATGGCTTCTCCTCCACCTCCATCGTAAACTGTATACAAGGATGTACGCCATTCAGATGGAGCGGGAAGGAATTTAAAGTATCTCTTTCATGGGGCCAAATGACAAAAGTGTCATCAACATATCATACTCAACAACTTGTTCGGAGAGGGGAGGAGGATAGTTCTTTGTTTTCTAAATGGTACATAAAAATGTTGGCATTGACGGGAGTGGGAGGGGATCCCATAGGAGCCTTCCATTTGCCTATAGAAATTTCTTTGGAATATGAAGTAGGTGTTGGACAAACAATGTTTGAGCGTAAGGTAATCTGGAACGATGTGATGACTAGTATCATCATATATCATCTATTCGAAATAATCCAAGACATTGATCAAAACAGTTCTAAGTGTCTGTCCAGTACTCGTTGGATTCTCTCCTGTGTTTAATTAATACCATATTTTAGAAAAAAAGGGAAGTTGACTGGAGCAGAGATTTGTTGAGTTTTACGCTACAAATTTGTTCTCCATGATAACCTTGGCAGATATTAGTGATAGAAATGAAAATATTTATTGAAATATTTTCAAATTTTGAACCAGAATCGAATCACCATAATCCTAAAGCAACAATCATTATTACATTTACTGCAAAACTTAAAATTCAGAAACAAATTCGAGGACTGAAAATGAATTGAATGACAGATGACACTCAAATTGCAAATTATTATAAAACAAGTATGTTTTTCAATTTTTAGAACATAATTTTTACATTTCCACCTACTTATCCAGAGTGTTTCCACTGTAACTAGTTAAATATAAGAGTAAACTCAATTTGCACCAAGAATTTAGTTTCGTCAGTTCATAAATTATACTTGAATTGTAAGTAGTGAAGCAAAAACACAGTTAATACTGTTCTTGGATATTATATACAACAATGTTAATATTTGTAGCAGCTAAACTGTGATAGAATGATAAAAGTGCATAACTAAAATTTCTACTTAGAAATATCTAGTAGTTGCGTGTATTTCATTAAGCAATCAACACAAAAAAATTAGCTGGTTTCAAAGGAATGCCAAAAACGTTGAACCAACTTCAAATTGAGAACGCACCAACATTTTTTAATTGTACATTGGAAAGGTATAATCGATTAATTTTTAAAACAGACTGCAGCAGTTTCAGTATTTGTAAAAGTTGTTCTTCAACTTTCATTATTATTATTGGAACAAGTTGATAAAGACACGTGATTATAAATATGTTACTCATGAATAGTTACATAAATTATTCTGTTATCAAAATAAATATTGAAATTAGTTAAATAGCTATGGGTAGAAAAAAAATATGTGTGATTTTCAAGCTATACAGTGTGTTTGTTAGGTCAATGTAAACTTTTAGCAGCCCATAGAAGACAAAATTTTGAATCTATTTAGACACACTTTGTACGGAATATTACGGATTTGAAGATTTTTTTTGTTATTGATATTTGTAAAACAGGCACATAAGTTGGTCACATGATTAAAAATTCTTCTTCAATACAATTCAAAATTTTGTAATATTGATATGTGTTAATCTATATGAATATCTGAAAATTTTTTTTCAGAATCCAACGAAATGTAAGCAAATGTGATACATAACAACTGCATTTTACAAATTGCTGAAATAGTAAGTAGTTGATAATAAAGTTGATTGAAATGAAATATTGATGATAATTAGATTGTTAATCGTAACTGAGTTGATTACAACTTCCAAACTTTTAATAATTTTTATGCAGCTATGTAGTTATGACACAATTCTACAAGTGTGTGTAAGATTTTTAACTTTTAAATTTCATATCCAGGTCTACAATAATTTATGAAAATACGAATCAATTGAGACCGTTATGTTAAACCAATTTGCAGTTCTTGCGTCTACAATCGTTGGGGCAGTCGTAAACATGCTGCTTCAGAAACCCAAAAAGTACAAACGATTTTAATAAATCCACGACCAATCGTTAATTTTTCCATCTAATTATATTTATTTAAATGCATATATTTTGTTTATTCACAAAATAAATATTAATTTTAGAAAATAACATAACTACTCTGTATTGGTACGATATAGAATAAGGTTATACTTTACTCATTTTTTTCTTCCAACTGCATTTATCCATTTATTTATTTTATCCTCTTTCCACTTAGCTACGGAAAATATGTGAAATAATTTTTTATTAAATCTTCTTGTTTTTATTTATATTAAGAGAATTATTTGATAATAATTTGGCCAAATCGAGCACTGTAGTCGATTCAGTTGTTCCCACTTCATTACCTGCCAATAAATGACAACTGAAAATTTCGCTCTTAGATTGAAGTTCTGTCAAGAAAATTAATTACCAAGAACTGAGGTGCTTTGACCTACGCTATCGTTTACTTCAACGTTGATGATAACCTTGTATATATTTCGCATTGAGGTATAGAAAATTCACTTAATTCGTTTGCTAAAGGAAATATGTGAAAACTCGTCCTTAAAATGAATCCTGAATACGCTAATTACTATCACAGCACCAACCCTACAATGTTATTGTGGGGGTATTGGTTTAGTGGTCGTATGATTGTTATCAACAGTTCCACAAATTCTAAATTAAATTAATTGAAAATATAATTGAGAAGATAATATGGGAGGTTTTAGAAAGTTCTATGTTTAAAAATATTCCGGATAATGCAACTATATCGTTTCAATGAACTACTCAGTACACAGTTCTGGAATCAAATTGACATTATTTTCAATCACATAAAATGCGTAATGCTTAACAGAATTTGTAAAATCACTTTGAATCCTCACGTATACCAAGAATTAACTACGTTTAGAGTAAGCAGTTACGTGACATATTTGTTGAAGAAAAATATTTAGTATTATATAACTTCCTGTGCAACATGAGTGGTGTGAAAGATCGATGTTGAATTAAATACTATTAATTTTGTGGAAGCATATAAATTTTCTGTTCTTGGATAAAGAATTTGGCACCGGTTCCAAAGTGAATTTAACACATCTTCAAAGATACGGTCATATAAAAAAGTAGGTCATACCATCCTATATAACTTTCTAAATTTAGATACTGGCATCAATGCAAAGAAACGTACACCTTAATGATAACAAATAAAAAGCAGGTGGATGCAACCATATACTCAGAGGGTTTGTCCTTGTTTTGTAGAGAAAAATCTGTGAACACGATTTTTAGTTTTAGAATCATCATAATTTACTATCATGGATTCGATATAAATAGTGTCTGTATATTCGTATAGATCCTTAAATATGATATTTCTCTCTCATAGAGCCTATACTGTTCATATTAAACAGCAACTTAGTATAACACGCAGAAGATTTTTGGAGTGAAGTATGATTCAGTAGATGACCAAACAAAATGCCTTTTTTGTAATCTAGAGAATGGAGTTTTACCTACTATGTTAAAGCTGTGAATAAAGGAATCTAGGACTTTATGATTAAATGAATGTACATATTTTCAATCAGTTCCATCTTTCTTCTGAAGTAAATTTCCAAAATTATGTGCTCTGTTTAGAAGGATCACTCTCGAATTTATTCAGATGTGTATTTAGAAATTTTCATGCAAAAGAAGATATGCCGGTATTAACTGAGCAGGTGTTATTGAATAATAAAAGAAAGGAAACAGGAAGGAATCTTGTAGAAAGGGTACTGGGATACTACAAGGGTAAGTCTATTTAGTATTTATTTTTAAGAAAAACTTCTTCTGCTATATACAATTCTTTTGAATAAATGGTTTTTTTATATCAAGCCATAATCATGACGCAAATTGTCTTTTCAGAAGAATAGTAAATCAGAGAATTTATTTCAGGTATGTTGTTCTCAAATTAACATTGTGGATTGATTTTCGATTTCAGACAGATCATACATTACCTACCAAATAAATACCAGTTACTGATAATAATTAAACTCTCTACTATTTAACGTACTGCTGAGGTACATAACGGCAGCTTGACATGACGTGCAAGACAACGTGCAAGAAATTGTATGCAATTTTTTCCAAAGTCAAAATGTTTCATAGATCAATATTGGACGTTGTTTGACAAGTCTCTTATGACTGCATGATGGCTGCCCCTAACAAAACTTCCATAAGTAAATTAAACAAATTCCTAACGTCAAATTTTATTAAATATTTTGTGACCGGTTTACGCCAATTTAAAAATAATCAAGCAAGTGAAATGAACAAGAAAGAAGTCCAGAGGCCAATACGTAGTTTGATATAGACCAGGCAAGATTACATAATACGATAATTATTGTTTAAAACAAAAATAAGGCCGGAATGGTTGGAGGGTATTAATTAATTAATTAAGTAGCTATACTCAAGTAATAATTGAAATTTTCTACAAAAGTTAAGAAAGTTCTTGAATTCTGAAATTATGTTCTTAAAAATCACGATTTTTTGTCACCAAGTTTTTATTTATTATAGTTTGTATATATTTATAAGGTTGTTGATTTATTCTATTATCCATTTTTTGAAGTCTGAGTAAAAGGCGTGACAGGTCTTTAAAGAGCCTCTGCGAGTGGTGTCTTCATTTACTTTTGCACGATAAAATCGGAAAAAGTTGACCCGATACCAGCATGAAACAAATGTAACCATCATTAATCACTTATTACACGTAAATATGTATGTTTCCATTAAGTACTACCAATTCTGTACGCCCACGAAAAATAATGCCTCCTTTAACAGCAGCTTTACCACTTTGAACAGATGAACTTCTTACAATGCTCTTCAATTTCTAGGCACTTGAAAAAGATTTCATATACTCAATACGCCCTCCATTCAATATGACAATTCACATGTTCATTAGCCTATGTTACTACTATCCGATGAATTTTTGTGATTTTAAATTGGGGTTCCATCAGTAATTTATTGAATGTATCAATTTGGAAACTCAGAAAGTTATCAAGTGTGGTAGTTGATGTCAAGTAATTAGCACCAAACAGAAACACACCAGACATTTTATTACTGGATTAATGACAGATTGGTTTTAAATTTTCATTTCACGTCATAACTACATATAACAAACATATAATTCTAATAATATAACCAAACATTTTTCAAAACTACATTCTCCAAAGCACTACAACTTTTCTTATAATTTTCTAAAGTTCATTATTAGAAACTT
The DNA here is from genome assembly GCF_026250575.1 of Diorhabda carinulata. Lineage (NCBI taxonomy): Eukaryota > Metazoa > Arthropoda > Insecta > Coleoptera > Chrysomelidae > Diorhabda > Diorhabda carinulata. The sequence goes on along the minus strand of NC_079460.1, from coordinate 8,640,738 downwards.
AGCATATGACCGAATTATATGTGTTATTAATTTTTTATTTCTTAGACCTTTTGACGTCTCGACATTTTGTAGCCTTTTTCAAAATATTACTTGACACTGACAATTTGCGTATTTATTTTAATATGTAGATGATTTTGATAAAGACTGCAACAGGTTGAAACTTGGAATTTTTATCTGTCTTTAAAAAATAAAAAGAAACTAATTTTAAATCAGATGAGACCTAAAATCAAAGCGATTTAGAAACATATATTATTAATTTAATGATAGGTCTGCTTGTTACTCTTATGAGTAGATTTTGATTGATTTAGCAAGCATGTTTTCATGTTGTTGTTGAGAGTTCAACAACTGGTCATTTTTGTCTATGGCAAACTATTCTATATTCTATAAACAAAAGTTCCCTAAAGGAAGGACTGTACTATACTACCATCTCCTCTTTGCTCTATTTTTGAGAAGGGAGAAGTTTTTTATCTGGAAAGTACAGAATGCATGTGGAGTTATGGGGAATGACTTTTGTATTCTAGAAGTCAGGGTCAGAGATATCAAATAGGAACTTTTCCATGATAACAATATTGTTACAATTGTTTTCATAGAATTATTGGTTATTTGTACCTGGTTCGTTTTTTTCGAAAGTTATATTCTTTTTATTTAGTCACTAGGAACAATCAAGTAAAACTGTATATCAGTAATGAGTAATATCTTATTATGATTTTTCTCATCTACCTGTTGCATCATATAATGGCTTGTCATAATTGGGTTTTTGACCTCACCTGAGATGCTCGTTGACTCGTGGTGACCTTTAAATTATTTAATATAATTACAGTTCTGGGAATACACATATGTTTTAATTATTTATTTTCTCGCATTCTTACGTACCAGAAACAGTTTCTTATAAAAAGTTTCCACGCATCTTATAGGAATAAGATATTATAATACGCTCAGTAAACAGCTTTTGAAAATATAACATTCATTTCGATTTTATCATGAGCTTAAGATTCTAGTAACTAAACAAATAAAATATTCCAAAAAATAGAAAGAGAATTCTATTTCTGTAAATGATTATACAAATCGTCTTTTTCAAATTCGGAATCCTGCACTGAATATATTTGCTGTACAACCGTCGTTTGCACTTGAGTTGATGTCTGTCAATATTTTTTCTTTCTTACACTCAAATTATCACTGCCAAATTATATATTCTCAATTGATTTAAATAGAAGCAAAATTATGCATAATTGATGATGTGACTAAAAAACATTCGCTAAAGCCAATGTGAGTAATACTACGAAGCTACATTATTTGTAGGTTCTTCTTGAATAGTGCATTCTCTCTATTCTCTTTAATACCAGGATTTGCAAATCTGCTTCTCCATTTCCTACGTCATTGTCCATTCAAAAAACCTATAGTTGATCGCCATCGACGCGCTAGACCACCTCTTAGTTAGGAGTTCTTTTATAAAAACTCGGTTATCATGGACAGGCTCAGACTTCTGAGCGTCTCACGAAGTAAATTATTTTGTCCATTATATGGCGTTTGTATAATTGACCTACAATAACCTTTTCTGTTGGGGTATTCAGCCCCATGCTAAGCTGGTTTCTCATTTATTATGTGGGTGCACTCATTAGCGCCAATTGGCTTTTGAAGTGCTTTCCTCCTGTACTAAATGCATCTATTATTCGTATAAAATAGTATACTCAGAATTATATCAATGAGGTCACTTTATGAAATGTTTGTGAAACACTAAATATGTGGGGATATCTAACAAATGATCAAAACTAATAGTATAATCGTATACTTTTTCGAATATTAGTATAACAATCCATTAATAAGCAATATGTGTCGTTTTACAAAAATATTTTAAATCGCCTCGTATACAAGAATGTATACAGTGACATAACCGTCAGTCATTTTTCAGGAAAGTGTGCGGGATTTTTGTGATGAAATTTTGTAACTTTTCCCACAATAAATTTGAAACAAACCTATTTAACATCTGACATATATGGCCACGTTTGTGTACCTTTTGCAATATTAATTTCAATATTCAGAAGTTGTAGGTATTAATAAATGAGATAAACAATTGTATATTGAATACCGTATATTATTATTGTTGTAATAGAAAGCACTTAAACATTTCACGTCTACATAATAATTTCTACAAATATGTTTGATTATCCATTTTCTCTTGGTTGTCCGCGGTATGGGAAATATATTTTCTGTCCGGTTATGATGTATTCACAGATTCGTAGGAAACAAATTAAACAAAGAGTTGATTAGAAAAGTAAATATAACACATGTATGTTTACATAAAAGCAGTTAGTTAATTATTGAGAAGAATTCTTACTGGTTCCTAGCATTGACATTATTCTCCACTAAGTGGTATACTTGTATGACGAGATTGAATGTTCTTTGTCAAATGAGGTTGTTTTATTTGTTGCGTGGTATTGTTGGCTGATAAATATTTTTTTTTTTCAGTTTTAAAGTGCTCTGAAATAAAATGGTGGTTACTGTAGTCCAGTAAATAAATTATATAATCTACAATTATATAGATTTCAAATCAAATATAGGTTCTCCTTAACAAAAAGATATTGCAATATCAACATTATACAGTTTTGTTTCTTAATTTTATTATGGTCAGTATTTCCCGTAACAACGGCCGCGAAACCGAACGTCACTTCCAAATTTGACATTTTTAAAAACTACAAAGACAAGAATTATTTTTTATTGAATACCAACAAATTATTTTATATATATATATATATATATATATATATATATATATATATATATATATATATATATTAATTATACACTTTGTATTATCACTTACATTTACTTCAGAAGTTGAAGCAACTACATCTAGTTATTTTATTATTGTTATTGTCTTCATTCGAACCAGATACTATATCGCCAGAAATTGAGTTGGAAATTTGCTTTTTATTTTCGATAGAGTCTTCTATATATACTCCCGCTACTGTCGTGTACTTTCATCCACCGTGACATTTGAGAATTGAAATATCAGCCCCAGTATTGGCAAGCAGCGTGACAGAACTTCTTCGAAAACTGTGGCCTCTGTATGTTTCAGGGTTTGGTAATCTGAGATAACGCTTTTGAGTTCAGGAGGAGTGGAAGGTACTGAAATATCGTTATCAGTATCAGAAATTTTACATTTTGTCAAGAACTGTCAAAATATTTTGTATATATTCAAACTTATCATTTCAATAGCGCACGGTGATATTGTTTAAATAAATTGAACTGCTGTTGATTTTAGAGTAATAATATTATATTATATAATATTATTAATTATTATTATTATATTTTAATAAAATATATTTATTTGCATTTATTTATTATCTAGTTTAATAATTTTAACGATTGCACGAAAAATAGTTTTTTAAAACTAATCCTTCAACTTTTTAATTTTTATTCAACACTATACTTAGTATTTAACGGAAAGTAGGGAATTATATAGAAATTCATAATTTTGAAATAATAAATGTATTATTATCATACGACTATATACAAAAACAATTTGTATATAAAATAAAACCAGAGGACCGAGAATAAACTAATGTCTTTTTGAATATTATTTTTTCATTAAAATCAATTGTGGGAGCAGCTCATGTATGGGTGTCACAGGATGCTCAATTTTTGTTCTTGGAGGACTACAAATGTACTCTTGTATATGTAATTCTATGTCGTCCCTCTTTGAGGTAAATAACATTTTTTAACAACTCTATAGATAGTTTAAATTTGTGAAATCTGGAAGTCGAAGTGGATAAAGAAATTGTCTAATTCACATCTTTCAAAATAATTATCATATATTCCTTTATAAATGTACTGAGTAACGGTCTAAGCACAAAGTTTTTTGTAAAACATTGCACTCAGGAAGCAATACCATATATTGTAACTCCAAAGGCCATAATGTTTTTGCCGCCATTATTCTTCGAGGAATAATCCTTATCATACAAATTAACGTTTTCATTTCATTGTTCAGGAAATTCTATATTCATCCAATAACAATAATCTATCGGTGGATGTATTTCAGTGTTTTCTAAGATCGACATAAAGTATCCAAAGAGAGAGATATTTTTCTCGGCATAACCAGGCGATGTTTTAATATGTGATTATTTAGAACTCACAATAACCGCAAAATGTCTGACACGAATTCACAATATAATGAGCTGATCAATAATAATCAAATATCGGCATGCACATATACGACGCGACGTTACTTTTTGGTGTCCTTGATATATCTAGATTGGGATGAACATTTATCGATGAACTATTTTATTAATTAATATGTTTAGCTACAGAAATTTCATCTTCAGAAGACAGAAGTGACTTTTGAATTGTTTTTTAAACTATTTAATTCAAAATAATATAATCAAATATTTCCCGTGGTAGGGGCAGAAACGTGATCTTAATAAGCATGAATATCTTCATCTAAGCGCTACGTTCCTCTATTATGTAATCCTTTCCATCAAAATTCTGTGAACTAAACATAAATTAAATTAAAAAAGGAGTACTTTAAATTGACATAATTGTTTGTTTATTCAGTACATATATCGCATACTGTGTTCTACGACTGAAAATTCAACATGATCAGATATTTAACTTCCGTATATATGACTTTATATAGCAATCTACCTATGAAATATTTTATGAATATAGGATCTCAACAAGCTTGAGAATTTTCTATAATAATGTAAATTGTATTCATAGTTGCAGTTTTAGTCGTAAATAAAGATGTATGTATTGAAGTACATTACGAATCGCACAGAACTGCTGCAGTGGAACTGATATATCTAAAGAGATATGAGAGGAATTCAAATCTTTATAATGGGTACACACACCATATTAATAGTTCAATATATGGGAAAACTATATAAATGTTATACTATTCGATTAATTATAAAAATTACAACTTTCATTTTTTTTTTCTATTTAAAATGGAGGTGCTCGCTTCGATAGTACAAATATTAAATTAAATTTTGAAACAATAAACTTCTAAATATCAATTTGGGTGATTCTAGGAGTCAACGTTTATGTCTGGGACTTCGGGATGATACCGCTGGAATTTTGACTCATGAAATTAATTGATACAATTTCTGGTCGAAAGTCTATCAAACTCCAGGTTTCGATACGACTCTGCTCGATCTTGTAGTTTTTTGTTGACATATTAGAATTTATTTATTAGATAAGGTTTCTTCATTTGATCACTGTTAGTATTATATAGATAATAGTTTTAATTTATTACTCATTCAATTTGAATTATTTTACTATAAATTAAATATTCATAGCTATTCGATTTATTAATGATAAATATCACTTTCCTTTCATTTCAATTATTCATAGCCAGAAGAAGACCATATTCGATTCCAAACGCTAAATATTATCCCACATTATTGCATCATTTGTACTTTGGTTAATAATCAAATTTCTCTTATTATTTGTCATGGAATGAATTTCACAAATTTGAATATCAGAATAACAGATATTATTTTTCAATATTTAAATCAGTTTTCATATTTTGAAACTTTACATTTGATACTTTTTAGAGGACACAGAACTAATGTAACCAATAGGCATGATAGGTTTTTCGCCAAATTGTTTACTATTTCGTTGTACAATTATTGTGGCACACTAATTCTGTTTTATAGTCACATAATTAATTAATGAAATAGGAAAAATATTTAATGAAAAACGTAACGACCGATTGATATGTTAAACTGTATTTCTCTAGTTTTCTAATTCTTTCATTCTTAGAAACCGATATGTATTAAAATACCTACAAAGGATAATGGTACTAAATTTATTCCCATCATAAGAAAATTATTACATTAGCAGTTAGATTCACTCATATATTTTCTTTATTTCAATTCTTTTTTGAATTGGTAACTTCAAAAACTTAACGTGAATATGCCATTCTTTTGGTGTCTTGCGTTTCCAATAAATTGATAATATAAGCAAAATATTCAATCCTTATCATGAAAAATTTTAAATTCAAAGAAAAAAACCAATGTTCTTGATGTCACACACAATAATATGGAAACCGAATTTTATACCAACTTACTTAATGTCAAGAACAGAAAATTATTCCATGGTTAAAACAAATTGTATTTTGGTATTGATATGATGGTTAATCCAGTAATTTATATAATTAGTTTTGAAGGTCGTCTAATATTTTGACGGAAACCGTAATAATTTCGAAACATAAAATCAAGATAACTTCTTAAATTGAAAAAAATATACCAAAAATTAATACAACTGAGAAAAAAGTATTTTTCAAAATCATATCCATCATAAGATTTATAGTCCACGAGTAGATGGAAAATATGTTTATCATTATCATTAAGAAATAAACTTAGTCTTGAGTCATAAATTTCAATACATTAGTAGAAGCTGTCAATCCAGTTACCATGATTGAAGCCGATGCCATTTTTATTTAACGATCCTAGTATTATTTTGTCAAACTACTGAATAACTGTTATTATCAACCACAAATTTTATGGTTTTTAACATCTTTAAAATTGTGGAAAACAAGAATATTGAATATGAAAAAGAATATATAAAGTTTGTTACCTCCATTAACATAACATTTATATCCAATGATATTTCAATTTCAATCTTATTTTTATTATGCATCAAAACTTTTCAGTAGCATTTATAAGTACCATATAGTTTAATTATTTCCATACAACATTATAATAATTTCTGTATATCTCTGACCACAAAACTGACCAGCTGCTACTTTTTTAAGCGATCCTCCTACAAAAACAAACTTGCATTAGTTTTGATACCTACTAAAAGAATATATTAATCATTTTCCTCTATTATTCCATCTGAAAGGTGGATTGACTGAGCTTAAAAAAATGATTTTTCAGGGTCGTATTCGATGAGTAGAATAATTCAACTGATTTCGCGATATTTATATGTTCACAAAAGTGTTTTTGAGCATGGATTTTTTTGTATTAAATAAAAAGTAAACAAGTTGATTCTATTTCATGAATGGCAACTCTCTTATATAATCAATCCTACAATTATTTTGTTGACTTGCTGTACTGAGATTAGAGTCAATCAATTAATAATTAAATAATATTCTCAATCATTTTACAAGTATTGAGGGTCAAAAAAATGGTTCTTAGAGACATATGAGTGATTATTAATTGAAGTTGATAAATCCTCAATAAAATCAATATATTGCTTGCGCATTAGATACTGAGCGTTAATATCTGTTTTATCAAATTCTTGATGAAATTTCAACAGATGAAGTGAGAGGATTTCTTAGAAAATTAAGAATTATCTGCAACTAAATATACGCTGAACTTCTAGAGAATATGTTCCATGAGCACATCAATGAACATAAGAAATAGAAGTTTTTTAGTATACAAATGTTAAATTTATACAAGTGAATTAGGTAAATCACAATTCGACCGTAGTAGGTTATATAATATTCTTTATATCAACAATATTATATTGGACAGCATGTTCTGATATGATTTCAAATAGATTCCACAAAGTAGATGATGAGACAGTGAAGCATAGTTTTAATTTACAATATACCACTCCGACCACAAGGGGGTTATTAGCGGTGAGATATGTATATATACACAATAATAATAAATAAGATTATATTCAATGATGTAGATTCAATCTGAAAGTAATTTCAAATTCCATTCAACAAAAAATATTGCCAAGTACCAGAAAAACAAACATGTACATAAATTAAAAATTGCTAGCAAAATTCTCTGACAAACACTCACTTTAAATTTGTTATAGTATGTTATGATAAGATAAGCTGGACGTTTGATCGACTATTTTGACACTCTTTCCAGTATTTATTCAACTTTCATTGAATAAATGGAACCTTTATGACAAATTCTGTTACGTCTGAAAGATGGTATAAGTACGTCTTGTATGCCCATTTATTGCCACACTACATCTAGTGTTGTAGTGAGAGAAGAAGTACTGTTATTCAAATTACGAGTCTATCTTTAGGGTAACATGAACAACACCCAATCCCACCTTTCTGAACAATGTTGTCATCCATATTCGTTCTAAGCTTTTTCGAGATCATAATTCCAATAAATAAACTTATCTTTCATCTTAATTTGTCGCCATTTACAACACTGTTCATTGTACATTCATCAGCTCAATTGATTTTAGAGTTCCAAGTAACGGTCACAGGAGCTAAGTTAACTAATATCTAGGTTACCCTATTTCTGAAAAGGTTATCATCTGAAGACGTTGTATCTGACAGAATATTGTAAAAAATTATCTGACACTTGAGTATATTCTTAGTGGGAATGTGGTAAATTAAACATCAAAGTGTAATATATTTTTACGAGCTTTCGGATACTTGTATTCAATGTCGGGAACTGAAATTATGGTCAAGTACGAAATATATATATATATATATATATATATATATATATATATATAAAAGTATAACAACAATAAAAATTATGTACACTTATAATACAATAATTCAATAATTTTGATATTGTTTTAATAAAGAGCGAAATAGATCGAAACGTCAATTTTTTACCTTTAAAAGCGTTTTCGTATTGGGAATATGGCAAAATTGAACACCAAAATGTGCTAACTCGAATATATTCCGAGCTTTTGAATACTTATGTATTTATCGTCTGGGAATGAATTAGTTAAGAATTGCGGTGTGATAAATTTTGTAATATTTCTTAAGAAACATTCAAAAAAGATTCATCAACTGATAGAAATATTACACACCTCAATTCTTAAATAGTTGATTCTCAGACGGAGAATACATAAGTAAACAAAAGCTCAGTATGTATTATAGTTAGTACACTTTGGTGTTTAATTTTGCCACAGTCCCACTACGAAAACGATATATATATATATATATATATATATATATATATATATATATATATACATATATGCATGTATGTGTATGTGTGTGTATTCTCTGAAAATTAAAACTTAAAAAAACTTTCTGTTTCTAGTGTCTCGAGTCAAATATTTTTTGTAACTTGTTATTGATCCTGGCAATACTCTATAATCTCTATAATTAATCCTAAATTGTTTATAACAATATTTATAACATATCGGAACATTCTGAATTTAATAAAGTTTTCCGATAACTAACGATCAAGTTATATGCTTTAACCACTTTGTCTTACTCCAGCTCTGCTTCAGTTTTACACAGAGGGATGCATGACTTTTACCAAAGGGAGAGTTTACAAATATATTAGTACTATCTATTCATACTATTTTAAATAATAGAAAAGGGATAAAAGTCCGATAAAAAATTAGTGGCAGATGTTCCGGGGTTAACTTTTCAAAAAGCTGAAGTAGGGACGAAGGGTCAGCTAGTTAAAGGGATGTGGAAAATGCAAGTGCACGTAATCGGTTGAGACCGGAAAAAAGACTTTTTGACGTAATTTATTTGTCCGTCTCCAAAAAAATGATATTTTACAAACATACAAGTTAATGCAATATGTACCCATAAAAAATTGAAATGCAATCAATTTAAAACATATAGAATCATTTGGTGATAGAAATTAATGGGATCCTGTTCGACAGAGGAATCGTCCTTAATTTTTTATTATGATTAATTACAAATACTCAAGTATATACTAAAAATAAACATTTCACAAGAAACAAGAGAATTGTTCAACTCACAAAATCTTTATAAATCTCCATATGTGGTGCTTGATACTTGATAATTTCATTATGTAGATACTGGGAAGCTGAAAAAAAATCATTTATAGGTCCGACAGGGAAATAGGTAGATATAGGCATATATAAGAAATGGTTCAAACACAACTCTAACTAATCCAACAGAGAGAACGAGACAGAGCTCATACTGGTTCCCACAGAAATTATTTGTCAAGTTTTGTCTAACTTAGAGAATAATGTTCTGATATGACATCATACAATTTGATATTTTCTATTAATTACTTTTATATATAATGTGAAAATATTTTGAAAACTCATTTGTTGATCTGTTTTCCTAAGCTCAAAAATTAATTCCAATTCAATATTTTTTGATCAACGGTATGTGGCAGATAAGGAATCATGTCTTCTTCTAATGTAAAAGAACATTATAATTTGAAGCAAAATTGGTTAGATTGGATGGTTTACTATTCTTTTCACATTTTTTGTTTTGATTTCGAATTTCCAATATTCTATAATTCACTCTCTTTCGTTATTGTACAGATTTGGTACTAGAATAATAATTCTCCAAATATTCAAATTAATGTGACAGAATATAGATGCTAAAGAACTTTATCCCACAGATTAATTTGTTTTTCGCGATTAGATCAAATAGGGCATTTAGCATAAATTAACATACAAAGCTGCTTTTATTCTTTACCTTCTTATTAATAACAGTAACTTTTTCATAATTAACATAATGATTAAACTTGTGAATGTGAAGCAATGATATGAGTTTTAGAAAAACTTTTTCTGCTAAACTGGTCACAGCAAACACATTACACTAATGGAAGCAGTTTCAATATAAAAACTTTTCAGTAAAAACAATTATGTAAGTGCTGTGACAATAAATCGGAATCTTTCGACTATGTCTATCAGAAGTATATGATTTATTCCACTATAGTATAACAGATATTTTACTATTCAGAATTACAGTGCTCACTAAATGCCCCGAAATTGTCTTAGTTATCGCAAGTTTATATACAATGGTTAAATTTGAAATAATATAGAAATTAGGAGAAGGTATTTCAATTTTGAAGTTGACAAACAAGTTTGAATCCAATTAATCACCATCGCAAATTCAAAAATACAAGACAAAAAACTGAAAGCCATTAAGGAGCCAAACATACATTTACCTTATTTTAATCTACTGAAAAAATGTCATATTGACACAATCGAGTTTTTTTTTGCAGCTAGCTACAATGCGGAATGTTTGAAAACAACAAAATCAGATGACACGATGACTATTTTGAAAACTATTTGATTCTTACAAAAAAATATCAAACTATAATGTCAGAGTAATTCATCGATATAATGTTAAATACTTTGAAAATTTTATAAATTAACCTACTTTGAAATGAAATATTTCAAACAATTGCATTTATAAACTTATGTATGACAATTATATACACAATAAGTTCATAATAAACTTGCAATATTTGAGTATGTATTTGAATATAATAAACTTCGACCATTTCAGAACTATTGTGATTTTATAAATCTAGAATACATTGTTCAGCCAATATTTTTTCGAGCTTTATCGTGGACGTTGGAATAGATCTATTACTTTGTCACTCACAGAAGATTCAGATCTTTACCGTATCTAATTTGGTATTCTTTATTAAGGTGGATTAGGCTAAATAGACTTATTCTAATACCATAAAACTTGCTTCATTTATAACCTACATATCTTACAAACTGTACCTATGTAAGTATATCTTCTCTTGATACCTTAATTTAATAGGTACTTACTAAGTATATATTTCTGGATTCATAATTATTCAGAAAGTGTTTTCTCATTCTTTTATTCTCTTATATGTGGCCATAATTTAAATATTTTAAGGTATAATTTTGTTGTTACTACATGAATAAGCTTATGATTCCTACTATTGATTTAGGTGATACATGCCCTAAATCAGGCAAGATCCATTAGCATCATGTTAAATATCTACACCGTTAAAAGTCGTTTTGAAATGACTGAGAATAATAAATTTTCTATAGTAACCTCTCACGACAATCTCTTAGTTTTTTACCATAAAAAACTAACTGTTTATACTCTTCTAACCTTGCATTGATGTCACTGAAGCTAATTTATTAGAATAGAAGTATTCTTTGATTATTTATACTATGCTTGAATATTGATGTTTTTTAGACTATTTAGAAACATTTTTTCGTTTCCAAGGTTATAAAAATAACTATATTACTTTCGATAACACTAGTAATTAATGACAGTAAATGTCTAGTCTCAACATATAATGAGCACCGTCTACTATTAATATAACTATTAACTATCAAATCACTTGAATAAAAACAATCCAAGTAAACTTATAACCGTTATGAATTATTCCTTTACCTCAGCTGTTAATTTCCTGCTTGGTACCACTCAAGTCCTTATTCTGCAAGTTGAAATTAATAACCTACATTACTTAATTCTCTAATAAAATTAATTACCTCACTTAGGTTGGAAAATTGACATAAATAATAAAGTGGCTACTCCACTAAAGGACTAATTAATAATAAAACTAAAACAAAGTTGTAAAGTTGACTAACTGTGTACAAAAGATGGCATTTTTTGTTCAAAAATGAAGGTGAGGAAGAATTATGTATTTGATTTGACATTTATTAGCAATTTTTCATTAAAATATGAAGTATAAGAAAGGAAAACTTCATAATCAGGATAAAGGGTTGACAAGGCGGTAAAAAACAGATACTTACCTAGCAATAAATGATTAGTGATTTGAAACTAAAAACACCATTATCAATATCAAGATTATGTATTTCAATAAGTGCATAAAGCAAGCTGTGCTCGGTTTGTATGGTTGATAGTTTCCTATTAGTTATTTTTGTTTAATTATATTCTGTTTTATGGATGGCAATAATTTTTTAAATTTAAATTATTCCACAATCCAATGTAGAGAACATTTTTAATAAGATATTAGTACTTTGATAAAAATGACAAAACTGATTAATGGACGTTCGGGTTCCCACGAATACTTATTCTTATACAACATATATATGAACATTAACATACAAAACTTATCCATTTCAATGTACGTCTTTACTAAGTCAACTTGTACGTGATCATGAGCACAGCGAGTAGATTTATACTTTGTAATTTTTGTGCCGAACATGTTTAGATTTAGATTAACTTTGTTTCAAAACAACGTTTGTATGGTAATCTTTATATGTTACACTTAGCATCTGTATATTGTTATATTTAATTATCGTACGGATAGGTCATAAAAGCTGTTAATGTATTCTTTCCAATGGACACAGATCATTTCCACAAAATAGATTTTTATTTTATTATAGGATTACACTGATCCCCCTTAAATGCAAGAATGGCAGGAAAATAACAGGATTTTCAAGTTAGGCATTGAAATGTATTTTCAATTCAGCTTTTATTCGCCAAAAGTCATTCATCTGGTCTTTATGATGAAATATGGGAATAAATAAATAAATGGCGAAGAAGAGGTAATTCTGGCATGTTTTTCACACATTGCTGTCCCAGGTCCATCTTTGACATCAATATACAGAATATATTTAATATTTTAACATATTTCAAAATATTTTCAAATATTCCATTAAGAAGAGAAACTATTCTGGGAGGGTGTCATTCTTGGTACTCTAACAACATTTCAAAATTATATATCAAAAGTATAAAGTAGAGTTCCGCTAATTTATTGATGAAAATTATTTTAACAATAAATTCCTAGTATTTTCATGACTATAAAATGACTTTTCCATTACATTTCAGAAACGCAGCAGTAAGTACAACAACAACAGATGGTTATTGATTAGAAAAATATAGGATGAGAGAGATAATTTATTTTTTTTGCTAAAACTAAATTTTTATAATCAAAAACTCAATCAATATTTCACGTCAATTTCTTGTCTTTTATTATATTTCAAATGACATTTTACGTTCGAAACGTAATAATTTGTATATAATTAATTATCGATAGAATCAGTTGTTTGCTGTATGTATAAAAATACGACACCTGCTCATTAACCCATTAGCAATTATTGTTTGTCAATACCCTATTAAATCAATAATAGATTTTTTGTTGAAAATGTATTAACAGCTTTTAAATAATATAATAAGATATAATTTCGATTACAAACTTGGTTCATTTTTTGATTAAACTTGATATAAAATCATCAGGGTAATTAAATGATTACCGCCAATTGTATTTCTGTATATAAATTTAGAGTAATACTAATAGGGTATGCTTTCCAATTTTTTTAAATTTAATTTTTTTATCGTGAATCATAATAAATAATTGAATTGTGTAATTAACTTAAACCTTCATTCGTTTAAGCATGTGATTTGCTTTTTCACAATATTTATTATTTATTTTTTAATTGATACACTCACCATAACTAAAATCCATATATTTTCTTAGAAAAAATGTGACATACAAAGATTTATCAAAAATACTATGATTTATTGAAAACTAAGATGAGAAAAAAATTGAATCAATCTGCTTATTCTAACTATGAATCAATGAGTAGAGGGCTTCTTTAGCAATTTCTTAGAAATCCTCTATTGTGGCCCTTTTAATGTCAGCACATTTATCTTCAAGAAAAGGTCGAAGTCGGATAGTGCTGAATCTGGTGAGTAATGCGGATGCGAAGTCACTGATTGACCATTGAGAACCCTGATTTGTTTATCTTACATCGCATTTATGTCTAAATTGAACGGTATTTAGTGATCTATTAATTATAAGAGCTATTCTATAAAAATCTAATTATCAAAATATTTTATATACGTATTTCAGAATTTTTTTATCATTCCAAAAATCTCTCTTATAACTGGAAGCAAGCGTCTTGAAGCAGGGATTTCATTTTTTTATTCGTTAATAATTATCCATATTCCTGATTATTTTTTGGTTCATCATCTTATATTATGTTTCAAATAAGAAAATAAATATGCCTTATCTACTTTTTGCCCCAAGATGTATTATCAGCTGTGATAATTTTTAAAGATAACCACTAAAAACAAAATACGTTATAATAATCATCAATAATGAGCAAAACTTCCGTTAATTAAAAATTCTAGAATTCCTTACATTTTTCGCATCATTGGTCAAAAATATTATGAACAATTGCCATAGGACATTGATTTTTAAGAGGACAGGTGTCAAGCAATGGTTTACACCTGGTATATAGCCGGCTGACGCGCATCAAGCTTGATGTTCAGTAGCGGACATTTTAGTTTTTATCCACAAGGCCGGTTTTTTGAATGGATATGAAGAATTTCTAATTGGTACTAGAAGAGAAAGGATATTTTTTAAAAACGATATTACCATTTCCCATAAATGAGTAATTATTAATACCATTTTTTATTAGCAAATAACTCATAATTTTGATAACGTAACTTATTTTAAAGTAAAAAGTACGAAAACTAATTTTCAAACGAAATATTTAACTAAGGCTTTTTCATATATTATTTTTAAAAACATCATTAGTATTCATGAAGAAACACTAATTTAAAAGGTCACAAACGTGTTGGAACCATCCAACCGAACGATCAAAGCTGCTTTCCGTAATAAAACAAGCAAGTGTAAAAATGAATAATCTTACTGGGTTTGCTCCTTCATAGCGAATTCTGTCATTATTTGTAACAAAAGTATCATTCTCACAAAAACTGAACTTTATAAGCTGTGATGACTTTTCTTTTTTTCATAATTACAATTTTTGACTTCTCTTATTAACTTCTTGTTGCGACATATAAGACATACTATTCGTAATCTATACTGATCAAAAATCCAAAAATATCTAATTCCACACAAACTGAAGTAACTTCTAATTGTATTCACTAACAAAGAACAATAAAAATCTACAGTATTTTATTTGTTTCTTCACTATTTTCTTGATGATTACTGTTTAGTATAGTGTCTTCTTTGTAACTATAGTGTCTTCCTTTATTTGGCTACATTCATACCAGCTTAATTACTTTGGTTAAATGTTTTTGATAACGTCTTGCTTTTTGTCTTATTTTAAAATGTTTTCTCTTTCGTTTTTCGTAGCTATCTTCCTGATAAGTTTTTTTCATAGTATTGAAATATTTCCTCTCTCTAGTCCACATGTAGTAAAAATAGAGTAAAAATGAAACTCTACTAGAAGCAACTAAATTTTGAGTCAATAGATACATTAAGATTTTATAGTAGGATCTATTCTATCGGTTATTTGGATCTCACTAGGCATTTGGTATTCTCGGTATTGGTGTGCATGTTAAGTTGTTTTGCTTCGGCGTTAAAGTAATGTAGTAGCCTTTGGAGATTATCTTCAGTATCGGCAATAGCGACAGCATCATCAATATAGCAGACGACGTGGAAGAATGTATTTTTCATGTTGAATCACGCTGTTTTGAGTGGAGATTCGATTATTTTATTGATTATCAAATCAAATACGAACGGACCTATCTCTTTCTCTGATTCCTGTGTTAACATTTGTATATTCTGTTTTCGTATCTCCCACCCTGATGTTTGCTAAGCACTGAGTATATGATATTGCATCGATGGTGGATGTGTTCTTTCAGAAGCCTTGTTGCTCTTCCCGTATCCTTATGGTTTCGGTAATTTCTTCCATTATAGTTTTTGTGAATGCTTCAAAAGTGCTATTAAGCAGTGATTTTCCTCCATAGTTTTCTAGATGCGTTTTCTGTCCTCTTTTAAAATTTGGTATTATTATGCTATTCTTCTATTCTACTTTTTTCCTTCGTATTTAAGCATTTCGTTGATGATCTCATCGGGACCAGAGCTTTCTCTATTCTTGAGGGATTTTAAAATATTCTCTATCTTTTCGTTTGTTATTACTTTATCTTTCCTATATTCATTTTCTATATGATCCATTTCTTGGTCTTCCTAATATAGATTTTTAAAGTGTGTTTTCCACTGCTCTAGTTGACTTTATTAATTCGTATTGAATTTATGAGCTTGTTTTTTCTTAGTATTCCATACATGTTTTTCTTCGTGCTTTTAGTTAATCTTTCTAATAGTTTCCGTTTTGTTCTCTTATACTTTCGTTAACCTAATCCGTTTTTTTTCGGTAGCTTTTCAATTTTCAGACGTCTTATTCGTAGATATTGAACCAGGGTTTTTATTGAATGTTTTGACATTTACTTTTCTTTTTCCTACTGCTTCCATTGCGGCATCTAATATGTTATCTTTTATTGTTTCCATTATTAGTTTATACTTTCTTGAGTATTGACTGGTTTTTGCAATATTTTCTGGTTTAATCGGTTCTTATAATATAGGTGTTGGGTACTCTCGTCTTCTAGAGATTCGACATTGAATTTACTAATTGTTTGCGGTTTAGGTTTTGATGCCTTAGGTATCTCTAATCTCATTTTGCAAAGTACAAGCTTATGATTGCTCCCAAATTTGACGCTATTCAAGAATAGAATTACCGAAAGTGAGAAACTAGCTATTGAGTTCGATGTAACAAAGGCAATGCTTTAAGTCGGTAGTATTGAGAAAAACCTTTAATTATAACGAAAAGTTACTAGAAAATTTCGAGTTTACGGATACCTTTCTACTTTTTCAGTGGTAAGGCTTGTTGAAGTCGTGTCATTACCTATGATCTTTTCTTCACAGATGTTTTCGTTGTTCCTATTCTGTGTCTTTTGTTTTATATCCTACTATCTTATTAATCGATTTTCTCTTTCTATCTTGTCTTCTATCCAGCTCTTCAGTTTTCCTCTATTTGGTTTTGTTCGTGCTCCATATATTTTCCGTACGCTTCTCCCATTTATTTGACATAGCCAAACCATCTTAATTGTCCTTCTTTAATTTTGTTTGGTATCGATTTCAAAATCAAATTTTCACTTATACATATTATTCCCTATTTTGAAGAAAATCGAATTATTGTCTGTTTCTTATAAATCTCATTTGTGTTCTTTGTATTTCGCTTTTTTATTATGTCAATATTCATTTATATATTTCTGTTTTATTTGTATTGGTATTTACTTTTTGGAACTGTGCCTCAATTGCGTTGTAGAATCTTTAAGCTGATCTCTTGTGTGCCATTCTTGTAATTTATCTTATGTGTCTTCTACTTTCGACTTATTATCATCGTCTAAGTCTTCTGTTCGTTTATTTTCATATTCTATATCTGAATATTTCTAAGTTTCAGTTCAAGATTTTCATATTATTACCATGTTGTCTGCGTATTTCTTCATCTAACACTACAGTAAATAATAATATGCTTAGTATACTTCCTAGCTTGACTCCATTTGTTGTTTCGAAGCTATTTAATACTGTAGTGTAGCTTTGACATAATTTTTTTTCTGTTCGTATCTGTTGTTAGTATGTTTGGTCTAAATTCTTGTTGTGAATCTTCTATGGTTTTTCCCAGATCGTCCCTTAGTCTGTTTTTATTATTCTCATATATACCTTGCTGACTTTACTTAGTAATGTGATTTCTCTATAATTGTTACAGTTCCTTGTGTTTCCCTCCTTGTGTGTATATTGGTGTAATTATACCCACTTGTCAATCTTCAAGTGCTTCTCCTTGGTCATATATTTTGTTCAGTATGATTTTTAGTGTCTCTGTTATTTCCAATTCTTCCGCTTTTATCATGTCTATCATTTAAATAGTTAATTTACAATAAAGCCAGAACATTATCTATAGAACTCTATCAATTATGTAACGAAACTATTTTCAAAAATAAACTTAGTCTTGTTCTATATAACCAACATACTTCCCATGTGAAATTAAGTTGTTCACTTTTAGTTAAAAAAAAACGTGTCTGATTAGTTGTCAGTCATAATTTTTTCTAATCCACGATAATAGTTAAACTTCATGTTAAACAATCAAATCGTGAAATACTAGGGATTCACGAAACGAATTACAGTTTTGTAACGGGAAATTAATGAATATGTTATTCTATTCTCTATTTCGTCAATTGTTTCGTTAAATGATGTCAACATATTTGTCATCTGATATATGTACAATAAAACCATGGGTGTAATACCTTCCAAACCTCCGAAATGATCTGTCTGTGTAGTACTATGAACCCAAACTCAAAAATTACTGATAACATCTTGAAGAACAAACAGTATGTCGTTTTAAGCTTATATTTGGTCATTATAGTAATACTAAATTTTGTCCCCTTCGTTTCAAACCTTCGAGCCTATCTGTCCCCTTGAAAATCGCATAATTATTATGACCAAATAAATACGCTACCGCTGATAGTGATAAATAAATAAGATAAAATTCAAATTGAAGGTTGAGGTATGAAAATTTACATTTTAAAACATATGAAATGGTAATTAGTAGGCGTTAAGTGTATCGACCGTTTAAAACTTAACATAATCTTGCAATTGAAAAAATTGAATTATAGTATATTTCTTATTAGTCCTAAAAGGGATGCTTTCATGATAAATCTGTAGGTTTTCCGTCGCTCGGCAAAGATAAATAAGTCACAAAAATATCTTCAACGCCGTGTAAAACATGTTATTGAAAAATTAACAAATACACTGGTGAGATTATAATTACGGGATTTATGAAAAAATTCCGGATTCTGTGTTATATAATTTAAATCCTAAGGTATATAGTGATATTTATCAAATTTATTAAATATTTTGTAATTGAAAAGGTCAAGAAATCAAAAAAAATTAATTACTCGGAACTAGCTAATGAAAAAAAGTTAGACGATGTGAAGAATTTGCAAGTTTTCACCTTGTTTCATATACATTTAACCAAGTTTGTCAGAAGATATAATAAAATAGTACTTTTACTACCACTGCCAATAGCTACGAGACGGCGTAATAAAAACCAAACTTTTGGATAGAAAAATGTCAGTTTTAAAGCAATTTTTCATATCACATATTACCCAAAAGCCATTGAATATCACAAAATAACGCTTCCATTCCAAGGACCACAAGAAAGTATTTTAAAGTTCGACTAATAGTTTTCAAACAATTTTCTCCACTAATGAACACTTTGTGTATAAAAAAGTTCTTTTGGCAGGAATCGAGTTACAGAGTTCGTCAATGCCATGCGAAACATATAACCCAATATATATATATATATATATATATATATATATATATATATATATATATATATATATATATATATATATATATATATATTGTTTTCCGTTCAGAAATCGTTTTGTACATAGCAGAAAAAAGTTTCATCTGTCATTTATGAGTGAACATTAACTACTTCCATTATACTCGTACAAACTTTACTGTAATCCAAAATTCTACTCCGCATTATACATATTTTTATTATGAAAATGGTATTGCAAGCAGAACACTCAATTTTTAAGATATATGTAATTTTTTCCATGTAACAGCAACAATAATACTTAGCGATTGTTTTCAGTGGTTAGAATGCATTAGTGGGTCGTACATGTGAATGGAATGAAAGAAATAATGTGGGAAGCTGATAAAATGCAAGAAAACAGTATTTAAATTGGTTGCTTCGAGTTATACGAGGATGACGCTATATATTTTTATTCTTTTTAGGAAAATTATTTCATTTATGTTCAATCTATGTATCACCTACATCAATGTACTTTTGTAACCGAAACTTCCATAATTGAAAAATCTTGAGGAAGTCTTCTTTTGGAATGCACTGCAACAAATTTGTGAATAGTTTCATCTGTTTTATCCTTCTAGTGAAACTTCGACACTATATATTTCTTTAGGTTGAAAGAATAGTCAAAGAGACTCTTATGTCCAAATCAGGTGGATAGGGTGGACGTTCAATGACTGTTGAATTCTGTTATGCATTATGTGACGATGCATTATCGTAATGCAACATTAACCTGCGGATATTGACTGTCTTAAGAACCGCAGGTGAACTTTCTGTGATGTACCAGTTTGCTGTTTCTGTACGTTTATCTTCAAGCTAAATTGCTTCCACAAATTCTATACTATGAAAAAAAACTGCGTACATAATTTCTCGACAGACAGATTTTTCACCATTGTTTGTGCTGCTTAATCTGCCCGAATGTATGTATATTTCATCATCTATTACTATTTGAGAAAGAATACGATGTTCACCATTATTCAACATTTCTAACGTTTTTCGCGTGATTTTTATTCGTTCTGTGTTTTGGAAAGCGTTAGTGGTATGTGGTACTCAACGAGTAACAACTTTCAAATGTAGATGATCACATAAAATTGAATCTACTGCTACACGTCCAGCAACAAGAGATGCCTCAATCGCTTGATAACTTCATCTTGGATCTTCTTCATACTTCTTACACTCTAAATATTTCCACCACTACCTTAAGAGCAGGGTCTCATCCCTCAGCTAAGGACAGTTTCTCGTGGAAGAATTTTATCACCAAATGAGAGTTGCATCTGTTCAAAATTTTGTTGTTCCTTACATGGATACTTAAGTATGTCATTAAGAAAAAGGGCTTCTGCAATCCAAACTACTTCAGTAAGTAAAGATACAGTGGCAAATATTTTGACAGGTAATAAATATCATGCGTATGAATCTTAATTTGTACACACGTTACTACCAATGGATTACGATATTAGCTTTGAATTCTGCGCTCTGATCCAAGGAGAGTTTTTTACAAGAACAATAGTATTTTCCGATGACTTAACATTTTCTTTAAACGGAACCGTCTCATCACAAAATTGTGCAGTGCAGTGAATAGTTGAAAGTTAACTGTAATATAAATTATTATATCGATAGTAGTTAACAACAAATATTATATTCTATTTTTCCATACATGTAGGTACGCAATCTATAAAGACCCATTGAATACAGTTGTATATGATTCATGTTTACAAAATTTATATGATTATACTAAGATCTTAACCATTGATGATATTCATATTGAACACACTATTTCTTACTACTATTTCACTACTTTTCAGAGACCAGAGACGATAAATTTATTAATGAAACACATGTCAGATGGAATGATTCTAATTATTCTAATTACTTCATAATGGCAAGATTATGTAATTGTTAATTTCATATACATTTTATTATAATTGACAGCCTGTTTTTATGAAGTATGGTTCTCAAGTTTTCAAACAACAACAATATCGTCGTAAATATTAATAGACTTTTCATTAGAATACGATTACTCGTATATGATCGCATTACTTATCGCCTTATTATTTGATAACTTTTGTTGTTCATTTCATGTTCAGAAACGGAATATCTGCCCCATTTAACATAATTATAAGTTTAGTTATAATAGCATAATAAAAGTCTATTTATCATTACACTGAAAGGATACTTGTTGATACCGGGAACTCAGGTAAACATTACAAATTTTTCAATAGAATTCGAGACAAAGACGCTTTTGATAGACTGTCAGATAAATGTAAAGCACAGTACAATATACAGAATGTCGGTATCGACAGCTGCAGCACACACGGTTTTTATCTCACCATAGTGGCACGAGCCACAATAGCACGCGCTCTTTTTGCTATTTCATCTGCGCAAGAGCAAACCCTATAGCTCAACAGGTCACCCTATGCCTGAAGAAATACATTGTATTTTAGATTCAAACTAAGGATGATAAAAATATACGCCAGAACACCATTATCTTATCTTTTTGCATACATAAGGCTATGAATAATTTTTGTTTCAAGTCTAAAAAAAATAAAAATACAAATTATTTCAATATAACATGTAATTAGATAAAAGTGGTTTGATATATGTATAGTATACAGCTTAATATTCACAGGGGTTCATATAATGAAAGATGGACTGCAGAATGTAAATGTAGTGATTTTTTTGTAATAATTATCGTGTCTGATTTAAAGATGGTATCACAAAGATGAGATCAAGGAAAAATTACAGAATATAGATCAAGATAAAAACATGAATTTGCAAATAATTTCTTACTAGCATAGTCAGGTCATTTCGGTGAATAAGGTAATAATTAGAATTTTTCCTTAAAATTTTATTGCCTCACGTGTTTATCAACTTTTTTTTGAATTTCATCAGCTTACCACTTCTAATTGACTTATTCACCTCATTTTTCTGTTATACATACCATATTATTCTCTCGTTAATTTTTATAATCCTCATTATTTTAAGATGATTCATTATTCAAATATATTATATACTTAAAACTAATAGCACCATCTGACAAATTCTCACAAACTTTTAATTTAGTTTGATCTGGTTTCGCGAATATTAATGGATGAGAGCGAATAAATAAAAACTATTATAAATAAACAAATATGCATATTAGAATGCAATGTTATAAATAAATCTCGCAATCTGCGCGACCTGTAATGATATTCAGCTGTTCATCTGCCCATGTTTTATCGGTGACTTTCATACTCCTCCTCAAAACATGAACATGTAGTACGGCTTCTCTAGAGCTATTGACATCATACATTCTTTCATTATAAATATCAGCCACTTTCACTTCTCAATAAAAAGTATTTACTACGCACAGAAACTAGAGAAAGAATATATTTTGAGATTATTTCTATAAGATATACCTTCGTATCTTTAGCCCCAAAGATAATCAAGAAAAGTGCAGCTGTCACATCTTTGCTAAACTCAGAACCGGACTGTAGCACATAGGAGAATTCAGTACAATCTACATGGTTGGGGTTACGTAAAACTAATAATATTTTTGATGAGACAATGACAAATTAATTTGTCATTGTAATGTATTTTATAAATAATGTGGGCTGGTAATTTTGTGCGCTGAATAATTAATCTGTATAAATTATCTGGCTATAATTAAATAAGTCTATTTTATTACTATATGTTAATATAAGTTACGTTGTATTCGTTATTATTGATAAACTTTATTATTTGATTAGTATGAATTATTTGTTGAAAACTAAAAATGAAATTAGTCAGTTATATTATCGATATTGTGTTTTGTTCCATACAGCACAGCTATACTCGATATTTGATGTGCACAAAATGGTAATATATATATATATATATATATATATATATATATATATATATATATATATATATATATATATATATATATATATATATATATATATATGTGTGTGTGTGTGTGTGTGTGTGTGTGTGTGTGTGCTTCTAAATATTCTTTGTTTTATTCTGATAAAAATTTGTTGTTTCGAAATATTTTATCAGCATAGACAGCATCTACATAAGGCAGACATCTCAGTATTTAGACAATATACTAAAAGGTCATCAATTTGATTAAAAAATAGAACTGCATAAGCAAACCATGAAATATCAGAAAACATAAATTCAAATATAAAGATTCAAAAATTCTTGGAACGGAATCTAATACACGAAAAAGAATATTTCTGGAAATGGTTCACATTCATAAAAATGAAAAAGCTATAAATGATAAAAAAGATCTAAATAATTCAAGTGCAATTTATAGCTCCATTTTTTAAATTCTGATAAAACTTCAAATAATTTAATTGATTACTACTACTACATATTTGAGATGTAAGGACTATTCATTTTTCTTATTAAAACAAATTTCTATTTTGATTTCATTCTCAATTTGATATTCATAATGTAGGTGATTAATACAAATATACAAATTGTCAGTGTCTATATCCTATTTTGAAAAAACTAAAATAAGTCGAAATGTCAATTTTTATCTTTCTTTTAAAAAATTACATCTTCTAAATGTTCTTGGTTTTATATCTCTTTTTTATTTTAAAACTAGTTTGTTTTTAATAATATTTGAAAGATAAAAATTGACGTTTCGACTTATTTATGTGATTTCAGCATCGAGAAAATCTATTAAATACGAAGAGTAGTGATAAAATTGGAAAACCATAGTTTAAAACCCTTCTAAGATCTTAGAATATATTTGAAACTAGTAAAATTGTCATCGGCAGCTAAATGTAAATATATTCTTGAACTCAATTGATTCAAAAACCTCTAGAACACGATAAGTTAATGCTTTTGAAACAAAAGAGCCGTATCATTTTTTAATTCCCACTTCAATCCTTTCATAATTTTTGAAATTTTTATTAATAAATGGATATAGTGGTATGAAATACAAATATTAGTACAAATATTCCAAATAAAGAGTATATCGTTTCCTCAAGTTGATTATTATTATTAAAATGAATATATTTCGTCAAAAACAGCCATAAAAACGTGTCTAATGTTAAGTCGCGAGTATTTGATAGCTATGGAAATACTACGTCATTTTCCTAAAATATCTAGGGACTGTCATATTCTCTTTATACGGAAAATATTTTGAAATTTTTCAAGACATAAAATTTAATCAAAACCAATAAAATAACATTAATAAATGTTAATGCTTTTAAAACAAAAGAGCCGTATCAATTTCTTTTAGATGATCGAAACCTTCTGAAGAAAGGAGGAATAGAGGGGTCGTTACAACATACAAAAGAATCATCCATAAAGAATGGAGGGTCACTATCGATATTTTAGATTTAGGAATCACTTTCATACTTACATAGATTCAAGTGATTTTAAAGTGAATCAGACATTATTGAGAGTACAGTTAATATTTCATTTCTAATAAAACATTATTTATGCACGATTACATTTTCATGAACATCATGTAAAATTATCATTGTAATAGACTTCCAAATTCTTATTTTTTAGATCTATTTTTCATATTAATCAAAGAAAAAGAAAAAGTATTAAATGCATTCAAAGTTTACTCATGATCATCACCTTAATAGTTTACCTCAACTCGAATAAGATGCTAACAGAAGTAACTATTGCCTTAGGGTAAACTACGTTGAATCCAAAAGTTTTTAAGTCTGTTTATCGCAAGGTATAGTAAACCAATAAGGATGTTACAAGCTCAAGTCCATCTGCCTTTGCATACATCTGTTCTTACAGCTGCGGTACAATCACGAAGATACCTTACAAATTTCGTGTTTGATTTTGATAACAGGATCATAGCATACTACGTAAGAGATATATGTAATTTAAATATAAATATCCATATGTACACAAATAAACATTTTTTTAAAATTAACTCGAACCCGCATGTAACACTTTTCCACTAAAATCAACTGGAATTTTATTACCATGTTGGTTTTAATTATATGCAGACCCCGTGTTCAAACTGGCTACAGTGTTTTTAAAAATAAAAATAAATAATAGCCACATTTGTTACTTGACTACTTATTTAATCGCAAATAATAAAAAGTTTCCTATTTATGCCAACAATCTGAATTCACTTAATATTCATTTATCTCCAAAAGCTTGAAAGCAAGGAGGTTTAGTGTTCCACTACGATAATGCAAGGCCTCACACATATTTGGCAACTCGTGGAGAACTATTGGAGCTTGGATGGGAAGTGATGCCACATCCCTCATACAGCACTGATCTGGCACCATCTGATTACCATTTATTTCGAAGTTTGCAAAATTCTTTGAATAGTCAAACTTTCGCAATGACGATGACCTTCAATCGCACCTGGTTCAGTTCTTTGCTAATAAGAACCAACAATTTTATGAGCGCGAAATCATGAGGCTCAAAGAAAGCTGGCCAAAGTTCATTGAGCGAAATGGAAAATATATAATCGATCAAAAGCTATTCTTTGTTAAATAAAATGTTTTATTTTATACTACAAAACCGAAATTACTTTGTTGCTAACCCATTAGTTTATGATAGGAGTTGTAGATTATACTGAAAATGAAAAAACGTATTTTGAAATATTTAGGAAAACGACAGAAATACACAAGAGATTATGTGTGAAACTATTTATAATTTAAATAAATAAAACCATGATGCGACAATAATACAGTAACCATATTACACCTATACCATTGTAGCATGAAGACAGTCTAATCAATATAAGTTTTGATAGAAAAAAAAATTTGAAGAGGGCATGACAATTACCGAATCAATAAGGATGATACTAAGGCGAAAAAATTATTTCCGTAAGATGAAGAATTTCAGATGTCCTAATAGATCCATTATTTTCCTTGAAGAAACGTGGCTCCGCAGTTATGCTATAGCAAACTGCGGTTGGTGTACGATGTATAACTTCTATTTAGGCCCTGCTCTAAGCCAAAAGCTCTATACCTTATGTGATATTATGATCTGCAAGAGAAATTAGAGAGTATGCTGTTGATTATCATGAAGATATGATAGCGGATTTATTCGAAAATTGTTTTAGAAACCATTTTTATGGACAAACCATATCACCTACGATAACTCCTATACCAAATGGTGGTAGAATTAATTGAACTAGGTACAGTTTACGTCTTGCATCTATACAACCAAACTGTATGGTGTTATTGTTCTCCATTAAATAGTTATTTGTGTCTAGATATATAAAAAATAATCTTCGATTATGCTGCTGAAACCGTAGCGATGCTGATACATGTTCTTTAATTGTACAAAGGAAAACCATGGTTAAATGCATTTCAGTATCTCCTAGTAGAGTTGCAATCATCTTTTCAACTCATTATATTCATTTTCTTAAGAAAAGATGGTAAATTTCACTTTCTGTACCTTCATGGTAGAATACCATTTGGTTTGATTGTAATTCATTCTAAATAATAAATCAGCATAGTATATTGTGTACATTAATTAAATTTTCTGTCAGGTCTTCTGGTGACGTGAGATTCAAAGCCTGTCGGAGTACTAAGCCCAAGCAGATGTTCTTGATTCGAAAGACATTAATGTTTAATTTTGACAGCTGTTCTTTGAATATTTTTTTATTCCCACTTCAATCCTTTCATATTGAAATATCTTTTTTCTAAATTAATCTGTAAAATTATTCTCTTCATACGGACAATATTTTGTAATTTTTCAAAAAATAAAATGTAATCATAACCAATAAAATAACATTAACAAATGAATATAGTGGTATGAAATACAAATATTCCAAATAAAGAGTATATCGTTTTCTCAAGTTGATTATTATTATTAAAATGAATATATTTTGTGAAAAACAGCCACAAAAACGTGTCTAATGTTAAGTCGCGAATGACGATTGTCCTTACAGCTTTCTTGCCTTCATTGTTCTTAGCATAATGTGAAAATATTTCAAATTTTTCAATTTATTTTTTACCGTTATAAAGTTTGACATTTTTAATGGTGATTTGTTTGCTTGGTACTTGGAACATTAATCTAAACAAAATGGAATTAAATCGCGAACATTTTCGTGGGATGATTTTCTAGTCTAAAGGTCATCTAAAATCGGCTATTGATATTGATATTGCAAGATCGTCATGTGACATACTGTGCGATTGAAATATTAGTTGTACTCGCATACATTCAATATTGTATGAATTTTTATGCTTAAAAAAGAAAGCTTGTCTCGATTGGTGCAAAGAAATGGGTCTTTAGGACATGCCAAATCCAACAAGATTTGTTGGCGCACAAAGCACTTCAAATCAAATGGTCGCCTGTTTTGTCTGAATAACTGGACATGTCGCCACCGTTCCATTGCAATGTGGAACGATCAATTCTGAAAGCACACCAGCATGTTTGCCAAAAGTGTTCGGAAAAATGAGGGAAACCAACCGCAGAAACGAATCAATCATCACCACGACAATACGGGCACTAAGACATCAGTTCAAACAAAAACGTTTTAGAACAGTCAAAACATCGAATTGATGTGTGATACGCGGTACAGTCCTTGTTTGGCACCCAATAATTCTTTCTTATTCGCGCAGATCAAAAATTAATTGCGAGGTCAACGATTTTCTACACCTGAAGAAGTGGTTGATGGGTTCAATTCACGTTCAATTCATGTTCTGGAGGTATCTCAATCGGTATGGAAAATGCTTCGACAATTGGTTAGGTTAGTTAGGAAAATTTTTTGAAAAACAATGAACCCATATATAATAATAAATATTTGTCCATTTCAAAATTTAAGTAGCCAGCCTCGAAATAGTGACCAATTCAGTTATTTGATTAAATATAACGTTACTAAGAATATTACTAGTAATTAATATTACTAAAAAATACACCCATTTTAAGTAAGTGTTTTTTTAAATACTTTAGAATTCGAATCAAAATTATGTAGCGGATATACTCACAAATAAGTAACGAAGCAAAGTGAAAGAAAGAATGTAGAAAATATATTATATATATATATATATATATATATATATATATATATATATATATATATATATATATATACATATATATATTATAAAATGTTATTAATGTCCCTAGTATCGCTAAAAGAAAAAAAATATGAAATATGAATATTGGAAAGATATGTTATGTAAAGTAATTGACTAAGACTAAGAGATGCAGAAAGTTAAATACGAAGATGTATTGATATCTAGTCAGCCTATACCAGTTCCATGTATAAACAAAATATTGCGTTACCATAGCAATAGCAAGAACAATACCACAGCATAAGGGTAGAACAATAACTGGAGATTACTATTCGACATTACTGACCACTCTACGGGAAAATATTGAACAGAAAAGACGCGGAAAGCTATTCAAAGTTGTTTTGTTTTTTCAGGACAAGGCCCCTGCACGCAAATCTCATGTTGCCATGCAAAAATTCGTGATTTAAAAAAGGTAGTAAATTTTCTTCCAACTAGGAGGTAATAAAATATGTGGAGATCTGGTTTGCAGAGCAAGAAGAAACATTTTTTTTGAAAGGTCTAGAGACGTTGCAGGTTCGCTGTAATAAATGTATCCAATTAAGAGGAGAATATGTTGAGTAATGAAATATTTTGACATTGAAATTTTTTTTGATTCTATAGTAGGTTAAGAAGTTTTCAATGTACCCTCGTACATGATGTGCGAAAAATGTTGGATTTTCTGTTTATATAAAGTTACAATTCAAAAGTGATTAATTGGTGGTAACATTGCTTGATTTCATTCCAGCTGAGAGCAGTGGCGGATTTATAGAGTTTCCGCCTGTAGACTATTCATCTTTTGCCGCCTATACTGACTCTTGAAATTCGATTCTTTGGTTCACAATTATATACATTGCATTTTTTATTAATAAAATGTCAACATAATAAGTTAAGAACTATGGATTCGTGTGAAATTCTTGATTATTTCTACGCCAAACTATTCAACAATTATATGATTTAATTTAAATCGGTATTTTTTATAAAAATAAGGATAAAATTTGATGATCTACTATCGATTATACTATCGATAATGAAGGATTATTCATAATTATATTTAGGGAGAGAAAATTATAGTTATTATCAGTAAAAAATTATCTCAAATCGGACCGCTGTTGCAATATGCTAAAAGTTTATTGAACTAATAGTATATTTAAAAAAACGGTTGCAATTGTAGTAGAGATGTTTAAGTAGTTATTATACTTCTTATAATACTTTATTACAATTTTTCTTTTCTGAAAAAATTTCAAAACTCGTCTTCTCTATGTGAATGATAATTTTTTCAATTTAGTGAGTCGAAATAAAAAAATATTGAAGATAGTTTGACGCCTCTTGTTGCCTACTCAGCCTGGTAAATTCATCCCTGATTGAGAAGATTTCAATTATTCTACTAAACAAATTGTTACAATATTTTCTTATATCTGTAAAGTCAATTGTCCAGTGAATCTATTCACGCATTTTATGGATTTGTAAATTATACGTTCCAATTAAAATCAATTGCTAAGATATAGAAATGTGACCATTAAATCCGTCTCTGTCTGTGAGATAGGTACAAATGATCGACTCTCTATCAATGCAGTAATTGTAGATAATGTGCTGAATGGGCTTTAAATTTTAAATACATATGTACATATGCTTGCGCAAGCTGCACTATACTTGAATGAGTAATTGAATATCCGCTCGACAATTTTCGAACTAATAGTTGAAATAATAACCAAAAATTCATCGTAACAGGATATTTTTTCGAGTTATTGTGCTAAAGCAGTAAAAGCAAATACTGTTAACTATGGGGCCTCAATTATTTCAAACCCAAATTCAAATGATATGCCTTTCATATCCCTATACAAAAGTTATACTAAAAATAATATATGAGATAAATGGAATAAATTATCATTTTTGCCAAACATTTTGGAGTTAACATCTAATATCAATGGAAATATATTCATTCTTTCTTAATCTGTTACGAGTTTGTAACGTTTTTTATCCCACATTTTTGTTGGTCTGTTACTTGTTTTCACACATTCCTTTATGACAAGATTATTATACAATGATATCACTCATTCTATTACTATTTCCACTGATTTGAGAAGGACAGTTGTTGATTCTATCACTAAAGCATCTTCTTCAAAATCCACATACCTAATTCACTCTTTAATAAAAACTGCAACAAAAACATAGATCATCAACTTTCCGTAAAAAATATTATATAAAGTTTCGCTTTTCTCAAATTATTTTTACTAATATTAAGTCTTCTCTCAAAGTTGATATCGACATCAATCTTATGTAGACGGTAGGTTTTTTTCGAGGCCAACGTTATTATCCATTTAATTTTTGTTTACTAATAATAGGACTGAAGATTTTAGTAAACGCTCACTGCACTTCTGGTAGGATCAGTTTGTAGCCTTAGGATAAACTATTCGTTTTTCATATTCATTTGAATACGGTGGTACATCTGGTAGATCTCAGGTACAGACGTTTTTATCGAAAATAAACCAGTATTTCACAACTGATAAACGATTACGGATTGCTTAATAGGCCAATTATTATGGTTATAGATTCGTGCACCTTTGATATTTCCATAATTTGATAACAAAATACTCTATATGATATATTTATAGGAATAATTTATTCAGAGCTACACCTTTTTCAATACGCTTTTATTAGCTGGTATGTATTTGTATGAATATTATATGTGAACTCGAATTTCGACTATTTCTAAAAGTAGGATTCATTTGAAGTTCAGCACAATTATTGAGAACCGATTTTTTAACAATCTTGAACAACCAGATAAATTAAAAGCTCTGCACACTTCTCAAGGAAAGATGACAATACACCAATTCAATAATTTTGTTCTATATTTTTTCTCAGATCATTAGGTATAACGATGTTCTTCCGGGGACATAGTTTGAAAATCGGAGTCCACTAAACCGACGGCGTAAGTAAATAAGGTAAGTCCGGCAACCTCGAACTAAATTGGTCGTGGATGACTCGGATGCCTAAGGCCCATTTTGTTACTCGTTACTTTGCACAATTTGGAAACTTTATAAGCTAGCTAATCACCCTCCTTTTTCCCTTTTATAGCTTATTTTTTAGCATTTTAAACAATTTTTCGATATAATCTAATGTGTCGTCCCCCAGCTTTCGACGACATTTATCCGTCAAGACAGGGTACTGACAGGACAGGTGCTTCTTCTCCATTATACTCTTTATGATAGTGGTGCGTTGGCACTCCTCATTTCTGGAGTCTTATACATAACAATGTCCAGTGATCACTCCAATGGTATTCGGGATCGAGTGCTTTGTGCATCTTATTATCTTATTTGAATTCTCTTCTTTGATCCTTGGTCAAATCGCTCTTGGTACCATGAAATCACTCCTGTTTTACCATATATCCTGATATTTGAGCCTGATTTCAGTGTAAATAGGATTTTTAACCAATTACCTGTCGGTAGTAGTACTGCTACTGTCTCTTCGGCATTCTTTCTCTTTGTCTCACATTCAGCAAGACTATATGCCTTCATAGTATCCAGGTACCCAACAGAGGCTTACTCCAGTGCCACAAATTTGGGAAAGTGCTTTGCAACAGCTCACTACCATTGTTAATTTCGTCTTCTTTGATGCTATTGTTTTCAAGACTGCCTCTCTGTGTAGATACTTGTGACAACAATATAAGTAAATGAATAACGAAGATAGCGTTAAAATAATAGAAACCGTTTCTAAGCTGGAAATCGAAGAAATAATGTCATAAATATTATATTAGATTACTTTAGATGGACTCCAGTTAAGATCAATTCATTTTAGTAATAATCCGGATATGATTTTGATGTCTTGTTATCAATTAATTGTTCAATTGAGAGTATTGGATTGATGGATGACAAAAACTACTTAAAATTCATTTGTTTAATCGCTACTACGTATCAAATGCATATAAGACATTTTCTAATTTTCATTTCAGTAAAATAGTTATTATTATGGTTTTCAAATAAAATGATGTTCTTCCAGCTTTGCATAAGTATTAATCTGATGTCAAGTATCACACTATATTAATATATATAAAAAAATATTTAAGGAAAGCATTTTCTACGCGACTTAAAACAGTTTAAATACTAAATTGATTATTGGAGCAGTCTAGTATCAAGGAACCAATCCATTTTACTTATAAATAAATGAACCTGCTATAAAAAATATTTTACCCGTGGGAAATAATCCAAAAACTGTTATCATCACTCAAAAGACGTTTAAGTATCTCAGCAGTGAGCAGGCACCTGTTAAATCTAAAATAATCCTTTCTACCTTTTTTTATTGAAGATCGGCACCTGCACCATGTATCTGAATGTATTATAAAAGTCAAGACATCAGCCATGAAGTTAAATCGAGCGATTCATCTTCAATATTTTATCATAAGTTCATAATTATTTATGTCTCCCCCGAACCAGTAGATATTCTAATATGTCATATTGAATGCTAGTGAATGATACGAGTAAAATAGAATGTATAGTTTGCAATATGACCATTAATCAAGAAATTTATAATTGAACAATTTCATTAGAATATAATTTGACTATTGAGCTAAACACGATATGAAGTTTTGAAAACGGATTAGGAAAAATAGAGTATCCTATATATTATTTAGAATCTTAAAAAGGGCGATCAATATTTATGAAATATTTCTGGGTTGATAACTAGCTATTTGCTAAATAAAAAGTTTTTGTGCATTTTAGTTAAATTTTAGAACAATACTATAACTAACTAACGACAAATTTCTTTTAGAAATTTTTGATAGATTTCAAATTCTATAGTTTAACAGAATGATAAACTTTTTTGTGTACAATTTTATTTTATCATATATTTGAAGGATGTATTGTTAAAAAAATGGTTACAATAAATACAAAATAACTCTAAAATTACTGGTTTTTTTCTATGAAATCGTCTTGAATTTTTTTGACGTATTTCCAATAAAATGTCTGTTATTTGTACATAATATTCTAGGTGTGTCCATATACTGGTTCTTACACTTCTCATTTCACGTGCAAAATACGGAAATATAGAACCTTCAGTTTAGGTTTCGAAGAATTTGATAAACTATCTGAATAACCTTCATATGTGTAGAGTCGTCAAAGTCCATAAAACATTGAATTCAGGGATAATAGTAGTTTTCTTGTCATTTTGTTATACAACAAGTTTTCTAGTAGATTTTTCAGAATACTTATCGTTTATCTTCATCAATTTGAGAGATTTAATTATAAAGAACTTCTTTTTATTTTGTTTTTTTTTTCAGACTGGTTCTGGTTATTTATTATCAAGTAATTTGTGTTCACTTGCCACAACTAATTATAATGAAAACATCTATTTTCTAATTTTATGAGTATGCATACGTCATAATATCGTTAAATAAATCTGAAGTAAGTTCCACTACTTGATTAGGTTATCTGAATATTTAAAGAATTTTTACTTAATTGCGTGTGTTCTTGAGAGGAAAAATTGTTAAAAAGACCAATTTAACCAAAACAACACTTCCATTTTCATTTTATAATGAGAATATATTCGAACCCACTGAATATCAGAAGCAAAGAGGTTATGGGAAGATTTTAAAAGCTGTTAGTGTTATTTGTCCAAAATATTAGACCTGACTCACTTAAACTTAAAAATATAACTTTTTCGGTAGAGGGGGCTGTTCAATTTTGAAAATGTGAAATAATTGAAAAATGGTGGACTACAAGGCCTTATATAAAGTTATAATAAAATTTTGCGTAGATACTTACTAAGAATTTAATAAAAACTATAGCATTCCGCTTAGAATAACGTAATTTGGGTACACTTCCCGTATAACCGAAAGTTTCAAAGAACAGAAATTATTTTAGCTGTAACGAGCATTTCGGAAAACCCACGCAAGCAAATTTTCAGGACACTAGTCGCAGTACTTTTCTATATGCATATCGATTCAGCTCGTCGTTAAGGACCCTGTATAGTGAAAGGCTAATTCAAATGAATGTAATTTTATCGAAGAAATACTCAGGTTTAGTTAACCGAAAGCAGGTTCTTTTACAACAAGACAATAATAAACCACATACTGCGGAATAAGATCGAGAATGCAGTGCAACAATTTTGCATCCAAACCCAAAGAATGGTTTTACTAATATCTCTACAAGCTCGCTGAACGTTGGATTAAAGCGGTAGAATACGGATTCTTTTTATATCATGATTTAGTTAGCAAAGTGAACGTTGGAAATCGACATTATTCATGAGACACCCTCTATATAATAAGAGTCAACCCAAATAACAAATAGAGTTATTTCGTACAAAATTTGTTGTTATTCGAAAATATGAATATATATATATATATATATATATATATATATATATATATATATATATATATATATAGCGCATATATATATGATATCAAATTATTGAGCTCGCTCCAGAATAGTGCAGTTCAAGTTTCAATTTATAGTTCAATTTATAAAAAAAGAAAATGAAGAGACACTGCTAGAGATATAATTTTTGTAGACGAAACTCGATTCAACAGCCATGACGTAATTTGTTATGGTTGGGTGGGTAATACAAACAATTGTTGTCTGTAAAGGTGATATTTGAAACAATAATCATAATAATGGCTTTTTTTGCTTTTTTATTTCATTTCAATCGTTATAAATATAGACACGTTGTCTTGTCTCGAAGAAATTTATATTTTGGAGACATTTAGATAAATTCAAAATTTCTGTCTAAAACATATTAATTATTAGTTTCAGTATTTCTCTTCAACTGACACCGTAGATTAGGAATATAGAGATCCATAAAATTTAAGTCGATATTAGATGGAAAAAATATTACTCAAGATTAAACAAAACTTTTATGACGCTATAATATTGAAAATCAGGCTATCAACATATGTCAAAGCTTATTTAATTATCTAGTCACCCTATTGATTCAATAGTAGATCCGAATTCATACAACGAAGCACCAACCAAGCAATATTTTTTCGTAGCTGGTACTCAAGATTTCTCAAAAATCTAACAATTCAGTAAATGCTCTGCCAAATAGTGCAGGAGTATAAAATACATTGTTCTATTATTTATAGCTTATTTTCTGTACAAGAGAGTAATAAGACTCAATTTCTAATGCAAAAATTAGTACGGTAATTTTAAATATTATTACAGAATAATGTAATAGTACAGAATAATGTAAATATTGTATATCCAAATTGTATATATTTTTAACAGTTTAGTTTAATTGCAAAACATGTGCAGTTTATTGTGAATTCTAGTATGGTTATGGAAAATTTGGAAGGACGGCGTCCTTTAACTTTAATGAGAAAACATTGATATTTAATTGTCTTAAATCATCTATAGACAAAAAAATGTCTATTATACATTAGAAATAGTTAGCAATACGCTTGGTGTTCGGAAATATACGATTTACAGAGTTATTAAAGAAGACAAGTGTGGAGAGGTTCAAGCAGTACGTGAAGCTCTAAAAAAACCAAAATTTCAAAGACTCCGAAATGAATTGCATGCGTTCTTCTTTAAAAAAGAATTTCCGATAGTAGACTTGTCACGGTTCAAATTGATGATTGATAACTGGAATGAGTCGAAGCACACTATAAAAACTATTAGAAGAAATCGGTTCTTGCTGGAAAAAGTATTTCAGAATGTTTATTTTAATAAAGAGGAGCGATATCGTAGTATGGGTTTAAATTTACCATCAAGAAAGGGGCGCAGACTAATGATAGTACATATCTGTAGTTTAAACGATTTTGTCAAAGTGGTTTATTGACTTAGTGACTACCATTAATCTTCTTCCTCTGAACTCTTCAATAGTAATGGATAATGCAAGTTATCACATTTAGAAAAATTGCCCATAGCCAAGTGGCCAAAAAAGTTTCATAGAATTGGCTAAATTCAAAGAATACTATGTTCCATTCCCGAGTGAGCTAGTATGGGCACAGATAAAACAAGAAATCTTAAATTAAATAGTGTCAAACAGTTGTTTTTAGAGTGACGCCTAAAAACTGGGAAAAAGCGGTAAATCATACAATTAAAGAAGAGAAAATGTGGAAGTTAGACAATATTACTTATGAAACAGTTCATCTTCTGATTCCGATTGTGATTTGAAATTTTATGAAGTAGCTCAGTAGCTCAGTAGCTCAATATAAAAACTGAGTAATTACCAAAAAAAATTATATATTTCATACGGAAATATTCAAGGTGCAACTTCAAAAAGAATCAGGAACGCTTTACTATTTTGATATTCATTTTTAAAATTAGAATATAAACAATGAATATGAATTTATTGACGTAACACCTCAATATTTTCTTAATTTGAATAACAAAAAGACTTTTGATATATCTACTATTCATTCAGAAAATACTGAATGAATTGTATTTGGGATAATTTCAGAAGCAACTGAATATTCAAGCATTTGTGAGATATTTATTCACACATAATAGAAAGTTTGAATAGTTTAACCTATCTTTGAGCTGCTTAACCAAACATTTGAATTTTCTAAAATTAAAACAGGACATAACATTTTGCCCATCCAACGCAACAACTTTTAGCAATACTTCAAGGAAATTACAAGGTTACTATCACCAAATTGATATTATGTCATCAAATCTCCCAAAGAGAAATTCTCTTCTTTAATATTAATTAGATTCCGTAAGTTGATGAGATGAGTCAACGGTAAACTACGTGCTATTGACAAATGGAAATGAGGAGAGTTGTGAGAGAAAACAGATAGCGAATTCTGCGTGCATGTTTATGGGATTATAAGAAGACATTAATATATACGATTTAATGAATGTCTTTGTAAACGTTGTAAATTTTTGATAGATAAAACTTTCTTTGCAATAGATATCTCGAAACTCATTAGTTGTTATCCTCAATACAAATAACTATTCTCAAATAAGCAAGTTACCTAACAATACGAGGATATATTGAAAAATTCTTAGCCTACTATACAACCAATAAAATTTCAATGTCAAAATATTTTATTACTCAACATATTCTCCTCTTAATTGGATACATTTATTATGGCGAACCTGCAACGTCTCTAGACTTTTCAAAAAAAATGTTTCTTTTTGCTCTTCAAACCAGATCTCCACAGCTTTCATTACCTCCTCGTTGGAAGAAAATTTACGACCTTTTAAACTTTTTTTCAGTTGAGGAAAGAGATGATAGTCGGACGGAGCCAAATCTGGTGGATAAGGGGGGTGTTCTAGTAATTCAAACCCTAAATCACGAATTTTTTGCATGGCAACATGAGATTTGTCTACAGGGACGTTGTCCTGCAAAAATAAAACACCTTTGGATAGCTTTCCGCGTCTTTTCTCTTTAAGTATCATATAAAGACTAATCATGATTATTTAGTGTCTCCGTACCCAGCCTCTCAGTCGGCGTCCAGCCATAACATTTCCAAGTTGCTTCTTTTTTCAATATTCAAATTTAAAATGTTTTGAGATGCGAAATGTCTATAAAAAAAAAAGAGTTGATGCCCGACTATTGTAAATGATGAACTGGTTGCTAAATTTGTTGAGAGGATTTGTAAAAATACTAACAGATCTTTGGCTTGTTGTCCACAATTACCATAGGCTTCATTATCTGAAATTGTGAAACAAACGCTATGCCAACACAAACTTCAAGAATGATGACTGCCAAAATTGCTTTCAGTCTTGCGGACCACACTAAAGCTGAGCGGATGGGGGCATCTTGGATATTTTCAGACATCTACAATAAGTGGTAGTGTCAAACTTACTTACAGTTTACGCCAGCGCCCAAAAAAGTTTATGTTCAAAATTTTTTTTTTATACTATAATGCCCAATTTTATCAACCAGACTCAATAACTTTAAATTCATTCAAATCAAAGTTAGCCCTCATCCTCCCTTGAGATAGTACTCGTATATTTGATCTATTGATTTTCAATTCTTTCGGGACCGGACAACTTTATCTACTGCTTTAATAAGTGCCTTTATTTGTTTCGTTACTAAACAGAAAATTGAGATTTAAGTCTGCAACAAAAAAAGCTTTAAAACGGCAAAAGTTTGAGTGTATGATGAGCTTTTATAAAAATTTTCAGTCAGTTTTATTAATAGAAATAGTAATTACTTTTTTTGATTTTCCTACATAAAAACCTTCTGCGGTGATGGTATTGCTTTTGACACCATGTTTTTAGCGTGTTGACCTTTGGTGTGGTTTCGTTCGCGCATCGTCAGTCTCCCACAATGATTTGTCGAATTGTAGATGGAAATCGCAATAAAATTTTATTAATCTAGTTTATATAACAATGAGAAAAATATCAAATGATGGATAGTCTATTGAAATTATCTTATGATTATGATAACAAGATGTTTATTACTAATAACAAAAAATAATAGAATATGAATCTAATTAATAGTGTTCTGTTACCAAAAATGGAGATCAATAGTATAAGGGAATTATCATCTGTAATGAAGAAACATAAATATATGGCATCAAATAAATGGTATGAGTACTGAAAAGGCAAAGCCATCGAATAACAATTGAAAAATAAAACAGACTTTTATTTTGATATTCATGTTGTAGGTGATCTATTAAATTATATAATTTTGCAAGTTGTCGATGTCAAGTAATATTTTGATGACGACCGAACTAATGTTTTCCTAATTATGCCCAAAGTTTCGGCACATCTACAGCTATACAGGAATTAAATGCGATTAACCCGAGCTCACTACATACTTCCTGTGAGGAGATATCGCTGCTACAAACAGACTGACAAAACGCTAGTAATTGCCCATTGAAATAAAATGTGAATATCGACAAGTTCAGACGAAAGTTGAATAATAATTGTTAGTGATCATATTTGTGTAAAATGTACCATGAGTTAATGAATATTTTTTGTCTTTTGTAGATGAAAGTGATAAGTTACGTTATATTTACAAATACACATTTTTGTTCTATTCCAGCAGCTTATCAGAAGGTTTTATGTCAGATTTCATATGTTTTTGAGCTTCTAAGCTACTTATCTAGCATTTCAGCTGCAAGAGCTAATGTGGACTAGTTATATACCACACATACGTGGGGGGATATTTTCTCAATAGTGAATAAATTGAGAAATGTGAAAAAAAACTTTCAGATATTTCAGTACTTAGTTCTATAAAAGAATTACAACTAGTATGTCCAGATTGTAGCAGCAGATGGATCGAGATGCTCTGCTTCACAATATTCTATAATAGTTCATTGCTCTTAAAACTGATTTTTCAAACAGCAATAAAGAAACAAAAATGTGGCTTGGTAATAAAAACCCCACAAACCCTGATAGATTGGAATGAAATTTTTTGGTTATCTCTTTTTGAAATATTATTGTATGAAAAATGGAAAAAGATATTATTTCTATTTAATTTTTCATTGGTGGGAAGTACCCAAATTCAAGATTTTTCGAACATATAAAGATTCATATCTCTAAAAATATTAACCTTATTGTGAAAATTTATAAGATTGTTTTATTTGTATTTCAATAAAGGACACAAAAAAAATTGTCCGGTTGAAAAATAACAACTCCTTACAATTGTTTAAACAATTTAGGTTCAAATAATATGGCAACATGCATTTATATCAACAGGAGGGCAATTTGAAGAGGATCCTATAAAAAAATTGAGGTAGAATAGTTTTCGGTACTCATACGCTGATTCCTTCTGGACTCGTAAGTAATTGGGATAAATGACATACAAAAACTTCTGCTACGAAAAGAGTGTGTTGTATACACAAGTAAAATATTCGCCATACATTAGGCTCTAATTTACATATTGAATAACCTAAAACCGAGTACCCAAACTGCCTTGATTTACACAGGACCATAAAATCAATATGACAGATATATACAAGCAGTACAACAAATCCAACAATTGGATATTGAAATATATATATATATATATATATATATATATATATATATATATATATATATATATATATATATCCAATAATATTGACAACTTCACCAATAATTTAATTGAGGCAAACATCGAAATAGAATGGAATAGTGAACAATATAGCTCCAAAAATCTCAAGCAGCAATTCATAGATTGACCATTAACATCCAATTAAAATATCAACAGCCCGACTTGGCCACACTCGAATTACCCTTGGTTATAAAATATCCGAAGAAGACAATTCCAAATGTTGAAAGTGCCATGTCAGAGTAAACGTTGACTTATTCTCGTAAACTATTTAGAACTCTAGAACAAATACAATGCGTAGTACAATAACTAAAAAACCTAAAACTGTATAATAATTTGTCGTGATTATACAGTGCTTTTCAGATAAAAGTATCCACCTTTAATAACTTTTGTAATACTGGTATTTAGAAAAAATCCAAAAACACGTCAATTTATGTTGGAAGGGGCAAGCATTATGGCTTATTTAAACTTACTGGAAAAGCCACCCCCTCACCCCTAGCAGCATCCCCTTTATTTTTTAAATTACTTTTCATATTTTTTATGTAAAATTTGGATACTCCTCTTTGAGCTGATTTCAAAAATGTATAATACTTGTAGGTTAAAGTGGTTAGTTTATGAGATAAACAATTTTTCTTTTAAGAGCACAAATTTTACTTATTATTTACTTTCACCTTATTTGCCTGTACTAAAATGGGTTGTACAACAGTTCAAACTCTTTAATCTTTTTAACTGTGCTATTTATTCTACTTAAAAAATCCAAACAACAAAAAACTCTACTTTTTATTAAAGTTTGACATTGTCAACTAGAATTTGTAGTCACTATTGATAGTGTAATTTGATACATTATTTATTTTGTTTCTCTGAAATGGTTTACTCTTTGCAAGAAAGAATTGAAATTGTAGGTTTATACTACCAAAATAATAATTGTGCAAGAGCTGCTGCTAGAATATTTAACGAATTACATGACGGAAGACATGCAACTCATAAGTATGTAATTCAACTGATGGAGAAATTTACCACAACAGGGTCTGTTTGCAATAAAGTGCATAAGCGAGAGGGACTCGTAAATAACGAAGCAATCCAAGTGGCAATTTTAGGGCAAGTCAGCTTAGAGGCTCAACAACCCCAATCGTTGTCAACAATAAGTAGAGCGATCGGTGTTTCATCTTCTACAGTTTTCCGAGTTCTACATAAATTCAAGTACCACCGATACAAAGTTAAGTTGGTGCACGAGTTGAATGAAGATGATTTTGATCGTCGTCTAGAGTTTTGCGAATCAATAACGCAAATTATCAATAACAATCCACAATTGTTAAACAATATTTGCTTTTCTGATGAATGCTCATGGTCATTAAATGGCTTAGTAAGTAGGCATAATTGTAGATATTGGGCTGAAAGTGATCCACATATTATGCGTGAATTCCATACACAACATCCCCAAAAGTTAAACGTTTGGTGTGGTATCCTAGGTGACCACATTGTCGGACCTTTCTTCATCAACGGAAATTTAAATGGTGAATCATATCTTGAGTTACTCAGGGAAGGGGTTGACCCACGTATTACAACAATAATAGAAAATGATGATAACCTTTCCGAAGATTTACTGGTATTTCAACAAGACGGAGCTCCCCCACACTATGCTATGCTTGTCCGACAATTTTTAAACGAAACATTCCCCGCTCGTTGGATAGGTAGAAGGGGGCAGATGATGGAGTGGCCACCTAGGTCACCGGATTTAACACCCCTAGACTTCTTTTTATGGGGGTGTTTAAAAACAAAAGTTTATGCTACCCAACCAGAATCTCTGGATGATTTACGAGAGAGGATAGAAAATGAATGTCGACAATTAAATCCAGCCGTATTAAGCAATGTCAGAGAGGCATTTCAAAATAGATTATACCATTGTATGGAAGTGAATGGTACTCATTTTGAACACTTATTGTAACTTCATAATAAATAGCACAGTTAAAAAGATTAAAGAGTTTGAACTGTTGTACAACCCATTTTAGTATAGGCAAATAAGGTGAAAGTAAATAATAAGTAAAATTTGTGCTCTTAAAAGAAAAATTGTTTATCTCATAAACTAACCACTTTAACCTACAAGTATTATACATTTTTGAAATCAGCTCAAAGAGGAGTATCCAAATTTTACATAAAAAATATGAAAAGTAATTTAAGAAAATAAAGGGGATGCTGCTAGGGGTGAGTGGGTGGCTTTTCCAGTAAGTTTAAATAAGCCATAATGCTTGCCCCTTCCAACATAAATTGACGTGTTTTTGGATTTTTTCTAAATACCAGTATTACAAAAGTTATTAAAGGTGGATACTTTTATCTGAAAAGCACTGTATATGAAGTAACTTAGTATGTAATTTGTAGTAGAATAACAAATGTTCAGTGCTAATATTTGTAGCCATTGTGGCACATAGGAAAGGTAATATTTTATGCACACCCTTTTCCATTTTTCACATGAAACAATAATAGCAACAATTTCTTAATTGTGTTAAAATTTTGCAGTATCTTTAGTATTAGGAAATATTATGGAAATGTGAGATAAAAAATGTATGTAGATGTGTAGCAGTATTATAATTACCATATCAGTGTCGTGAAATTACCAAAGAGTTATTCAAAATTATTAATATTTATGTACCTACGTTAACGAAGTGGCAACGATAATAAGCGGTCGATATCACATGACACGATGATTCGATGAATGTCTTGATGTGCACCATCAGCCGCAGTGACAGGTGTGTTGAACGCAAATAGCACAAACTTCACCTGCCCCATATTAACAGGTATCGTCAAATATCACTGTACAAGGTGGACACGTTTAGGCTGCACTATATTCTCTCACCACTTTTTAAAATCCCTATCTGTTTGGCTACCAAAGAAAACCATATCTTGTGATGATTGTTGTTTAATTTTCACCAATTAACAGCTTGCCATGCTTATTTACCCATTGACTGAATAGAACACATTAAATTTCTGTCATTATTTTTTTATATCAAATCTTGCACTGCTTACTAGTTACATTTTAGTAAGAATCTCAAAATTTTGAATATACGACTTACGCATTCGAAACTGTCACATTCAACTTGGAAATCCTCTGATTTATTATTCAGTGCTTTGGATCAATTGTCAACTTCTTAATGTCTAATATTGGATAATTTTTTCTTGTTGGAAAAGACCAAATACTTTTTCTCAAAAACAATTTCTGTTTCTCGAGAACACAAGAGACCAGGTCGTTCTAATCGGAATGGGAATAGATCATTAATCTTTCGCATACCAGCATCTCTGCAAACAAATATGAAGCCCAGCATTAGGCCAACATTGTGATAAAATTCTGAAACGCTGAATTATACTTCAAGTAATGAAGCACATCTAATACTCTTAGATACTAATGCGATATAAAGATTTCGAAAATGAAAACGATTTGGAATCAGTATTTTTAATATAAAGATAAATTTAATCTACTTATAATTCAAAGTGTGATTTATTGTATTGTCATTAATTTCATATTTGATATTATTACACATTA
Organism: Diorhabda carinulata; assembly: GCF_026250575.1. Classification (NCBI taxonomy): domain Eukaryota; kingdom Metazoa; phylum Arthropoda; class Insecta; order Coleoptera; family Chrysomelidae; genus Diorhabda; species Diorhabda carinulata. The sequence continues at coordinate 8,596,569 of NC_079460.1, read as the reverse complement.
GGAACCATTCAATAATTTGTTAACAACTTTCATCATGGCATTGCAAATCCTTTAAACTAGATACCATTCAGATTTCAGTTGTTTCTTTTCACACAATGGATAAGTTGCGCAATTCATTTTGATTATGCAAATATTCATTGTTGTAATTAGTTTGTTGTTTACGTACTACTAAGTATCTTCACTTTGTTAAAGAATTTGTTTCAATAATCAAAAGGAACTACCGGATGAAATTGGAATGGTAACAATAATTAGCCTTAGAAACGGAATTTTTTAATTAATACTCAGTTACTTTCTTGCATTAATTATATTTGCACATCATCAATCAATAAACGTTTCAACCACGATAAAACTTGGAAAGAATAGAAATCATTACAAAGTTTTAATGGAGTATTTCTACATATATAGTAACTGTAACTATTCACTTTTCTAATACATCTACTCATAGATGTCATCATGTTATGAAAAGAATGTACCATTATTTAAGACTACTCTTATTAAGTTAAAACAACTCCAAATTGTCGCTCCATTTATCACTCCTCCACTACTTTTTTGTGATGTATATAGAATATCCACTCAAAAATTTAGGATCCAATTATAGAAAAGGTTAACTTTATCTACTCAATTCTTGTATCATAAACGAATGAGGTATAACTGTTAGCTATAAATTATAATAAGAATCAAATATATTCGAACAATTGGAGACTTTCGATAATAACATGAATTAATGTCCACTTAAAACTACAGACGTAGATCCTAATTTTTGAACTTCAGTACAATATCTCAGGAAAGATGTTATGTTCCCATTTCTTTGTTGTTTTCTCGATTTCTAGTTAAACATGAAAACTAGCTAGCTAAGAGAATAATACTTTCGGTGTTTCATGTTTTATAAGAATATTTTATTTGAAAAAACAAGGAGGTGTGTAACTTCGTGGTTACAAAATTTTTGTCTGTTAAAAAAAATAGAAGCCTTTAAACCACTACACTTACACCATATCCAATTTTTAAATGAAATGGTATTATAATTTAAAAAACGTAATAATTTCTAAGCTTTTAATGATGTAATATACTGGGAAATGTCAGAGTAACATTATAGATAAGAATAAAGGGAAAAGTTACAGAATATTGACGCTCCACATATCTAGCCTAAATATAGAAATCAACAAGAATACAAGATTATATGCTCTGTTTCTGAATCGTCAGTTGTTATTTTCTTTTCCATAATCCAATGATTATTTTTGGTTCTTTATATATAAATTGAACGAAGTTTGTTGCCACCAAATTAAACACCATAGTGTACTAACTCTAATATATATTCATATATCCGAGCTTTCGAATACTCATGTTTTCATCGTCTGGGAATCAATTAAAAAACATCAAATCCATCGATTTGAAAAATCAATATTCACATTGACCTTTGATAGAAAATAGTTTTCAGAGATTGAAGGTAAACTCTGAAGACGATAACTTGGTCAAACAGTGTAATTGTGTTGTAAATAGTGTTTTCAGTAGTATATAGCCAAATTGGAATATTCAAATCCTTTCAAATTATACAAGATAGAAGAAAAGGTCTTCAACTCGTCCTCATACGAATTACCTATCACAGAAATAGAAAGAAATAATGTTCACGAAAATATTTCAATATTACTTGTATAGTTTTTCAAGAGTTAGGAAGATTTTTATTCTATACAGATATTAAAATTATTATAAAAAAAAACAATATTTAAGTACATCAAATTCGTTCAATTATTTTAAACTGTTTCAAGTCGAGACTGTCATATATATTTAAACAACATTATTAGATATTATTTTTCCTCAGTTTCAAGGACAAAGCAGGTGGCTTATGCTGCTACAGTTCAGTAAAAGTAAACAATAGAATATGTGAACGGGTAGTGACTGTCACCGTCTCGCATAGTAACTCTATTTTTTCTTTCTTTGAAGATTATCACGACACAACTATCTTTAATCACAATTTTGAATTGACCACTATCTATTGTTTACAGATTAGACTCGTGCCACGTGTCGTGCTTTTTGTTCTAATATTTTGGATGTAAAAAACGTAAAGCTTTGAACAAATGAAAATCGTAACTTTTCAATCGACAATAGCTTGTTTTGATCGATTTCAAATTATGTTATAAAAACAATAGAGCTACCCACCACGTGTCTTCCACAATGCAACATTTGTTCAGGCCAGGATTAGATCCGATATACACAAGCACAAACAATAAAAAAATTGTAATGGTAACAATACATTTTCTTTGTTAATTGTTATTCCGGATATCAATTCCTACAGAAATATTTAGAATATCAACAAAATACATTTGAAAAATAAAGAACAATTTCATTTTTGAACGAAATTTGGTTTGTCAAAACTATGTGTTTGTGCATAAATATCAGTCCAGGAGCATTTCTAAAAATGTTGTTGCAGTTAAATGATGCACTAAAAGTTTAATATTTTACTAAATGATACTAATAAGAACCTGGTGAGCTAGCTGTAAAGCAGAATACTGAGAGAACAAGCTCTCTTCCAATATATCATACAAACTTATTCCAAATTCTCTGTGAATTAGTTATATTTGTAAACATTTTAATCCATTAATATCTTGGATGTCTTTTCCGACGAGATTCACCATTTACTTGGGAAATTGGGAAATTGGAAAATTGTTACTGCATGAATGAAATAGGTAATATTGATTTTATTGCAATTCCTTATTTCATTAAGGTGAATATATCGACAGGGATAATTCTTCTTTTTCTTCTTCTTTTTCATCGTACGTTAGGACTTAGTCCTGTGTTTGCATCAATGGTTACCTAGCTGCAGCTGGAATGATGAAGACTAGCTTTCATACCATCGTGTAGGTGGTCATCCTACTGGTCGTGATGTATTCGGTTTTTCTTCCTTTGCAATCTTTGCTAACGTCTCATCTCACATTCTGTCCACGTGGTCTCTCCATTCCCTTCGCCGGATGTCACATATCTCCCATATTTCATAATTTCTTTTGTGGTCAAATGATGTGTGTCCTGCTATTGATCACAGCGTTGGCATTTCAGTAGTTCTTAAAAGCCGCTTAGTTATGGTGTTCTCTGCTCTGCTATTATCAATAATATGGGCATTATTAGTTTTATTCACTTATTTCGTCTTCAACAACACTTATTCGAAGTCATTAGTATTGAATTGTATTCAAATAAATCTTGAACAACAAAATGATGTTATCGAATGCAATATAAAAGCTTACAAATAAAGTAAGGTAAATTTACAGATCGCTAGTATGAGCTAATACATCCCATTCTCAAGAATATTACTAAATATATAATAAGTGTATTTGATCTGTTTCATTTTAACAATAGCTGTTCTAAATATGAAATAAGAAATTCTTCGTTAATTCCTAAGCAAGTTGATTTCTGTAGTGAATGCAGGGTCTGCTCCTTCTGAGGTAACATTTACGTCTATTTGGGAAGCAGCTCTCTCAATTTGTTTTAGTAATATATGGATAAGTACAACTCTGATCAATTGTTGATGTAATTGTTTGTTTCAGACCTTTATAGCACCTATTGTTTGATTTACTAAAGTGAAAGTTTGGGGTGATAGATATAAATAGTATTTCGAAAATAATACAATTGAGCCATTTTACAATAAAACATTTTAATTGTTCTGTAACATTTAGAAGTAGATACGCTCAAAATTTCTGTATTATTAGAATACAATAGAAAACCATCACCTGAACATTTACAGATTAGATTTATAATAGTCTATAAATCAGGTAGCAAGCGTGTACTAAAATGGAAATTACGCTGCTATATATAATTAAAGAGATCAAATTTGTATTTGATGAAAATAGTGTCTACGAAAAATAATGATAAATCATGTGGGGTTGACTGGCGTGCGACAAAGTGCTAAATCTTCAGTTTTCAACAAATCAAATCGGTGAAACGTGCTGAGGTTAAAAGCAGTGTATTATTCGATTAGTGTATCAAGCCTGAAGTGTTATAAATTTATATCGCTGAAAACCTCTAGGGCCACGGCCAGGGACGTGTGTTTAGTAAAGTCCGATTGTCGAATGTTATGATGTATTTTGTTCAGTACAAGTAGGTGAGAATATTATCACATATTAATTTAACTGCAAGCCGCTTGACATGATGCAATACAACGTGCAATACAATGCAAAATGCAATATTTCTTGATAAAAAGCATGCATGAAGTTAAGCTGATTGTTGAAAGATCTCGCACTTGCAATACCATCGGTTTGGTACCATTTTTATTGCGCGCAAGCTGCAATTCCAGGGAAAATTCAAGTTAATTTTGGATTAACAACCAACCTATCTATCAGGCTCCAATACCAAGGCAGCAGTAGTAGATATAATTATTGACAGTCATCCACTGACCACTTTTTTACATCCTTACTTAATAACTTACTTAGTTTTGTTATCATCATTTTTGAACCAGTCACAAAATTTGAATCAAATTTTAGGTAAAGTATTTGTTTAATTCACTTATTTAATTTTTGTGACTCTCAGCAATGATGCAATGGCAGGAGACTTGCTTGTCAAGCGATGTGCAATATGTATCTATGGAATATTTTGACCTTGCAAGAAATTGCATGCAATTTCTTGCACGTTGTCTTTCACGTTGCCTTGCACGTTGTCTTGAACCATGTCAAGCGGCCTTGCGAAAGTTTGCTCATACAAATCTGACAAATGATTTAATATATACTTAAGTCTCGTAAAAACGACAATTTTTAGCGATCTGGTAATGCAATCATTATAAGAATTTTAACGAAAATTAATAAATGCTTATTTACATTTATTATCACTAAATATATAAATTATTGTGGTTGTTCAGGAAATAAAGAAGGATAAGGAAAAATTTGGAAAAATTGACCGAACTACGCAAGTGTTTAGAAGTAGGACTATTTATAATTCATATAATAAGAAGGTTATTGCGACGTTGGAAGTTATATAGGAAAAATTTAGTTATATTAACTTATATATACTTATATTAACTTATATTAACACGTAGACGTTGCGGTGAGTTCTAATAAGTTAATAAGTGAAAACCTGATAAGCTCAATATTATTGCCAGATCATCAAGCATAGTATAATAGCGGCAATATTATTTGTCTACATTAGAAAACGTCTCGTGGACCCATATTTTTTTTGACGAAACATGGTTCGATAGTCAAGGTGTAGTAAATTACAGTTGGGTAGACAATAGTAAATATTCATGTATAAGTGGGCTAGGCCCTAAATGGAAACGCCTTATCAATACTACAAGGTGGAACAAAATGGGATTTTGCACTCCAAATTTCCAAATTAAAATATAAGATGAAGAAAGTGGATATTCAGCTTATATAAGCAATAGAAACAAGTATATTTTATGCATAATGTGGCACCCTTATAATAATATTGAAACCAACAATCAATTACATTATAATATAGAAAATGTGCTTCCCTCACTTCATGAATAATAAAAAATTTGCAATTGTACCAACATTTATCAACAAACTGAATAATTTCCTTCATGCATATTACAGTAACCCTTAGTGTGGTTATTATTAGAGAGCTTGTTAATTTAGTCTTCTACGATAATATTCACATAATGCAGGTCGTAAATTTAGTCAAATGCTTCTGCAAATTGTCCATTTCATATTGTATAGATAATAAGGGATAAATGGCAATGTAATATGTACGTGTATTATTCAGAATACTAGCTTAATTCGCAGAGCCGGATTCAAAACTTTTACTTATGCTTTACTTATGAACTTATTATCAAATGCCACTGAGCTCATTCATGAAAACCATCATATTGCCCGGCTTGTAATTGTCTCAACAAGCGGTATACATATACATACATAAAAGTTGTATGAGGAATGTAGCAGGCTACTTTGTTTGAAAAAGAAAAGTTTTATTGAGTAACAAAAAAGTGTTTCTACATTTTAAGTGTTCTCCCAAGGTAAGTGAAATTCGTAAAATTTTAATAAGTTCAACAATAAAAAACGATAATAATCGGAACTCCTTTAGAAGTATCATTATAATAATATAACTTATCAAGTTCAGACAAAAAAATTGTGAATGACCCAAAATTTGTATATGAGATGAGTTATGTCAATAACTTCGTTTGAAAATATAAATTTCTATGACATGGCTTATCACTTGTTAATCCAATTTCGCAATATACCTCCTAATATGGATATATTAATTGATGATACTTCCGTATATTAAAACAATTTAAAATTTACCCATGGTCGATAACGTGAAGTAATAAAAAAGTTGTAATTTGATTTATTGAATTCTTATTAAAACTTCATTCATAAATCAAAATCACATTGTTATTATCATTTCTTGAATAACGATTTGACATATCCCCGAGTCGTTTGTATGTATTTTATAGATAGATCTGAAATAATGTCAGAATCTCTTCATTTTTGCTATCATTAATCTTCATCTCTATTCACGAATAAAAAATATTGAGAATTGCATTGTGGGTTTTATAATAACATGTATTCATTCCCTAGAAGGCGATACAGTTTTTGAGAGACTCACTGAAATGCTTGTGTAGTTGAGAGCTTGTTGGCATAGACCTTTGACTTCAAATTATCCCTGAAACGAGAAAGTAAATATCCTGGACATGTCTTAGGAAGTAATTGATTTGTTTCTTGAGCTTTATGACATGTGACACTAACATCATCCTATTTGGGTTGAAAGAACTGTGTTAACATGTCGAGATATCGAGCATTAATGGCAGTCGAAACTTAACAAACCCTATGTTCAACAAATGATGATAGCTCTTAATAATGATATACTGTTGCTGTGATGCATTTGTTTTTCGACATTCAAATATGAAATATATATTAAAAACGCAATTTTTATGGTTAAAAAACGTCGTTGTCACTGGGGATTAGTTGTGGTACGAATAGAAATTTGTAGCAATAGAAAAATAGATATTATGTGGGCATAGATAGTAGAGAGCGTCTTGAAATTTGCAATTCTTATCATGCCGTCAAATTAATTTTTTTGGTCATCAACACTCTCTGGCACTGTTTTGATACTGATATTTCTTCTTTTCGAACCACCTTTGTGCTTAGTAGCCACGCCACAACTGATCCAGTCAGCATTAATTTGTCAATTTTCAAAGTTGCCGAGGTTAAAACTATTTCGACCATACAAAAACTCGTTTTTGCATAATACTATACTTTCAGCTGTCATATTGTTCTTTTACAGGGTTATCAAGAACTTACTGTTGTCAAATTCAATTCTTGCGTTAATTTTGTAACTACTATTATAAAGAAGGTACCGAAAGTTTCAAAAGTGCCCCTGAAAGTGAGTGTATTAACGAATTTAGTCAACTTTCAGGAGTCAATGTGTCTTAAGTGATAATTCGTGGGATTATTAATTCAGTTGTATGGACTTGTTAAATCTGCAGATCTCGATCACCATGGAAATATACTCCTCTTTTTCATATTTTCTTTCGGATAAGTACAACATATATAGTCTTTAAGTGGAGATATAGAGCTTAGTGCAAACGAGAAAAAGGAAGACATCGAATGAAATAGTTTTAACATCTGAATGAAATAATTGAAGTGCCAAGTTACCATTTCTATTGAAATATGAAAATAAAACAGCTGTGGAAGTGAAATTGGAACAGGTATTACGAGTTTCCAACCTAATATTCACTCCATAATACTATGAGAAATCAGTAAAATTTGGAATTCTTTTCAGTTTTGGTTTATGTTTCAATCAGTAGATATTTTCCGACCACTCATTTGTGAACTAAGTTCAACTATAGTGAGATTATATTTGATCAGAATCCTACCATCTCTTTTCTATAAATCAGGTTATCCTTGTCAGTATATTGATTTATGACCTTTCTTCTATCTTCGGTTTGAATATCTTATTATACACATTCAATAAGATGCTGGAAACAATGAGCATATTTAATATTTTATTTTAGTTATTTTAGTAATAATTTCTATTTAAAAATATTATATCGATAGCTGAGATTGAAGCATGTAACATGTTATGTAATAAATTGAAGTTGGAAACAACTATTTGAACATTTAATTGACCTAAGGATCTCTTGCGAATATCTTCAAGTTATAATATAGGACGAGCAAATAATTCTTACCCGTTTTATTGGTTCTATCTCGAATCATACAAAAGATATGGTACGCGTACTAGGGAATCAGCAACAAGATGATGTTTTCTTGGAATATAGTATCGATGTCAATTTGAAATTCTAATAGTAGAGAGTAGTTTAACATTTGTTGCGCAAACTATTCTAATTGGCATAAAATAATTAGTCAAAATTCAAGTAATCATGTTAAATAATATATCAAAATTTTTTGTAGTAGTTTGCGAAAATTATTCATTACAAAGATTGGGTAGTAACTTGATTTGGACTAATTACGCAACAGGATTCTGAACATGTTGTTTTCTGTCCACACATACATAATGCCTTGTCTGAGGTGTTTTTCCATAGATTATTGTCTTCAGAAACCAAAAATGGATTTTTACATCTTGTCGCTTGAGATAAGATCTTGATGATCGAAACTTTTGTCAGTTCAGTTGTGTAGTGGTAGTAGTAACCAATGTATTCATCAATGATTCCTGACATTTTGTCTTAGACGTTACGGAATTATTATGGATTATATTCAAGAAATTGGAATCATGGTAGACAACAGAGCCTGGGATTGAGGTTTTTGGTTTGATAATTAGGTTATTAGGATTCATTTAGAAGTGAGGGAAGGTTATAATTATTTTGTTTGAATTTAAGTAAATACTAATAGTAATAACAAAAACCCACCGTATACTGAATTCATAGAAAATATGCAATTATTAAAAAATTAAGATCAATATCAAGTAGCCGAAACCTTGGAATAATCGGAAGTATTTATAAATAATTATATACACACACGTATCTCCACATGCAATTATTTTAAATATAATCTTGTTCAATTGGTTTATAGAAGTATAACTACCAGGCTCGATTGCAAACTAGTAATAAAATCTCAGATGTTTACTATTACATATGAGTGTATTGTTATATATAGATAAATACCCCTAATTCTTTTCCAATCGTACAATATTCAATATGTGGCACAAAAAAACTTTAAAACATTGCACCTGTTGTAGATACTTTGCAATATTTATACAATAATACCGAATTGTGATACCAGTTATAAAAAAGGTACATATGACTACTAGTAACCATCAATTGAATCTTATACACGCATGTTTTTACATTTTTTTTCTGGTCCGGCTTTCTTTGTCTGATAAAACACTATACTTATATGCAAGCCGTCAATGCCAAGCAATCACGATATCTACTGTTTTACCAAAAAATAATATACAAATATAATTATTGTATTTTGCATAAAATTTGTTGTAAATTTGAATAATTTGGTTTTACTAGGTGGTCCAAAAAACACAAGATCTATATTTTAAACGGATGTTGGTGGATATAGTTCAGCTAGATAAAAGATTTAGAACCTATTTCCATTGTCTTTTATCAGTATATCAAATGCCACTGAGAAGAGTACCTTAACTATTTGCTAGAGGGGTGCGTGATTTATAAATTCGGAGATAAATATTATATTAATTTATGAAGGGGGGAAAATACATTGAAATATATTATAATGAAAATATTAAAACTTCTTTATCGACGCTAAAACTTGATAAAAATGGAACATTGCACAAATTTGCAACACTTTGAAACTTTCAAAAACACAGCATCTCTAATATCAATGTAATGAAAAATTCCCATGTTATTACGTATTTAATTTTTATATACATATAATTTTTTCAGTTAAATGTGTATTTTGATGTATAATCATTGTTCAATCCATTTTCCTCTGTTACCAATCAATATAGTGCTACAATCTTATACAATTACATTATCTGTTTCTTATAACTTTTTCCGTTGTGTTCGTTTGTTGTTTTTAATCATCTGACAAGACCATGACCTCCCCTTCATATCCGCCAACAAATGCTGAATACCGTGTCCTTGCCAATTCACATCCATCGCAGGTACTACAAATCAACATAATTTAAATGCGCGGCCTTTCGAAGTCCATATGACTACCCCTGACAGTATATATACATCCAACAAATGAATGAAGTGTATTTTAAACGTATTTACAGGACCGTGTACTTAATAATAGCATCGTTATTTATGTTAATTGTACAGAACAGCAATTTTCATGTTAAAATTCAAGCATAATATCTTGAACCGACTGATGGAACGTTACAATTAGGTTAAAATAATCTTAGTCGAACTATGTAAAACGATTGAACAACACATTAAAAAAAGATTCAAACTCGGCATGTATGAAAAAATGATTACATATTTTTTTGATACCTAAAGGTTCTGTCTAAAGTTGAAAGTAACCTTTCAACTTGGTCATCGACAGCATCGACATATAGATCTGTGTTTTAAAAGTACGTATAGTTGCAAATTAAAGAAAAAAATTTAATTGGAGTTCTATCGGGACTATTAGCTGAGTTTGCGGTTTTAATTAGTATCACTGGAATTTATTTTTCTTTATACAAAATCGGCGCATCTCTATTTAAACTGATAATATGTCGATTTATCTACCGATATGTGACAAAGTTTTTAATTATGAAAACATCGAATGTTGATGTTGAATCTGTAACTAAAATACTAAAAATATGGTATTGGACAAGAAACAATTGTTTTTGCTTATCAAATTCTTTGATCAACAATATGATTCTGTTTGATACTCAAATAAATATTTCTTACCGAAAAGACCATTGATGTGAAATCAATATCCTTTGCTACCGGTAATGTAGGTTATAGATATCCAAAGATATTATAGTGATATTCAACCAAAAGTATATAAATTAATGAAGCTTGTTAGTATAATATCGATCACGATAAATGAAGATTTAACTTACATTGAATAATTAGCTTATATGATGCCTGATAAGTACCTAATAGTAACGTAGATAGTAAGCACACTTCGTATTATAGATACTTCAAAATAAGTAAACAATGAGCAGACAATATGTGTATATTAAATTTATGCTTACTAATCATGAGTAGTCTTTCTTAACAAAGGTACCTACCAGACTCATAAAAATTTATTTGATTTGGTTATTTTCCGCTGTTGTGGCTTTCAAATGTATTAACTTACTAGACTAGAACATATTAGTTTTTAGCTTCAGGTCATAATCGTTTTTCAATTTTTATTCTGAAATAAATAAGAACAAACTCATTATATACACTAAGAAAATTCTAATTCAATATAGTGCTGCATTACAATTATTATTCATTTAGTTGCAGTATAACTGCTGGGTAATTACTGAAACCTACTATAGTGAATTTGCAAAAAAAGTCAATAATTGACTTAAAAAAATCTCTTTAGCCTTATACAATAACTAAAAAATATTGATCGGGAACATATGCACCAATATTTTGATAGTATTGGTAATATATTGGTGCCCCGCATAAGAAACGGCACATAGCAGAGACGTATAGGGGAGCCAAAATATGACGATTGGAGGCAATTTACCTCTATAACAAGTTGCATCTCTGAGGATTTATAGGGCCTGTTCAAATGAGTCTGCGAAACGAAGAACTTTTCTTGTATACTATTGAAGAACAACGGCATATTAGCACTAGAACTTTATCTAGACAGAGTGGCATATAAATATTATCTATGTTGTGTAATTCATAACAAACTAAGTAAAAAATTGAATAATTCATGATGTAAATTTTTTTTAAATCCACTGACAGATAAAAAAACTTCTATTGAAGTAAGGTCACCTCTAATTAACCACCAAAAATAGTTCGATAGCCTTCTACATACCATTACTTGATACTCTTAACACAGTACCAAATTTGGTATATTTAAGTTAAAGGGCTGCAATGGAATTAAATTTGTTTCAAAATTTTGAGCCCTATAACTCCTCAGGGATGCAACTGTATAAAGGTAAATCATCATATCTTAGGCTCCCCTATACGCCTCTGCTCTGTATCGGTTCTTATGCAAGACACCATGTATATATCAATTATACTTTGGTAAGTTTGCTGCCTTATAATACAATCTGTTCTTTATTTTGTTTCATTGTTTTTGTTTGTTTGTAAGTGACTCTACAATATCGCGACATAATTTTAATTTGAACTTTGTGAACACCATATATCCTTCTTAAACTTACAACACTCAAAAGTGGATTCTTGGAAGCGATTTAATTTATTCAACTGACATATTGAAAGGAACGAGCTCAAAAATTCACTTCAATCTGCTGTTATTTCAAATGAATAGAGGGAAACATCTTTTCATATAATTCGATTTCATTATCAAGATCAGGTTTAACAATTCTGTGAAGGGTTTTATAGAATAATCCACTAGAACTATGTAAGATTTTCATAAGTCAATACAAACGCAAATTTTTCCATAGAAACAATTTGTTTTGTAAATCCGCGGGTGAACGTTATAAGGTGCCAACATTCAATGAAGAATGAATAATGCTAGATCGGATCATAAATTTCGAAATAATGATTTATTGACGAATCTTTAACTTATGACGGTTCGTAATTGAAGTTGAAAATGTATTGTTTTGAATTTGAAACAGCACATATTCACTTATATCACACGATAGTAATACATAGTTAATAAACAAGAATCTATTATAGAGAATATATAAATTGATTACTACAATATTTTCGAGTGGATGAATCGTGAAGCAGAAATTATAAAGTACATTCTGTCGTTTATATTAACAATAATACATTCGGAAAATCATTATCTCATAAATTTATGAAGTTGAAAAATATCATATAATTGTTCATCTGACTCTAAGGTTATCTGTTAAAAATGGTAAACTGTCAGGTGTTATGTATAAGCCATGAACCATATTGACACAAAGTTGTTAGATATGACTTCAAACATCTACAATTAAAAATCCTTGTTTACTAAGTTATTGATATGAATAATCTTTTATAATAGATACGAATAAGCCAAGATTGCCTACAACGAAGATTGGGCACGCCGAAATCTAGCGAAGATTGCGTACAGCCCCGTCAGGTTAATGTTTGACAAGACCTGGCCCTGGAGGCAGCAGAATGTGACAGAAAAAAAACCTAACCCCAAGCTAACCTATTTTTATTGGAATTTGTGGTTATATATTATTTAAATATTATGATAGCAGTATTAGTTGTCAGGCAATTACACTACTTATACTATAGTATAACAAGTGAGAATTTATTTTTTCTTTAGGTGAAATGCTTCTAATTAACAGCTAGGCGAAGCTCTTGGTGATGTACGCGTTCTTCGCCTGTCAAATTCCACTACATCAAGGGTCAGGCCTTGACTCACCATCATCATTAACCTTGTTGGACTGTACGAAATCTTTGCTGCACGCAATCTTCGCAACACCATAGTTAGGGAATGTGATCAAAAGTCCGGTAAATGATTTTTTAAAGCGGCAATCAGTTATGTTGTATCTATTTAATTTGTATGTTTCATACTGCCATGTATATGTAATGTGATGTAATAACTTATTTAGAAGTGTTATTGGCGAGTGGAGGTTGTGACAAGAAATATTCAGAGTTCCAAATGGAAAATCAGTAACTCACCTCGCTTAATTAAAGGCATTTGCTTTCTTCGATCTTGAGAGCTAAGTATGATCATAGTTTTTTACAAGAACAAATTTTGCAAGTTATTAATCAAATGTTATGATAAGTGCATAGCTAGCCAATGGCAATCTTTTTAAAAAATATTAATCGAAAGTTAATTTGACTATCTATTTTGTTTTTAATAACTTACTATATATAAATCGATATGATGGAGTAGATTTTCAGGAAATAAAGATATAGTGTTATCTAATTTTTATTGCATGCACTAAATTTTATGCAAGCCATCATTTTTTTGGTTTATCTTCTCTATTTATGAATTAAGGGCAAAATAACTATACACAAGTACAAATTACTGTCAAATAGGAAAAAGTGAAATGTTTGGAAAATATCTTAAGATATGACTAACTTGGCTGGTTTAAGAATATTATTACAATATACAATTCCTATATAATATACAACAGTGCCTTTTATTTAAAGTTATTGTACATATGCCTCTACAATAGAAGAAGGAAGGAGCCTAAACTGTATCAGATGACATTTGATAGGTAGGTAGCGCTATGTACACCTACGTATTACCTGCTAGTTTTTTCTTTGTAAGCAAACCATTATTAATATATTTTTTTTCAAGTTTTATTTACATCTGCTCATTTTGGTTTCAGAACAAAATAATAAACTAAGAGCATGTGTACAAATGAACTACACACTGAAATAAAAGTAAATGGGGAATAGTACCTTCCAGGTGAATTTCTTTTTTAAACTAACTTACCATAAGTGCATATGGCATTTTTTGTATTGTATAAAATACAGCTTTAATAAATCTACTGTGTTTCTGGATATAACTTCACGCGGTATTGAAATGGCATTGGAATTTGAATTATGTATATAGAGATGACAAGATAAGTGGAGGGTGATAAAAAAGGAATAGTTATTTTTTTCACACAACTATCAAATAACTTTCACTGTATGTTTACTACAGAAATTGCAAGTATACCTATATAAAAACAATTAATATCTATTTAAGTCATTAGTAAGATTGGAGGATTTTTTAGTGAACTACGAAATATAGAAGCTTCTTCAATAAGAAATTCGCCAAATCATCCCAATGATATGAACATTCAAATTAAATATTTGTCTCCTAAAAAGAGATTTCGATGTTCATTAAAAAAATTGAAGAAAATTTTCACCCTTCGGCTCAATTTAGATATTTATCAGAATAGTTTGATCAAATTGAAAATAAGCGTTTTATTCAAGGAAATATAATGAAAAATTTATCTAAAAAGATTATAATTTAATATTTTCTTATTTGTAATAATAATTTAGAATTTTTTAAATTTCCGCATATATAGACCTTTTGATATTGAAATGAAAATTTACATTAATAAATTATATAAGTAAGTAACTAACCTAACCAGGGAGAAGAAATTTTGGAATTAGAGTTTCAGTAGAAACGAATTAAATTATAGAAATTGAAGCTAAAAAACATATTGTGGAAAGGACATTGCAGATTTATTAACAAGGAAATATTCGTAAAATAATATGAAGCTAATTATAAAAAAGATATCAGAAATGAAAAACCAATTTTATTTATAACAATTCTTATATTTAAAACATCTCTTCCTTTTCTCTAATTATTTTTATGAAAAATACCAACAATTGGCATTTCGTGAGGAGTCACAATTTCTGTTTTTAAGATAACTCATTGATTTTATAGAAAATGGATACTGTTGTGGGATATACAATTAACGAGATAATTAGTACCTGTTGGTGTTAACATAATTTTGAAATCATATTTTTACCAAAAATATCCATGACTTAACAAATTTCATATCATCGTTAATTATTATTACTGTTACTGAAAGCGGAACTAGGGGATATTCATTGAAAATATAGTACAATGACTACATTTTTCACAATGTATTAATTTATAATAAAATTGTCGTTTTTCCCATGTCTTACAATTATATATATATATATAATATGTCCTAAAGTAATTGCTAAAGCATTTCTTTTTCATATGTTTCTAGAAATCTGTAATTAACATTAACAAAGTAAAAATTCATTTTGTAACGATTTTGTTCACAGATAATTATGAAGTTATTGTCCATGAATCATGAATAACTCTTGTCAACTTACGCTTTGTAAAGATGTATGAGGTACCATATAAATTGCTCTACCTCATTTTCATTTGAAATATAGAACAAGAAACTCTAACAATATATAATCTAAATTCATAAGAAACAAAAAATGAAAGTTTATAAGATACAACCAAATAGATGACGAGAAAAAAATTTATAAAATCGAACCTGCTCATCTGAAAAGCTACATTAACGTGTTTAAGTAACCCCTGAAATGATTCGAAACGTTCCATGTCATTTTGAACTCTATAATTGTATGGACACCATTTTAAACATCTATGATTTAATACTTAATGCAAATGCTCTGTATATTGAAACTTTCAATTTATTAAAGTTTGGTCACACAATAATTATCACATTCCTTTTCCAAAATTTGTTTTAATTTACTGCTTATGTAAAATAAAAAATGGAACATAAGTATACCACAGGCCTTGCTTTTCATTAATCACAGGTAATTTATTCATAAACTTTTGGCAAAATTTTGAAAATATAGAGAAAAATCGTGGATAATCATTACTACATCAAAATGTTCAATGATGGCAGATGCTCTATTAAAAAATTAGGTGTTGGCAGAATTAAAAGGAGGGGTTTAAAATGACAAATATTTGTATGGAGAAAATCTATCTCTCTAAAAACATAAATCGACGTATTTGAGCGTTTCCTTACAATCGAATAATTACTGTCAAATATCATGGTAGCCTACTCTGTAAATTAGATATATATTTGTGATATCCCTTGTATTAGTAATGGTTTATACACGCCACTGCTTGGTTTGAGTCGAATTTATGCAAATGGTAGTAATGAGTTACAAAATTATGTTTAACGTTTCATTAAAAAAGCTCAGGTTACCTGGTTAGAATGCTTGATCAATACCCAATAAAATGTTCAAGTGACATTTTTAACACATTTTGTGCATTTTTACTTTCGTATTACGATTATGGAATATGTATATTTCAATGAATATTAATGAAGAATGTTTTTTATTCTGTATATATTTGTACCCGCAGATTACACTATTAGTTAACATATGAAAAGGTCTAGGAAGTAAAAATTTGAAAGAATTTAATTAGTATATCGATATTGTTGATATAACTAACCGTTTAAATTACATGTTCACATTAGAAATAAAAGTGGCGAACATATAAACATATAATTTGCTAAAACTATTTCAAGGAGGACTGACTATTCATTAGTATGAAACAATCCGCGAGTGCTTTTTTTAATTTAAAATATGATTTTGTTCTCAAGAACTGCTAAGTTGGATTTGACATATTGTTGCTACAATAGGATTGACTAAAAATTCAGATTTAATACTTTATGGTTTTTTAAATGTTTCTTAGCAGTACAGATAAGTTTAGATTTTACTAGAAAGTAACTATGTAAGTTAAAAATTATTAAAAACAAAGTGACAAGGTATTTTGCTGCATTTATATTTAACTTATTGATGACTATAAGCATTTATAAAAGGCTATTTTCGTAAGAGAAAAAAAGTCATCACACTTTTTTCCATCTACTCTGTCGTGGCCTTCTCAATATCAAAAGTAGTGTCAAAACATTCATATTTCCTATTTTCGGAAAAATCAGAAGTCACATGGTGTTAAGTGTGGTAGATAAGGCGGAAGGCTTTTAGCGCCTAAAACCTCGCGAATCGAAAGCTACTTCCGCCACGAAGTATTATCATGATAAAGAATGTCGTTGGGTCATGTTGTATGCTTTGTAAGGATCTGTACTACATTTTAAGTTCTTCACAAGCTTCTGGAATAGTTATTTGCCATTTTCACTGAACAAGTTTGCCCGCTATTTGTATATATTCTTCTGATTTTGACCCAACTTGACTTTATTCAAGTTTCATGTTGTACAATAAACACTGCAAACACGGTCTCAATGAAGTAGTTATAGAAGCAGACTGACAAGATAAAAAAGGGTTAGAACTTGTCATTGCTTGTTTCTGCAAATGAGAGTATGAAACTGAAATTCCTGCTATAAAAATATATTCACCGAATTTTCTATGATACCTCGTACAACAATTGTAAGAATATATTTATTCATTTCGTTACGAGAAACTGAATATACTGAAGAATTATTACTCTTCCACAAACTTTCTAATTGAAGAATAGAAACAAGGCTTCGAAATATTTGAGGAAAAAAAACCTCTATGAAATACTAATTCGTCAAGCAACAACATTTCTTAATAGTGCTCATGTTGGATTTACGTTTTTTTTAAATGTATTACTTCACGCCAAGAATTAACCAAGCAAAACGCCACTGCCAACGTAGAAACCCCTCGCAGGTAAGTACGCCTCTGCTAGTTGCACCCTTAATGATACAGACCGGTAACCACGTGTTCTTGGCACGAGCCAGGTGGTTGCTGCTTTCAAAATTAAACGACATATGTGAAATTTTGTTTCACAACTTGAGAAAAATCCAATCGGTTTATCTGCTTCTTAGAAGCCAAGCTGACGTAAGGTCTTAGCTATAATTACTGGCATATTTAAAATCACATATGTCGTTGCCAGATTTCTCAATTTTTCTACCGTTCGCATATTAAATTAATAAATCCCTTTGTTGCCCTAAGTTACTAACTTATGGTTTGAAAATGGGAAAATACACGTGGCTTATTTTTCAACGCAGGAAACAAGACTCCCGAATAAACAATTTAACATATTTAAACCGCTAACCACATAATTTGTAACTATCATCATATTATTATACATGTAAAGATGTCTACTTAATTTTATTTGCGATAGTCATTAGTATCTTAACCACAGTATAACGGGGTGCAAAAATGAACACACATTATACAAATAAAATTTTAATTTTTTGCGCTAAACAATGTCCCGGAAGTTAGGTTATAGAATATCTCACTTCATCAAAAAAAAACGATGTATAAGATAGAATAATAATTCTCTAGTCTAATAATAGAAAACAAAATTCGGAAGGTACTTAAATATAAATATCTTCAGTTAGTTGATTGAAATGGTCTCCTGTTGACAGAAATTCGTCGTCTTTAAATTGTAAAGATGAAAAACTTGATATACCAATACAATCATAATTTTATGAGATTTCTGATTTTTGTTCAAATATTCGTTCACAGTGACAGAACAAAAAACAATTGTAGCAGCTTGGCGACCGAAAGAATTATGACAATTCCTTCAAGGACTCTTTTTGAATGCAGCGACATTAGCGACACTTTCTTAATCTCGATAAATGATACGAAATTATTTTATTGTCCTATTCATGCGCATGCAGTATCTCAAATTCAATTTGATTTTATGATTTTGTAATAAATACACATCAGGCTAATAGGAAGCGTCAAATGTAAACATGTAAAATGACCGTTTATTTATATTAACCTATTATATAATATCTTTAATTGTCTCACTATAAACCAGGTTGAGTAAGTTCACAAATATTGAGTTTAGAAATCTGAAAAACACCTTCCAACGTATTTTTTTATACTGCATGTCAACCGAAAAAAACAACATGTCTTAACTGAGATTTGGCGCAGCTGGTGGGATGTAAGTTAGACTCAAGGCACACTTCATAGATTCTATTCAAACAAGCATATTGATGATTTTTCCATGAGCAATGTTTACTCGGTACCTTGGCAGATAAAGACTTCTTTTCACTGTACCATCCAGTCGAATATAATAAGAAGTAATAAAGGAACAGATTTTGCTGAAGGTACTTCCGAAGGGTGAGCAGGATTGGACTTACGAAATTTAAATTAATATTGGTTTATTATACTTATATGAACTAAAGCATTCATTCAATAACAAACAAAATTTCATAAGGTTCTAAATAAATATTTAGACATTCCATTTATTTGTACATCTGAATCGAGAAAACTTTATTACAGACACCGAAATTAGCACACGAACGAGTTTTATATGAATCATTATAAATAGCATACGATTATTGAATAACCTACATGCCTAAAATGAATTGCTTTCAAACTCATTAGTAATTAGTGACATTGCTTAATGCGAAAAATATATATCTGGAAACGCAGGAAAAATTGAACATTGAGGATCGAAGCAAGTCAGTAAAAATAATTTTCTCCTAAAATTTTATACCAACTTTTGTATCCTTCGATGTTTTTCTTCGAGAATAAATTATCCTTTACCTATACATAAATTATAATTACGTTTGCAGATCCGGTGAATATGGAGATTGTGGAGTCGGTTATATTTTTGAATAGATGAACTAGTGGATTGGTGTGTTGTTTCATTCACAAAGTGGTTTTTATCTCTTTGAGGCTGGATAGCGTTATCTAAGCCAAGTAATACTCTAATACGGCTTTCTTTCTCTCCTTTTCACTCGTCTGAAATTCTTCTCAATTAATATTGTACCCATAGGAACATATTACGTGCAACCAGCTTAAAATGGCCATCCGAATACTAATCCATTCGTGTTGGATATTTAGAAATAATTATCCAGTATCGTATAGAGTGAAAATATTTTGTAATATTGGAAAACAACTATTGTTAAAGTTCCAATATGATGCCATGTTTCTTATACAATACTTTCATATGTTACAACGAAATTATCTGTATGGTTATCATTTTGTGGAATACTCAAAGTACTTTGACCAATTTATGGAAAAAATCAAATTTAAAATAGTTTCAAATTATTCAAATAGAGTGTGAAACTAAAGATCACTTTTTCATGATATTATTTCTATTTGCATCTATCAAAGTAAAAAGTAAAATATTTAAATAATCGAAAAATAATTCATGGAAAAGTGAAATGTCAAGTTTATGAAAAATGAAAAAATAAAAATAAATCCCAAAGAAAATATTAGTGTAACCTTAATATTTCTGCTGATATGTTTTGTTTAGTTTTTATATATCCTTAAGACACATAAAAATTTTATATTAAACTAATGTTGGAAAGGAAGAAAATTGTGAAAACAACAACCGCTGTTTTTTAAAATTGGGCATATTCCTTGAAATATTGAATACAATTCCACGTTAACAAATTAATGACGGTATGGAAATTTATGGACATACATGTAATTCAAATCGAAAATGTTTACTGGACTTAGATAGCACTCCATTGAGCTTAGTCGGGTACTGGCACCGATATCCTACAGTGGAGATGCATCTGCCGGTTTCGTAGCCATTTTCAAGATGTGAATACTACTCTTTCACCTGTACTGAGAAACCATAAAACATAAGGCCCATATCCTTTGACAGAAAATTTTTAATATCCCAACTTATTACATACTATTTCGATTTCCACACACTTGTCTATACTAAAAACAACCACCAACAGCTTTTCCCTTAAAGTTTTGTAATCTCTGTTAAATTCAAACTTCCATATACATATTTATATTACAATAAATACCTATATAATATAAAGCTGAATGGAAATTTAAAAAATATATTACATGCAACAGAATTGAGTTCGTACATAGCGACAACCAAATTGAAATAAATTCGATGATAGTACCTGAGGAAAATATTGATTCGTATTTTTAGGTGCTTTTTTATAGAAGCTATCATATAACAGTAGATAACGCCATCTTATAAAACAACCTTTTTATTATTTTGTCCATTACGGATCTTGGACATTATATACACCAAACATATATTTTTTATTTCGCAAAAATTTCTTTTACAAGCTTTTTTCATATTTAACTTGCTAACTCAATTTAGAAAGCACATATCTTCAATCAATTGAGCTGAAATATTAGATACACGTTTTCTTGGATAATAACGGATGGATATCAATTAAAAGGGCTCCTTGAAAATTTCTGGGAAAATATCAAAATGAGAGTAACAACTGTTAACTAGTTTTTATTTAAATATTTACGATAGATCGACAGGATCTGTTGCCAGGTCCAATATATTTGAGCGAAATATAATTGTTTTACGGTGTTTCTTCTGAGTCTTGGAACATTTATCTATCTTATTTATCATTACTCTACTTTTTTTAAATAGCTACACTCCTAAAACAACGAATCAAGTGGCATTCAATATCCAGTGAATTGATGCTTGTTTCCGCCTCTGATAAAAAGGATTTTGGTGCAGCTCAAAGTTCTAAACATGCACATGATAGAAACAATCAGAATTAAAATATCCTAAGACACTTTTTAATATAATTTGAATTTTAAAATGATTTCCCTTACTTTTTAACATAAAAACAAATTCATAAGAACATGCTACTTATTTCAAATAACGACTATTATTGCTCCACGTGATAAATAATTCACTTTTAGTATAGGTAGGTATTACTTGATTAATATTATTGGATTTAATTTTATTTAATTTTTAAAAAATTCAATTAACAATATATGCAATCTGAATGTAGCAAGCAAAAAACGCTTGGGAAACATTTTTCTAGCGGGATCGATAGATCAAAACATTTTAATAGCAATTTTTTCATGCAATTTTGTTGCCTAACATTTCATAATATAGCAGAAATATCCAGATTATTTATCAAAAAATAAACCAAAATAGTGCGCATTTTTTCACCGTTTCAGCTCGTAGGTTCAGTAGTATGTAAAATGGTTCCAAAAGTAGAGGATGCAATCATGGAAGCAGCAGCAGTTTGTTGAATTTTTTGTCAAACAATGGAATTTTAAATGCGACCATCATTAACAGTTCGATAAAAATATGGTGGTACAGCTTTTCAAACTGATCCCATCCCATCAGCGGGATACATTCAATGTTATGGTTGTTTAAAAAAACTTCTTATGAATGATATGTTCATATTTTTAATACCTTATGAACACAAAATTTCGAGAAAATCATTAAAGTTATATTTGAGTTATTTATTAAAATTTTTTAATTGCAGTATTTCAAATATTCTGCTAGTAATTTGTAATGCTTTTGTTTTCGTTTGTCCCACCAAATCCTGGCACATGTTTTAAATATGGAAAAGTCGGAATATGTTTAAGAACACAATTTTATAATTTTTTTTATTTTTGCCAAGATCTGATGCATGAAATAAAATTTGTAATATAACAAATAACATATGTGCTACAATTTTTATTAAGAATTTTCTAAGTTTCATATCCTGGATCCAGTATAACAAATAAAGTTTTCGTTTATACTCGTACTATAATCTCGTTAACAACAATTTTTACCTCTAATTTTATTTGATATCATATTTCAGTTAATTATAGCTCATTTATTATACTATATTATTTGGAATTAACATATTTACCGGAAAACAAAAAATAACTAGAAGGAAAAGAACTGGTTCTTCAATCTGATATAGTTCAAATTATTCACCATTCTATCCATAAATCAATCGAATTGTTTGTTTAAATAATTTTATATATTTATGCAACACAATGTTATATAATATTTAAAGAAATAAAACTAGTTTTGTGTAAGTAGCAATAGTAATAATTAATAAATATCTATATTTAATTAACACTTTTAAGAAGCTACTATTTTCTTAATTTGAAATTCAAATACATATACAGGAAACAATCTACAAATCTACATAGTAATTGCTTCCTAGACAACCATTAATAAGAAAACTTCGGGTTTATTAACTTGCATATTAAGCCCTCTTTTTTAGTGTTTTTTCGGTCTCTTAAGAAGATGAATATCACATTCCAATTTGTGGCCTCAGAAAAGTTTTAATCAAGTATGGTTAATTCAAATTAGGTCTATCAGTCAAGCTTTCATCTTATACATCCTATTTATTGCACATTATTGAAATTAAACACTACGGGTATGTCAAACACTTCATGTATAAAATTATTCACAGAGTTATTATATAAATTTATTTCTAGAAAATTCATATATTTGCTAATAAATATTTTAATTGTCATTATCGTTTAAACAAGGAATACACATCAATTTGTTGAAAAAATCTCAATACAGTTAGAAGTACAAGGCGAAAAAGTAACAAAGTTACAATCAAATAAATAGATATAATTATTGAAACCAAGCAAATCCATATAATATTGTCCATTAGCTAGATGAAAATATCTCAAACGCAATAGAAGTTTCTAATAGCTTGGAATGAACTTAATCTACACTCTTCCTTTTATCACCTCAACATTTGCCAATTTGCTATCAAAAACTCTGCTCACCAATCATCTTCAAGAAATCTAAAGGATTGAAATCTGGGCATATCAGTGACCATTCATAAGTCTTGCAAAATGCTTCATCATATTGGAACTTAATGTCTCTATTCGGGATATTAGTATATACAGTATTATGAAAAAATTAACCAAATGAATCAAGATTTCCAAATATAATCCCAAATATATAACTTAATCTCCTAAAATCCCTTTGTATTGCAGGAAAATAGTACTAATACATTCTCCGCACAGTCAAAAAGATTGATACACATATAACCAATCGTCATCACTTATATAAATGCAATTCAATTTTGATTGTAAAAATAATTAAAACTAATTATCAGCAAAAAGGATAAAATAACAAATAATTGAGTAGTTAGACACATCTTAATTGCTAACAATTTGAATAGTGATAATTTTCTAAGTCTATTGCACCACACAAAATTGATCTATTCAAATTTGATCTTGAACAGACATTGTATAGATCTGATAGTCTTGAACTTTCCAAAATAATTCTTTTCAGTACATTAATTGAGAAACTAACATAATTAGCCACATTTCTATTCAAAAGTGATTAGTATATATATATATATATATATATATATATATATATATATATATATATATATATATATATATATATATATATATATTATATCATACAAAAAATATCACCCTGTAGAACGGCAAATATAACAGCTGGTGGTGTACAAACCACTGCTTATTTCAAGTTTCCGCTTTGCCTGTTGATTCAGCACCACTTGAGGGATGAGATTCTACAGGAAGTAAGTTTCCTCACAAGGAAATACTATATTAAGAGCGTTACCTACTTTAAAATCAGTGAAGAACAGCTGCTCTAACCTGTGTCCACCAGAGTTTTATTTTGTTGGTCCACGAACACGTGCCACGCACGTGCCTGGTCCATCAGAACCTTGTGCTTACTGGATCATATTGCATCGATTACTTTTATGGCATCCTCTCTTTCAGAAATAGGATATCAGGTGGTTAACTGAGAAGTGTTAAATGAACGAGTACGTACATGGTCAAGCGGTCACTGTCATACTCCTGATGTTATGTATTTTCGGGAAGTGCATTAATCCAATTAATTTAATGTAATAAAAACCATCTTAAGTTAACTGGCATGTAATACGATCTTTCCAGGCTTTTATGTTCATTACTATATAGGGTGTCATCGCATAAAAGGAGTTGTGTAATGTACGTAAATTAGGTAGAAATAATGTCAAATTTCTCAATGCTGCTGAAATAACTCAGAACTTAAAAAGGTATTTTCTTAAAGATTTGTACTTTTTTTTGTGTAACTTCCGATTTGACAGCTAACAGTATCTACGTATCTACGTAGCGGATATTCTCTGCTCAACATTATGGTACAGTACGTCAACTTTATGGATGACTAAAATCTTGGTTGAATGCGTACGTTAATAATTAGAATTGACGAATGTTGAGTGGAAATAATCTGTAAACTATTACATTGAAAAAATTAGTTTTAGTGCGATTAATGAACCGCATATAAGTGCATATGTCTTCAGGAAACGATAATTATAATATAGTATTATGAACTTTTCGTTTATTACTTATTATCTAGCTCCAACACACTATTTCATACAGTTAATTCATTCATATATTTGATGAACGAATCTATCTAAGCAAAAATTTTGTCAATTGGCTGCCACGATAATCTTCTTATTGTTAAACTTTCATTTGTGGGATTTTTTAATGATAACGAGAGGAAAGGTTGCAAATCGAAACGTGGACACCGGTATTTTGGAAGGTTACCTCCACTATATTTCTGATAACTCGCCAATTCAACCGATTTATCTCAGTCTTGGATATAGCCAAATTCTTCAAGTTGGATACAACAACGAAAGTAGCGGCTCGCTTGTCAAAATTTTAAGATTTGCAATGTTGTATTGAACAGGGGCGACATTGAGATATTCACGAGTTTGTGATTTGATAACATTGTCTCTTCCTTAATACGAACTTGTACTTGGGACTTATGTGAAGCCGAGGCTCGATGGCTATATCGAGAGCCGCAATCATTTCTAAATTTTCCGATCCTATAGAAATATCTGAGCACTGTCTTCATCGCATTCACAAAATTCTAACTCTCCCCGTTCTTTTCATTCTAGAATTTGTTTGTTTGGTTCGCAAACACTTTCACAACTCAACTGAGAAACCCACTCATACCTACCCTACTAGAAGAAAGAATTTGAATATTTAGTTAACTATATCCACTTCTGATCTGGTAGTGTAAAAATATTACTCAAAATCATGTACCAAAGAATATTCTGAAAGTATGGAAGAGACATAAGCGACATAAAATTTAGACGAGGGTTAGTCACAAGAGAGGCAATAGTCGCAAGACAAGTGCTTGTTCAGAACTGCTATGATCAGAGAAAAAACGTTTGCCTCTGTTTAATAAATTATGAAAAGGCATTCGATCGCGTACAACACTACAAACTAATGCAGCTCCTCAAAAGGCTCGATATAGATCAGAAAGACATCCGATGAATTGAAAACCTATACTGGAACCCAACAGTGCAAATAAAACTTGACACCAATATGTCCGACAACATGGAGATCAAAATGGAGGTGCGACAAGGATGCGTGCTGTCTCCACTTTTACTCAATTTATCCCAAAGCAAGAGACTCTGGAGGATATAGTAATGGGAATCAAAGTTAATGGGACGTTATGCGGATGATACCTAATCACTGATAATATGTACGACCTACAACAACTGGCCAATAAGATAAGAGAACAGAGATTTGGGCTTAAACATCAATACCAAAATCCAAAATTTATGATTATTTCAAGAAACATAGATATGTTTGAAAACGCCACCATAACATTTAACGCAATGCCCTTAGAGAGGGTGGATAAATTCAAATATCTGGGAATCTGGCTCGTTAAAGACTGGACATGAGATAAAGACAATAAAATGTCGCATTGAACAAGTCCGACTGGCATTGTTGAGGTTTCGAAGAGTGCTTACTTGTCCCGATTTTGATCTTAACCTACGACTGAGGTTTGTGAAGCACCTTTGGTCGATGCTTCCGACATAGAAGGCTGGAAATTGAAGACGACTGCGATTAACAAGTTAAAGGCTTTCGAGATGTGGCTGCTCCGCAGAATCCTTAAGGTGCCTTGGGTGGCTAGATTGAAAAACGAAGAAATTTTTGCACCTACTTATCGAAGGTAAAATTGAAGGAAAAAGAGGGATCGGAAGGAAGAAAATATCTTGGCTGCGAAACATCAGGCAGTGGACAGAAATGGACAATTTACGATCCTTAATACACAACGCAAGAAATTATTCAATCCGCTGCCTTCGGAATTAAAAATGGCAAATACATTTCATAAGTTCCGAAGATTGATAAAGACATTTTCTGCTTGAAAGACCTTATTATTTTGTGGCAGAATAATTCTACAATTTACCATAGACTTAATTGAATGACAATGCAATTTGTGTCAAGTAAGATATTATATATAGTATAATTACTATATTATATTACTATATATAAGTCAAATTGTTGTTTTTCATATTTTTATATTATCTAGTATAACATTGTGTTGCTTTGTCGATAAAATTGTAAAATTTTCTAATGACAACAAAGCTTATCTCTCATATCGAGGAGAATGGCTGTACATATGGATACCAGTATCACCTCCAACAATTTTCAGATAACTTGCCAATTCAACTCGTTTGCTATCTCTCTTGGATGTAGTCATGTAAAAAGATTTTCACTCTGCTGTGAAAATTACCATGTCAATTTTCCCCCTTTTCGCTTGCATTTATATATAACAGTTACAATAAAAAGTTATAATAAAGATTCTGCGTACCACCTGATTATTATTGCTGTTCCAGATTCATTTATTTATCATAATTTTTATAATAAATATTTCCAAATATTCCATCACTATTCATTTCCATACTCTTCAATGTTTACACGAAAAAGTTGCTTATATGTAATAAGATGTTTTCAAATCTAAATTCAATAAACCTTGTATTTTACCATGATTTTGACACCAAACGTTTCAATATTTATTTTCACTAATCTTTTCCATCCTCTTTTATGTCTCCTTGTTAAAGCTAATTATTTATATCTAATCAGATTTTTTCAAATCATAATTTAATAAACAGCGAAGTGCTGGCTTCTTCAAAACAGATTGTTTTTAGCAAAATTATTGTGAGAAAAAAATGAGAAAGTAAAAACGTGGTCAATTTATTTTTTTGAATCACTACGTATAAAAAATTCATTCACCAAGGAACGGTTGAATTCTTTCACGTATATACCAAAAATATTTTGTATTTTGTAATAATATTTTAACATGGAAATTTGTCTGTTGTGATTATAACAGATTATAAATTTTCAATCCATCCTGTAAGATAGCGGTACTGTTTTAACTTTCAAATTATTTTTATAGAGTTATTTGTGTTGGTAGGTTAGACACTACCGATTGAATATGAGTAACGGATGATTTATTTAAGTATGTCGGTAAATCATCAGCGAAATTGCACCAATAGGTACCAGAAACGGTTTTCAGCGAAATATTGAATTGCATTTGGCTCTGAATATTCATGTACCTACCCATGATTTATAAAATAATCTAACAATATGGATCGATCATTAGTTTTATTTCATCGACGATGACAAGTCTAAAAATGTTCCTTTGATTCTAATCTGAGATGTTAATCTTGACTGCTTCATAATGCGAAATATTTATTTGAATGTCTGAAAAGCACGCTATTTATTATATCTACACAGAATACGGATTATGCTTAATTGATCTAAGAGATTAAAACTTTAGTTGGTCACGCAGATTCCGGATGCATTTTTCTCTGAAAAAGTATACGCAGAAAATAAATTTATTTTAAAATTATCTATAACAATTCTTTTTTAAAAATGGTGCAATATACTATAGAGCTTGCGGAAGTCTGATTTATAGTTATAGTATATAATATATAATTGTATTATTTTGTAAAATATATTAACCATAAAAACTAAACTATATATATTTATTTACTTCCTAGTCCTTCTACTACTAGATTTTTTTTTGATAAATTTTCTTAGTTTTATGTCTCTTTTGGAACAAAAAATTGTTCCATAAAACGGGTAAAAATTAACGTTTCGGACTATTTTTATATTTACCTGATGACCTAAACGCGAACTATCTTCAAGGGTTAAGTCTCCACTATTAAAACGATTAAACCATCACTGTGCCGTTCGCTCATTAACTGTATCATCCTCACCAATTGCACATATTTCACTTGCTGCCATGGCTGCTTTGAAATTTTGTTTCCAATGAGTCTTAGCCATACTCCAATTTATTGCACTCCATACTATGGTAGTTCCTGGGACTAGCAAAGCAGGGATATGAGTATCGAATAAAGGAATATTCGAAGAATAACTACATATGATTGAAACAATTCTACATTTTTCGGAGCTTCATCCAGAGAAGTTCAAAACAAAAACGTATATTTGCAGTAGTCTGTCCAATTAGCTCATGCGATTAAAGAAAATGGTACCTTCTACATAATCATCATATTTTTAAAAGGGACAATAGTTAAAGTTAAATATACTTGATAACACAATACAATGTCATTCTTGAGTTATATTTTTCGATAACAAAAATCCAGTCATGATTAATTAAATGTGTAGAAATAATTTATATTTCCACTTTTTCAAACTCTCATTTTACAACTTTATCACACTCTCATTTTACAGCACTCAGGTATAGACAAAATGGTGGGAACTTAACACCTAAGAGAACTGTTTATATGTGAAAGTACATCGACGGTAAAAACAAGTACCAAGCCCATTTAGCAAACAAAAGATCTCTCGCAATTGGTGAGAACGTAAAGCTTCGAACTAACCAATCTGACTACTGTACATTTTGACAAGGTTTTGAAGAAAATTCAAACGTGTAAATTATTTAGAATGAGCAGCCAGTTGAATTAGTACCAAGCCCTTTTTACAAATAAAACATGAACCAATAGACGACGGCACTAGAATAAACTGTAAGGGATGTCCTGATTGGATAACTTTCTGTTAAAAAACTTGTATCTTTATGCACCACAATTCATATTTTGAAATATATCAATATCGGTTAAATTGGAGTATCAATTTCCATCATCAAAATGTTCAACATCATATAAATTGTGCAGTTGTTAATTACTACATATGAAAATTGTAAATTATACGAATAATAGATTATGGAATTTATTCTAATTTAATATTGTTTTTTCAATATCCATTAATATATTATTATGCTTTATTTGAGCAAATTTCCAATAAATTTCTACAAGTTAGAACGAGAAAATTGAATTCTACTTTCTTATGGTTACGATTTTTAGCATGATGGTTATTTAAACTGAGTATTAAAACCATTATATGTCTATTAATATTCATTTCTACTTTCTACCTTAAAATTCAATATTCATGTAATGTTATTAATTCCTAACGTAGGATATAATATGTCTTCACACGACAATTGATTTTTCCTTGTTAATTGGGATTTTATGGTTTTGTAGCAGTAATTTATTTGCTTTAAAATATCAACCACTGAAGTCTTGAGTTTATGTTTCACACTATCTAGGCTATATATAATATAATAAACGGATTTGGATCTAACGTAAAATAACGGGCACAACTTTCCAGTCACTAGTTTCTCCCCTATAGTAGAGATTTCTTATAATCCCTACTCAAAAGCGAACCGATTTGTTTCGGGTATAAGTATTCGTAGAGATCGTCATTTTCAAATCTTTTATCTTTTAGCATTGATATCGGCAGAAACTGTTACTAAAAATATTATTAATGACCAAGTTTTTCACTACTTGAAACTATTATTCATGATAGTAGTTTTTACCGAGGTAACAAGTTTTATACAATAAGGATGAAAAGAGAAAAGATATTAGTTTATACCAAGGCTGAGAGAAGTGATGCGAGTTTTATTCCTATGCAACCAACAAAAATTGATATTCCTATCAAAAAAAGAGGTCAATAAATTTAAAACAATAAAATACAAATTGATTAACTGGAGTAGTTGTTTAATTTCGAAACACCCTGGACACGAACACAATCACCTGATGGAAATACAACAATTTATCTAGCTAATATTGGAACAGGGGCAATCTGAGCAGATTTCGGCTTACAAACGTAGATATGGAACCCGTCAATAAGAATAATATACTACAATACAATTATTGTGTATCATTCTTCTTGGCCATTTCGTCGACAGTATTTTCTTTAGTTCTTTGTATAATGCTCTTCTAAATATAAATCTTGTTCAAGTAGAAACTCCTGTATGTCTACTTTGAAAGAATGTTTGGTTGGAAATTTGTGAATTTGTCTTGAATATTAGAAGTCGTTATCCAACACAATTGCACTGTTTGCATGTATTGCTAGTACCAATATTTGAAACAAGACTCGAAAAGAGCGTCCCTTCAATATCCAATAAAGAGCTAGCCTTAACATCCACCCAACCTTTCACTCTATCGTAATGTAATATGCATATGCATTTACCTCTGGAATGGGGTGCTTTCGTTAAACATTTCCAATTATCATCTGTACAGAGTTTACGAATAGACATGACTCTCAAACCATGTTTCATCCAAGTAACCGATCTGTCTTCCTTCATTACGATGCTCCCGATTTTTTGTTATATATTAGTTTCTCCATTTATCAAACAACTACTTTCCATACTGTTTGCCTTTTATTTACGGTTTTATATATAAAATCTTATTTTTTTCAAATCTTTCCGAACATACCTCAAGGATATGTTTCCTTCCCAGTTCTACAAGAATAGCTTGAAGATTTGGTATTATATTTGACGCGAACATCTTGTAAATTGTTTCGCATATTGGAGTTAACACATCTTGTTTAATTTTTCTAAAATTTCCTGAAACATTCCTATTTCGTCTCATTGTCCTACTTTGTTTTTTAATTTTGTTTCCAAAAAATTGGAAGACTTAAGCAATAGAATGGAAGAAGCTGCCTCAGAAGATTTTCAAAACCAATAGGTAGTAGAAAAGTATAGGAAAAAGTAGATGTCTGGAAACTTTTAAAAGAATTCAGATCATTTTCAACGCCTGTTAGTCAACTGAAGATTGGGGTTGATTTCAAGAGGAAATTTTAAAATGATCGGTACACTTTGTGGAAACTGAGAAGTCTAATAATTTATTTTTTTGAGGAATAAGCAGAAAGTTTTTCAGATGAAGTCATTGATGGTGTAGATAGACTGTTATTTGGGGTAGTGTGACTCGTGATAGTTCTTACATAAGTCGCGGTAAACGGGAGCACGAAGAACGTGATTATATAAGTTGAGGTTTTGGAATTTGATGGGTACGCCTGTATTTTTGCATCGGTCGAATAGCAATATAAGATATCTGACTTTAGTTCATAGACAAGTTTGTGGGCGGTCAGAGACCATCGCCCGCATATGCCTTCTGATATACCCGTCGTGTCCCTTCTGACTAACAAACAAAATTCACACTCATGCTGAATAATTATGTTAATTCCATATGACATTCCCAATGTAACCTATATATGCAGCATTCCAATGTGCCAAGAATATACCGAAGTCCCATATATATTACAGGTATTGTGTATATACTCGTTATATACATAAAAATATTTATTAAATACTCTTAAATATTTATAATATATCCTGGTTATGTAAGTAGAAATTGTATTATTTTCTTTTCACAAAATATACATAACTTTTTGGTGCATTTACGTATATCTATAATATATACTTAATTGTAGAAAGAACTCACTTGACCTGTTAATCCAGAATGTGGGATGGCTGCAGCTGCCAAAGATAATTCTTAACACAAAAGGTATTATATTTTTAAAAAAGTAGTACACCAACTACATTACTAATTGAGTATAGGACTCTAAGTTTCTTAATTTTCAACTAAATTTATTAAATTTCTAAAAAAAAATTTAATTTTCTTTCATTACATCATATTCTCCTAAGATAAAATAGCATGTCAAAAAAACATTGTTATTGTATATAAATATACAATATTATCTACAACATATTTGTAATGTACCTAATATTTTACGTACATACCTACAGAAAAAAAGTTTAAGTGTGTGTTTATATGTCTAAGGAAATATAACGAAAGTTTAATACATCACATGTATATGATGAATATATTTGCTACTCGGGTGTATGTATGGAATGCCATACGGATATACAAGGGATGAACAGGGGAGTGAAGATGTTTATACCTAAAATATACCTCGAATATTTCATTATATTCTAGGTATATGACAAATATACAATATTCATATTTCTAAAATATATATAATTGTGCATCGCTCAATGAAATAGGTACTGGAGTGTATTTCTATGAATATACATTATGTGAAATTTTTCTGATATTTTGTCGTACCTTGTATCTGTCAAGATACAGAGCTTTATATTGAAGATACTTTCAAAAGATGTTGAAGAAAAAGAAAATGACTGAAGTAGTTAAAACTAATAAA
Source organism: Diorhabda carinulata (assembly GCF_026250575.1). NCBI lineage: Eukaryota > Metazoa > Arthropoda > Insecta > Coleoptera > Chrysomelidae > Diorhabda > Diorhabda carinulata. The sequence goes on along the minus strand of NC_079460.1, from coordinate 8,563,286 downwards.
TCTGAAAGAAAAAAGTTTTTGGACGATGACATATCGTGATGAGTATACAACGTATATACTTTGACTCAACGAACTTTAAAGGATTATTATTATCATGAAAATAAAGGTATTCAAGTTTCAAGGTTTCTTTAATGATATATTATTAAAATTATTGATACATACCAAGCCCTACTGTTTTCCAACAGTGTCGTTCTGCCTTTATTAATATTACAAACGTATGCTACTAAAACGTGAACAAAAAATGCGGAAGATTTTTTGCTTGGTTATTTAAAAATAAGTTCACAACATCTGTAAATTAAAATTATTTCCACTCTATTTCTATTCTAAAATCACCCTCCAAAAATAATAGCATTTTGACGGCATTTGGTATAACTTATGAATTATTTTTTACTACCCTACCTCAACCATTTCGTCGTGCTGTAATAAGGCATTAGTCTGCTGTTATTTTTTTTATCGGAAGTGAATTTCAACCTCCTTAATCTGTGTATCCTGTTTGTGATTTAAAAAAATCTATACTGCAACCTTTGAAGAGCCATATGCAATATGTGCAACATCACTGACACAAGGTAATAAATCACTTTTTTACATTTTAAAAAACTCCCTGGAAACAATTATCAAATCGACTTATCGTCAGGACTGGACTTGGAATATTACTTTGGCTTCTCGATTTATAAGAAAGTTTCTAAAAATTTTTTATTTTATATTGCAAGACACGTCTAAGCTCATCAATATGTTGTATTCGGTACGAAATGAAGCTTCATCTATTCTGTTACGATTGTGAATTAGACAATTACATCCAACCATTTGGGTAATCTACGTTTTGGTTGCTCCTAAAATGAGAAACTATTTTTGGAATCGAAAATATAGATCTCACAACTCAGCCATCCATAGTAATATGCTCTATAAAACATTATTATTATCGTTCGTTTTTGTGAAGTAATTTCTCGAATATAAAAACTAGATATCACTTAAGTAGGAAGCAATTGAAAAAATGTAAAGCTGCATTAATTCACTTACAAATATTGCACTGACATTGGCTTCCATGTGCATTTTGGACATAATACACTTTCCAAAATAAATATTTCCACATCAAATACAAATTATCACCCTTGTTGACATTAATGCATCCTTTGGGAAAATGTGGTATGAAATATATTCAAAGTTTAACGGATTGCTTCCTCAGATCGGCGATTGTGTACACCATAAATACACGAAATTGATTATTTAGTAGTGTTATTCAAGCGATACTCTTTAGAAGATGATTATTATGTATTAAGTGTACAGATACTGAATGTCAAAAATTGAGTCCAGTATGATAGCGAACTTGAAACTTGATAAAATACACAAGGAGAATGAATTTGTCGATCGAAAAAATTTTATTTTGAACGATATTTACAGTGAAAATCATAAGTTTAGCGAGCTGATGAAGGACTCAATTCAACTGTGACAGTGTTGAAATTTCCAAAAATGCTAAAAAAATTAATTCGCCTCATCTAGTACCGAGTGACTTTTATTTATTAATTTAGAAATAGTTTGGCATATAATATATGCATGTAATGTAACTTAGAAATTACTACAAATGGTGAATTGAGTATTTTCAACAGCGTTTTGGTTGATTTATAAATACGCGTTACATTCTGATATTTCAATCGTTAGTCAAACCCTGCTTTCCTTAAAAAATCTAGTGGGTGAGCAGATGTTACACGTTGATTTCGAGCTTCGAATGCCTATATAAAAAATGCACCAAGGACCATTCTGAATTTGTGTACACCTTTTATGCCCTATTGTTTGATCGACATATTCATTAAGTTCATCAATATAAAGGTACCTACCTTGAACAACGTGAGAAAGAGCTCTTCAATAGGTACCAATTAGTTGAATGATTTTTACTCTTTTTTATGCAAAAAGTAACACAAGGTGTTCGAATAAGCTGTCTGTAAGTTTTTAATAGTACTGATTTATTAGTTAATTAATTTTTTTTCATTATTAAAGTTTCTAGACAATTAAAGAAAAAATAAAGGAATTTAATAACCCAATAAATATTCTCTTTATTATTTATGTGGCAATCTCAGTTAATTTATAAAGAAAAGTATATGCTAATATAATTTTAAATAAGTATTATAGCCGGAAATTTCGTATTTTATATATATATATATATATATATATATATATATATATATATATATATATATATATATGTAGCGTACATTATTAATTCGTCAATTAAAAATATTTTGAAAAATGTCTCAAAAATTTTGTACCAATTAGTAGGTTTTCCTCTGTGGTGCAATTTTTTTATCTCAGAGTGTATGATCCACTCAAATATCGTTTGTTAATCTATGAGATATTGTGCTACAAGGACAGGTCAAGATGCTCATGAATATTTTATTTTTCAAAACACGAAATAGTACTCACAGTTAAATTCAGATAATGGAATGGATAATGAAGCAATTCGTATTCTGGTTCATAGATTTCGAAGAAGAAAAGTAATTAACTTTTACGCTTTTACGCAAATACATCTATGCTACTATAACCCCTATGTTTGAAAAGACAATTTTGAAAAGGTTTGTTTTATCACCATGTTATACGGAGGCGATGTCTAGACGATATCAGAAACAATAGAAAAGAAGATCAAAGCGTTTGAGATATGGACTTTATTTCCAGTTTCCAAAAACGTCAACTTAATTATCAAAACGCGCGTCAGACAGTGTAATTGGGAGTGTTAGTGTAGTGGTAGCAGTAACCAATGTGTATACTATTAATACCACTCCAACTGATTCTTCAGTAATAGGTAGGAAAAAGAAAGTAGAACCACCTAGCTGGTTAATTGGTGCTAATGGGTTAGGTATAAGATCCATTGAGATAAGCAGAGCTGCAGTTAATAGAGTATATATATGTATATATATATATATATATATATATATATATATATATATATATATATATATATATATAATGTAAAGTATAGCTATGAGCAGATAGGAAAAAGAGTACATGTAGGGAAGGTTTGAAAATTATTATTTTAAAATTCAAGCCGTTTATATTCCGAACGATAAGACACCGTTCCAAGTGTATGCTGTATATTCTCTTACATAAGTACCTATGAAATTATATATACTTAATCAAATATCTTAGTCATCTATGTGTACTTCTAAAATTTGGGATAAATCGGAAATAATAAATGGAAGATACAATTTACTCAATATCTCTGCAACCGAATCTTCCAAATTATTTTTAGTGCTCAAGTTTGCTTGTAATCGCTCTTTTTTATTTTTGGATTTCATTCATTGGAATAAAATCCATTATACATGGAATAATAAAATCATTAAGATGAAAAATTGTTGAGAATATATGTTCTTCGATGAATAAATCATTAAGTAAACATAAATCTTTTGTAAATTGCTCTGATTCTATTCCTAGTATCCAAAAACTGCTCCTTAGATTCAAAATAACAAATGTTAAGTATGTTTAAAATTAGGTGCAAGGTACTGATACACTGTTAAAAGTGATAAAAGAATGCGAATGAAATTATTTATTATTTTAGAGTAAAAACTTCGGATATAAATCTCTTTTGAATTCATAGAATAGAATAAATATTTCAACTAAACTAAATATTTCCGCAGCAATAACAACAAATAATAAACTTGTCATTCATTATATCATTAAATACACGAAAAATAACCAATTACAATTTTACTGTCACCACTATTTATATACCCTCTAAATTAAAAACAGTATGGGGCAAATAGCGAGAGCTGATGCTTTTTTTCTTACACAGATCAGCTAGTAGAAACCGTTCATATTAGTACTGAAATAATTAGCAATAATTTGCGTTTCAACGGTTCCCTGTTTTGTAGTCTTTTTATAAAGCCTTTGTAATTTTTGGGTATTATATTAATTGAAATACAATTCCTGAATCGCATAAACATAATAGTGAATTTGATTTTGGAAAATGTAAGTATACCCTATTTAACTCAAACATTTCCGATCTTTGGAATTCTTTATAGAATTTCGCTTTTGCGTATACTGACAATAGTTTGTTTTAATTGAATTCTTTGAATTGTTAGTTTTTCAGTTAATGAAGTATTTAAAAGTAATTTGATCAATTACAAATCAATTACAATGAGGCGTGAACTCATTTTATATCAAACACAGAGGTACTCACAAGCAGTAAGAGTATGACTTCATCGACTTTTATTTTCAACAAAATTGATAGTACAAGAAAAATTGTCATTTATGATACAACACACATAGATTTAAAATAGGAACATGAAAGGAATTTGCGAAGGATGAACAATGAAGATCCTGTAAAATAGATAAAAAGATACCATATTGATATTCTAAAAATGCAGGAAATGCATCTGACCGGAACAACATCCTGGAGGTACAAGATTATGCGATGTTTAGTAGCGGAAATCAACCCCGAAAATTTGGTACCGGTTTCTCAATATCAAAACATTTTGATAAATATGATTTACCAACAAAAACATATTAAGAAGTGAGGAAATACTAATTCAATCACTTCTATAATGATAAACTTTTGAATATAGTAAATGTTCAACAGTCAATACCTTTTCGTAACACTAAATTTATCGGAAACGGCGAAAAAATTTCAACTGCTATAGACAAATAATAAGTTCTGAAAATATATTTATTATTATTCATTTTAGCCGCGTAATATTAAGATTAATTGAATGAAACGGATGAAAACGGAGTTCTTGAAATTGCTGATGAACTAACAATAATAGCTTTCTATTTATACACTTTTACCATATATAAAATCAGTTAGCTAAAACCTTTCAGGAATGATAGGAATGACATAACATAATAATAGCTAACCAACAACACCCTATAATATTCTCTATTTTCTATAAAATCAAATATAAAACACCAACTAATAAATTGACTTATTTTATGAAATTCTTTTTTTAACTTCTAACAAATAACAAAAAGTACTTTGGTCTATCAAAAAGGTGACTCTCCAATCGGATTACATCTCAGAAAACTGTAAGCGAATTATACCTTGACAGATGATCACATTGCATGTCCAAAAATTTTCTCCTTTGTATTTGTTCATTCTTGAGAATTTTCCAGATATTGAGATGTCTCTCCTAAGTAAAAAAAACACTAGACCACATAGGTAATATTACCTCTTTCTTGATGTTTTAGACATTAAACTAATTAAATAATTTTATATCCTATGACTTCTAGTTCTAATTTTAAATTATCTAAACTGATACGATAACTGCTAAGAAATGATTTTTAATAATGTTCTTTATCATTTTGAATTATTAGTTTCTCTTCATACGACTTTCGCTCTTTTAATCAGTTCCTCTATCAGGCAAAACTAATAATTGCTATCGTTTTATCATGAATTCAACACTTCTATAACTATCAGTGTTTTACGAATATGAATCAAACATATTTCTCTATGTGTAACATCTTGAAATCTAACTTGAATACAAGAACAAAACCAAAATGTAAAGATGACTTAATTAATATAAGTTGAAATGAGGACCGCATTTTTATTTATGGATTCATATGACCTGTTTTTGAAATTATTTTCGGAAATTAGTCACAGTGTAAACGAAAAATATTTGGTTTTAATTACCACAATTGACAACAAGAGTTTTAATATTGAAAAAACAGTGACAGCCAGTCGTGCTTCAGTTAGAGACACCTAAATGAAACAGCAGCATATTTGTTTATCTATAAGTTTTGACATTTTCCAAATAGCTGTCTGCATGGTGACTGAAAATCGTCGTTTACCTTTCCACAGTAAAATATTTTAATTATCTGTATCTTGCAAATAAATTGATACAATTTCTAAAGATTGTTTAAGCACCATTATAATGCGCTTTTCCACAAGACCATCAATATGAAGAAATTAACTAAAATCTCAAACCAGAAAACAGAAAAATCTTGATCAATAACCTATATTATTTCCTCGGAATAACTTTTTCCAGACTTAAAAGATAATTCGCAGCTAGTCATAAAATAGATCTACTGTAGAATGTTTTTGATCGGGATTATCCGTAAGTATTATTTTCTCTTTGAGACTACCCAAATTTGGAACAGTAATATATATTTTTTGTTCAATTGACGATCTCTCAGTTATAATAGTTATAATTTATATGTGCAATTGGACACTAAAATTTGTGAATAATTACTTGATGATGTGTTAAAGAAATACCCCTATCAAAATACTGTTAATCAATATTCACCACTGGCAAAATAATAAACATTTTAAATTACACTGAAACAATATCCTACTTATTCATAACAATGTTTTTCTATTAATGATGAGTGCAAAATTTGATTGTTTCTTATAAACAATGATTATTAAGATCAAAGAAAATACAATTATAAAAATAACTGTGAACATATTTTATTGTCAGATACTACATATGCGACTGAGTACAATATTTAAGATTTATTGATTTGTTCACACAATCTTGACTCCACCAATAATTTTGAATAATCGATTGTGGATTGTGATGGATGAAAGTAACATTTTTATGTGAGTAAATAGGCAAAATAAATTTATTCATACCATGCACATAATAATTTCCATTATTTATTGGAAAGGTACAAGGTGTTTATACCACATATTTGTCATATATATAGTGAATCTCGATAGAAACAATTCAGTCTTAATTAGGAATTATATAAAAAAGTTGAAGGTTAAGAATTACCTAAGTATATGTGCCTTATTTTTATCTGTAAACATTATAATATTCTCCCAATCCTCACGAACAATGTTTGGCGAATACACACACTTTATATATTGGTAACTTAATTTCCTTTTCTAACATTGCATAAATGAAAGGAAACGAAACATAAAACAATTCTCTAGAGTTAAATGTGTTTGACAGAATTTTAATGCTTCTCATGAATTTTACATTTCTCATAAGCTCCGGGCCTTGTCGTTATAATCACGCCAATTCTTCTTTTGTTCTAAGACAGTCATTGTAGTTCTGTTATCCTGAAAATTTGATTCTCCTTCCTATAATTGTTTTTATAAGATGTTCATAACACTTTTGTGTTTCATTGTTAAACCTCTTAATTTTGTTTTTCTTTCCATAATTGTTTTGATCAGTTAATTTCTTCTCTAGTTTTTGTATAAAAACTTACATACTGAAGACACTGTTTACGCCACCACTACACCAAAACTCGCACTGTCTGATGCACGTTTCGACAACCAAGTTATCGTGTTCAGAGACTAAAGGTAAATTAAAATCTAATGACCAATAAACCTGGTTTCAAAGTGACGCATCTACAACATGGCACTTCCACGTCAATGAAGAAACTATAGAGAGTGTCTCATAAATAATGTCGGTTTGCATACGTAAAAACTCCTACGCCTCAATTTGATCATGTTTAAAAGTATAAGTGCTCTACTTTATTTAAATCATTCTCTCTTTGGTTGATGAACAGCTTCATTCCCTGCTGAAAGATAGATTTATCTAAACAACCCGAACATAGAAATTCAGTAGTTAAACAAACGAGAAACCGTCTCAGAGACACGTTAATTCGAGCGGAAAATCCTGTTGTGTGTCTGGTGGAATTATGAAGGTTTAGTGTGGAAACTATTCCAATGGTCAAGTTATCAATGCCGAATATATGAAGTTTCATTGGAGAAATATCTAGATTTAATTAACCGAAAGCGGGTTCTTTCATAACAAGACAATGCTAAACCACATACTGGGAAATTTATGCGGAATAAGATCAAGTAATGGTATTGAGCTCCTACCACATCCAGCATTTGGTTTAGACCTTGTAAAGTCAGATTGCTATCAATTCAGATCCACAGTGAAATTCTTGTGTGGGAAAAAATTTAATTCCAAGAAGATGTTGACAATGCAGTGCGACAGTGTTTTGCATCTAAGCCCAGAGAATTGTTTTACCAAGGTCTCAAAGAGCTTATTGATTGTTGGTTTAAAACCGTAATATGATGGGCTCTACTTCGATTGTGAAGCTTTGTTGTATGATATTCTAATAAACAAAGTGAATATTGAAAACTGACATTGTTTATGGCTACTCTCTATATTTATATAAATTCAAATGCTGTGTCAATATACTCTTACCAGTACATTGTATTAGAAGAATTAGAAAATGCAAACCAAGCTAAGATTCTGGATGTTCGAAATAGTTCCTTATACATTTATATGGAGTTGATTGTAGGTTTAGTTGAAATTTTGGAGAACAAATTTCCCAGTTAAACTTATTTTATAAGTGAAAACAATCGAAGGGAAATTTTGATAACCAAGCATTAACAAAAAAAAAGGTACGAACTAGTGCAGAGGAAAACATTAGGTGAATGATAGAGGGCCATCTCGGTCCTGGTTTTATTCACTGGCTCGCTCCAAATTATTCGTCCTCCACTCGACCGTATTCTGTCTCGGCCCATTATATTGTGGTTTACTGGGCCGAGTGCGTTATCTCAACCGAGTACTCGTCACGAATGATTGGCCCTTAAATTTCCAGTTTTAGTTTATTAAGATCCATTATCATTGGAAAAATTCTTCACACGGGCCTATACAAAGGGATCAGAAAAAAATATTAATAGATGCGGACGATATGAATACTAGTATTTTTGGTTTTCCTGTAGTATTCCTATACTATTTCAAAAAATTGGGTTAAATTTAATAAACATTACTATTTTAAAACGACCATATATTACTACTTGTCATCCTGTTTCCTTATCAAACACAATACCCTGTAAATTTCTATATGTTTATTTATACTTATATATTTTTCCTTAAGATTGTATTTGATCTACTTATTGATTCGTCCAGTATATTCGCCACTCATCTCTGGTTATATTTACTTTAAAAGATAAAAGCTTTTAAAATACCCTCTTGTTTCTTGTTTTGATAAAAAATCATTTTAAACGCAAATATTTTGTAATTCAAAAAAATATCTCAGTCAATTTTAAAGATACAAAATAAGACTAACTGTAAAAAAATCCGAAGCTCCATATCTACCGAATTTGGTACAGTACAATATCTATTGTATTTTTGAATGAAGTTCAACCGAGCCCTCAGGAATGGAAATAATATTCATGAATTTTCACCAATCCATTTTAACGCATACTAAATCATTTTATGCGTCTCCACGTCTACTATCTCAGGTACCCGTGCGAACTCTATTTCGGTAGGTATTCAACAATGTTTAAGTTTCTTTGGCCAATATTTACTTATCCCACCATACACTGGAAGGAATATGACCTACTAGTAAGGGCCATTTCCGGTGCTGCCGAACAAGCTGAAGGGCGGAAATCCCGACATATCCGGAACTACTTGCCAATTCTATTACGATCCTCGGGATGTATTTGGGGATGATAAAATCTTGTATTCCTCACAGGGTGGCTCTAACTTACATAGGAACTATTTCATTTATATAATATTCATATATAATAACTCGAAATAACAAAAAAATATAGTAAATGCCCTTTAAAAATATACTATTCCTGAATGATATTTAAACAAACATACGTATAAATCAGGAGCGGATCCAGGACCGAATTTTGACAGACTAGAAAATAGTGTAGCTTCCAATCAAAATACCATTTGCAAAGGATATCAAAATACATTGTTTTAATTTGACTTATAATTTCAAATAATTATGAAATATAAATTATCAAATAAATTTGACATATGTAGGCTAAAAAAAAGGAGAAAATTATACAAAGAAAATATCATAAAGTAACTTGAATTATCACTTATGTTTTGCCCAAAGTAAATATACAAGAAAAATAAAAACGAATAATATTCTTGAGGATTTGGGGAGGGGATGGGACGTTCACCCAGTTCTCCTTCCTTGGGTATGCGCCTGGTACAAATAGGTATGCTTTGAAATAATACCTACAAACTATAAATGAATACTCATATTCCAAATGTTTTTCATAGTATTGTATGAATTTGATAAAAAGAATATTAAACTGTTCAAAATGGGAAATTAACTTAATATAGCTCAATGAGAGAAAAATGCTACTATGATCTCCAAGATTCCAAGCAATAACTGGAAGCAGTGGTCTAATCAAACGAAAGAGGAGCTTTCTTCAAAGTACTATGATGATTAATTATTACATAATTTACATAGTGCTCGATTAATTTTCAGTTCAAATGAGTCTACATAAACTAAGCAACATTGCTGACTATTTTAATATTATGGATGTTGAACGATTAATCCATCATACTGTTTTTCCACCCTGTATTATATCTCAAGTATTAAAATCGTTGCTATTTTTTTATTCGAATCAATTTCTTGTAGGTTGTGCCTTTAGCTCTTCCTTTCATATTATATTATTGTATCATATTTCCTAAAGTGAATATGCGATTTATTAGGGTGTATTCCACCCTTTTTTGAGAATAATCATATCAATATTGTAAAATAGGATGTTTATTTCCTGGTTTGTGAAGAGTGTCAAAACCGGATGGAGTAGGTTATAATAACATAGAAATAAGTAAAATATAGTTGTTAACGAAAATTATGTAGGATTTAAGATAAATGGTCCCAATGAATGTACAGATAAATAAAATGTAACAGTGATCTGTTTGATGAACGTAGAAGGCTTTTCAACAAACATTTATTCGTTCACTAATGCAGCACCGATCCTTTATTGGGAGAAATTGATAAATCTAAGAAAATATTGGACTACTGAGACAACATAGTAGGTCAAAGACATTAATGACGAAAAAAGAGTTTTGACTCTAGCCGCCTAAAAGGACGCGTTAAGAAACTGAAATTGGTGGAAAAAGATGACGGAAGTTTCCGTGGTTAAAAGAAGAAATGTGTATCTACATACTTGCACTACAAAATATCAAAATACTCTGATGAAGACGGAAGTAAGGTAGAAATTGTTAAAAAAGTTTCTATAAAATGAAATATGATCCATTAAAATAGAGATAAAATTAAGACCGTATCAATATAGGTAAAGAAAAATAAAAAAAATTAAGAATTCTGCAGTTGATAATATATCGTCTCGAATTCAGGTCTTTTTTAATTGTAATAGCTTTTTACATAGAAATTACTCTTGACGTTTCGTTCTAATTTCGGCCTCTCACAAATTATTCACATTTCTATCATTTCAAAAGTTTTTTTCACAATCCAGAGAATATAAAACTCGGGAAATTTTCGCTTAATTAATTCCCCGATGATGGATACACAATTATTCTAAAGCTGAGAATATATATTGAAAAGGATATACTTTGATATTTTATCGACACAACCCTATAAAATATCAGTTATTGTTAGCGAGAACCTACAACACCCCATGATTAACTATCCTCAAAAATTCAAAATATTGTCGCATTCGTTTAGCGTCAACAAACATAATTCATCAAAAATGACCCCTTCTTAGAAATTTGCATCTGTTTGAAGCAAAGGAAAGCATCAATATATAAATGAGCTTCTGTTTCCAGTACCGGATTCCAGGACAGTAACGTCTTCATAAAAAATTATATTATAAAAATATAAGCGTAGTATCTAGGCAAACATATTATATAACAAATCTAAACTTGCCGGAAATTCATGCCATAAATAAGAGAAATTTTGATACTTGCCTTGTATTGACTATTGAAGAATCTTGTATTGGAAATCACATTGAAGAATCTTGTATTGGAAATATCAATGCAGAAGATTCGGAGAATAACAAATCATTCTTTATATATGTGTTATTCTCAAACACCTCTAATTTGTAAAACAATTCATAAAAGCGACGATAAAAAATATATATTTATCTTTTTCAACTTAAAAATTCATTGCAATAAAGTAGTAGTAATATGTATATATCTAAAGGGGTAATCCCTTTGTATTCAGTTTGATTGGCCGAGTTATAGCCAAGAAAGCTCACCAGATTTCGAAAAATTTTCGGGCGCCGCTGGCTTTGAAGCAAGACCCACTAGGTTGTATTTGTAATAACCGACTACCGCGTGCCCTGTGATTAGACCTACCAGAAATTTTGCCTCCCCTCTAGTTAGCTGCAGTATTTCCACCCAGTCTCATCTAAGAAGGTTTTTGCCTGTCCGTAGTCACATAACTTGATCCATGCCTCCTTGTTTTTTTTTTCTCTTTCCTACAGCTTAAGGTGTTCTTTAATCCGTAAGTGAAGAATTTCCATTCCAGGCTCGGATCCTGTCAGCGGTTGAGTGAATTAATAACAAGTATATAAACCAAATACTTTCCTATGGAAAATTAGACTTCCAAATATATTGCGTAAATTTAGTCGACTAAAATGACGCGCAATTTTTAGGAAAAAATTAAATCAAATTAAACCTTATAAAGGATATAGAAGATGTATTTTTTTCAGAATTCAGGAAACTTAAATTCGAAAAAAAGTTTGTCCAAATATAAGGCAAATATAAGGGAAAAACATGTTGAAATCGATTATTTCCTTATCGAGCATCTAGCAAAATTTCAAATAGGATATTGAGACAGTTTTGAGGAACTAATTAATTATGAGTTAATTATAAAAACAATACCTGTTAAAAATTCGAACTTATCAAAACAGCGGCGTGTGGTTTTTAATGTTCTACTTGTAAGTTCCAAAGAAAAAGATCATTCCGCATAATTAATATAAGATTCTTTAATTTATCACTTCTTAGTATCTTAAAATGTTTATATTATTTAATAAATGTCCTAAATTTTTGGTCTATTTGATAAAATAACATGCTTCTTTAATAAAACGGTTTTAGAAAGGTCCACACAGGCTTTGCTCAGAATAAGTTCTGAACATACTTTCCTCCTCGAACGATTTATGAAGATCTAAAATAAAAATTTGAATCCAAAACTAACTAGAAGAATAAAATATATATAATTAACTAGACGAAGATTTACACTTGATATTTAAGAATAAAGTCAACTAAAACTTTTTTTAATAAAAGTAAGTAAATAAAACCATATAGGTTAGAAGTTATTTCGAGGTAAATATCCCAAAAATGCCAAATAGGGTAATTGACGGAATCATAATCCGAAGATATATTGGACGTATTCAAACTGCGCATGAATCTGGCGACAGAATATGTTCAGAGTATCTTCCACGAACAAAGCTAATGATAGATCTTTGAACTAAGTCAATTATCAAGCTGTTGAGCCTAATAACAAAAAATAATTCAGATATCAAATATCAGGAAAATAAAATTTAACAGGTTGCAAGAGTTTCTCCTATCCAAGTTACGGACCTAAAGTAACAGTAAAAATAAAAAAATGTAAATATTATCAGTAAAAGAAGCATAGTGAAAGAGTAAGAATCATTAATATAAAGATTTGGAATGGATAGTATGATGGAATAAAGCTAATGAGAAGCGCACATAGTATCAAAGTTATATTTAGTAACCAAAATATCAGATCAATTGATTTGTTAGGTTATTTGCATACTTATGAAAAATTTGGATATGGGAACATTCACAAAATCACTAGTCCTATACTGTATAACTTGTCACAAACCTAATCTAAGCACATCTTATAAAGCCTCAAAACAAAATATTTCTTATTAATATCGCTGTCTGGTTGATCTATTTAAATCGCAGGTAGGACGTCATAAATAAAAAATGAAATGAAAACGCTGATTAGGGACGAATGAGGGGTTAAAACAGACATGTGCACTATTTTTAGAGCTTTTAAAATAGTCTACTATGAACGTGTATTATTTTACTTTACTTTAAGTGGCATTTCAAGACCATAACAGCCGATGTCTATTTTGTTATTTATATGTGCAGACGATCTGACAATGATACTTTTAAAATAACAACTATTTTTGGTAGAGTCCCAATTTCACACGATTCAAAATGTTTCATTTGGCATTACTAGAATCGAGCTACCACATTGAGTAAGAATGATTCCGACTTTCAGGAATCTGAATATATAAATACTCTACGTAGTTCAATTTTCAGTTATTCTAATTCTTGAATTTTTGACAAACTGATTAATTGGAATAACAATCAACAATCAACATTTTCAAATTGTCGTTGAATTAAACTCGATTTAGAAAAAATGCACCAAATAGAAATATTTAAGGTCCTTCACGAAGAGTGTTTCTAAATTCATGCGACAGAATGTAAGTGATCATCCGTATAAAATTATGATGGGAGGTAGAACGTAGTTATTACACTCGACGATCAAGAACTCTTGCGCGCAAAGACCTCCTGCTAGGCTAATGTCTTTGGCAAAGCTAATCAGACACCTTGACTTAAACCTTTTAATGCCAATGAGCAAACTGTAAGGAATACGTATGCTGGACACTCACTTATGACATGATCTGCAGTTTCTTCCTCCTTCCTGCAACAGCGGTATTCCAGTTCGCCATTGAAGCTTATTCCTTTGATATCTTGGATAAATATATCTGGTTGAAGGACCAGTCGTATTTTTTGCCTGTTTAAGGGGAGTGGTTGATTACCTGTGACACATACCAACAAAGTATTTACAGTTTTCCACTCTTAAGACGTGGTTTGTTAAGGATTATATACTAAATAATGTGAAGGTTACTAATTTTACCTTGTATAATAGGAATTTTATGGAGGGTGGTAATGACGGCTTTGCGACTGCAACTATATGCTTTTAATCAAATTTTTCGGTTCTAGAACTCTACCAGTTACACATACTATAAGATTTTTTTGGATCATGAATAGAAATTTTCCGAGGAGCAGATTCCAGTAACGTTTCGGAGAAATTTTTTCTCATTTATATTGAACAGAGTTTTTGCTGCAACATTATATTGGATTTCTGAGAATTTGTACGACGGGGCTTCCAAATTTCTCACTTGTGGTATAAAAATCATAATCAGTCGAAATGAACAGTAGAATATAATTTATTTTGTATTATAATAAAAATCCTAGCGATTGAGGCTACTGATGAGATCGAAAGCCTTTCTTTGTGTGATCAGATCCTATTTTGCTTCCTCAATCATATGTCTAAACAACTGCTTCATATATAAAGACTGATTTCAATCTTCGTCCAGTAAATACTAATGAGATAATAACAAATCCAATTTCAGATATCTAACCACAAGTAAAAAGGGGAAAGAAGAATTACAGAAAAATATAAAGAAATGAAAACGCTCTTTATGATAGTAATGAAGACGTGATGTACTACTATACCAAACTGGTCTGATGAACCTATCTAACTTTCACACATAGACGATAGTCACAGGAAATAGATGAGCATTGAGCACCCTGTATAAATTCGAAGTAACTCTATGTTGAAAGTGTTTTCAATATTTTCTTCTATTTGTTGATCTAACAGCCAATCTTCTGAGTTTTGTAATATATTTTGTTTTTAAATTGAGCCTAGGTTTGTATGGTTATAAGGACATAGAAGTGTTTTAAAATGCAACCGATCACCACTTTTATTGAATGTCCCAGTATATTTGAATTCCTATTAAACTACGACAACAGGTAAAAATACTGGAATTTATCTTTAAAATAAATTTTAAAAGTATGACTCGATACCAGGATGATAAATCAAATTACATAATTACAATGGAATCTTTGCTAGCTGACTATTAATCAGTAGCTAATTCTTTTCTATGGGGTGAACATCTCGCTGTTGATTTTAGTTATTTATTGTAATTTATTATTCTTAATTTATTTATATTGAAAATTAGTGTTCTTGGAGAGCTTTCTTACCTATTTGTGAATATAATTTTCACAAAACTCTTTTAAAAAGTTACCAAGTTTGGAGTTGCAGATTTAATCACTGCTAGGTAAGTGACAAATTGTTTTATTAACCGAAAAACTGAAGTAGAAGAATTACTTGAATATTAGGACTAATGTTGATTATATTACTGCTAACGAAAATGTATTTCTATTATTATGCTTATTAGAAGAATTGGAAATTTAAAAAATTTTGTTGATATTTAATATTCTTTGCTTTCACTATAAGATATTTCAAGGATCCAAAATCATAACTGTCAACTATGAACACTCTTATTCAGTTATTATTTATAGAAACGTAGATAAACTACCCAGGAGGACAGAATACGCATTTTCCTCTGACTTAAGTCTATTCATAGGAATATAAATATTTATATGAAAACTGTAGGAAAATCGAAATACGAAATATTGTCTTTCGTTTCCTTATAGAATATTGCTTGTTTCAATTCGAATGATACAAAAGACATATTGTTTCGATCAAACTATTTCTGAGTTTTAGCCTAAAATTGCTGAAAACAGCCCTCGATATTGACGAATTGATTCATCATTGAAATGCATTTATATATCGATATATAACCTCGTATTTCGTCACTTATAATGAATGTACCTTTTTTTAAAGGTCTCATTGAAATTCCCGAAAATATCTAATATCAAGTGTAGTTCCACGATTGCACCTTTTATTTGTTTCGGTAGATTCACAAATCAAAATTCTTCTAATGACTGATTGAGATATTTCAAGTACTATTTTTTAATTGTTTATGTACGTATTATGCAGGGAGAGTCTATAGTTTGCTATAAATTCAATAATCCAAAAATCATTTTGGTAAAAAAATGCTCAGACTCGTAATAATGTATACAGGGAGCGCTAAGGCAAAAAAAATTGCCATAAAACTGGACAACTTGTGTACAATATTAAATAAGAAATGACAATGATGTAGTTTTCAATAAGTCGATTATTATTCCTAATCGCGATTTCCCACGTACAATAATAATGTATACATGGTATCCCAATTTAAGAATATGACGTCATCGTTGATTTTATTAGATAGCAACCCTGCTGTTTTTATGGTATTTGTATATTTATATAGAGTTTATAAATTTACACGTAACTGTCAAATACTAATTTTTTAATTCCTATAAGATGAGAAACTGGATATTAAGATTTTCTATTCATTTTGATATCTTCAGTTTTTCTATAGGTAATTAGATGCGTAACTTGTAACTTCAGTTTGTGTTCTTGCTCTATATTCGTATCCAATCAATGTAAAATTTCTCAAAAAAAATTGACTTTGCTAATGATGCATACAAGTCTCAGAACAATTCTTGACTACATCAATGCCATCTTTTTGTTGATTATGTAAATTGGGACTTTTCTTTGAAAACTATTAAAACTATTAAAATGGTGCATTCTCTTGCACGAATCTCCTGTTAATTTGTATAGAATAAAAATAAAATTTTATTTGTGGCATATATGTTACTTTACACAAGAAACAATGTATGTCAAAAAGTACAGGCTGTGCATCCTCCAAAAACAATTTCATATTATTATATTCTTAGACGGGAAAAATACTTATTTCTTATTCTTAAGAAAAACGAAATATTCTATTTTGTATCCATTAGTTTTTTTGCACTCTTATTATTATCAAGGTATAAAAAAATCTTAGATTGGATTTGACAAATTCAAATTTTGAGCGCACTCAAAACATCCATTCTAGTGTTAACAAAATTAGGAATTATATGTTTTTGAATAACAGCCAGATTGTTATGTAATCAATGTAATATCTACAAACTTTATTTGCTTCTTACTCAAGGGATTTGAGTGACGAAATTATCTCGAAAAAAATAATTTACAGTGACTATGATGCTGTTTTGAACACATCTAATAAACTTTCATTATGAGTAACATTTTACCGAGTGAGCACGCAGATGAACAGAGAAATATAAAAAAATATTAAGTCTGTAGCCCTGAAGAAGCAAACATAAACGTAAGAACTAACGACAAAAAATTAGTTCTACTATCGTTAAACTTTGCTCATCATTTAGGTCACCTTCCAAAGTCATTAGAACATTCTATCATTTGTCTAGCCCCATCAATTAAATATCTTTCTCTGGAACCAAATTTTTGAGATCTGCGAATAGCCAGAAATCGGAAGCGGCTATATTTGTTTAGTATATAATATTTGGAAGCATCTTAATTACTCATACGTGAAATGTGCATCGACTAGGAAGAGACGTTTTTTGTTCATCGTCTGAGAGCTTCTTGAATACATCATAAAATAAATCCCATAATGCAATGTAGTAGTCAATTTCGAGAATATATTAGTCAATAGCATTTCAAAAAACAGAGTGGATATTGTTTGCGTATTTTTCTATTTTTTGATGCTTTGGCTTCTTTTGACCTCTCTTTGCCACTCAGCAATCATCTATTTTTACATGGATTTAAGGGCTATACTATCAAAAAACAAAAGTGACATAACATTGGTAGTGCCATCCATGTGTTCATATTCACTAATGCACAAAACAGAAATAATATCCCTGGAATAGTTTTATGGTATTTAAAAATTTGTATTGAGAGACTGGACAAGAAATATTTATTTAAAACTGGTATGATTACAAAATATAGAAGAAACGGTTGAAACACCAAATGAAAGCTAATGTTTATATATTCCAATTAGCTACTGAATATTTTAAAATAATAGTTCTCCTAAAAACTACTATTGATTGTGTGCATGCAATCATAAATTATGATTGCACTAAATTGCATTGTCAGTTAGTTTAGTCAACAACTTCAAAAAATAATCAGATTTAACATTTTCATTTACCTATTCGGTATTAACTAAATACCACTTCATAAGTATACAATATGTATAAATCAATGTTTCCATTGGACACTCTAACAGGAAAATAAAATTTCAGAAGAAAAGTGCTCTATCTATAATTATTAAGAAGAAAACAATTTGCCGAGATATACCTGCTTGTGTAATCAATATGCAATTCATGCATATTGTATAAAGAATGTAAACAAGGTTATAGAATTCATTTGAGAGAGATAGTTGTTACAAGTGCATGACATATTAAGTGTTATGCAAGGAATGTCTATTACCAAGTACTGGTGTGGGAACAAGATTATTATGAATAATCTTAATTTGCTAAATATTGCAGCCCTGAGCAGTTTCTGAGTTTCTGAATATATAAAAACGACATTTTCAATTATCATATCCTTTATAATCCGTTCAAATACATGACGCGTTCATGATACTTTTTAGTCGTAGTTCGAATCATTTTTCTCAGATTTCACAACTTGTAAATCATAAGTTGGTTTTTGTTTATAGTGGATCAGTTTGCCCGACTGAAAGCAATAATAATAAGGCACATACATTTGCAACACTTTGGATACATAAACTATATGATTGTAAAACATATATGTGGCGCAAAATTTGAAATATATTCAGGGGCGGATCGCTATAATTTATTTGTATACATGATGTTTAAAATTTGCTGGATATTATTTATATACAAAATTGAAAAGTTTTGAAAAAATTAATCAGTTTACTCATGATATTTATCGTATTATTTACAACTATCCAATTTCTACCAAATAGTAAAACTCTCACTCTTTTTTCCCTTTTATCACATGTTCTATAGCTTTTGAATGAACCATATGTATATATATACATATATTGTTGATATACCAAGATGAATAGTCTTTGCTGACTAGTTAGAACAAAAAGCAACAATATATTGAAGTTGCAGTAAATTTTGGAATTTGTGTACTCTTAAATTAAACTAAAATTCCAAGCTTTCGGGAAGGGTTCTTGCCATCATCAGGGAAAGTTCAATTTGAGGATGAATTCCTGGGGAGCTCTCCATCCCGGGCTAGAGATAAATCGGTAACTTTTATATTTTTAATATCTAAAATATCAGTTCCAATGATTGACATCACATAGTATTTTGTGAAAATATGTTCATTATTTGTGTATTCAATAAATTCTAATTACGTACTCGAACATTTTTACTTATTCAAGAATTTTTAACCTGAATGAATTACAACATGCATTGTTAATGTGAAATTCAACTTCTCAATCTTTTGCCATGACGTACTGTGTTATGATAACACCTAGGAATTCATCCTCAAATTGAACTTTCTCTGATGATGGGAAGAACACTTCCCGAAAGCTTGAATTTTTGGTTTAAAAAAGAGTACACAAATTCCAAAATTTGCTGCAACTCCAATATATTTGTTTTTGTGGTAATTCAGTATTCTTCGGGGTATTAGCCAAGAAAGCAACTGTTTTCTCCTTTGAGGAACAGCAATCCAACGTTTCGAATTATGAAATTTGAAATAATAGGTGTAAATAGATAGATATTATGTTTTTTACTGAGTATGCCTCGTATATTACCCAATAATTAATTTAATAATATATATATATATATATATATATATATATATATATATATATATATATATATATATATGTATAGGTAAAAGTACACCGAAAATATATTTTTTTACATGAAAAATTATTTGAATTTGACAGTGAAAATTCTATACTATAAACGTACCATAAATGACTTAAATGCTAACTAGATTTCTCGGATAATGTCAAGGCTTCCGGTGAAGCTGTATTCCTAATTAGTTGGCCTTATTGTTATATAAATTTTATGTTATTATTGTATATTATTATATCAATGCAAAAACTTGATAATAATATTTACAATGTGCCTCAAAGATTTTAACTTTTCGAAAACTTAAACAGTAGATTATTGTTTGGTATATATATTTATGATTTAAATTGGAATTTCCGAAATTCATATATTCGAATTGAAGAACTGAAAGGTATTCTTCTATACCCTTATATCTTATTTTCCGTGGTCGGTTGATAATTTTTGTAGTTGCACATCCATTAAATCCATTTTCTAATGTTCAAATGAAGCAAACTAGTTAAAATTTATTTAAGTTTATAACTTAAGTTATAAACTTAAGTTATATAAACTTAAGTTTATAACTTAAGTAGCGCTGACTAAATATATGAATATAAAATATTCATACACAATTGTTTTAGAAACCCACCGCTTGCAAAGGTTCTACTTAATTTTGATTGTGTTAGTTGACTTTTCACCTTCCGAGGTATAAATTCCTCACTGGTATTTTAAAATCTCCTACTCAAATAATGAAATTATAGACGCTATTCATCAGATTTTTATAACTTAAATTACATCTTACTTATTAATCTTATAAGAATCCAATATTAACTATATTAAGTTATATAGTATCCAAAATCTAATAGATAAAGCTGTCTGTGAAAAAATAGTTCCAATTTTGTTGAAAACTATAGTATCCAGAAAGTGAAACATTATTTTAAGTTTATTTAATTCATTACTGAATAGCTCAATATAAATTCAAATATTTGCAATTATGTACGTTTATCTTACAAATAATGTTATGAGGCATAATATTTACTGACACCCTGTATATTATGGAAAAGTGAGTTTAATAATAGGTTTCGTATGTATATGTTTCGGTATAGATACTCGTAACGACCAACAGACAATATTGGGACCCTATTAGATGAAAATAATTTTGAAAAATAAATATGAAATCTCTCAAAAAGTTTCGAAGTTTTGGCGTCGAGTGGTAAGGCAACAGCGGCCGCCTTTTTTGGCAAAATAGCAAATAAGGCTTCGTTTAGGTGATCGGTGGTGGTGTATGGGGTTGTTTGATGACGTATGTGGTGTACGAATAGTCGTACTACCCCATGGCAGCCGGTGAGCAGCTGCTTTCGCCTAGCGCGTCCCTCATATTAAAGCGGACACGCCGGGTGGCTGTCCATTCGAGGGTAGCGAGCGCGCGAGTGTAGAGTTAACCTAAGCAGCTTTTAAAGAAGTTCACGTTTTCGTTTCGTATTGTTATATAGAACTTACAACTCTGGCGGAAGCACTACATAGTACCCCTTAGAGCGCCCCCTCCATCAAGTAGACGCTACCGTACCACACGGTTGAGTTGAGCCGACGTCAAGTTTACGTTTAAGCTCAGTCAGTCTGCATTCACCGCTCGAGAGTTGTGTAACGGACTCTCTCAATTCTGGATATACGTGTGCTGTGTTGTGCCTTTGCCGTTATGGGGTGTTTTAACCTTAAATTTTAACAAACGTTTTTTGCATGTGTGGTGCTTATCTATGTGGATATTTTAGAGTGTTTTGGCGACACATGTTGTGGTTGTCCAATAGTGTTTAGTGATTCTAATTTTATAATAGCCTATGGCGCGGTGTTGCAGATTACCCCTGAGGTAACAACAGCTCTTCGAGGCTGCCGATACCACCGACTCAGGAGACAACTTAACACTACCCCAATATGTCTTGGATATATTTCACATTAATCTGGATTTTAGCCTATTATCAGGTAAGTCTAATAGTAAGTTAGACCCGAATTTTAAAAGTATATACTCATTAAACACCCCTGAAAATTTCAATTTTCCGTTAACAGTTCGAAGCACTGAAATATTATTAATTGGTCAGTGTTTTGAATTTACATACAAAACTACAGATAGATAATACGTTTAAAATTAGCCAAGCCGGAATTTTTAATAGTAGTTTTAACTACCAACATATTACTTACAATTACCATCAAATAACTAGTTACCGATACAGGATATTCTTTCTTAGGCTGAATCATCAGGAGTTTTTGAATTGAGACTAATTTCTTTCGACAACGAAGCCGGCAAAAGCGATTTAGGAACGTGCTGTACGGGAAAATCACGACCGAATTTAGATTGTGATGGATTTTGTCGTCCTCGCTTTAGAGTTTGTCTGAAGGAATACCAAGTTAAAATCGACACAACTTCTAAATGTACTTTCGGTGATAAAATTACTCCTGAATTAGGACCTAATCCAGTTACGGATACTCCGCAAAACGGATTTTCTAACCCCATCGCCTTACCATTCCCGTTTACATGGCCGGTAAGTTTGAAATGTCATTTAAGTATTGTTTTTGTGATCATATTTTTACGTTCAAATGAGTGTAATGTGTGTAAATTAATGCTGTATTTATTTTTCTCGATATTAAACAAAAAATATAGGTACTTTAAAAACTTGGGGTTTATGTGAGTTAAGTTAAGCTTACTCAAAACGCTATCTTACCACCTGCCCATACCCATTCTAAAACGATGCGGGTCGGTCTTTAAACTTTATGGCAGAAAAATATTTTTTTTTTGCTCAAGGCACTACCTCTATTTTTAACAACTTTACCGTCTCTCTAGTGCATTACTGAAATATAAAGTCTGCATTCAAAAAAATTAAAATAAAAGCATGCATGCGAAAAGTGCCTCGTCTTTTATACACGATCGTACCCATCGATGTTGTATGAAATTTCTTACAGAGAGTGTACAATATCCGCTGAGAAATTTTGAAGTATCTTGGAGTGTCTCGAAGCAGGTATCTGCCGTGGGAAATAAACTGCACAAATTCAAAATTAATTAGGTACAACAGATTTATTGGTAAATTCTCATGTATCACGAGTTAAACCATACTTTTTTTTGAATTAGTTTTCTAATCCAGATGATATGCTACGTTTAATCCGCTAATTATTGTAAGTAAAAGTTCATTCCAAATATTTAGAATGAAAATAATTAATTGTTGCATTAATGTAAGTAATTTCAAACAGAAATATTTTCCTTATGTAATTGGAAAGCGTAACATTCTGGTATATTATTTTCAAGAAGATACATACTTCCTCATGTAGAAATACTTGTTATAGGTAGGTATTCAGTTTATTATCGAAACAGTAATAAATTGGTCTATTGCATATCAAGCTAGTGTTTATAGTTTTCCGAGTCACTAATCGAATGTACTGTTAAAAAATTCTTAAAACTGTAGTTTCCCACAATATTGTGTGCAATAAGAATCTCCAGAAAGAAGTACACTTAACCGGTTTTATATTATTATAAGTTGTATTAAACCTTCTTTCTTGCGCAAACTCTTCTCAATATGGAGACTGGGATAAATCGTGAATAGCTCGGACGATTTTATTATTAATTACAATGCACTAGATCACTACCTTCGTATTTTTCATTTTTTTTATCGTCTTTATTACAGTCTTCAATTTAAGAATAGTTTCTGTTTAATCTTCCCATGGCCTTCTTCTCTTTTGTTATCGAAGATTTATTGAAGTTTATCCAACCTACAGAGTGCACGACATAAAAGTAGCGCTGGTATCATAAAAAGTCAAAATTAAAATTTATATCCCTTAGCTTCTAAAATAAACTTAGTCCTTAGGTTTACACACGCCGATTATAAAGTGAGAATCTACCAAGAATTAATATGACAATGGTGTTTTCTTTACAAATTTCTTTGCGGTGTTGAATATAAATTACTTAGAAATAGATTGAACGTCTTAAAAATAGACTCATACTTTTCTACATAATTTTTATATTTTCTCATATCCTCATGAAATGCAATATTTTGAATTATTCTATAAACTGCGAAGAGAATATAATAATTCTTTTTGATTTTCGCAAAGTAGAAATTAAATTATTTTGTATGTTTGAAATTTTAATCGTTCGGTTTCAAAATTAGATAAAGATGTTTCAAATTTATGAAATGTTTGTTATGCCACATTCTGTTTATATATATATATATATATATATATATATATATATATATATATATATATATATATATATATAAATAAATTTCTCAATGTACTCAATACGTTAATAAATTGTACTTTTTCTTTCAGATTAAAGGTGCTTAAACATTAAAAATGCTATTTTTAATACGGAAAGTACATATCAATTTCTATAACAAAATTAACTATGAAAGTCAAGAATTATAGGTAGCTTTGGATAATCTCAAATGGAATAAAAATGTGTCCACAAATTATTGAAACCTAAAGTTGAATTTGTTCAATATTTTTCATTTATATTCAAATAAATTATTGCAACAAGCTTTCGAGAAACATTTTACTTGACTAAATACAAAATATTTGTTTTTCCCATTTTAGACAACTATTCAAAACATTCTTTCTTGATAAAAATGAACATCTGATATATGTATTTATGTTAGTATTGAAACTAAACGAGTCATAAACACTATAAACACCAATAAAATGAACGTAAAAGGTGATCATAACAGTATTGCATGTAACATTAGCATCTTCTTGAGTGAAAGTTGTTTTCTCTCAAAACAAAATAATTTACAATTTCTTCTTCATTTTTACAGGGCACCTTCTCCTTGATCGTGGAAGCATGGCACGGTAATGAAACATCACATTCTGCCGGTGAGTAGAGAAAATTATTGAATCTACAATAAAGCAGTTATAAAATATTTTATGATAACAAAGAGCGTTTGAAAAAGCCGTGCGTGTTCGAAAATTCCCGTTTTCTTTTTCTCAGATGTCATTGTTTCAGTTACATAATCGTGGAAATACCTACTTTGATATCTAAATTAACTACATCAAAAGCAAACGTTTAGTTTTCAATATTTACCGCTACATGTCTTTTGGAAAACAAAACATCTTCCAAAGAATTGTTATTCCGTACCTGTTATTACTTCTTTTATTTACATTCTATAATGTTTCAGAGTAAATATATTATTTTAATCTATTTTTACATATATTTATATTTATCGCTCATGTGAAAATCTTGATACTGTATAACTCGTAAAAGATACTAGGTCAACGAGTAGTAACAATGCCCCGTTTATCCAATTTAATCAATATTTGAAGGTGAAGGAAAATTAACTATTGATTACATTCTTATTACTAGGTTCTTATCGCATTATGTAGAGAATCAATAATAATTAAAATTTTCTTACAACAATAATTTGTACATTTTTTTTGAACATTCAAAGTTGCTAAGAACTTTTCGAATCCGGAAAATTGAACAGGGTTTTTATTGGTTTCTAATGTTGAAAAATGGTATGGTATGAAGAAATTCTACAAAATTCCATAGCAAGGTGATAAATTCTTAGGAAAAGAAGTAAATAATCCTAAGTTACTGAATACAACTGGCGTGGCTGTGATGAAACTCATTGCAAAACGTAATTTAGTGCTATAAATCGAAACTCTAGAGAATTCAATTTTTTTAAAAGTAGGTTGTTTGTCAATAAATTATGTAATAATAGAAACGAATAAAAATTTTAAAATATATTTCCAATATTCATATTAAAAAAATTGAATCGTTATTCATCGATAAGAGCATTTATTTTGTCTAATCATCCCGTATGTATTTAAAACATAAGAATTTTGGGTTACTTCTATTAAATAATCCAAAAAAACGTTAAGGAAACAAAAATACTTTATATCTTTTTTTTTGTAAAAATATTTGCTTCCTCTCATAATATTTACTATTTCCAAGTTCGTTGTGTGAATCATTCCTGGAACTTTTTATATCATATCCGAGTTACGAGTATGAAAACAGACTATGTTCTAAAACTAAATAAATATCTTACGATATAGCACGGTATAAAAAGCCACATGCATAACAGCTGTCAACTCTTAACTTACCAACAAAACCAGCCCTCTTCCTGATAACCTAAAAGGCTCTTCCGCTTCAACTGATATTTCCACTACGTTTTCCTTTAAAACTAATCTTCGACACCAAAGCGCTGTCTTTTGCAGACTACTCAATTTATTTCGTTAACGGCATCTCTATCACAAAGAGTTGGTAATTGAAACCAGTTGAGCTTTTAAAATTGGATTTGATCGTTTCTGTCTTATTGTGAACGGAACAAAAAACTAATTACTTTAAGTTAACGAACCATGTATTTTAATTAAATTATACAGGGAATGCAAAAACTTTATTGTCATATTGGAGTTCTATGTATTTATTCGCTTTTACAGTTTCTAAATCACACCCAATCTTTTTACATCACTGTCGGTCGTTAAAACGGAATGGAGTATTTATCACTTTATTTTAAGTCATATCAGACATTTTAATAGTTTATTAGTTAGTAAACTAATAGAATTCTCAATTTATTCTTAATATTAAGATAATAAATATCATTACTCGACATATAAATAATGATAATAGACATTTTCGTTAAGCAAAACTTTAAATTTACATAACATAACGAGTCTAATCTTATTTTTCATGGGTTCAAAAAAGAAATGTGTATTCTGCGGGGTCTGACAATGAAACAGTCAAATTTAATGCATCGCCTGTACCTACTTTGTCCAGGTGTTGTAACAGTATAACCGTTCAGTATTCCCTCTCTCTATTCAAGTTACCCAGTTGACAAAATGATAAATAGATTTCAGGCAAGCTTCTAATCGATTATTATAATAACGATAAACAACTTCAACTTTCTGGTATGGTCCAGAACTTTTAAGTTTCTAATTTTAAATTATATTAAATAATAATGAGGCAGTTAACCTAACGTTTTTTAAATTTTTAAATTGAAAGACGCGAATAATTATTTTGGCCATTTTATTTTCTCTGAAACAGCTTAAATGTCTAGCAAATGTAAATAATAAAGAAAAGGCCGCGGTTTCGTCAGGTAAATCTAATGTCAGAAGCGTGTTGCAGAATACTTCCAAGACGGGTGACTATAACGTGAATGCTTGTTTTATTATGTATATAAGCAGGAAGTGTATGAAACAAAGATTTGTGACAATTCATATTTTACGATGAATTATACTCGCATAAAAAGAGTAATTTGGTTGTGATATGAGAAAAAAAATTATACTTCATTATTTATGTTTAAATGAGTTGATATTAGGCGCACAAAGACTAATCATTTGATTCAAACAAACATCGACAGTATTCTTTTTTTTTTCGAAAATTGGGCCACACAGATGTTGTTTCGAGGTGAACTATGCCTAGGCTCTGTAACAAATATTTCTTATGTATGTCACACTTTTGTTCACGTGGCATATTCTTTCTTTCTAAGAAGTCTACTATTAAATCTTATACAGCCGCCATAGTGTAAAACATTTTTTAATGGTTTCACTTTACAATGGAGTCTGTAACATCTCTAAATAAAATAACCCGAGACTGGTTCTTCTTTAATTAACAACCATTCGTTAATGTTGTAAGAATACACGTTAAGGCTAGCTGTGGTTAAAAAAAGATGGAAAAGATATAACTAAAATGCCGAACAGACGCATAGGACAGCAATTATTTCTGTGACAAAGTATATATGGGAATTTAATAACTTTGTGTATATACACATGGATGTATACCGGTTAGCTATCAGAAAAATTACCACCATATTGTTAGTTATTTATTGAGTATACAACTATTTTTTCTTGGGTATGCAGTTAATATACTACCTGCGTAAGAGCTTTTTTATGCACGGAATAGAGAGGAATTTATGTCGAAGATCCATCCAAGTATTTCAATTCTTACATTCATTTACGTTAGGTACCTTATTTCGGTAATCTATATTATTTCGTTATTATCATTCAACAGTACTAATAAAAATTTTTCCAGGCATTTTATTATAATCATTTTAGATCTGCAGATCAATATTTTCCAGTTTTGCCGGTGAACGTTTATTTTTAATTTTAGTTAGTGTCATCTAAATGGCATTTGTTTTAGTTGGAAGAATTGTATATGAATCCACAAATACGATCTAAGACAACGTTTTACCAATCAATTGATGGAGATTAACGTTGAAACCGTGAGAAGTAACAACAAAATTATGAATATTCCTATTTATGTTGATGGTACATAAAAATAATATAATTATTCTAATAAACGAAGCTTCCTTTTTAAAAATATTTTTAGTCAACAGTTTCGGATAATATTAACATAAACAGAACAATTTAACTCTATATAAAGTAACTCTCAAACAAAAAAGTTGTTTACCAAATTCAATCTCTTGGTGTAATGTGTTTTTATCTAATTTTTACGATGACTTATATGAATACAAAAATTTTAATTCATTACTATCATTTGATTCTTCAACTCTTAGTCTGAAGTAAATGAACACATCCTAAGAGGCAAGAATAAATATGCACAAATGCACTCATTTATTGTTATAAATACCTGGTTAAACAATATGTTCATTATATGTCTTTTATAAGAACGAAGCATTTTTATCGTCCTATTCTAAGGAGGTATTCTCTCTACTCAGGTGTTATATAAAATCTTTATCTTGTTTAGGGGGTTAAGAAAGGAAGTCGGAGATAATATTCCACAAGTTGGGGAGCTCTAAAAATACAGGATATCCGGTTAAGTGTTCCAAATCGCAAAAGCGTCTAAAGGCCGTATTGTGTAACAAGTTGTTCGTAAACGCTATACCGCCTTAAGAACTTTTAGAATGCACCTACATTCATTAAAACGCCGCTAAGTAGAACGAGTATACTTTAATTATTTTGGAATCTACTGTTTTCTCAAAAAAAATTTACATGAGCTGTTACTAATTTATGAATGGTTTCACTACTTTTCTATCTCTGGAAAATATTTATTACAATTTTCATACGAATAATTTGAAACTTATTCAAGGTTTTAAAATAAATCAGTAATGCATTTCTTTTAATAATATCGACAATAGTAATCTCATTAATTTTAATATTTAAGTTCCTGAAACTGGAACAATAATAATATCTATGATATTTTAATATGAATTTCGGACAATTAATAACAAAGATGCCGGTTATTATATTTTCAGAATCAAAAACAAAGAAAGTATATTCAACACGTTTTTTATGTATACCCTCTTTCATAAAAGTTATAAATGAAAGATTCCCTCTATATGAACATTAGATAGTATTATTTTCAAGACAAAAATTCAACAATTTATCATTATAAAAAAACATCAATGTTATTTTTGCAGTTTTATACTTATTACTTTAACGAACATCAAATTGCAATGGCATTTTCAGTGTTTTTCAATTGCTTTGTTTAGAATTTATTTCTAAAGCCTGTTTTGAAATATGAATTGAAAATAATTAAAAAAATTATAGAAGAAACTAATTTTGAATCGAAAGAGACATTTAGAAGCATAAACATATCAAAAGGTCTTAAGAAATAAGAAATTAAAGAGATAATTAAAATCTTTAAACTTGGTTCAAAATAATTCAAACACAACTTATATAATTTACACAAACATATTTCATATCAATAAACATATTAAAAAACGTCAATATATTAGGGTAATGAACTGAATCGCACAATATATGAATATACACAAAGGAAAGACATTATCCTATCTAGTAGGGAAAAATCAGTTTTCAATACTTAATTAGTTGTTATCGGAGCGTTCATAAAATTCATTATAATCTATCTTGATTCTCAACATTTCCGTGTGTTTGTTTTACACCGTGAACTACCAGGATCGGTATAAGTCAATACTGTAGAAATGTTATGAATGACTATTTTGATGAATATAATATTAATATAATTAAACTCCTAAATTCTTTAGTTCAATCCCTCACAAATTTATTTACTATAATTTCCAAAAAACATCATTACAGAAAGGTAGAGAGGAATAAAATCTAAATAGGTATGCAAAGGGACCACAGAGTGACCCAACGAATATTTAAACCATTTTCATAGTTTGGCATTGATTTTATTGTAAAAAAAATTTTTTTTATCAAGTGCAGGTAGTACCGGGTTTGTGTCAATTTATGGGTTTACCCTATTGTTATCCATTCAAACTGCAAATATGGTGCCAAAGGCGTGCCGGTAAGATACTAGTAAAAAAGAAAGAATTTTATTTTAACAGAATATAAATTAGGCATTATGTACATAGTATTAGGTACACTTATTTTTTATTGAACATTATACAAAAAATATACAGAATTAAATTATCAAAATTCATAATATTCTTCGTTATCTGAGAAACTGTCATCATGTCATCAAAATAGTCTTCAAAAACATCCGAATCCATGTCCTCGTGGTAATCTCCCGTATGGCACGACTGAAAGGTTGGCAAACCTTTTAAAAATTACTCTTCGCTTCCTATATGGACGTCTTTTCCCTTTACCTGAAGGCACCTTAATACCCGTTGACAGGCCTTCCATGAAAGCTTGGCAAGCACTGGTTATATTTTTGTCTTGCCACATTTTTGGTACTGTATAACCTTCATTAATTCACGTCTCATCAAGATAAAAGATTTTCTTCTGGTCGGTTCTGTACTGCTTTATATTTCTTAAGCATTTTCATCGCCAGCGAACAATTTCATCGCCAGCGAAAAATTTCATCGCTTTCCAGTAAAAGTGCTCCATAAAATTTTTTTAGTTATCAACGGAATACTGTCATCCTGGTCAAGCTCCATTAAAATCTTATCTAGGATGGGTATTTCTTTTTTTAAATAAAAAGAGTGAACTTTTCTTCGAATTATATTTTTGGTGTCTTCATCAAGGACTTTTACTGGTCTGCCTGAACTTTTCTTGGGAGGTGAACACTATTTACGGCTTAACAGCAAATACTGATGCGTTATACTGAACAAATATACTTATAGAGGTCTAAAAATTTTGGGTGCCCTTACGGCAATGGTGCCTCAGCCGAATCTGAAATAGGGTTGGAATTAGGCAGAGGCACTGATAGAAGGTTAAACGGTACCTGTTAAACGCAAAACATAACTGTATAATTTACTACCTAAGTAATCCCTACACAATATTTCAAGACCTACACCTATGGCCGACACCGAAATTGAGCCGAACTGGACGGAATTCCCCATTTTATTGCTCTTTACTTTTCCGAAATAGACTATAACATACTCTTGGATGTCAATTATTAACCACTGTTCTAGTCCTGCCCATTGTTTTGTGTTGTAGATGATTGTATAAATATAATTCTCATGATAATTAAATTATAATTTATCACAGTTTAAACTTGAATCCATCTTAATTCAGAAAGTGTGCTGTTTTATCATATGAAAACCAATTAATACATTTTCAAGCCTGCTAGTACATAGTAATACAGTCTAACGACACTTGAAATAAGTCCGTAATTCAATCAAATTTTATTATACGGGTGTAGTCAAAGGGTTACTCCGGTAGTTTAAATATGCTATAATTAATTTGGTGTACGTTCTCATGAGGTATAAATGGTTTCCCATCGTTTTTATTTAATGCTGTGAACACAACTGTGATATTTCAATTTTAAATATTGGAAATCGTCCTTTGTAAAAATGAAACAAATAGAAAACAATGCATCTAATAAAAGCTGGTGAAAATGAATAATAATATTTTCCGAAAATGAATTTTTTGTTTTTATTCATGTATTTTTGCTCAAAGAAACAACACTGCTTAAAAATAATATATAATTTCGTTATTTAATAAGTATAATAAAATTTATTATTGAAAATGATTGATATTAAATGTTTCGTACTTTTTGTCATCACCAGCATAAAATCAGAAGGCAAATGAAAAATAAAGGTGTTCTTGTATAGTGGTGATACAGCTTCACCGGATACAGCTGCCTTGTTGCCGGATGCTTAAAGAATACACCTGCATTATGTTTCTCAGACGTCGTATCTCGACCCGTTCAAATTTACTTTCCAATTTTGTCTGCTCCAGCCTACCTGTACCTTTTCGTACATAGATATTAAAAAACTATGGGAAATTAAAAAGACCAATTTCATCTCGGTTCAGTTTCATATTAGGAGCTATTAACAAAATTTAAAGTTAAAAAAACAGAATCCGGTGAATCTTCGTACGCGGTCAGTTGTTAGACGCTCTTTGTTTTTTTTTATTCTATTTGGCCTTTTCAAAGCCGCTTTGATTCTATTTTTAGAAACTCCAGCAATAATGGCTGCAACGATATATAAAAGTGTTTATTCTAAATTTTTACTTTTATTTGATACGTCTGTGCGATTATAATACAAATGCACGTATACGAGGGTCGGCTAAAATGTCGAATATTTTCATTTTATATAAATAGATCAGTATTTAAATCGGAGTTAAACAAGAGTTGAGGAAATGATATAAATAGGCTTGTTTATTCACACTGCAATAATATTTAATTCCTATTATTCAGTATTTGCAAACTGTTTTTATTCTTTGATATATAAAATACCTTTAATCGCTCTTTCGCTACTATATTCTACAGATTAGGGTTAAAAACATACTTTTTTATTTCAGTGCTAGTCAGTAGACTAACAAGACAACGATACTTAGACGTAAGCGACCAATGGACGGAAGATATGCATCAGTCAAAATATTCAACACTTAAATTTGAGTATAGGGTAACTTGCGATTCCCACTACTACGGAAAAGGTTGTGAAAATCTCTGCAGACCTAGAGACGATAGTTTCGGTCACTACAGCTGTTCTCCTTCAGGAGAAAGAGTGTGTCTAGCTGGATGGGCAGGAGATTATTGTACTAAACGTGAGTAGTCATTTTATTCTAGTTAATTTGTGGATAGTAACGAAATGACCAAATACTGTAATATAGTTAAATATATTAATAGTATGCGACAATAGTGTGCTCAAATATTTTTTTAGCTGCACTTGTTTAGGATCCAGTCTTTAAATACAATCGAGAACCGCAGAAAGTAACAAAAACGAATATATGTAAAGAAAATTTTTAAAATTCTGCTACATACAAAATTAACTACATCATCACGAATAATAAAAATTGGATCAAATTTCTGGTTAAATCCTCATTCATCTTTACTTATTCTATTAAATAATTAATAAATATATAGGAATACAAATTTAATTTTCTTTATCTAGTACGGTTTGTAGAGCTTGTTTGCATTCTATGAAGTATTATAATTGAATCGGCGATGCTAACGTTAACTGTATGATCAATTCTATCGATTCGAGTAAGATTCTTATTTAATAAAAATTATATAACCTACAAGCGTTACTAAACAAGAATGCAACAAACCTTAAATTAATTACAAAATATGAGTAACCTTTACAAATAAAAACAACATTCTGCTTTAGTTTATTGTTCCATTCTTTTGCTTGTTACAAGATTCCCATGGTTTTGTATACTTGATGTCTATCTAGACAATACCTGATTGACTCATTCATAAATATAACAGTTCTTGCAATAAAAGGCTGTACGCTATACTTTTCACTATAATGATGTAGATAAAAAATATAATAAGATTTTTATTATAATTCATAATAGATGAGAAGGTGTGATAGATAATTCGTT
Source organism: Diorhabda carinulata (assembly GCF_026250575.1). Lineage (NCBI taxonomy): Eukaryota > Metazoa > Arthropoda > Insecta > Coleoptera > Chrysomelidae > Diorhabda > Diorhabda carinulata. The sequence goes on along the minus strand of NC_079460.1, from coordinate 8,529,579 downwards.
TGAAATGGGACCTCCAAAAATTAAAATACAAATAGAAATGTGTATGATAATAACTAATACAAATTTGAGAAAATACTAAAATTTTATGTCTAATTTTGAATAATAAGGCGCTATGTTTAAAAAAATATACTGTTTACTGAAGAAACCTTCATCATTTTGATATTACATAGCGTATTATAGCGACATACAAACAAAAACAATCTCCATAATTCAAAGTAAATAACCGTCATAACACAGTTGAATGAACATGGGCCTTACAGGGCGATTCTCCGTTCTTTTTAATGATAGCAATACTACATAATAACAATGATTTTCATTATTTGTAATATATAATGTACTCCTCGCATATTTTATTCAGTACACTACTTTTTAAAGGTTTCAAAAAGATAATTTAGTGATACAAAAATAAAAACTTATCATTTTGATTAAAAATAACATTCATACGATAAAACGTACGAGTGAATTCTCTTAATAATCGATCATCACTTATCATAATAGTTAACTAGCATTCTGAACGTTCTATACCCAAACGCGATTTAAGACAACTATATAAAAGAAGTTAAAACGTCGACAAAAAAATGTGTAGGATCCCAAGAAATATTTTTCGAAAATATTTAGGTTAATATCATCATCTAAATTTTGAACAGGATTGTGATTATATAAATATATGTTTTTTTTAATAGTAGGTAGGTACATAGTTTCTTACGTTCAGGTTTTAAAATTGAGAAATGTTAGCTTATATCATATACTCCTTGTCGTGTACAAAATAACTGCGTGAAATATCGGGACTTTCAATGACGTCGGTAAAAAGAGTAATTACACCATGCTTAAACTTATTTCTTAAAAGTCAATTAAAATTTTCATTTGTCTACATTTCTAATAATCTGAAGAAGTAACGAGTATGAATATATTTCCAAGACTTTCTCAAATATTTCACAGCTTTCAACTTTTTGTTTTCTTAAGTGGGACAACGGCTTCAAGACATATTTATTAGAAGTTGTGGTCATATACACTTCTTCTGGTACTTATTGTTGGCAAGTGGATCTTTCTATAAAATCATTCGAATTCATTGGAGGTTTGGAACAAAAAAACAAATTCTTCGTAAAAATAAAAGATTCTTATCAAAAGCATCAAAATGAATATATATATATATATATATATATATATATATATATATATACGGATGTATTCCTCACGAATAACCAGTCAAAATAAATAAATTCTATTATTTTTTTATCTTTGTGTATTTTTGACATTCAGGTACCTACACGTTGTCGATAAATTAGAATTTTGAGAAATAATATACTTTATATCCACTATTCGAAACAAACTATTACGAAATTTGTGGTTCAGTAGTTCACCCCGTAAAAGGATAAATAAAGTTAGGCAAAAAACGCCGAATTTTGTCCACAAAAGAAGCAAAAGCAATGACCGCGAGAAAACAAGATGAGCGCCGCTCAGCTGCTGTCGAGAGCTTCCCACGATCACGGCATACCTGTCTGTATACAGGGTCCATTTCGTTATTATCTACTCAATAAGAAATAATTATCAGGACTTTTATTTTGCAATGTATACCATAATACACGAAACTTGATGCATTTTAATTGTGTTTTTTTTTATTCCAGCGCAATGTTTACCTGGATGTGACGAACAACATGGACACTGCAACCAACCTAACGAATGCAAGTAAGTTATTAGGTCACATAACATTTTCACAACAACATTTTCATAATAAATTTTTGTTTTGGAATCTCCGAACAACTAATTCTTATCAAATTTGAATTTTACCTTGAAAATTCGTGTCACTATCTACTATTTTCTCAACTTGGTTTTATCAATCAAGTAGTAGGTAGTATGAATGGACTGATAATGTTCATTAAAAATACGATTACTATTAATAATACTCTCGTTTGTATATATACATATTTTCAATATGTCACATGGTAACATACAAATCTTTAAAAATTTGTCCATTAGCTACACTCTATTCTTAAATAAATTGTTGCCTTAAATAAAATATTTATTTTGAAGCAGGTAAAACTAGGAAGGATATTTTTAATCAAGAAAAGTATTTATGTTCTACCTAAAATTTCCAAACATGAAATTTAATTAAATTTGTACCCCAAAAGGCCGGTTCTTTTACTCACCGATTAAAGGAAAGTTATAATTTAAAATGAAGAATGGTTTTGTGATCTACTATTAAAATCTCCGTTGCCCGGTACGAATGAATCTCTTCTCTTCGAAGTAATACGTGATTGCTTAATCCCCACCCATTCAATCTGTATTCATTAAATGGCAGACCCTATAATTTTCCAGAAGTTTATTCGAATCAGGTGGTAATTAGAGTCCCAACGCAAGGCTCGTCATTAGAAAGATATAAGTAGTTTTGATTTCGGTTACTAGCGGAAGAGGCTATGTATGCAGTCCGACTATGCAGATTGGGCCGCCGACCCGTATATAACCTTTCCTTGACCTGCATACTTGCCAACGGGCAGCGTGGGAAAGAGCTCTGTAGGCGTGTTGCATCCCCCCTAGATGTCCCCGCGCGGCCCGGTCTACGATCCAAGCTGCAACTCAATGAGCTCTTCGATACGATCCGAATACACTCTCTTTCAAACACATGCTTAGAATAAGAAATGCACATCACATTCAACATACCAACCGATTTGTTGTTACTGTCGCTGTTGCTGTGCCGCCGCCGGTACTGTCGATGTAGATACCCAAAGTCGATACGGTTGTACCGTACTTAACTAGTTCGATCGTAAAAATATTGCCATTAATTTAAATTATTCGCTTCCACTTCATAAAATAATAATTTTGAATAGCGCCAATATTACGTGAGAGTATGTGATAAAATATTCAATAATTCCCGTGGGACAGATAATTATTGTCTCATTTCTATTCATTAATTCATTACGATTCTTTCAACGTCCGTTCTTTCTCATTGAACATAAATCGAGAGTTCATTGATTACGTTATATATATATATATATATATATATATATATATATATATATATATATATAATCCTTACACATCTTCTGTCATCGACCGTTTTTGAAAAACTTGTCACAAGTAGACGGAAATTTTAAGTTATTTTTAATTTCAGGTGCCAATCGGGATGGGAAGGCCCTCTATGTAACCAGTGTCAACGATATCCCGGATGTATGCATGGTACTTGCGTCAAACCTTGGGATTGTCTTTGTGACGAGGGATGGGGAGGACTATTCTGCAATCAAGATTTAAATTTTTGTACTAACCACAGACCGTGCCGTAATGGCGGAACGTGTTTTAATACAGGACAAGGTAGTTACACATGTAGTTGTCCTGCTGGATTCAACGGCACAGATTGTGAAATTCCAGCAGATGATTGCTTGAAAAGTCCTTGTATTAATGGAGGTACATGTGTCCCTAAAGGTGGCTATAATATTTGCTCCTGTTTACCCGGATTCAGTGGCCTTCAATGTGAAACAGTTATAGACTATTGCAACAAACAACCATGTCAAAATGGTGGGACATGTACAAATACTGAAAATGGATACCAATGCTCCTGTGGTCATGGATTTAGCGGATCTAATTGTGATTACCAAATTAACAGATGTTTACCAAATCCTTGTAAAAATGACGGTGCATGCGTGGAAACTGAAAATGGATTCCAATGTATCTGCCCTTCTGGATTTTCTGGGGAGCTATGCAACATAAATATTGACGACTGTAAAGGAAATCCATGCCAAAACGGTGGAACTTGTATAGATAAAGTAAATGAGTTCCGCTGCCATTGTGTGCCTGGTTACGTCGGACCTTTGTGCCAAAATCGTGTAGACTATTGTATAACAAAACCTTGTGCCAACGGTGGAACGTGTTTACAACTAATTAATGACTATAAATGTAAATGTGCACCGGGATTTTCAGGAAAAGACTGTAGTGATGAAATCGACGAGTGTATCAGCAACCCCTGCCTTAATGGAGGCACATGTGTGAAGCGCGTCCACGGTTACGAATGTTCATGTCCAGTCGGTTTTCTTGGTCGCGAATGTGACGAAGTGTCCTCCAGCGCTGCTCCGAGTGCCAGAGTTTCTTCTGAATCGAATCTAACGACTGAACATGTAGTGGTTATTGCTACGATTTCAACTTCTGTACCCTTAGTTGTTTTAATAGCAGTTGGAGTTATAATTTGCTTGAAACAACGGAGAAAACGTGAAAAAGCTCGCGCTGACGAAGAAGCACGATTACAAAATGAACAGAACACTGCAAATAGTAGTTTTGCTAAACGTGGCGCTGCTATGTCCGCCGATGCTCATATGATAAAAAATTCATGGGGCAAGTGCACAAACAATGTTATTAGTTCGAACTTTTCTTCTCCGGATGACTGTAGTGTTTCAAATATCAGCATAAATGACTGTGATGGTTTCCCTAAGCCTCAACATCAAGTCATCGATGGACGACCTGTGTATACCTTGCAGAGGACGCGTTCGCAGAAACAGCTAAATACTGAGACAAGTGCTCGTGCGTCTGCTTTATTAGCTGCGAAGCTTCATGAACCAGACTACGAGCATATTAAACGTTTGTCTGTGATGTCAAACGCATCGGCTGTGTGTGGCTCCAGGTAAATATCCATATTTTTATATTTCATCTTCTTTATATTTCAACTATTCTTCGAAATCAATTATTTATATTGAGTGACTGATGATGATGATGATGATATTGAGTCAAATTTATTGTTACAGTGATCCCTCGATGTTGAAGAGGCCGATAGAGAAGGAGTCAAATGGCGTTTATGTGATAGAAGAACACTTCCATACACCAGATGCGATTTCATCTGGACTTTTCGCAACGGAGGTGTAAATAAAACTAAATGAATGACTGAGTGTGTATGTGTTGTCCTTGCTTCCGCCATTCTGGGACCGATGTACAGTTATTTATTATTCTCCCGATTTCTGGCGGAGGCATCGACAATATTAACTTATGTTTGTATGAGTATTAAATTCGAGCTAGTGCCTCGTGTCCAAGAAGTTTTGCTACTCTCACGACTCCTCTCTGGGGAACGCAAACTATTGATCAGGTCGGTGTCACCAGTGGTAAAATAGCTTTGTTTATATTGTATATATTTTGAGGAATCTTTTGTTCTGTTTATTTTCCGTATTTATAGAATTTACCAATGGTGAATGTTCCTGATAAGAAACCAAAGATTTTGATATTGTTCAGAGACTGACTCTCGAGCATAGCAAGACCATTTTTTGTCAAGTAGTATGTAACTAACTTAATATTTTTAATTGTTATAGTATTTTGTGATGAATATTAAGCAAACTAAGTCACCATTGTACTTAAGTAGGCTTTTATTGATATTTATAAACCTTCTCATTCTTGCTGTCGGTATTAATAATTTAACTACAATCATTTATGATGGGCCAGTGATATATTTCTTGTAATTAAAACCGATAGCAACTTTGATCCATATTTTTTTGTTTCATTAATGTTCCTGTGTTTCAAAAGCTAAGTCATTCATTTTCAACGTTATTGATGGACAAAACTCGTGATTTTCTTTCAATAGCATTGACTGAAAATTGTTGTAGACTACTTAAACTCTTGGGCAAGTTAAAGACTTAATATTGATAAAGACGTTTTGTAATATATCATTGTATATTTATAGTTTGTACTAGGAAAAAAATTGTTCATGTTTCATAATAAATACTTCTTTAGAGAAGCGGCTGTATTGTTCCTCATGTGAATCATGTTATTTAAAAGTTATCTCAATAAAATTTTTTGTTCTATACTTTTGCTCTTCTTTTTTATACCCACATCCCTATAAGAATTAATTCTACTCCTACCTTCCGGCAAAATGAAAAATATCAATATCATTTGGATTCGTCGATCTTCTTATTTCAGAACTTATTTCAAGCTGAAAATTTTTTCAACACTGTGTAATAACATAACATATTATAAATAAGATTATATTCTTTACCCATACTAGCTGAATAATTTTCATTAATTATAGGACAAATTACAACTAAAGAAAATTCAAACAAATTCAAATTCAACCAATATATTGGAAATGAACCTATTAAAATTTGATTCTTATTTGACAACTGATACACTATCAAAATTATATGTGTATTTTAACAATAAGTGAGAAAATAAAATAAATCATCCACATAAAAGTAAAAACATTCATAAAATTTCAATGAATATTAATTGAGTTTTTAATTCTCCATATTTACGAATATTACATTACATCAACTGCAGTTAAATTCCAAGCTATTTTAAATTGTGAGAAATATGATTTAGTTTGGATATTAAACCGTAAATATCAAGGACATGTGAGTATTGATTATGTAAGAATTCTTCCAGGTCAAAATGCAGGTAAAAAACGACTTGTTATTCTTTCCCTACCGACCCAAGTTGACATATGTTGTTATCCATTCTAAAGATTCCAGGTGTAAAGTAAAGGGCATTTATTTTTGGCAGAGAGGTAATACTTTTTATAAAGAATTTTCTTTGACAATAGTTGAAGGCACTAGTAGGTATTACTAAGGAACAAAAGTATTATTGAAATAAAAACTTTGTCTATGGAGATTCTAAAAATAGAAACAAAGAAACAAAGTTAATAAGATTATTCAGATAATCCATTTAACATTTATATAATATATACATTACAAAATAATATCGAGCACTTAACAACATAATTCAGTTCCTTATAGATAGATAATTTTTCCGAAAGCATTTCCAAACTGACGTTTCACTTCAACAAAAACATACTATAAAATGTTCAGAAATTCAAAAGCGTAAGAAACAATGAAATTATTTATTTAAGAATACTGTTGAAGATATTAACGTTCTTTAAAAAATAAATGAACAAAATTGTCTGATAAACATATTTAGACATATATAGATAGATTGGGCGTTGAATATTTGGCGGTATCATAAAATGAAATTCAAACAAACTGTACATGAAGCAATTAACATTATAGTAATCTAATCAAGGTTTAAAGACGTGTCAGTTATATGTATATATAGTTGTTTTCTAAAAATACGGTGAAAGATACACATGGATTATTTACAACAATCATACTTCGATTGTTTTCTACAGATATTAATTAATAAAATATTAATAATATGAGCATCGGTGGAGTCCAAATCCGAAAAATAAAGAAATACAGATGACAAGTTTCCTTTAAATTCATTCATTAACACTGAATTTGAATTTACTTTTTACTATTCGATCAATAGACCTTCACATTAAATGTGTTACTTTCTTCTCACCGACTCAAATTCATAAATATCAAGTAGATACCAGATATGACCAAAAAACCGATATGAATATGAATCAGTTGATTAAAGACAGAATGAAGACTTAATATACAATTGGAATGAATATCCCTCAAAGTACTGCCTTCGGCTAGAAAGAATTGGAAGCTTTTCGAGAAGGTTTCTTTTGGAATGGTTTTCAATTACTCTTTATTGCTTTCTCAGTATTAGAATTGGTTTCAAAACATTTCCCTTTTAGCACATTACTTTCGAGCAAAGTCATAAGCTATATGATGCTAAATCCAGTTAGGAAGACGGATAGGAAGACTTGTAGCAACCAAAAACTCCAATTTTTGTTCTCATCGATGGTTGAGCTCTTGAATAGTCAATTGCTCATTTAATCGAACAAGTTTGTCCACATTGAGTAAATTCATCTTTTATGATGTCGCCCTTGAAGAAAATTATCAAATCGCTTATAACAATTTGATATGGAACGAGCTTGATGTTGCTTCACGACAAATAGTGAAAATACGATGTGGTTATAATAGCAAACTGATCAGCAGAAAGGATGCAAACTTTTACCTGCCTGTCTCATAAGATTATTAAGGAAAATATTTTAAAAAGTTGCAGCGTAAATAATTGCACACACCGGTTTTTTATCGCGCCTCGTATACCAGAAACTTCCTGAATACAATATACCAGTAGTGCATGGCACTGCAATGCAAATACGAAAACAGAACTAAATATCCAAGCACTCTTCCATGTTGAGAATCAACTCATATTTTAGTACTTCTTCCGGGCTCTCATATATTCTAAACAAGAAAATTTATAAGAAATATTGAAATCTTTCTTTAATATAAATTATTTCTCTCAATTTTTAATTGTTTTCTTAGTAACCCTTTATTTGCAATGATTTCACCGCCTATGTATGCTTTATGATTGTCAAGTGAATGTTGAGGTCATGAACTGGCAACCTACGACCTGCCGTTTTAGCCCATAAAATCCTCGCAATCACAGGATTATTTTCCGTTTAATATCGGTGAATTGGGGTTACTGTGTACCAAGGAAGTACTTAAGAAAGGTGAATGGGCTCCTAGAATATTACTAGCTATTTTTTATAGTTTGCATATCTTTATATATATAAAATGATTTGGAAATTGGTATCTCAATGAATGAAGAACTATTTATTAACAGATCGATTATGGTTTTTATTCGCTAGGTATATGATAATTATATATCAATAATCACAATAGATACATTTGGTCTTGTGATTTATTTATATGAACTCAGGAATATCTAAAACATTCTTATCAAACTGGGTTTTCATATGAACATGCTCGTTAATTATTAGAATTAGACTAATGTTACATCTCGAATTTCTATAACTGTTGAAGCTATTTCTATTTCTGTTCATATCTGTTATAAGTAAATATTACCCACAAAGACAATAGAGGACAGTTACTTTTTTATAAATCATGTGAAACAGAAATCTGCTTAATTAATCCACATCCAACGTGAATCAATTTCACTAATTATTTTAACTACTTAAATTCTTTGTCATCTTTTCTTCATAAGATAGGCATATCTTTAATTGCTATACGAGTATTCATATTTTATAATACGAAAATTCAGAAAATACTAAAAAATTATAGAATATAAAATAAGCTGGTAATTTATAAAAACTTTCGAAAGTGTTTGTTGAATTCCTCAATAGTTATGTCGGATCAGCAATAATCAATTTAGTGAAATGAATAATTTACCTAAGTAAAAAATGTTAGTACGTCAATGCCAAATGATGCACCATCGATTACCAGCTGTATATTGCCTTTCATTGCAAAAAATGTGAAGATAACATTTTCTTAAGTGCAGTGAAAGCTAGCTCATCATTGGCTCTAATTATTTGAGTAAAAAATTAGACAAGTAAGAATAAATATGGTAAACGGTAAAAGTATACACTGAAAAACAAATTACTAAATTTCATCACATCTTGAATATATACTTTTGTTTTTTAATCAATATAATATTTACTAGACAGTTGAATCCTTATGATGAATTAGTAAATGGGAACAAAAGTAGGTTTAAATCATATACAGCTCTCGGTCTTAGAAAAGTTGAACGTCATTTGGAATTAACTTCCAGGTTTTTCAAGATATAGAAGAATCAGGTTTATCGTTTTATGCCAAAGATCTCAAAAATTTTCACGTGTTTCTATAATAATCATTTATGTCACATCAGGTAACGTATTTCTACGGGTAATAAATCTCTAATGAGGATCGCTACAAAAAATGTTACGTTTTATAAAAAACTGTAGATTATTTTTCTTATTCGTTACATCCATAGCAGGAAATATAGAATTTATCAAATATAAATATGATATTCATAATTTAAACAAATAAAAAGTTATCAAATGACCTTTGAAAATCTTCTATTCAAAATATTCAATGTTTGAAATATAGGCATTCTTGTTAGATTTACTTAAATCACCTGGGCAATTCCAGTAGCTATGTTGGTCATCTAATGGAAATTCAATTCTTATATCCATCTCTAATATGATTGTATTCGGTACAGAAACATCCATGGATAAAATCGAAATAGGCTTTAAATTATTCATTTATCTTTAATTTTCCAGAAATGCCTGGAAATGATACTTTAAGTTTTATCTAATTTTCATAGCCAACAGAATTTGTGAAATTTGTCTTATTAATCTAAGTAATATCTATTTTTATATTTTTTTACGATAAAATTTTGTAAATGTAAGTTAGAGTAAGTTATTCTGCATATGGAACCGATTTGATTTGACTATCACTTGTGAGTGTTCACAAATTAACATATATCCTCTTGTTACCTAGATGTCCAGCTTAACATATAAATATAGAACGCTATGTATAATAAATTATATTTTTTCACATCATAAATTTTCAACTGAAATACAAATTTATTTTCCCTAGCCACATTGCGTTATCCGCATAGCAATACAATAAATTTAATATACCCGAACAAGGAAAATATAAAAAAAAAACAAAACTAGACTACGTATTGTTTGGAGTTATTTTAAAATAAAACTGTTGTTCTTTCATTCCACAGACCACAGATTCTGCATAAAAACTGGATAGACATTTAGACAGAAACGGCGCTACCTATATTGACCTTATTAAATTCTCTTTTTCACATACACTATATGGTAATAACTAAAAGACAAGAAAACCGATAACAGTATCCATTGTAGATCTATTTTCTACCAAAAATGGGTGCCTTAAAGTGAAATTTGAGTTTTGAAGACGCTATAAGAGCTATATTATAAGGATATGATGATTTTTCTATAAAATAAGTTGAGTTTTTGTTCCCAGAATTGGTCACTATGTCAACCCGTTTTCTTGATACAAGATCCATGGGTTTTCTTTTCAAGTCTACTTTTCTTCAGAAAACAAACAATAATTTTTATGGCAAAATACTGTTTGATAAACATATCTCACAGAAAATTCCCTTTCCACTGAACTAACTGATGTTGGTTTCTAGATTTAATGGTTTTATCTATATTATTTTATGCATGCATTATTGAAAAAGACTAGGTACCTTCAACAAAATTGATAATAAAACGAATTACTTTCCTGACTCACGGTTTCATATCTGTTGTAGAGTAACACCGGTCCTGATTCTTAAATGCTTACAATTCTTTTCATTGCCTTTCTCTGCAGCGTACATAAAAAGAGTAAATAAAATGTCTTTCTTCCCGTGGGATATTAACTGTCTACCAAATTTTATTTTGCCCAATTCACATTTTTGCTTTTTTTAACGATGATTGTTGATTTGGACTTAACGCTGGACAAATTATTGCGAATATTTGACCAGTCATTGATTTAGATTGTCGAATAATCTTTATTAAGACAGATTCACAAGTCATGACGGTATTATTCCGATAAATATATTTTAGAGAAGATATAAAAATAAAAAACAATCTGTGGGTTGAAAATTTCCATACTTATTCTCATGAGCAACGACAAGGACACTAATTTAAATCAAAATTACATTAATTTGCAGTTTTAAACTAACACTTATACCATCAATAAGAAAGAAATTAATTTAGGCATTTTTATGTCATCAGAAATAAAAAAATATCCAAACATACCCTCTAACAATAAAAATTAAGAAGATTAGTATGAATGATTTAATCAAAATCGGGTATGCAAATCGGTTAGAATTCAACGATAAACACTAAAACTGTATTATATGTAAGTATTAAGTATCTTGTTTCTCGGAAAAATCATTTATTTAGCTGGAATATTATGAATACTATTCCTACTGTCATGGCCTAATATATAAAATGGTCAAATATCAAAAGCATGGTATATCCGGTGTGAAACAGCTAAATGGAATGAATTAATAATATTAATTAATAAATAAATAAATAAGGTCGTGTTGGGAAAATCGCTTGGGCATATCGATTTGTATTTTTAAATGCGAATTATTTTCAAAAAAAAAATTAAACAAGGTTTGTCATACAACAGTGTCCAATACCAACTTTCTTAATTGGAATGTAACCCCTTGAATATTATTTATTTATTGGATTCTTCAGAAAATTCAGACATAATTCATGTATTGTACAATGTCCTCTATTTATCTTCAACTGTTTCGTAAATATCAAGTGTTTTCAGATTTATTAGAAAGATTAACAATAAAAAAATAATATTATTATTATTATTATTATAATTTGCAAAATTACACTAAAAAGCTAATAAATCATACGGATTATTTCTTAATAATGTAAAAAAAACATTAATACCAATGTATGAGATGTTCAAAATGTTCAACACTGCGAATGTCTTCTAACGTTACTCAACATCTCAAACGTGATTGATCTAATCGCAAGCGTGGTTCATCTTTTCAAGTAATATAAGTTAAGAAGTTTAGTTTTTTATACAATTTTTGACATATTCCTACAAAAAGGAGTCTAATGGTGTCAGATCAGGAGATTATGCTAGCCATCCCGATTTGGTAAAGTTTGGTTCAGATACTTTCGGTTATTGATTTGGCGCAGAAACTAGTTGATTGGATATAAATTGACACATTATGTTGAAGCAGTTTTAAGTATTCATCTCCATTCAAGTTGCCACCAATGTGAAAGGAACCTACGATATGATTTCTAGCAATTCCTGCCCAAACTTCCGTTTTCAGGATATTGCGTACATTCATCTCTCATCCAGTGAGAATATAATCATTAGACCAATAGCTGCAATGTTGACGATTAACATGACCGTGAAGTGAAAATGTGCAAAAAAGGAAATATCTTCTAATTGGATAACTTTGTTATCTAATACTGCCATAATTTGTTCACAAAAATACGTTCTCCTATGGAAATCGTGTTCCATGAACTACTGAGCTGGTATTATTTTGTAAGAATGCATTTTATTTTCCTATAATATTCGAAAAAATGATGTATGACTGCTTTTCGAACAGAACCATGTGGATTTTCTGGAAACTCAAGAATAATATCCATTTTCGTATAGCTTATTGCTTTGGCAGCTATATTTTTTATGAGCCTTACATGCACGCGAAACTGCTTTTCTATTTTGCTCATTGTTCATTTGGAGATAGATGGCAAATGTGGAAATGTTTCGTGATATAAGCGAACAACTTCCATTTGTATCCGTCTTTTATCTCCGTAACCAATCATTTATAGAATGGTTATTTTGTGCATTTTTGTTAAATTAACCATATTTCTGATATGGTTAATCAACAGCATTAACACTAACTACTGTTATGCATCAAGTTAGTAAGGCTATGAATTTTAAACGAAAATAAACAAACCTTTTTTGTATTTTTTCAAATTCATCTCAGTGAAAAGGAATGTTGGAACAGCTTTGCTTAGTTTTTCAAATCAAGAGCTAAACTGGAAATCAGTATTGAGTGTAATGTAGCGAATATGTGAAAAAGTTTTTTAATGTATATTTTTGTAATAAATCTGAAAACAATCAAAATTTTCGAAACAGTTGGAGGTAGTTATTAGACATTATACATGAATTATGGCTATAATTTTCTCAGGAATCCAAAAAATAAATAATGCACAAGAGGTTGCAATCAAATTGAGAAAGTTGATATTGAACATAACACTGTTGTATGACAATCCCGGTTTATTTTTTTTTGAAAAAAATTCGCATTTAATAATGCAAATCAACGTACCCAAGCGTTTTTCCTAACACGACCTCTTTTATTTATTAATGCATAGCCTAATAAATATTTACGTAACAATTACTTGAATATTTTATTCAACTTAATCTGTTTAGATGGACTTTTCTGATGAAATTTTCGCTAACTGGTAATTGACTAAAATTTCGCATAGTTTCTCATTTTTAATGGTAATTTATTCAAAAAATTGGTGAAATATTCATTGCGTAAAATAATTAACTTAAATTTTGTGAGTTCGGTAGCAATGAATTAAAATTTAAAACGACCACTTACTATTGTATTTGACATTTGCTCTTCAACTATTTTTCACACATTGCAATAATTTTTAATAATTTTGGTTTTTAGTGTATTTTAAATGTACTGTGGTTTTGTAGAAAAAGTCTTCTTTACTCAATTCTTTTTTTAGAAAACATGTGAATTCATAAAAAACCTAATTATATGGTAACTTACATAACAGTACATTGAAAAATTTTCAAATCGGATATCGCTAATTTAGCATAAGAGGATGTAAAATTACGACATTATTATATATCAAGGCTGTTTCCTAAATTAAGATTTATCCCCTGAAATCGATAACTTCGTCATTTACAACATATTTATTCATATTTCAGCTTCTGGGCTGATGACAAACACAATTTCCGATTTCCTTGAGTAAAAGGTTATCTAACTTGAACAAATTTAGATAAATTTCTAAAAAATATAAACTATAGACTGTGAACCTACACCTATTTCAACGATTTTTAGGTAATTGGATCCGGAATTCATCAATGATAAAAAATAACAGGAAAATATAAATTTTAACTTAACATCTTTAACGGTAGTAATGAGTTTCCTCAATATTATTATCTTGATATACAATTTAATTTTGAAACGGAACCAACCATAATTGAAGCCTTTTTAAATGTTAATTTTTGGTTATTATTAAAAATAATTTGGGAATTTCATAATTAAATTGTTTGCTTACATATTTATCGACCCTAAATTTAACGGCTTGGTATCATTAATTGCTCTTTATTTCATTATTCGGTTGTTCGAAATCATGTTTAATGAGACTTAAATAATATATTACATTCATATCGATCCAATGTGTTTTATTTCCACTAATAAATAGTTAGAAGGTATATAGATACAGCTGTGAGAATAGGAGCATTAATGACAATGGAATCTAGTGTTTGGATTCAGTAGGCGTTTCCTTATAAATTTCCTTATAAACAGCACCAGAGCTTATTGAAGGTTCAAAACAATTGAAAGATGGAGTGAATTTTAACCGGTAGCTCAAACTGAAAAAAATTGCACTCGCCAAAGAGTTTCAACACTAAGTTAAGCTTCTTCTATTTTAGACGAGAAACTAGCTGGATTTTTAGCAATGTTGCATAATATTGTGTTTCATTCATTGTTGCACTAGAACCGAAACTTCTGATTAGATCAACATCTGCATAAGCTGATGGTATAAGATGATGCTTCTTGCATCATCACATAGACTTCTTCCATGATTGTGATATTGTACAGATTCATTATCCATTTTAAAATTTGTTATATATGATAAAATAATATTATCTTGAAGAATTTTTGGTAATTTTAGCAAATTTTAGTAGTACCTTAGTAATATCTAATGATGGCAGCCTGTGATTGACGAAGGCTTCAGAGCATTGCCGCTGAATACTTGTTGACATATGAGATACAACAGCAAGTGTCTGTCATAAGCTTAACAGTCAACTTCCAAATACAAAAAGAATATGTGTGTGTGTATGTGTGTGTTCAATTATCTGAGCAAATAAAGCGCACCGTCTGAATATATTTTCAGTACCTTTTCTTACAGTTCATTTTCATTTCTGAAATATTCATCAATTAACTACCATAAACATAGTAACAAACAGCTTCATGAAACAGATACGTAACAAATTCGACAGTCCACATTTCTTAAACTGAGTTTGCGAAAATATATTTTCTAATTGTGATTATCGCAGTTCTGATCCCTTGGTATCAATTGTATAAAATTAAGTTTTCTTTATATAGAAACAGAAGGGGTGGCGTTTAAAATTTTTAATAAGTTTGACTTCAATATGTGGTCGACTAAAAATACCACAGTATCTCACTAATTTAAAAATAATTCCACATTAAATCATTAATTACTATAGGATTAAGAGGGTATCTGTTTTGTGTTGATCAATCGGTACTTTCAATAGCCATCGATTCCATTGAAAAGTAATTAAATATAAAACATTCATTATCTGAAAGTAATTGGGTTCACAAAGCTCCTCCATCGACATTTTTATTAACCATCCTCACATCTACCTGTCAATGCAAAATGTATGAGAAAATATTTTGTGTTTAGGAACGAACTGCATTTTGCAACTAATACGAAATTCGATACCGTTTCTTCTCCTACGTCAACTGTATTCTGCAATACTTGAATATCAATTATTACACATATATATTATACATAATACAATACAATATTACACATAATACACATATCAATTATTATTATGACGCAGCATAAATATCGGCAATGTTTTGAGATCAGCTCCCACACACTTCAAATTAGAAGTTTGGTCGGAATTAGGTGCAATGGGCCACCGACCTGGAGGAGGTGTCCAACGAAATATTCTCTATGAAGACAACATTAAACTGTGCAGCAGAGTATTGCAGATGATCGCTCTAGCCAATTAGGCATTTAGAAAAAGATACTCATAAAGTTTTAAGATACATACACACACATATTGAAACACTACTAGGGTAAGACTACCAATAAAATACAATAAAGTATTCGTTATACATAATTATTAACACAAATTAATTATTTAAATAAAATTTTGGTATCGGATGGAGCGCATTTCCATTTAAATGATTGTATCAACAAGCAAGATATTGAAGCTCTGAATATCCAAGGGCACTGTACTAGTATCAAATACACCCATCTAAGTGGTGCGAAGTTGTGGTCAATAGACCAGATGGAGTAACTACGTATACTACTAGGCACACTATGTAGATGTTGCGTGAAATTTTTGGCAAACGTCTGATTTCAAAAAATTCGGCCGCCTCGTTCTCCAGATTTAAATACACCCGACTTTTATATGGATATATTCAAAAGACAAAAATATTAATAAGCTAGAGAATATTAGACAGCTGAAACTGGAATACATACCCAGAAACACATGGTGTAATAGAGCTAATTTCTGTATTAAAAAACTTGGTAGAACAATCATAACAAATAACTATTACTAGAATTATATGTGTTTAAAATCAGTAGCTTTTATTTGGCCTACCCTGTATAAACTGATAATGAAAAATAAAATAACCTTTAGTTAAGTAGATCTTGGAGTCTAAAAAGTCATTTAATAACAAATACAGGCTTTAAATGAAGTTGAAGAAATGAATATACCTAATTGCTGCTTTGGAAATATAGACTTGAGTATATTTCTTGATAATGCTGTAGTTATTGGACTTGGGGTTGAATCTAATTTCAGAAATATTAGATAGTTATCACTTTTGGACTTACCTATAGGCTGGATAATATCAAGAACAAATGCTTATTCATTCATTTAATGGAGTTGAAATTTGCTTAAAAACTAATAACATTATATATTTTTTCGAGCTTTGAAAAAGAATAAACTGAACCTGTGAACTCGATAAAATAGAAGAAATATTAAACAGGTTTTATAGCGACTAATAATAATAAAATTTTTACTGTACTAAACTACACTATTGCGAAATGATTAGTCAGTAACTTCTCTCATTTGAACTTGCGACTAGTAAAAGATCAACTGCATCTAATTAGATTTTGCTCAATGTAAAAAATATAATAATATAACAACTCTTCAACATAAATTTGAAATGGAACTATTTTACATTATAGTACAAGCAAATAACACAAAAATTGAATTCAATCCAATCATTTATTATTTGAATTTCGAACACTAACTGTAATTTGTAACAAAACGGTTCCCATCTCACTCATGAATTTTTGTTAACACTCAATTTTATACCATATGCCAACAGTTGAATAAAAAACATTCAAAACTATCAATTATACATTATTGTGAAAATATTGATGGAAAGCCGACACTAGTTTTTTCATATTTTTGAAATATTAGAAAAACATAAATGATGAAAAAGACCTAAAATTTATAGCTCTAATTTGTAAATTGTAATAAAACTACAAATAACTTAATTGATTAAGTACTGCTTCATATTTGAGATGTAAGGATTGAGGAAAGATAAAGTATTCTTAATAGAACAAATTTTGATTTCATTCTTATTTTCCATTCCAATCATTAAACTAACTGATGTAAAGCTTCGAATAGACTCACGACGACTTTATTGTTTAGTCTAATCAATGCAGTAAATTGAGACTGATACATCGAAACTAATTATTTTCAAGCTTCATTATGTTATCTACATAATAATGATACTCCAGTTCAATAGAACTTCCACTATCATTTTATTCAAATTTTCAAAACTTGTCCAATAATTGGTTATGATGAAAGTTTTTCTATTGCTTATTTTCTCCTGACATTTTGTATCCACTGATTTGATAAGTAATTTTGTTATATAATTATGAATCATCTCCTAGTACTTCAAAAATATGTCGACAGAAAAAATTTTAATAACAGTTGTAGTAGAACTTGATACGAACTATTTTTTTATTTAGTCTAACAGCTGATAACTGTACAACTTCTGTATGCTCGGACTATAATTGATTTCTGATTCCGTGAAAGGCTTCTTGCTAATATTATTTCAGGCGCAGCTTGCTGTGAAAAGTACATTTTGCATTTATATTAAAATGTGGGAGTAATACTTGAAGGAAGTTAATAAATAACACTGTTATGTGATAATCAACTTTCATTTCTGTATTATTGTTTAAAATACTTTAATGCGATTTGTTATAGCGTAAATCTAGAGAGTTTATTCTTTATACTACATTATAAGTTTTATAAACGATTAGATGCTCTTTCATGGAGAAATATTTGATTTATTATTTCAAAAAAGATTTTATTTAGTTTTTTATCAAAACATGATATGCATTAAGTGAAGATTGAATTATAAAAATGATTATATAAATGATAAATATAAAAAAGCATCCATTCCAATATCTAGTAATTTTAGAATCTTATATTGCTATAAATTCTTCATTCCGATTGAGTATTGAAATATTATCAATGATAATAAATTATTAAATTTGAAATCAAAAGAAATCTGACTATAAAAACTGCCTAGAATAACGACGTAATCTAGATAGGAATCAATACTACCGTTTTGTGCTTACGACAAAAAAATTTAATAAACAAAGATACATGATGAAACAAAATTTTTTAAGTAGCATATAGCATTAAATTATCTCCGTATTTAGTCGCATTTTATTTCCTTCTATTATAAAGCATAGGAATGTCGATTATTGTTTACTATATTTGCCTTCCTTGGATTTACTTCCATTTTAATGTTTCCATTGCATAACATTTACAGTGATTGATTGGTAAATCACCAATAGAATCATAAATACTTCTTGTTCAATCTGAGGATAGAATATTTCAAGTTTGTGAATCAGCAATGACAACACTTTGAAATCCTGTATGATGAAATGGTAGAAAATCGATAATATAAATATAGATGCTGATTTAATTTGAATTGCTGGAAATAGGGATTCAGAAGTAAGTTATTAAAAAAAATAAAATCCCTACTAATATTTATAATGAACATTTTAATGGTACTTTTGGTATTATTGATAGAAAAGTATGATAGAAGAGTATTCCTTTATTTGTGTTAACTTAGATTTTGTGCTTCATTTCTGACACCGAATTAACAACCACATTGTATTATCGTTTTGTAACATACTTATTTTTCTATAACACTGCGTTTCGCATTTATGCTTAATAGGATAAACTGAAAATATAAAGCAGTATTCATTCGCGAAATTAGATGAACTACCACTCTAGATCAGACAATTTGATAATAGGTTGGAATTTCATTCATCATTTGATACAGCCTACTTCAGCGGCAAATTTTATTATATAATAATCTAAAATGTTGTCTTCAAGGAATGGGTACTTTGTCTTTCTTAAAACTATTCTCACATCTAACACTTTCAAATGCATCCAACAATTCTTGGTTGAGTTTGTGCTCGGGAATGTCAGATTATTTAGCTTTTTCATGTTTTAAATGAGTTATGTGCTTCTTAAAAGTTTTGCCAACATACTTCTTGCAAGTGCAGTATTTTAACCTTAGGACTGTCTAACAATTATTCCAAAGTTTACCTTCGGACTATGAAGACGATAACTAGGTAATCGAAACACGTATCAAACAGTGATTTTGTGAGTGTTACGTCAAATATACAGAAATTGAGATGGAAAAATCTTTCTCTTCTTTGATATAAGTTTTTTATGTCCTAATGTACTGCTTCCAGAAACCTATCTTGACTACTTTCTGAACCCTAATCATTCTGAAGCCGATATAACCTTTAACAAAAATGTAGGTATATAGAACACAACAGTTTTCAGTACGAAATAATTCGATAAGCAATATGAAGAAACACATGTAGGCAGTTGCATATTAATTTTTATCTATATGAATAACTTTGAGAAGTAGATTAGCTAAGAGCCTGTACTTTGCCAAGGTGTAGTACGGATACATAGAACTTACTTGAACATACTTGATACTAACAGAACAAATGTATATGAGTTCATCTGAGAACTTAATTCAAAATGTTCAATTATAAAATTCACGCATGAATATTTGATAATTTTTCATTACCTGAGGAATTAGAAATAGGAAGAGGTTAGATGTTTTTAATTAGGAAAAATACTGGTGTGCATAGATACATCTCAGTTTATTTGTCTCTTTGTTTTGTGGTTTTTATAAATGACCAGTTTTCATTCCCTAATGCACCAAATGATTTATTTTTTAACTCGATATTGGAATATTGTATCTCTCGTTATTGAGTGGGGTAAGAATTAAGGTTATAGCTGCTCTGAACGATTACGATAGAAGAGAAGTAAATATAGTTGACTTAGACAAAAAGGTTAAAACGTTTATTTAACAGAATAAGTTCGAAATTATTTTTTCCAATAATACTTTAAAACAATACTAGATAATTTTAAGTCTGAAATACCGAATTTAGGAAGGAGTGGTGTTTACAAAGTCAGATGTAATGATTGTACCAAGAAGTATATTGGGTGATTTGTTAATGTCTGGTTTAAGGAGAACCTGGTTCATTTGGAACATAAATGGAAAGGTGCAAGGCAAAATATTATTATCAAAAAAATGTAAACTTAAGTGATTCAAATAATTATATTACTAATTGATTTTGTGTAAAAATCACTTATTACTGAGATTAGTAAAAATAAGCTAAGCTTTTTTATAAGAAAAAATATAGGTTTCTGAATAGTTGTACTTAACATATTTTGTATCGCTGTGTTAACGTTTCTGCCCTTCATCTCAATCCTATAAATTTTTGTCTAGAAACGTTGCCATGAATAATTTACGAGAGCTAGTCTGTTTACAACACGTTGTACGAGCACAGAGCTTGTCAATAATATCGACAACCGAGTTTGTTAGATTATAAGAAGAAATGCACGTTAAAAAGTTTGCGACAATAGCCGTTTTATTGTGTAGGTAACGAATTCCAACATCTGGCAAGTTTTGTGAAATTGTAATATGAATTTGGATAGAAGGACTCTAATGAGAGAGCGTTCAAAACGTGTTACCTGTCGAATACCTGAAAACAGAAAATTGTACAGTTGTTTATTTCTTTAAATATTTGTCAGACACAGATGTGTCCAAACAAAAACATATTTTAATATCACGTTGTAGTTTATTACTTCTATAACTCCATTCATAACTTTCAGTCATATTCTTTTACGAATGTTCTAAGAAAAAAGTAGCTAAATGTTTTGATTATATAAAAAAAAAACTAAGTGATTAGCAAATAGTAACCAATCGATCAATCAAATATTATTTTATTTATAAACATAAGCTGTTAGAAGTAGTCATAAACGTTATTTATTTAATAATAATTTCAAAATATAGACGTCATTTAGCACCGAATTAAAATTTATATTACATATTATTAAAAAACCTATTACCTTCCACACGTTAACCGGTGTACAAATAAAAGCCTGACCAATTCATAATGTCCAGCATTCGCACTGGAATGGAACAAATTATTATTGATATAAATTTATTTATAAGCATTCTCTTATAGAATATGTTACAAAAATGTCAATCTCATGTATAGTTAACTGAAATCAATACAGAATTTACTCAAAGTTTTAATTGATAATTTGAAGAGAGGTTTTCGTAGAAAGCGAAATTCAATCTGAATTAATTTGAAGCGGTTAATTTAACGTTAAAATCAATACGATTCCATTCAACTAAGCTATTGTTATGGGATCGAATTTTTTTTATTATATACATCAAAGATTTATTATCTATGCGTCAATGATTTGTGTCAAACTACGTAAAATCAGTTTTTATGTTATAAGTAGGGATATCAAACATTCTCTACACACTTTTTGGTGATAGATATTTTTTCTATATTAGACATTCCACATATTTTTTGCTTTTAACGTTGAACTAGTTCCAAATATTTATCACATAATAGATAGAGAAAAAGAAGCAAAAAGTTTTCATCATAAACACAGTATATGTACTTCTTTTTTTTGTTAACACACCTATCTTCACAATTACCATCATCATGTATTGAGGTTTGCTAAAAATATTAGAGCTTTTGTTCATTTGCTTTGTTTGTCTGTAATTCAGATACTTTACAAATCTTTAATCGGATATTCTACTTTTTCATAAAATTTAAAAAATAAGCTTATCCTAGTAGTTCAGACAATCAGTCTAATAACATAATAGCAAATTTGAACAGCATCTACATAAATTGTTTAATTGGCAAAATAATCAGAAAGTAGATAGAGCAGATATCTACAGATACAAACTTACAAAATAAGGAAACACTCTAGATTCAATCAAAAAAGACAAGAAAAGAATAGAAACGATCCCTTGAGGAATAAAACATCTGCCGGTGTTCTATTACATTAAATTGAATTGGAATAAAATTGTTAGAAATGAAATCATACAAAATGTTTAATAGATATTCATACTAAATACACTGTTTACTGCTATCTTTACACCACAGCCACAATTACACTGACTGACGCGAGTCTCGATATAGTCATCGTCTTGGGAGAAGTAGTACCAATAGTGTGTTGAATATGAATATAACTAACGTTTCCAAAAATTTCAACTATTCTCTATGTAAAAAACTAATCACTCTGCTTCTAAATTGTTTTTTGATCATAAATTTGATTTTGTTATATTCCAATAAATGTTGGGGAATAACAGTTATCCAAGATTGCTTCAGGTAGTCTCTAAAAAAAAAGACAGCAATAATTAATTATTTTTTTTTTTACAATAGTAAAAAAACTATCTCAAAATATTAACAAGGCGTTGTGAACACTAATTTATAATAATGTTCGACACATTTTGAAGCCTCCATGAAGCAATTTAATGATTATATTCCTATTAAAAGTACAATGTGGAAACAAAACCGTTCTTTGGAAAATCTGCTCAAACAGCTGAATATCTATCAGCCTTCTGATAGATATATCAAATGATGAGTTAATAGAACTATTTTCTGATGATCATTGTCCCAACATGTTTTGACTAAGTATGAAGAACACCCAGCATTAAAAAAAGTAGCATTGAAGCTTTTCCTACTACTGAAAAATTTAAACACAAAATAAGGAAATCTTCTGGTACTGGAAAATGACATTATTTTGTGTTTGAATAAAATCAACACAGACATTCAACAATTAATTACATTAAGCAAGCTTAAGTTTCTCGGTAAATGAATATTTTTGCAATTTCACAATGTATTTAGTGTAATGTGTCTATTCTCAGTAAACAACTTTTGTCTAACAACCATAAAGCCTACTTAACAATACAAGCGACGCTGCAGAGTCATTTATAGCTCCACTTGTTCCCATTTGTTAATCATATTTGTGTTTTAAAGTTGTATTGCATTGGTTACAATTGCTATTAAGCGAACTCAACTCAAGTTATAAATATATGCATATGAACTTTTTATTTATTATCCGCCGCTCATATGGTATCGTTGGCTTAAATGCTTCTTATTTTTATTTCCTTCCCTCGTGACCCCCAAAGACCTGCTCCGCGATCCCCTAGATGGTCGTCGCAACCCAAGGGATAGGAGCCCCTGAACTAGACCATTATAAGATTATGACACCGAAATAAGGAATCAGACCTACATCAAGTTCTCATAAATCAGGTTTTCTAGCAGTAATTAAACCTAGTACGAAATTGTGATATTGTTTAAATGTATAAGTTCGTATAAAAACATCTAAAATTAATGATATACTACAATATTTTATAACAAGCGTCGTTATTCCTGTCATGAGTGGTACTACGTTTTCCAGTATTCGAAGAACGAGTTCATGCTATTGAATATTTATGATAAGAAATATATATATATATATATATATATATATATATATATATATATATATATATATATATATATATGAATTGTAAAGAAGTCTTTGCCAGCTATTTTATGAGTAGTTTTTAATAAATTCCATGAGATTAAAAATTTTTACAAGCTTTAATAATATCAAAATCACCGGAAATAATTATTTAATTATTTCCCAGACGATGAATACATAAGTATTCGAAAGCTCGAAAAATATATTGAAGTTAATCCACTTCGGTGTTTTCTTGCCACGTTCCCAATAAAAAACAAAACATAGTTAACTGGTAGGAATATATAGCATTGACATATACAACGTTTCTTGTATACAATATTCAAGACAAAAAATTTCTTCTAGGTCGATGTATGACTATTTCTCTCATTAATTTTCAATAGGTTTGTTTAAAAAGGAATTAGAAGAGTTGTTTTCGGAAGAAAGAGATATATTATAAATATAATTGTTTGTACTAATTAGAAATAAATATTTTTTGTAACACTCTCATTTCAATCGCGCCTCCTTTCATTTCCGCTTCGAAAATTTATATCCCGAATAATTTAGAAATATGATCGTGTTTATTTGATTTTTTTAATCAGCTTTATAATTTTTCCGATAAAAAATTGTTATTTCAGTACCGCTGCGCTAAATTCCTCTCGAAAATATAATTTCAAACAAAACAATCAAAATGTACCAAAAGAGTCAGGCAGCGCTTTTGTTAAGAACAGATCACAGATGGGATACTAAAACAGATGTTACAACTGTTAGGGGCGCCATCGATGATTTTACCATCGAAGATGGCTCATACAACTATATCTGGTGGGCATAATCGTGTTATTTCTACGAATTGTTTAGGTAGTGAAAGTTTTAACAATATTATTGAAACTATTTTGTATATATATATATATATATATATATATATATATATATATATATATATATATATATACAACGGTAATAAAATACTTTTGCAATAATATTCATCAATTTTTATTACCTGCATTTTTACATGTTTTTAGCTATTGTAATATACAGAAATAAAAGACAAGAATTATTTAGCATTTACAATGACGTCAATATCAAATAAAACTCATTGTCAGAGTGTTGTCAATTTACATAGATTATTGATATACAAACTAAATCCAATATGGGTATATGATCTAGAGCTTTGAAAATACAATAGAATCCCGATAAGATAAAGACCAAGGAAAACGTTAAATACTTTGAGTTACAGAGATTTGTACTTACTAAAGGATTAAGTTTTTATTGGTTTATATTTTTATTTACAGAGGTTCAATTATGAGCTTTTGTTTAGGCAAAAGAAACTTTGAAATCTTCAAATGTACGAGTACATACTTACTTTATTTTACATTGAAAGGTACATTTATTGAAGTTTATTTTATTCTACATAAAAAATTCTATAAATTTTTTTTTGTTCCAAACTATTCAAACTTCCTTCATCAATTTTATTTCCATTCTTAAATAAAGAAGAGAAAACGTCATCCTCTGTATTACTGCATTGCTCTACAAAAGATCGTAACTTGCTTACAGCTATCCTTTCTTCGCTGATAGATATAATCGTAAGTGGATATTGCGGCTCGTCATTTAAATCTCATTTTCAACGCTCTCAGTGTTATTATTTCTTCTTTTTTTACCGTTCCTACTGTGGCTCCTTTTTCATCACCGCATGTGACAAATTCTTCGAAAGTAAGTTCTAAGTGAGGCATACACTAATTCAATTCTTCATTCTCCATTCCAAACTGGACTGCAACGTCTTTTCTCTTCAAACCACTTATCACAGCTTCGATCGCTTTTAACTTCTTAGCATATGTTAATGCTTTCAGTTTTTGTTTTAAATTCATTCTCATTCACAGTGTGCAAAATGATGCTCCTGGAACGAAGGCTAAAAGATACTGCTACATACATACGAATAAGTTACTGTACTTAGCCTTTAGTCTTCTGTTCACATTTGAAGCCATTTGGTTAACACGTGTGAACAAAGGACAATAACAATGGTGTACAAGGAACCTTGTTGTTTGCACAAGAATTCAAAATCACTCATTGATAGATGATTAGGTTAGGTCATGTTCAACAAAATAAAGCATTTCTTTATTAGTAGAAATAGTGTGAATCTATGATAAATGATAAAATAAATATCATGTGCAAAGAACGAAGTAGAACTACATCCACACTGTTGTATATTTAACCATATCTAACCCATATCTAATCATAAAATAAAGGCTCAGCATCGTCCAATTATCTACCTTCCGAATAATGGTACTTCCTCACTTATATTTTTCAGTTTTTAAAATGTTAACATACTCAAATAAAATTAGTAATCTCCGATTTCGCTGTTTAATCTATGCGGCTTTTAGATTCCTGCAATTATGAATGGAAAAACTAAATTCGGATGGATAAAACGGATAGCAAATTTTTTCATAATCATCATCAATTATCTTGTATCTCTAGCTGTTTCCTAATTATTAGATATTATTATTCGACGTTGATCTGTTTATGTTTATTTTTTATAATTTCAAAAAATAAGGATAGACATCCAAATATCCAGTGGAAGACATTGAAACTTCTAAATTACTATCAAACCCATTGATTTTTAATTGGCTTAATTCAGTTCTTTGCCTATAACACATAATTATCGATGACCTAGCTAGTTTTCAAAGAATCAGTAGGTACAATTTTTAGTTACCTACCTTGAAACATCAGTTTCGAGAAATCGGCACCTCCCATAAACGTGCCAAATAAAATCCATATGTTTTTACTCAACAATTTCGATACCTTATTTCCAAGTATTTATCATCCTGTAAACCATATGCTGGGATCACTAGGTAGGAACGTTGAAAAATAAATTACTGTTTTAATCTACATTGTCAAATATGAAGATGAGCAGTTTTTCACAAACGAGCTCATGTGTCCTTTTTATATATGTTCGATTCATGAATTACAATAACGATAATTAATTAATAGGTATATTACATTTTACGAGACTTAAATTTCATCTTGGTAACCTAAATTCTTTCACAGCTATTTAAATTAATTTTAATATTAATACTAACGAAACAAATAATTCAAAAAATTCTATAATACAAAAACTATGGTATTAATTAGTAGAATCCTATAATTAAATCAAATATATGCTTCCATTTTTATACTGTGTCCTCTAATAAACGTTGTCATCATTTTTAACTTAACAATTGACAATTATGTGATGTCGATTAATTACTATAAAAGCAACTATAGAATGCGAACTATCTTCACTTAAACATAAAGATGCTATTTCATGTTGACGCTCCTCGCTGGCTTAGAGCATCAAAAGAGGTCACGTGGTGTAATTCCGACTGAAGCACCATCTTGAATTAATACAAATATAAGAATGTCAAACTTCAAAACGTCAAAAAAAAAACACTAAAATTTACAACCTCTGTTAACCTATGAATATCAAGTGTGTGTTGAATATGAATTATCAGTCATCACTAACAGTATTAATGAACGTTTTACATTATTAAGTTGTATACCCGATTTAAAAAAACTCAACAATGTTTAGTTTTGACGCTACATTACTTTGAGATAATGCTCCAGTCAAAATTGTGCAACGTTACCTCATTTGACGCTGTAAGCCAGTGTCGAGCATTATCATATATATTGTGAATTATCGTCATAAAATAATTGATTGAATATGTATAGTATAATTACAATGAGTAGAAATGTAATGAAATTCATTAAAAAGATATATTTTCTTTGGTTAGGATTTGGATTTTCTAAATTCGTGTGAAAATATTGTTGTGTTTTAGTTGATTCACACTCTTAAGTATATTATTTTATTTGTTAGATAATCTAGCTTTTGTTTTGAAAGATCAACCCATTAAATTATTTAAATGAAGTGTAGTAAAATAACTGTTTAAGGTTGAAAAATGTGAAGTCGAATAATCCATTATATTCAATATCATGGAATATTGACTATTGACTATTAACTAAATTCATGAATACGATAGGTCTACAAAAGGACCCTGATCTAAAAAATTAAGCTTTTTTCCATTAAAATCATTAATGTAATTTTGGCCTAACTGATCATCATAAGTATTTTATTGTCTCATGACACGTATTTTAACAATTTAATTCGATTGAGAACATCTAAAATTCAGTTTTTGAGCTTCCTCAGAAGTCTGATCTAAAATTGAGATAAGGTACCTATTCGTTAGGATGCAGAGAAGCATCAACGTCATGAACATTTAAAGAGAATTTTTGATTGGGCATTTTTCATAGGTTAGTCAAAGTATCATTAAAATTACAGCCAGGAAAATATCAGAATAATGTATATACAAATATGCTCTAGAAAAAAGAAGACTATTGTAAACCTAGCTAAGACAACAGAAATTCAAAGGTATGGAAAAGTGTAAAAGTATTATTAGTTACTTAAGAGTTTATTATTCTGGCGTAACTTTCAATATAACGAGACCATGTGATATTTCCATAATTTTATTGACATCAATGCTAATGCATAAAATAGGTACTCAACTATTCTATATTTAAGCGACTTTGACTTAATTCTTGCAATTTGGATGAACAAATTTCAAAGCCATGGTAACTAGTTGCTATAAAATTTCACGAACTCGTGATGAAACAATGAATACTAATACCCTACGGCATTTGAAATATTTAATGAAATGCTTATCACTCATTCGGGTTACCTATAAGAAATTCCTCGAATTGTTTCTTTTTGTCATAAAACTTTGGTTCGGTTCCCATGGATTCCATGTAATATATTGTCGATTGTCGCCGGGTTGAGAGCGAGGTTGCCAGATGAATACATAGATAACGCTCCACGTCCGACAGTCATCTGAATCTATGCCCTGAAAGCGAACGTTCAATCTATTGAAATCTGTTCAGTGATCCAGTTTTTACATGCATTTATTCATCACCAGGTTTTTTATGCATATTAAAAGTATCATTAGATTGTACCTTTTAGTTCTATGGTTTTAATCTCATAAAAAAATATAATATCCTGTGATTGATTAGAATTCGATCATACTGATGGCGCTATTGTCAATTTTAATGTCTCTGATTCAAGTGTTATATTCAGTCCATTTTTTCTGTGAATAGTATTGTTGAAATAGACTATAATTGTATGTCTTTATTAAGGAAATGGTAATTACATATACTGTTATAAGAAACAGAATAACCTAATAAGTTGAAATTACTGGAACCGTTGGCGATATTTATACTGAGTATACTGTTTACACCACCACTACACCAACACTCACAATTACACTGTGTGATGCGCGTTTCGATAACTAAGTTGTCGTCTTCAGAGACTGAAGGTAAAATGTTTATCTTTAAGATTTGTTGAGTAAAGGTAAATTTACATTGTGACACGACATTACTATTTCCAAAACGCGAATCCACCGTCGAAATGGGCGTATGTGATGGCGTTGTGGCTGGTTACCGCTGAGTAGATGCGAGTTTATAAAGTCGGAAAGTTTGCAGTCGTGTCGACCTCATCTCGACTTTTTTTGAGGCGACAGTTTGCATGTTTTGCTCATAATGGTCTTTTTACGGCATGTTTTGCACTTTTGAATGAGAACTGAAGCATGAGATGAATTTATTGATTGATATTAAAAATTTGCATATGTCATGTTTCAGTTATATTCCTTTGAAGTTGATGAGTTAAAAGGGGGCGCACCTACACCAATCGCACTATCCTACGATTTTTTCAAGGAGCCGAACAGCTGCCATCTAACTTTTACAATATGTGTGCCGCGTTCTTCTAGCTTGTGGTGAGCAGTTATAGTCGATATAAAGAGAAGTTATTGACAAAATAATCGTCGGAACGTGGTCGGCCCTATCACAAGTCAGCCTAGCCTGACCGCGAATTTGTGGTCAAGGCAACAGAAAAAGTTGCCTGTAGACATGCCGGTTTTAGGTATTTAGCTGCTGATTCTAATATGATATTTAATTTCTTGTCATTATTATATCCTACTTTTATATTGAAACAATCATATGTGTCCAAGGATTGAACATACTACATATAAACTAGTTCATAATAAACAGTAGAGGGTTTAAACATATTATTGTTATGTTGTAACATGAGATCAAAAACTTATAATGGTACAATTTTAATCTCATAAGACTATTCGTTCTGTATTTTTAGTCTTAGGGAATGAAGGTATTCGCACACGAAAACTCTCAACTAAATGATATCTAGCTTTTTTTTTCTTTACTAATCCCTTTTGTAGAATTTCTCAAATTTCTATATTTCTATAATTTCTATAACTTTCCAGGACTCACACAGTACAGTCAGCCCGATCATTGTTTTGTACAATCTTTCAAAATGATATTTCTCGTTTTCTATCCTGAAAAGTCTGTTTTCTACGTGATTATTCCTTTAACGTTGCATTTCCATGCTTTTAGTTTTTTTGCCATTTGCCCTGAGGCCAAATCTTTTTGATTCGTTTTACAGTTTACTATAGACTTTTTAAATTCCCCCAGGATCTGGCTAGTAACACAATATCGTCTGCATATGCTAAAATTTGGTGCTTCTGGTGATAGATCAAACCTTATGTCTGCATTTGCATTCTCCTTATCATTACCTTTAGTGTGAGGTTTTGGATGTGGGGTCCCCCTGCTTTAGCCCTTTTTTGCCTTGAAAACTTTCCGATAGTCTTTCTTCAGATAATACTTTGATCTCAGTTCTATTCAAAGTCAGTTTCCTCATTCTTATAAGTTTTTTGGGGACACCTAAAAACTCCAAACAACTTTTTCCTGTCCGTTGTATCATAAACTTTATAATCTATGAATCGTAATAGAGGTTTCTTATTTCTTCATTCACATACTATTCTTCTATTGCTTCCAGTTTCTTGTATTTTCTTTTAATTTTTCGGCATTCTACTTTTGTTTCTTTTCTTGCATCATAATATCTACTTTTGTTGTTAGGTATCTGTATTTTGTTTCTCTTTTCTACCATCAATCTGGATTATCCGTCAAATAAATCCTTTACTGTGCTTATTTTCGCCTGTCCTAGACATTCTTGCCTAGTCTCTATTAGTGATAATTTTACTTGTTTCCATTCCTCATCAACATCCTCTATTTCTGGCTTTTCATTCAGCTTTGTTTGTTACTGTGTTTTTTATATCCCTTCCTATCACTTCACTTTTCAGTTTGTTTATACTAAACTTATTCATCACCTTACTCTTTGGAATTTTGTTTGGCATCTTCTGCTTCATTTTAGTTATAATCAGTATATGATCCGAGTCTGCATCTGTCCCCCTGAAATTTCGGACATCCTTTATTGTTTTTTCATGAATTCTCTCTATAAGCACATGGTCTATTTGATTTTTAGTTCTCATATCCAGCGATATCCATGTTATTTTGTGTATAATAAAAGCATGTGCTAATGATTTTCATTTTGTTTTCCTCAGCCAGACCAATATCTAAATCTTTTTAAAATACTATATATTCTTTCCTTTTTATTTTATAAAATATTCCGGTATCCAAAGAGAGGTTGATTTTGGGATACATATCCTTATCCACGTTAGCAAATAACAAATTTATCAAGATACTACAGACAAAAACACGATTCGTTCATTTTTCGTGAAAAATAGATATCTCTTATAAATATAGTTGAGTTAAATATATCGCCGCTAATTTTACTATTGATTATCATATCAACATTTCAACCAACTTTGAACGTATTAAATTATTTCTGTTCTCATTTGAATATCCGAATATTCTTTGATTAATTTCAAACTTATTGAAAGTACACTGCTTGTTAACTCTCCGAAGTGTAGTCTTATTTTTAATAATAATAATATTAAAATGATTTTATGGGAGTGTGATGTACACCTACTATTAGGTGCAGGATTTCTTAATAATTCTGCACCTACCCATAATTACGTAGGTACAGAAATATCGATGTTTCAATAATAGATATTTACATTTCTTTAATTTCCCCGAAGATGAAAATATAATTATGTCTTTTGGTAGAGGGCGGATTCCTACAAATTCCTATGGGTTTGCAGATATATCTGAATATCTGTTCAACAAAGAATAAATAATTGATTGTTTATATTCTAGATATATGCGGTCAACATTTAAGTTTACGGAGCTGATTTTATATTTATAGTTTCAAATTATTTATAGAAAACCTGAGAACTAATTTATGAATTTTACATCAACTTTTAATTTATTTCCACATTTATATTCAGACTTCAAAGGTATGTGTATATTCGTGCGATTGGGCGTGTGTAAAACTGAATGTCTAGAATATTCTATCGGCTGGAGATGGCCATGAACATCTTTAAATAGCTATAGCTACGACCAAACCAATTTTTTTATTCACATCCCTCCAAATTTTTAAGCTTTGTTCTCAATATTACCTCCATACATTAAATGTTGTCCCCTTAGTTACATTAGCTGGCAAGTGTAAATATAATTTTCATCCCGTTATTCAGTGCGTCAAACAACTCTGTTCAAAAAGATTCAGGGAAATGTCTAATTTTTGATAGTGTAGTTAGTTATTCTCGAGTTTTTCCAGTTCAAGCTTTGGGATGAAATCATTACCAAAGCTATTTTCATGTTCCTCTAATGAATAAATTTATGAAACTGTCAGACAGCCTAACAGCTATGTGAATGTGTGCTAGTTATCGTAGGTGATCCGTGAGAAATGATTATTATGCCCCGAGGATGAAGCGTAGACTTCTAGATATAATGAATTTTTTTGATTATTCACCGCAAAATTCAATAAGTATATTTTATATGTTCAAGGATACATATAACCGACGATAAAAAACGTAAAAGGTACCTACGAGTATGTAAATACGAAAAACAATTTTTGATATCAGCAGGAATCATACTTCATTTCCTGTAGGTAACATTTATACCATTTAGAGTGACAAAAAGCTTTTGCATGTTACTAGAGAGAAAACCGATTATATTCATCATGCACGATAAAATAATATACCAATCAGAGAGAACTCCAGCTTACCAGTTTTAGGAGAAACTGGTGCAAAATACAGATAATACGTATTCGAATATCGCTTGTAGAATAAATGGTTAGAGAAAAGTGAGAAAATAATTATAAAACTAAAAATTATATTACTGTACTGTGACTGTGTATAGGTTGGTGGTGTGAAAGCCTATATTTTATTTGCTGAATTGTCTTCTTCTAAAGCCTATGAAGACTTTTATGGTTTCCCATACATAGTAGGCCACAGAAAACAATCCACCCCGATATTTCGAAGTATTCATTAGATTTCAAGCAAATGCTAAAACACCCAATTTTTTGTTGTAAAGGGAACACATTTTTATGATACCGACATCTGTCATTTGTTAGCGTCCTCCCTCTTGTTTGTTTAGCATTTAAATGGAATATTGAGACATAATGTTCGTCAACGATTTTTTTTTTGCAAAAACAATACGATAATTACCGTAGCGATAATTTGAGAATTGATTGGGTTGGTAGTTATAATACATTTACACTGAATTTACCATATTTAATTAATGAATTAGATGTTCAAAATGGTGTCCATCGCTGTTCAAAATACTTTGAAAGTTTCGAAGCATTTCAGCGGCTATCAAACGATAAGATCGAACTATTCGTCGTCTTAAATCTCCAAACGATGCGGGTTCAGTCCAGGGACCGTTAAAAAAGGGTTCCAAGATATACTACCTTGTAGGAAAAGATCAACTTCTGACTACATATTTTATCATTTTCAATCAGTTCTGTGAGAGCAGGATTATTATAATAATCGAGATATGTTTCTCCTTTCGAACTTATTGGTAAAAAATGGCAATACCAAACGATCCCTGTAGATTCCTACCAAACAGTTAAAAGTATTGAATAAAAATTTGTGTTATTATTTATTTTATTAAAAACTCTATGAACGATAGTGCACCAAATACAAGATTTTTTGGGCTATTTTCTCTGACCAGTATGACCTAAAACTGCTTTTTCTGTCACTCTATTATTTGTACTAAATACACTGTTTACGTCACCACAACACCAACACTCACGATTACACTGTCTGACGCGCGTTTCGATAACCAAGTTATCGTCTTCAGGCAAACTAAAACCTACTAAACTATAGAGTGGGATGTAAGGAATTGGCCCTTTGTCCCTATTTAAGCTACTCTCACATCTAGCAATTTCAATGCTTTCAAATGCATCCAACAATTTATTATTAGATACATTTTTGACAATTTTACATTATTAATATTTATGTCATATGATTGTGACTGGCAATGTGACTGATTGTAATCGGCAATATCTGATTTTCCGGTCCGTCTATATTTCAAATGAGCTATGTGCTCTTTAAACTGGAAAATAACGGATCTCTTAGTCTGCCCAATATACTTTTCGTCACAATCATCACAACTAATCTCATATATACCAATCTTTTCAAATTTGCTATTTTATCTTTAGGATCGCCCAACAATTGTTTTAATGTAATGTTAGATTTATAAATCAATTTAAAACCGACTTTGCTAAATAATCCTTTTGTGTAAAGAGGAATGAAAGGTATAAGAGCAAATTTTCTTTGTTCTTCATTTTGGGTTTAGAAAAAAGTGGTTTCGCTCTAAGATTTCTTAAACCTATGACGATTGATTAACCTATTTACAATTCTTTTATCATAACCGTTGAGTACAGCTACATCCTCAATAAAGGTCTTTACCTCGATGGTAAGTGGAAAGTGAATAACCTATGTATCAGAAAATGTAAACTGGCCATCTTATGTTGGATACAATAAAAACAATTCTTAATTACTAAGATATCTAAAAATGGTAACTGACCATTATTTTCCATTTCATAGTTCAGCCATAATCGGTGATAGGCAGTTGCCCATTGCTGTTCTATTATTTTTTTTTATAAATATAAAGAACCGCGTCAACCATGAAAGGTTATTGGCGGCGAGACAATGTGAGTAAAGTCTTAATCTAAGTTCACAAAACAATTAAGCACTACATTAATTTGTACAGATTAGTCAATTTTAGAAACTTAATCATTTTATCACTGTTGAAAAGTCCAGCGCACTTTTCATTTCACGTGGAAGTTCACATTCTAGTCGTTCTTGATGGTAGAGTGGATATTCGACAATAATATGTTCTACTGTTAAAGGCGTATCGAAGGCGAAGCACAGTTTTTGTTGCTCTTTCTTCAATGGGTTAATTTGATGTGTCCTATTCTCATGTGATGCTGTATCTCTTGATCCCGTTGTCTTTGTGATATATTCCTTTTTGGTAGTAGATTTGGGTTGATAAGTTGGAGTTTATTGTCTTTAAGTGTTTCGCATTTTTTTGCAATATTTCCGTCGAATTTTGTTCAATATAGCTTCTAATATCGGAATGTGGAATTTCGATCGGCTTTCTCATTTCCTATTATACCGACGTGGGATGGTATCCACAAGAGCTCGACTTGTTTGTTCATATTGTGGAGTGCTTCAAAGTCGGTTTTAATTTGGCATAACATTGGGTGTTTTGGGTATACCCTCGATATTCCCTCTATTATTTGAATAGCTACTGGCCCTGTTTGACCAAACACTAACAACACTAACACTAACAAGCTAAAAACGATTATTTTGTAAATGGGCTATTTTATTACGTATAAATTCAATCCATTTCATGTGTAACTAAAATGTTTGGGCTGCTCTTTAGTTTGATGAATTATTTGTAACTGAACGATCAATGTAATATGTATTATGAAGTGTTAGCCCCGCTATTAGTTTCAAAAACTACAGTACTAAAGATTTCAAGCTGTCCTTGGTTGGAACAGAAATTGCACTTTACACATGTGTACGCTACACCATCGATATGCAAATCATTCGGATATAAATTATTATAATAAATATGATGTATTTCCCAACCCAACAGCATAGATGGGTAATAAAAAAATGATAAATGAGAAAGATTTTAAGCAGAATAAAGCAATTTAACTCGATATAATTACGACATTTTTAACATGTTTCGTTTTTTTTCATTTTTCTCAACTATATATTTTCTGTTCAACTTTTTTCAGACGTACTAAAGATATATATTGATGTTGAAGAATAGGAACAGTATAATGGTATAATGAAAACCATAACTGATTTAAAATTGCTATAGTAAAGTAAAGAACAGATACTTAAATTTAATATATGGACTTTGAAACTAGATACGGAAACCAGACATAAGGCATTTTGGAAATCAAAATTTATGGCATTATAGAACCAAAAAATGTATCTTATTCTAAAATCTCAATTATTACAGCTCAATCGGGTTCATTTCACAATGATATTGTAGCGATCTAACCAGTGTTACTCAACGATTTCCTGCAATATTTTTTGAATATCTCTTTATGAAGGGAACACAAAGAGTACAGTTCTCTCACAGAAACGAGATGGAATTTAACATTCTTTGAATTTAGCCAATTCTGTTTTTTCTACCCACTTGAATCTGAACAATTTTTCTGACAGTCTTTAGTGATAACTTGCATTGTCCATTACTATTATACAGTTCTGAGGAAGAAGATTTATCACTTGTTCGAACCATTATTTAAAGACACCAGCATTCATGTCCTCAAGGTAATCACCGGTACCAGTAGATTTGAGAATCAATGAACCTTGAACAAAACCGTTTGAACTACCGATATGTTCTATTATCTGCTCTGTTGTAGTTTCTCCATGTCGCGAAAGACGTCAGAATATTTCCCTTTTAGTATAGTTTTTTGTAAGATGAGCTGTTAGTCACAATGAATAAAGTGGATGTGGTTGACTACAAACTCGCAAATTGAAACTACTTGTAACACGGCACAATGTCATGATGTAAATTTTTCGGGTCTCTTTCTTCGTACATCGTCAATTTGAGTGTAGTACTCTTCCCTCTAGAATTAACTCTGACTTAAACATTGCCTACAATAGAAAAAAATTGACCATGACCGTGATGTTCTACTTTGAATGAAAGACTTTTTAGGGCAAAATTTTTCATTGAAAACCCTGAAATTTTGATAACGGTATTTTCAGGCAATTTTCTGTTTGGTCATTAGTCAGTTCTAAGCAAATAGAAGCTCTAGAAAGAACAATTTCTTAAGATTTAAGGACGTCCTGACCTTTCTTCTCTTCATTTTCACTTTTAAATAGCTCATATCACTTGTATATAATTACAAAATCAGCATCATAGATAAATTTCAATATTTCTTAGGCCGACTGACATTTTTTTAGCAAGAAACAAAATATAAGGCTAATAGCCTTGTAACAGACATAGCAAATACTTTATTAAAGCGACTGGCAAGCCTAAACGGATTCAAACTTGTTACTGCTTGTTCCGACACATGACGGAATGAAATATATACGAGTTGAAGTGCAGCGTAAGAAATTGCTGCTATAAAAAATCGTTCACCTTTTTTTCGACTACAGTTTGTGTGTGCATGAATAGCAATTTGATGTCTTGAGGGTTTGACATTAAGTAATTTTTATTTGTATCACTTTTTGAGATAAACAGGATCTGATTATGATTCAAATAAATTATTTATTATCTATTTTTGTTTTATTATTAAATTAATAATTCGAGGAAATTTCTGAGCTGGGGTTATGATGGTAACGTTTAAATCGGGAGTAAAAAACACTTTTAAGTTAAGTTTGGAAATGACAGTAAAATCTCAATAGAACATTTTACGGCTGAGTTTGATAGTTACAGAAATATCGCTAGCGAAGGACGGTAGTATGATAAATTATAAATGATTCCTAGATCAACAGACCTCGATAATATTTTAACATTCGACAACTCGAGAATTAGTTATTTAGTCGTTATTGAGATATAGATTTTCAAGCTATTTTAAAACCATGAGTTTCATAACCTTTATCCTGATATAAAAACAAATGTTTCTAACCACATTGAACGATGACCTGCAAAACCGTGAAGTGTGCTATATACATGTGTGAATGACAGGAAGCTGTAAATTATTACGTATTTACTCGACATATACTGGAGATATTATATTTCAAAGCAATAACGTTCTTATACATTTTTCAATGGAAATTTTAATGGAATTTGTATTGTTCTCCCTGAAAAAATAGATTTTATGCAAGCGGTCTTGTTACTTAATCTGGCAGTTTTTATAATAACAATGATTTTCCATTATTGTAATGGATATCTTTGTTACTAGAACAAACGGTAAAAGAGTCTTTATATTCAAGACGAAAACGATACAGTGGAAACAGAAATTACATTTCATGGCCATGTCATTTTAAAATGCGTCCAATCTCAATTTTCTCATTT
Organism: Diorhabda carinulata; assembly: GCF_026250575.1. NCBI lineage: Eukaryota > Metazoa > Arthropoda > Insecta > Coleoptera > Chrysomelidae > Diorhabda > Diorhabda carinulata. The sequence continues at coordinate 8,491,408 of NC_079460.1, read as the reverse complement.
TTAAAATTTGAGCCCGTATGAGTTGACTTCAACTTAATACAATCATATTGATGTACTCGAATTTGGAGTAATCTTCGGTAATTATACACTTTCACGGTCACCTGGTTTTTTGGCTCTAGAAAATCGAAAAATGGATGGATTTTAATGATCTTGGTCTCAAAATGTTCCATTTTACGGCGGATTTATAAAAAAGATTAGTAGAAATAGCTGAAATGAAAATTTCTCATAGTTTTACTGTTTTAAATCGTAAAAAAAACGGTTTTGCAAAATAATCCTTTACAAAAAATTATGGTAATTATACACTTTCGCGGTCACCTGGTTTTATGGTTAGGTTAGGTTATGTTGGCTCTAGAAAATCGAAAAATGGATGGATTTTAATGATCTTGGTCTCAAAATGTTCCATAAGGATTATATATAGAAAGTCATTTTTTTTGCATTTAAAGTCATGAAACTGTGAAAAATATTTATTTTTTTTAATTTTCGTATTTTTTTTATAAATCCGCCGTAAAATGGAACATTTTGAGACCAAGATCATTAAAATCCATCCATTTTTCGATTTTCTAGAGCCAAAAAACCAGGTGACCGTGAAAGTGTATAATTACCTAATCTTCAGTCATAATAGAAATCTAAAAAGTTATAGAGTCAACATTAAATACTAAATAGTTCAGCATATCAAATAATTATGTGATTATGCTAGATGGTTTTTACGATATTAGATATCTATTAACTAGATTACTAGGTAAGGTAACAAACTAAATAAAATGTAGTAATACGTTTTTCCTACACAGCTTAATATCAATGAGACGTCCACAATAATTACTATTAAAAGCTATTCCATGAAAATGTCGTTCCCATTTTTTGAACTCGAACTTATTGTATATACTTTAGATTATATATTTATTAACGCTTAACGCCTCGGTTTTTGCTCTAGACTCCCCTAAATTCTTTCGAGCACAAGCTTTGAGGATTAAACCGGCGATTTATTATCCAATCATGTCTTGAGCTTAGTACAAAATTAGTTTAAATTGAATTGCATCAGATAGAAACAACGTAGATATTTCGGTAGAAACACCAGTCAATCGCTCCGTTCCGTCTCGGTGTCTACTAAATAATCACTGTTTCGATTTTATTTCTTCATTTCTGTCAAGACAGTGAAACAATTCAATACAGTATGTAACACAGGTGGAATTTCGGTTCAAATTCAGAGCAATCTTAATACAACATAGGAGCTGTGTTCATTTTTGTACAATATGACAAAATATTGTTAAAGCGGAAATGTGAATGATTTCTGAGTAACAATTACTTTAGCTTGCTCCATTCACTTGAAGATATTCTAGTCGACTTATCACATCTGAGTGAACTGAGTACTCTACTCTAATTGGATATGCTGACAAAACATTCATCTTCTCAGATCATATGGAGGGGTTGCGGGGATGCTAAATAATATCAACGAAGCTAAGAAATACTTGGAAACTCAATAAGTCTAAAATTAAATTTATAATATTTAGTTGCTCACTGTTTGATAAGATAGTCCTACAAATAGGTAGAGCTCGTGTTGAGGGAGTCCGTCTATTAAAAAATATTTCAAAAACATAATTAGGGACAAATAGACCTGGATTCCCAAATTTAATGTCAATAAGAGAGAGAACAATTATGCTAGTTTATTACAAAATGCGGTCTCTACTACAGAAAAAAGCTGAGCCTAGAAATGCGACAAAGGATACGATGTACATGGTCGGTATTATATTTTGTGATAGGAACAAGGAATTTAAAAAGTTATGAATCACCTAGAAGCATTGAGTTATGCTACACAGAAGTTTTTCGAAGGGCAAAGAGATAAATGTTAACCGCCTTTAATTGGTGTAAAATCACCATATCGTCATATATATGGGCGATACTAATAAGTGAAAAACAGCATTCCAAATAATTGGTATCTAATGGCAAAATATAAGGTCGAAGGAGAGCTGGGACAACGATTATGGCTTCAAAATATGCAAGAATGGACGAATATATGCAGAGCAAAAAAACTGATTCGTAAAGCAGTAGACAAATTAGCTCTAGCTAACCAACGCCAGGAGGACCGGATCGTTCGCCGATGCCACAGATTTTTACACAAGTCAAATCATATAATTCTAAAAATGGAAGAAACTATTCAAAATTCAGAGAAAATATATTAACAAATGATGTTACAGAAAAATAAGTACCTAATTGAATAATTAATATATTACTACAGGCATCAATCAAACTTATTGGATAGTCTATAGTATTCTAATTAAAATAAACAATTTTTAACAGTTGCACTAATCACCATGACATATTTATTGTATATTTCATTACAATAAAATTAACAACTTGTAGTTTTGATTTCTCCTAACAGCTCTTAAGTAACTATAGATTACATATAACTGTTTTTTAATCCTTCAAGTTTATACGCTCAAATCAATTCTGAAAATATTTTTTCCGCTCTGAAGCTGATATTGTAGAAACATGGTTTTGAAAGTCTTCAATACCTTCTTAAGGTTATGGGAGTAAGGAAAAGTCATTAGGCGGTAAATCGGGTGAATACGGGCAGTGAAACTTTAATTCGATGTTTAAATTATTCAGTTGTTTGACGTAATTTGTGGAAGCTGGCATTGTCGTGATGAAGTATGATGATATCCTTAGAGACGCTTCTATCATTTGTTTGTCAGTCACATGTCGATCGATGTTTCTAGAAATGACAACCGATTTTGGCCTGACCTTCTTCACATTCTTCACTGACGGACGCACGACAAACTTTTGCAGACCAATTGTAAACACTTTTCTCTGATGGTACTTCATTACCAGAAGCCTTTACGGGTCATTTCCATTTCTGGACAAACTTGCTTCATTTACACTTTCACCATCAATAACTAACTCAATCAATTTCTAAATTGCTACTGGCCTCACAATAACGATGTTCACAAATACAGCGGGGCCAATTTATTAACGCCATCTATTATACGATTGTGAAGAATTGGAAGGCAACCTTCGTAGTTGTGCACAATGATTATTTTTGAGAGGTCGCGGACACTATTACTCATTATATCTGTCAATGGTAAATGCAGTAAACTTCCTAGACAGATTATTCAAAAATATGAATAACATCGAAAAATACTTTCATATGTAAAAGGATAATTATAAATAGAAAATAAACGTAGTCGTCATTATGGATGCCTTATGTACCAGTATTGTTATATTTGTATAGTTTTACCCCCATTTATAAAAAGACTGATTTTAAATTAAACTGTAATAGAAACGTAAAGAAAAAGCAGTGTTAATATAATGAGTGATTTGCTCACAAGAAGGAAGAAATGGGTAATTTATATTTTTTGTCGTCGATAAAAGTTCCCTTGTGAGACTTAAATACTTACCGCCTAACCCCAGTAGTGTCATGAGAACTGAAGATAGAGATTACTTTGGCACGGCACATCCTAGTGTTCTTAAATGTATTAATAGTCGGCAGTGGTTAAACAGAAGGATATAAGATAAACGGTTTAAGTATTATAATCTTAAAAGGTATTTAAGATTATGGTAAAAGTTTTGCATTCGGGGACAATTTCAACCATTTTCTTGCTTTAAATTAAGCAGACATTAATATGAAAACGAAAACATGAATTAAGTCCCTTTACTACGTTTTTACTTGTTTAATTCAAGTTATTCTTGATAATATATACTGCGATGTATATTCTATTTAGAAATGCTGTATTTGATTAGAAAAACTTATGTAGGGTGTAATGTTCGATTTTTATTCACAGTTTCTTTTTTTATATCGTATTTTATATGATAACCTTAATAATTACTTTGTGAACGTGGCCAAAAATTTATTAAATTCTATAACTCCTTCTCATAATCCGCTTTCATATCTCCCTGATGCTGATGCTAACTCATACAGTTTCTTTATACCCGTAGTTTTAGCAGAGCTTCGTAGTACAATTAATAACATCAAAAGTAAATACTCATCTTGAACTGATGGACTTACATTAAAAATGTTTTCCAGTCTGCCCGATTGCACATTAAATCACCTTACCACTTTAATTAACGTTTCATTTCAAAATGACACTTTTCCCAATTGCCTTAAGACGGCTACATAAAGGAGGAGATAAAAATCAAGTACCGAATTATCGCCCAAGTGGACTCTTTCCCACGTTATCTATGATCATAGAAAGATTGGTCAAAAAGCTGCTTTTTTCATTTCTACTTACATATAAAATACCTATTACCCATTAATTTGGGTTTTTAACTGGCAAATGTACAAATGATGCTATATTCTCCCTCCTAAATAATGTCTACTCTAGCCTAAACAGCAATTCACGGCAACAACTTTTTGTGATTATTCAAAAGCTTTCAATTGTGTTAATCGTAATATTTTAATTAAGAAATTGCAGTACAACGGTATCAGGGGTACACCTCTTGCATGGTTTAAGTCATACCTTACCAACAGAAGTCAGCTTGTAAGGGTTGATACAACGATGTGTTCTTGCAAGCCAATAGAATGTGGAGTGCCCCAAGGCTCAGTATAAGGCCCTATTTTGTTTCTTCTGTATACAAACGACATCGCCTATCTAGATATCAGTGGTAAAATATGTCTATTTGCAGACGACACTTATTTCCCTTGGAGCAACCCTGATCTCACGGCACTTCATACCATATTAGTTACCTAATCACGCGATTCAAATCTTCTCTGTTATTAAAAAACGTTTTATCATATAAAAAAAATTGCTGCCTTTTTTATTAAATCACACCACATTGACGTCCTTGAATCTGTAAAATTCTTATTACTTGTGGACAATTTTTTGAAATGGGAGTTACATATTGCGACATACATATTTAAAAAATTAAGTTTCTCCTGTTTTCCGCTGACATCAGTTTCCAACGAACTGGATCCACCTTCTTAACAGTTTATTATGCCCTTATTGAGCCGCATCTCTGATATGCCCTTCCCTTCTGGGATATGTGCGACTTCAAACTACAAAAGAGAGTTGTTAGATATTTACTCGAACTAAATAGCAGGGGTCACTGCAGGAACTTCTTTAATAGCTTAAAACTTCTGACTCTTCCTTCCTTATTCATCTTTGAATCCGTTTCTCCAATTCGTAAACACGCTACTCCAATTTCAAAGAGGTCGTTGCACGGCTATGTACTTAGGAACGTGGATCATGACCTTGACCTACCTACTCCACGTTCAGAATACGTTTATAAATCCACCAATATATCAAAACAATTGTTGGGTAATTCTAAGGATAAAATACCATATATGGAAAAGAGTGATATATATGAAATTAGCTGTGATTATTGTGACGGAAAGTATATTGGTCAGACTAAGAGATCCGTTATTGTGCGGTTTAAAGAGCACATAGCCCATTTAAAATATGGAAGGACAGAAAAATCGTGTATTGTAAAATTGTTAAAAAATGAATCCAATAATAAATTGTTGGATGCGTTTGAAAGCATTGAAATTGCTAAATGTAAAAAAAGCTTGAATGGGAACATACAGCCCACTCTATAGTTTAGTAGTCAAGGAATAAATGTGAATAAATTTTCTTGGGAGAAGGTTTATCGGTGAGAAAATTCAGTATAGAACAGGTAAGTCAAGTTATTAGGTTTTAATTTACTTTCAGGCTCTGAAGACGATTGCTTGGTTGTCAAAACGTGTGTCAGATAGTGTAATTATGAGTGTACTAGTAGTGTAAACAGTGTGTTCAGTATGAGTGTCACCAATGGTTCCAGAAATTCAAAATTAGTTATTAATCTTAATGCAAAACAATTCAACCAGCAGTATAAATGACAAACCTCGTATATTAGTCCTTTTCCATCATGGTATTATTGGTTACCATTTTATGATCATAATAAGATGAAATAGACAAGGGAAAATTTTCCTAATATTTAATAATCTATATGCTATATAAAACATTGATTCATGTAGAAGAATTTTAATTTCGTATTTTTGAATAGTTTTTCATGTATGATATATCTTAGTGATTTATATGATAACAATATGAAATTATGATATAATAAAATTAGAGTAGAATTTTGTGGCGAAACCGACATAAAATGTTCTTTAGAAGGTATTGACCGCTAAAAACTTGTCTCAAAACACTTTTAATTAAATTATTTATTAAATGAAACTGTAAAAAGTTGTTTCTTTAATTTAATACAGCTCTGTTTTATCAATGAACGCAGTACAATTGAAATGGGTTATTGCCCTCGAACACAATATTTATCACCCATTCCGTAAGTGCATTTTCACAGACACCCAATAATTTTATTTTCCGACGAAGGTAATTAATATCACATTATATAATTGCTTTTTTTGACATGTTTCTGAAAATAAAAATTTTACGTGTTGTAGTTTGCTGTGTGGGTTCCAATTATACACTCCATTTAATGCTATGAATATTTTCCTAAACCTAATATTCATACTGCCACCAACTAATTTTGACTCAAAATAGGGCCCGCCTTAAAGTGTTTTCTTATTTGATTAATCATCAACAAATACCTATTTGTAAAGTAAATATTAACTCGCAATGCTATGTCAGACCTTGTCATTTGATATTTTTCTTATCTTTGTTGAATAGACCATAGGAATAGAAAATTTTTAATATTCTGTGTTAGAAATATTCCTGATTTCTTTCAAATGATAGAGGGTGGTTCATAATTAATGGTGGTTTCAAATGTTTACAATAATCACACAGAAAGGGAGCCTTCAGATTCGAAGTATAACCCTCGTAATCTATGTTTCAGCAAGTTCTTCAAGACATTGGAAAAACCATTTTTAGATTTAGATTCAAAGACTTGTCGCAGTGCATTTTCAATACCATTGGATTCAAATTTATCCTACGCAAGAATCTCGCCATGGATCTGAATCAACTGTAATTTGGCGAGCAATTGTGTGTGTGTGTGTGTGTGTGTGGTTAAGCATTATCTTGTTGTTAAAGAACCATATTTCGGTTAACTAAACCTGGATAAAACCTCATACATTCTAATCAGCTGTCCACTATATACCCCAGCTCGATCATAAGCAAAGATTACAAAGTACAATAAATCTTCATAATTGCAGATTTTCCAACCGAATCGACCTCTCTTTGCGACGGGTGGCTCTAGTAACTTCCTTTGTCTGAGCACTGATTTTCCATGTTCGGTTTGTTTAGATAAATCCATTTTTCATCGCAAGTAATATTGCGTCTAATAAAATAATCATCTTTTGTCAGCACAAGGAGCTATTTATATATTTCTTCACGACGATTCGCTTGAATCTCGGTTAATTCGTATGGAACTATTTTTTTTAAGATTTAAATGGCAAATATTGATATCTTTAAAAGGCCCAAGGGAGTCCAATAATCAGCGAGTGTTGGTGTTAGGTTGGTACTGCTTCTCCACTATTAAAACGATTAAAACAACGTTGTACTGATTGCTCATTAATTGGGTCGTTTCCTCCAATTTCCCATATGTTCCTTGCTGGCTGCTTTGACTTTTGTTTCAAATAATGTCTTAACAATACACGAATTTCATATTTATCTTATTCCACACTATTTATTATAAAAACGTACTGCATCATCAATAAACAAAAAGAAAATTATTAAAGTAAAGCACTTTCACTCTTTATAGGATTAGAGACTAGTCTTAACAAGTTACAACATGTTTAAATTGAGGCGTACGAATTTTCACATATAAAAACTGATATTACTTATGTACACCCTCTTTATTTACTGATTTCTCACTATTTCTACTATTAGATATGAGACTCTGAAATTCAATAATTTTCGTTCTATTTGTTACTTTTGAATTTATTCCAATGGGATTATCATTTTCACTTCGTTTTGTAGGTTTTTCTAGTTCTTCTATCGGGTCTTTTTTTTCGTAAATTCTCCCTGTAAGTCTTTTGTTTGCTATTCTGTGTTTATCTACTAATTTTCTTTTTCAAGACTTTATTAATACTGATTTTGTTTTCATTAAAGAATGTTAATTTCTCAATTTTCACCAATAATCTGTTTTCTTTCAATTTAGTTCTTTAAGAAAAATCATGAATCCAAATAATTTAAGTTTATGAATAAATGGAGATTCTTCATATTTCGCACTTTTTACTTAATGATTGCATAGAAATTCTTTCATATCTAGATTTTACACCTAAATAATTTCAATTGTATACGTATCCCTACTATGTAGAAAGGAGGAGCTTTATTTTTATATGCAGAGAAGCTGAAATCTACGTACTTCTATTCTTTTTAATAGAACTAGTTGTATCCAATCATAAAACCGGCATTTGTTTACTTTTTAACTGCCGATGAAAGGTGAAAATAATTAGTTATACAAATAAGAAATGAGATTTTAAGCGTTTCTCAACTGTTGATGGTACTCTCGCCGTTAAAAGGAATAAAAGATTCAATGTGTGTTTAAGGGTGTTCAACTAGTGGCAAGTTAAGATAGTTTGAATAATAATTATTCTAATTAACAAGTTCAACACAAACTAAGCATATTATTGTAAACGAAGGGTGAATAAATTTTCTTAATTTGAGGAAAACCGAGATTTTGACTTCTCTGCACAATTTAGCAATACGGGAATTTTTTGTTCATAGGAAATTCTTCCTACAATTTCATTAATCGTGATATCGTGCTAGTTATTAAAAAGTCATGCAATTTTTAGTTAACATGAAGGGTGCACTAGTTTGTTACAAATAGTTCAATCAACCTGGCACGGAAATCAAAAAATGATCGAAATACTAAGTGTATTTTCGCACTGAATTTGAATTTCTGCAAGCAAAATGTTTCCAGAGTAGTGAAAACTGCACAAAATACCGTGAAATTTTGCGCATTTCGAAAACAACGAGGTATTTTAAAGAAATGAAAGTTTTAGATCGTTAATTCGACCAAAAAGCAGAAAATGGATGGAGATGTGCAAGATTCGGTAGACTCTACTTAGTCTGTCTTAAAATTAAAAAAATGTGTGTTTTTTTTGAAAAAATTATTTTTTTAAATGTATATAATAAAAAGAATAACAAAAAATTTATCTTTTTTTATGTCATCTTAGCATATTTTATGCTACAGAACGAATTATTTTTTTTAACATGTATTGTTATGGGAAAACGCGTTTCACATAACAAACTTGCTCCTGGAACGAATTAAGTTCGTTGTGTGAGGTACCACTGTATAGTATAATGATATTGCTCAAAAAATTAATATCTGAAACAGTTTGTTTCAATATTTCAAGAAAAATCAAGACTGGAAATGATTTATATCTAGTTACTGAGAAAAATGTGAAAGTTCTATATAGCTATAATTATTCACAATCAGTGATTATTTGGGTTAAAGAATCAGCTTTATAATCAAATGCATTCATGGTTAAGAAATGAAGAGATACAGCCTACAGAATCGGGTGTATATCGAGTAATTCAAATTCGTAAGCAAAAATTTACGTAATGGAATATAGCTCTATACCTCTGTAACACATCTCAATATAGCTCTAAGAAAATGTTATGATAATGCTCATATTTTTGCATAAATTGCAATGATAGTAGTCGCATCAATATAGTTAGAACTAGAGATGATTCCAACGATGGCGTCTTCAATTATAACGAATTCTATGTGGAGACCCAAAATTCTCATTGAACCTAAAATGTTGCTGGTAACGAAAATGTTGCTTAAACCGAAAATGCCACCATGAACAATGAGGACGATATCGATGTTTTGACTTCGCTGATGAATAATTAAATTGTATTAATCTAATTGCTTGAATTAAAAAAAATCTGGAATTATTCAAAATAATTACATATCAAATGATTATTTAATAAAATAACTGCAAAATCAGTCAATGATAGATCATTTAAATATAGAAATTGACGATTTATAACTTTCATGTAAAACTTTTTGAGATTACGCATAATTTTCGGGATAAACATGAAAACTTTCACATTTTATGGCAATTTTACGACTACATTTGAAAGTGAAATTTACAGTTCCAGGTTGAACGATTTCTGAGCCAGACTGATTGGACTAATTTATCAAACGAGGAAGCATCGATCGAGGATATTGAATAATATATATTTCTAGACATTTCTAAATACGTGAGAACATGCTTTCGAGATGACAAGGATGCCAGACATCTTCTGAAAGTATGGGATCTGCTATGAGTTTGATAGGAAAGAAAATGATAAATGAAAAATTTCACTTGCCAAGGAATACGAAATTCGGATAATGAATTTGACTAGCATTGAACCACCAACGATTGGATGCAATTTAGTCGATTGGGACTATTACTAAGCTGTAAGACTGCTTTTTGATAGTGATTCTAAAATATTTTCCCATGTATTTGCACGATGTAAACAGTATTACTTAAATGAAAATATATTGATAGTGTTTTCATCAAACATCAATTTTTATCATCTCGTTTTGTGGTTATTAATTTTATTTTGTGTGTATTTAATAAGTAATATGGAAACAACACCAGTTTCAATTTTTTGAAATGAATGATTTAGTTTAAAGTTCAACATTACATTGGATGCACTGATTTCTCACATTTTAAGCGGAAGTCCAATTAGGTACTAATAATTAATTTTGAGTAACATACAAATTATATTTTTGAGTTTTCCGATACACTGGACGACTCTGTAAATTAGACAGTTATTGCAAGACGGTAGTTTGTTTATAAATATACCTACTAGTCAATAACACAATTTAACGACGGTAAAAACCGTGGGAATTGCGCGATTATGCAGTACTGTCACTGATGTCATTCCCATAAAAATATCACGTATATATCTGTGGTTGTATAAATGATTTTAAATTTCGTTAATGAGACCAATGTACACAGAAAAAATATTTTGTTATATATGTGGAAGTTCAATACATGGTTGTAATGCTGTAATGTAGAATACAAGGTTACATAAAGCTAAAAAAAATGTTTTGCCCCAAGCGTATAATAACTCTAATTACCGTAATTCAGATCATAGAAATATTATATTATCCAAATACGCCATCCAAGAATTCTTGGTTTCAATCAGTAAATAAAGTGCGTCCGCAAAAATATTTATGCACGTGTCAGTCTTAACAAACTTCACATAAAGTCTCAGCTTGCTGCTTAGATTTTATTATAGTAGAGCTCAAACGACCATTGGGTCAAAGTTTTTACAAAAATGTCTCAAATTGAGTTGCGCGCTATTATGACATTCTGGACTTACGAAGGAACACTGACACAAATCAAAAACAGAATGGAGGCTATTTACAGTAACTCGTATCTATTCAACAAATAAAATTACAAAAGTAGCAGGTAGAATGTAAGCGATTTTTAGCGCTTTGCCGCGTGCACCAAAGATGTTTAATCTAATTAATTAGTAGCAGGTGATGAACCTATGGTTTTTTACTTTAATTCGACATTGAAAAGAGATTCATTCCATCCAGTTGTGTCTAAACATAATCAAAAAAGTGCGGCAAAGTCAGACGAGGTGTTCGCTTGCTTCATGACAATGCAACAGCACACTGCTTCGCTTTCCAAAGCATACAAGAATGTGGTTTCACAGAGATGGAGCACCCAGCATATAGCTCTGATGTGGCCCACTATTTTTTATTAACAAAACTGAAGGCCAAGTTAAGATTTAACACTGACGATGAAATTAAACAGGCGGTGTAGGAACATTTTGTCTTCAAAAATGCGTCATATTTTTATAGTGGCATAGAAGTTAGTCAGAAGTTCTGAAAAGTGTGTGAAAATAAAGGGAGAATATATTGAAAAATAATATTCACATTTTTTTATTAACGACCTTTCTTTCTGTGTTTGGCTAAGAACTAATGGACCGCACGTATATTAATATATAAATTTTTTTCTTCATATTACAATACATCATAAGTGCCTTCTACTCCTTCCAATATGATTTGCTTCAAAATACTCATTTAAGAGATACCATATCGTAGACGTTTAGCCAAGAAGAACTTGTCTGCCTATTTCAATAACGATCTTCATACGAATTGCTTCCAAGGGCTTACAAAATATTGAGATCATTGCCCAATTGAAATTTTGTTATATTTTTATCTTTTTACGAGAGAGCTCTTTCCAAAAAATTCAATAAATAATATCCAATTTCCCATAGTTATTCCAAAGGATAAAATTAAAACTTTTAATCTATAGATCTCTTTTTTATTACAGACAAGTTTTCTACTGGAGCTCTTAATCATGAAAAATCAAGTGTGATATCTTGTTTTTAATGACTAATTATAGAGAAATGGGGCGTCATTTCATTTGATCAAGTTGGTGTCAATTTATGTTCAAATTACTAAGCTTCAGTTGTTAATTTTTCAATTTACATTGACAAGTATCAATAAACTGTCAAACAACTATCTTGATAATATACTTTAAAACTATGAATATGTTAAATGCATCTGAAAAATTTAAAGTTGATGTTTGTTTAATTCAAAATGCATTTCTATTACAAAATATCGTATAACACAATGTTGAATAATTTCAAAACCTTGACTCTCCATTAGTATAAGAATCCATTATTTTTATTGTGAAAAAAATTATAGAACAAATATTTAGTATTGAGAAATGTTGACAACGCCATTGGAGTCACTAATTCATTTCTCACAATTATTAATTTTACGAATCCCATTTCATGGTGACCGGTACTTTCTTGATGTGTTTTATTGGCAATCACGCCATTACTGTTTCCTCTTAATTACTGGCAGAGTGAAGATATCACAACAAACGAATAACGATGCTAATGGTTGAAAGAGTAGAGACGTAACTAACATGGGTACTTGAGATATTACACCTCTAACAGTTTAACAGGGTAATTAAATTAATATGAGAATATCTGTTTTCCCTTTTTGTATTCTTACAAACATAGCCGTCGCATTAGTAATTTAGAAGATACTTTCTGAATAAAAAAAATTTGGCCAATTTTAACTTCAAGAAATAAAAGATGAATTTATTATTTCTCCCGATGGAACCGTAGCATGATTTAAAAATTTTGAGTTTTTAAGTCCAATTCTTTAGTTCTACCATCATAAAAATTCACACATACATGTTATATCATTTTCGGTGCTGTATTTCTTCATATTTTTTCAACTCCTACTTCTTAAAAATCCAAATCACGGAATCAGGAGATGAGCTGTCGCAACCAATATTTACATGGTGGCTCGATCATTTCTTCAGTAATATTATCCAATTTACACATTTTCTCTTCTTATTCTAACCACCGTCATTCCACGATTTTTTTGCAATTTCATCAATTTCTTATTGTTTTAATTTCTCTTTAGGAAGGGAACACAAAGAATACCGAACTTTTCTAACAGAACCGGAATGGAACTTAATATTCTTTGAATTTAGCCATTTCTGTAAATATTTTTTGACTACTTTAACAGAACAGCTTGAACTCTCGATGCGTACCATTGTTAATCTACACACCTTTTCTGATGGTGGATTTAAACCAGTACATAAATTATTTAAGAAAGCCTACCTTCGTCTTATAACAGTTTCATCTTGCCAAAATATATTTGTATGTCCCTCGTTGATCCATGTTTCATCTAAATGAAATATATTTTATATATTACAATATCGCTTCTTTCAATTGAAATACCCTTAAATGCTTTTTTCAAAGAAAAAATATGTTTTTTACAGTTTTTGTAGTGTGCTTGGATTCATTTCAGGATAATCCTTATCTCGAACCGAGGTAGGAAATCTGTCTACTGTCGGAAATTCTTTTCTATTTGAAATTTTGGTTTTCCTGGATATTTACGTTCTGTTTGGATCTCGCCACATTTCTCTTCTTCAATAACTTCTTAAATCGTAAATTTTCGAACATCAAACGTACTACTGTACACTGTGTTATCAATACTTTTCCATAAATGTTGGTATAAAAAATTAAATCATTGCTAATTGGTGAGAAGGCTTACCAGGGAACTGAGATGGTCAAATTCGGTAATTACTATAGATTATATACCTCTTATACTTGAAAGTTTAAGATTTTTGAAAACAAAAAACAAGGAATTCAATTGTCTAAGATATTGAAACAATTTTCTTGTGTTGTTATTGTTTAAACTACCGTTATATGTGAAGTTGTTAAGACATTTCTGTACCAACGTGATCAAGATAATAAAAGTCAAAATCGTCTTTGGTCCAGTGCCGGGGTGAAATAATTTCTTATTTATTAGCTTGTTAACTAAAAGCAAAAAGCAGTTACAGTTGAAATCGCACAGCTAATCTTTAAATCCGTCATTGCAATCACTTAATATTTCAATTTTAGTACTTTAGGATAAATATCATTGAAAATTGTATTATAGAAACACAAATTCATTCAATCCAATTCAATAAATTTTCTATTCCTGTTCATCTACATCTACTGATTATGACGTTAACATCAACACTTTGTCCAACTTATAATGTATACATACTAAATTCATATGACACAAGCAACTATTTTCGGCTTTTACAGTTTTATGTTGTAATCTATCTGTATTGAGCGCATCGACTTAAGTTTTAAATAGGTAACTATCGTTAAACAGGCTCGTCGGAGTTACAGGTTTCCCTGTAATTTGGTAAACTTTTTCATCGGTCAAGTGGCTGACGAGCGCGAATAAAGCGACAGCTGCTGTATCTGGCCTTCTATCTACTCACTATGTAATTTGTATATCAAACTTTATAAGATCCCTTAAATACACGAAAGCGAAACATCCCCACTGAAAATTTCCCAATCGAAAAAAAAAATATTTCTATATCAACTCATCCCGTTTAATATATTCCTTTCCTGCTAAAAAAGTCCACCTCAAGCATGTCGTTCTTTGTAAGGACTGCATACCTAGGATATGTACACAACTGCCTTTCTGGGTACTTACAAATTTGTTTTAGTTTGAAGATTAGCGTAAATGCTTAAAATAAAAAACATATTGTGATTTTGAAATACATCGTATATACTGTGGAAGTGAAAAACTGACTTCATTTGTGTGTTTGTCTCCGAATAATAAATATAGTACAGTACCTATCGATATTCCTAGAAATATTCAGTAAAATATATTAAAATTTCTTATTTTTCGAGCAAATGAGCTTCAAAATTGAAAGTCATAGTTAAAGTCTTCACTTTGAATCCCCACGTGTAACTGCTGAATGAATATTCAAATATATTAAAAAATCTGCTCTCTCATGCTCAGGATCCAATGTATGATATAGACTATGAAATGAATACATTTGAAAATTATTCAAACAAACCCACTAAATAAATTTTAAACTTTAAATTCCAAGTGATCCTAGTTGCGGTACTTTCTTAAGAAAATCAAATTGATGCATGTTTCACCATATGGAATTAGTGATTTATTTCAGTATTGTGGTTATATAAGTTGGTTCGAAATGGGTGTTCTCAATCAAAAACAGATTTATAGTTTAACCAAAAGATGGCGATATTAAGTCCAAATATATATATATATATATATATATATATATATATATATATATATATATATATATATATATATAATATGGAAACAATGGAAAAATTAGTTATACCAATGGCATTGGAGTTTTGATCTCATTTATTATATTATATCATTAATTTAATATACATAATTATGTATATGAATTTTATCGCTTAATAATTTATGAAAAAATGCGGTGATGATCACGTGATTACTGTTATTAGGCTAAAAAATGTGAAATTTTGCAACTTTGTCATTATATAATATTTCTAATTAAAAAAACTTTATTTTCCGAATTTCGGATTTTTTGAAAAATAAATTATTTATAAGAGCCTTTAGCCGAATGAGGTTTCAAATTGTGAAATAGCTTCGATATCTCCATGAATCGTTAACGCGGCATACAACCCAATAGCTAGTAGATCGAATATAATTAGGGACTAAATAGTCAACTCAATTTTTCTCGAAAAATAGATGCTGATGGTGACAATGTTGAAAAGTATTGGCTACATATATGGACAGAAATGTAGAGAAAAGCAGTTCCTATAGGAACTATTACTTATTATCAATTATTAGCTGAAAAAGCCACTATTAAATAATATTGAAACTAATTGTCATAGATGTTAACAAACAATGTGATGAAATTGAAATTATTAAAAATAAAATTTGGTTCGACAAAAAACATTTCAGTTAGTTATCCCATTACATTTCAATTTAAACATCTGCTTTTCATGAATGAACCAATCATATTTGCGTTTTTGTTTTCAATAAGTGTCTTTTAGTTTCAGTCTCAATGTTATGAAGTCATTATCATTCATACGAAACTATTGTACAGTATTAATGTTCCATCTACAATATATTCGGGCTATGTTTTCAAAATCAATTGTGCTGGACCCTGATCTGTCCGGTCGTGTGATATTGAATAAGAAAATAAAATCCATCATTCCACTTCTGTAAATGTACAAGTTTGATTTCAGTAATTTCAGTAGTTATTGTGTTGAGTCTTTAGCGGTAAGAGAAAAATGTTAAATAGTTGAAGAAGTTGACATATCAGCAAATTATCCAATTAGCTAAATAACAATTCGGAATTTATTTATCGGTTGCCTTCACAATACCACTAAAAATCCATTCATTCTCTATCTCGTGGCCTCAAAAGTTGACGTCTCGGGTATCCGATTAAATATTTTTATAAGTATCCATTACATATATTATGAGAATACCTCATTTATGCTGGATCGACCTCCAAAGTATACAAATTTTTTTTTATTCATACAATTTATCACCGGACGTTAGTAAACATAATTTGAAAATAATTGACAAATATCGACAGATCAGTGCCCTTTTTATAAATGTCAATAACGTTAAATAGGAGATTCATGGCGATTATACAGAGTGATTCCTATGGAGTAAGTGATGTTTTATTAAGACACTCGGTATGTATGTAACGGAATGTTTGAACTTGATTTTTGAGTACTCAAAATATCGGATCTATTTCAAATTTCGCGCCCTTTTTAAAACCGATGACTATATAATAAATTAACTGATTCTGAAATTAAATAAATCCCAAGCTGTATTTATCGGAATCTCAAAACTCGATCTTGGTCTATTCTTTTGAAATAATTTGGAATTTCAGACAGTCATAAAATATATATACAAAAATATAATAATTTCTCGAATATATTGTAAAAAATGATAGTTTAAAAAACACGCTTCAATAGTAAACCAAACTAAAACTAACAAATATTGGTAGAGTGATTAATAAAAGATATCATTTCAATGTAAAAATGCGTGGGTACATTGATATAAATATTTTATGTTAATTGTTACTGATATGAGTAGAATCATCATAAAATTATCTCAGAAAGCACCCCAAGCTTCTCTACTTTAAAATGATATCTTTCTCTAATTATTCTACCCTTATATGAAGTGTTAAATATATTTTCCAATTTGTAGTTTGGTTTCCTAAAAAAAGTTTATTTTTAGTTTTCGAAACTATTTTTTTTTTGACCTAAACAGAAATTGATTAACAATTTTAAATGGTAAATATTATTGATTGTCATTTGTCATTTAGTTTGTTGAGAGTGTTCTCATTCAACTCTTGTGAATTTTGCGATGTCTGTAATAGGTAAAATTATGGATTGGAGCTATCCTTGAGAAAATAAGTAACATAATAAAAGTCAAATAAATGTGATAACGCTAAAATGAAAAATCAATTCAAACAGCACGGGTACAAAATGGACATCAAGGAGTATAGGCTCGTCAAAACAATATTGGAAACTAAGAGGAAATATATTTTCAACTAAAAAAAAATACGTGAGGAAACAGCTTTGTCCGACGGTTGTAATGTCTTTAACTATTAGTAACAATTCCATTGAAGTGAGTAATTGTAGTTAGTTCTCTCAAACGCCTAATTGAGATGATATTGGTAACTGTTTGTATTTTAAAGTTCTCCATATCGTTGTCGGAAATATTTTCATTCTTTGTTTGTTAAAATATTTTTAAGCATTTCAATAATCTTTTTCAAAAGAATGCTCATTGAACAACTAATCGTCGTGAAATTGTGACAATTAGGGAAATAAATTTTACATGAGAAATAATCAAAATTAATAGTTGGAAAGAGTTTGGATGACAATTTATTTTAGATAAATTTAACTCAGATTTTTGAAAATATATAGATATTATCACAATCTTAAAAAATCAATGAGTATTTTTTTTCTTCCAATTTTTGAAATTCAAATACATGTTTCTGGCTCTGAACTATTATCAAAATAAATTGTTAATCTTTTAGGAACAATTATTATAAATACATATTTTGGGAATTTACTATTAGTTATTAATTATACACACTCTATTTATTCTACCTTTTATCATCCTGTACAAATAAATGTTACAGGAGAATCTAACATATTGTTTTTAATGGTAAACGTTATAAACATCATTAAATTGTATAGAAGCCAAAATGAATACTTATCTTATATCTTCTACTTCAATACTAATTTCATTACTTTCTGCTTAAAAACAAGTTTTTGATTGAAAATTTCATCCGCTTGTTTAAATAAATATCTGACCTCCTTCAAACTTTCATATAATGTTGATTTTTAGTACATAAGAGTATAGGAAACATCTTATATATCCTTAATTAACCCATACACTGAGAATATTAGTTTCATATGCTACGGTTTTTTTAGAAATGTATTTTTTACAAATTCGTTAGTTTGCCAACAATTTATTCTTGATAAAAATCCTGAAATATCTCGAATTTTAATTTCGATATTTTTTGTGCGACAAAATTATAACGTAACCATTTTGAATACGGTGACGTAATTGTTGATTTATTTAAATTTAATAGTAGACTTTGATACTCAGGTTAAAAAGAAATTAAATCCACTCAAATGGTTATTAAACTGCAATAAGAAATAAATTAATACATACAAAAGCTAAATTGAATAATCAATTTCCATCCGCCGCGCCGGTTTGTTATCAATGAGCAAATCGACATATTCTTTCACATTATCATAACATCTATTCTATGAACTTCGTCTCTAATTTGGTCTTATCTAAAACTTAGAGTTCTGATTTATCTAAATAACTTTCCATGGAAAAAAATCTAGAAACCACTCTATTGGTTCACGTCCACAAATCCACCTCCAAGTAAAGTTTAGAAACCCCTGATCTTATCATTCACCTCCAAGTAAAATTTAGAAACTCCTGATCTAATCATCTATCTCCAAGAAAAGCGCCGGATCAACAACTCAACGTAACCATATACTATCAGCGACAAATCAGGATTGTTGGCGTTTGGAAATATATTGGCGAGGACTGATATAACTTGATACCCTCAAAATGTCATAGAACTGCATTTGTTCAGGATTCAAATAAATTTTATACCAGTTGTAGTTTTCGTTTTTTAGAATGCGTAATACAGTTGAAATATGCTTGTGTTCGTTGCAATTTGACACGAAATATTATGACTCCCCCTGAAATTGTATAAATAACCGCACAAATCTGTTAGAATTTCATTGCCATCGATGTCAAGGGAACGATATCCTATTTTGAGATTGTGCTATTTTGATGAGCTCTGTATCAAATAAAAATCCAGTTGCGTGTAGTCCATATCATCGCTTACGTTCTAACACCTTATCGATTTTTGAATCATTCGATAGAGAATCGAAAGAAGCCCCTCTGGACAAAGAATCAGTTAATGTCCTAATCAGTGACAACATTGAAACATTTCTTCAAACAGCTTCTGATGAATTCTATTTGTTAACAAGGGTTTGTAAACATAATGTGCAACTTTAATCATTCTATCTAAAACTTACATTTTTAGATAGCTCTTATTTTTGGAATTGGTGGATGTATGCGGAAAGGTGAAAAAACTATGACACTGATATCACTAAAAATTTTTATATGATTTGTATAAAATATATCAATCTACGACCTAGAGTATTGCCTGACAAAGATGATAGATTCGGTGGTTGTCGGAAAAATATCGTGTTCAACACGTGTTGAAAATTCGATTTCACACTTGTTTGCTTAAAACTCTCGTCTACGAGTCGGGGCTCAATTCTGCAAAATCGTGTGAAATCTTCCATTTTCAACACTTTTTATACAATAAACTATTAAACAATATTCATGCATTAAACTATGGTCAGATTGAAAAAATGCTACATAAGAAAAATGGACTTGTAATGGTTCATATGTATAGAAGTTATAAATGATAAAAAAACCCAATACTATTTAAGCAAACTTTATAATATTATCTTATGAATTTCAATGCGATTAATTTGAGATTAACATTGCTTGATATAATTATACAGTTATCAATGTCATAGTTTATATCAAAACAGACATTATTTTACTTATTGTGCGTTAAAAAATCGTAATTTCACTTCTCTGGTATGTAGACCATATTAACAATTTTAGGTTAAATATGCCGAACACTCAACACATCAAACATATGTTTAATAAAAAACACTTATCGACATCAAACACTTGAAACCTCACAAAATTGTGATGAAAATATCCGATTTTGTGTGCTGTTTTATTGAAAATGGAATAATATTTTAGTATTAAAGTGTACCATTTGATTCAATTTTAGATATGAATATTATTTGTTAATTTAATATAAATGTGAAGTTGTTACGTTGCGTGTGAGAATAATTCAATTTGACAGTGATATAAAATAATGTAATATTGATGTATAAAATTCCTCTATGCACAAAGATATCCAGAAAATTAGTTTGTTTCAGCACATAGAGTTAATCATCCAATCTATGGGTTGTTGTTTGGAGCTGCGTAGATGCTAGCGCCTCTACGATTTAATTTGTTATAAGTTAATACCAAATATAAACAGTACAGAAGTTTTGTGGGTAACTCTAAAGGACAGATTTGTATTAAAATTATTTTAAAAATATCAGTTTTAGTAAGAAATCGTGAAGCTTTAACTCTGATTTAAATTATTCAACAGAAGCTCAGGTTATTGCCGGCCGATTGAAGTGAAATTGCAATCTTTTAAAGGGTACTTGTTTTCTTTGTATGCAAAGTAGATGACAGAGTAAAAATGCAAAGGATGGCTTGTTCTTGTGATCACAAGAAGGTGGGAAGTGTACACATATCTCAGCAATTCTAATAAAATCATATAGATGTAAAATTGTTTCATTGCTGTAAGGAGTAAGCTTGCTAGATTAATGGAACTGGGGATTCAACAAAAACCTTTTTTCTGTCAATTTGTTTCTTTTGGAATTTACAATCTCGAATGAATATTCCATTGTAATGCACCATCATGAAAAGAATCATATTCAGAGAAATGCAGAAAACTCTGATGTATTACGACTGCTAGGAACGTAAGGTCCTACGATAAGATTTTTGGCCCTGTTTGCGAGAACGGTTCATGGAGAATACGGAGTAATGCTGAGCCAAGACAGATGTATAGCGAGCCAGATTTGATGGCGTTCATCTGGGAGGCGTATTTGAGGTGGCTCGGGCACGGGAAGAGGACATTCTGATCGATACTTCCGACTTCGACAAAGAGATTTATGAAAAATAATAAACATAAAATTACATATCGGAACATCCAATTTGCATAAATACCCGTACCTCCCAGCAGTAATATTACACATCCAATGCTTATTAACAGCGAGTATCAGCAAGTAGTCAATCGAGTACCTCCTCTGTTTTTTGACTTTTGTCCAGGTACCTAATAAAACCTCATCTTACTCATTCTCATTTAAATCATCCTGTTATGTATTCGGAACTCTCAAAAACAATGGAAATTGTTTAAAGAAAATACGAGAGTTTTTCATTAAAAGCTGACCACGAAGAGCAGCTTTGAAACTTAAAAGTTAAAAATAGTAAATAAAAAACGGTTGGTTCAAAGTGAAAAATTTTTTTTCATAAGGCCCAGCTTTATAAGCGCTGGTGTCTTATGAAAATTTTTATCAAAGCCATGAATAAGGATGGAGATGGCTTTCATTACCTAAAAACACAAAATCCTCGAATCCGCGATGCGAAATTGAGAGGAGTTACCTTTATAGGTCCCGAAATACGAGAGTTAGAAAAAACTCAAATTTTGAAATTAAGCTGGATGAAGTTAAAAAGGGGCATGGACCGTTTTCATAGAAGTTTGTCATTTTCTTGGAAACCAGAAAAGTAAAAATTAGAAGGAAATTATCCAAGAATTTATGTCTTTTTATAAAGGTTTAAAATGTAACATTTCACTTAAAATTTATTTTGTGGACTCTCAATTACAATTAGATTTCTTGCCAGAAAATTTTGAGGGTGTATCTGATTAACACGTGAAAGATTTTATCAAGAGCATATCGCAAATTTAGAGGCGTTACAACGGAAAATGGTCGGGATCAGTGCTTCCGATGTTTCTTGGTCCATTAGAACATATAACATGAGAAAAACTACGGAGTGAAATGATATAAATCATATGTAATTACATTGTCTTGCGGTTTTTAACACTTTTATTTAATTTTTAGAACAAAAAATTAACCCAAAACAAACCAGTTGCTTTAGAAAATGTATGGAATATTTATAGAAAAGAATTATAGATTGAAACGTACAATAGATGTTATTAAATCCTATCCAAGGGACGCTATAATTCTTCTATAAATCAATTTTGACATTTACGATTGGAATTCCGTAAACTAAATTCTATTATCAATATTATATGACAAATTACCAATTCCACTATTTATGTAACAATTTAAATCCAATCTGGTAAATATTTATATCATAACAATTTACATTTCTAATAGTTATTTCTTATAAATACGATTGTAAATATCTACAAGCAGTGAATTAAGTAACATATTCAATGAATTATTTCTATTCTAGTAAATTCAGCGAAATTTTGTTTAATTTATTTCCTCAATAAATGAAATTTAAATTTTTTGATATTATCCCCGAGATGGTATTTTTGTTTTATAAGTAAACTAACACAGACCTACAAAACTTTCATCACAGAACTGTTTCAATTGAATCAACAATACGGATAAAAAGTTGACATCAAAGTGCCAACAGTAACCGCAAATAAAAATCCAAGATCCACAGTAATTCAATATTGGTCAGGTAGAGAAATCTGATGGATAGACACTCTTGTCACTCTGTTGTAAAGTTTCGAAATTCACTGTTCCCACACTATAAAAAATATTAGGTCTAGACGGGGTATATTGATTTGAGATTAACTCTTTTTTATTAACTGTGTGATTTATTAAGGTGGTTTGAGGGTTAGGTGATTTGTTAATCAGATTCGGTTATAGATACACTAACTCAGTATACGTGAGAAGGAAAAAGTACATCTTGCCATTAAAATTTTAATAAGACATTAATTAAAGACAGATTTCAAACTAAGATAATCTAAAGGGCACCTGCTTTGTTGTAAATTTTATTAGCTTCGTTATTACTGTAGACAGTTATAAAAAGTTGATCGAACGATGTTTGATATATACTTTAAACATCTAACTACATTCATATTATGTAATAATAGACAAGTGAATAGATTGAATTTATTGTTCCAATGATTGAATATTCTCAATTAAAGATATGGGAATCGATAATATTAAAAACTACATTAATATCATCACACACAAACAACAACTCAAGATTTATATATTTTTTCTACTATATAAATGTGAGGGATGAAAAGAGAAACAGTATATTAAAAATATTACACTTCAGGCCATTTTGTATTATAAAAACAAATTCCAAAAAAATTCTGCGTGTTTGTCAATAGCAAAAAGAGTCAACTGATATTTCTGCAGAATAACGTCACCGACCAAACACTTCTCCAACTGACTAAACCTTTAGTTAATACAATCTTTGTGTCCTAAAATGATTTAGTAATGCCACAATTTATTATTATCGTCTTTCACTGAAGTTCTTATAATTTTAGAACAAGTTAAGAATAAATATAAAATCACAACAAGACCTGCTTTCAATTTAAAAAATTGTAATGCTGTAATGCCTTAAGATTTGCATTTTGACTAATATGTAGAAATCGCCTAAATTTATCTACAAATATATCATTAAAATTTATATTAGTTGATTATATAAGCATTGAAGTAACTGTATAACCTTAAATCAACATTATTTCTTAAAGGGCTGCTCTAATATCACCATTTTGGCAAATATAACTCAATTTATTACCGGTCGCAGACTAACGTTGCGGACTAGTTTGTCGTTTAAATGCTTACAGATCCATCGAATAGCTAGGAATATCTCGAGCTGGAAAGTAATATGGTAATATTATTATTTAATATCCTTATCAATGATATAGTTGATGATCTTAAAGTTAATTATTAACTATATGTTTTCGATTGTTGTGTAAAATTGAGGATATAACTTTTTATATCTGATCTTTAACTTACCAAAGACGTATTAAGAAATTGAGAAACTGTTTTTGAACGCCAAATGATGTTTTCTTAGAGACATTCTGACATTCATGTGGTATCACTCCCATATAGCTCAGATTTGGCACTCAGTTTCTATTTCCTGCTTCCTAAGCTGAAGTAGCAGGCGGTGCTCTTTAGACAAAAATGTGAAAACAATCCCCGAAACATATTTAATAAACAAGGACAAAATTTCTTCCAATATGGATTAGAATAGTTGATTCTGCATTCTGAGACATTTCTAAATGGATTTGGTGATTATGTCGGAAAGTGATGCCTTTTCATTTTTTTCTATATTTTATCGTAAGACCTCAACATTACATCAAAAAAAAATCTGTGAAACCTTACGTAATATTTGGTTGGATGCATCTACCGGATCAATAAATTTATCTACCGATTTCTAAAAAGACAACTTGATTATATAAATCACTACTATATTTAAACAGATTAAAATAATTAATAGTTTGTCCCTCCATTCGCAATCTAACAGCGTTGTGGGTCACATAATCTGACAACTTCCCCTGTATTCTGTGTATAAATATTGGCAAACTCATAATTTGTATTAAAAACGCAATTTTATTTAAATCAAGTCTATGAACCGTTTTATGAGAGAATAAGTTCATCAAATTTCAAAGAAAAGCTAATCCTCAATTAATTTACTATATTTCCCTCGATCTGCTCGACATATAATTCAAGAGATCCTTCGATTAGAATGTAACCAGAAACGTTTTTGCTTGATTTATTTGGTGAATTCCTTTGCAGCTGCTAATATTTTCATAAAAGTTGTAAATTAAGATAATGTCATGAATTTAAATTTCAATTACATAAAATATTACAACATATATACACATAGAATAAATACTTACTACCAGTCACATACCTACGTGCCTACTTGCAACATTACTTTCACAAGTGGAAACATCTTCGGATAAGTTAAGAGATGGAGAATAAATGTCTCTAATAACATAAGATATCCTCGATTCCAATCAACAATTTACAATAAATATATTCAAAGGATTTTTTAGGTGTGTTAGTACATAGTTAAATTTTAACAAACCTAAAAACGATATCGTTGTTTTGGAAATCAGGATTAAAATCAACAGACTCTTCTCAAGATCGTATGTTCCTGGTTTGTAAAAGACATAACTGTAGCATTTGTGCCCAAAGTCTCAATGTATATTTTATTACCTAACCATTAATTCCATTTCTCTACTAGGTATCGTTGAAAATGAATTTTTCTTTCTTTATGATACAAATGTGATATTTTGTTAATTTATTCTACTGGATCTTTATGCAGAAAATTTCTCATTTCAATTAATATCAGTAGCCTCTCTATTCAATATAAATATTGTATGATAGAAAACGGCTGTTTATGAACATTAACGATTTAATTATAATGAACCAATACTGGACAAATAATTCCAAGTTACTACTCGGTTGAGTCCACAGAAACTCAACCACCTGAACAATCAACCAAGCAAGAAATAACACTTAGACCCATCTCTAATGAGACCATCATATTGTATCTTCTACTACGCCATAGTACCGGTAAGTGTCTTCCTCCTGCCTCGCTGATGATCTAATACGTTTAGCGGTAAACTTCAGCTATTCATATCGACATACATTCCAGCGAACATTCTTTGTTTTTATTACATGTAAAATCAACTGATATTCATAGGTAAGACTTCTTACGATACAAATGAATCATAGTGCTGTTAAGTTCTTTCCAATACAGGGTGATTTATTTAAGAATGAATTATCCACTCTTGATAATCCTTAGATGTGTAAATGATGATCCGCAGTTGCCAAATTTCAAGAGAATCAAATTTTACACATTATCAACATCATTAAATTATAAATACTCAATACGCGTGGTAGGAATATGCTATTTAGACAAAAACGAAATAGTGATAGGACGAAGGGAATATCTCAAAAAGTCGAAGTCATATAGAAAACAGTACTGGATATACGAGACAAGCTTTCTTGGTCTATTACACTATTACCTAGTTGTACAAAATTCATCAGGTAGATGTTGTTGTAAATTATTATATTTTACCACTCAAGCTTATTTTTATATTCTTTATGCTAAATAATATATATAAAAATGATATACAGTTTGACAGTTTATCGATTCAGTATCCCAAAGCAAATTATTATATGGAAAATGCAATCTATCATTTCCATAGTTTAATTTCAATAGTTTTAGTATTGGGATTCATCTCAGACGACTTGCTCATAGAAAACATCCTTATATAATGAGAACAGTTACCGAATGTAAACTGGATCAAACCCAAATCAATCTCAAAAAATTTATTTACATACAAAACGATAAAATTTGTATTTTTTATTTTTGTATCATTATACAAATATTAATAGTTTCCTTATACCTACCCTTTTTCAGTATTTTCCGTTTTGGGCTCTGTTCTATTTATTTTGCTTATCTTATTTTCTCGCTATGATGGTTAGGGCCTAACAAAATTAACTGTTATCAGTCAATTCCATTTATTTACCATTCAAAATATATTTTATTTTCTAATACTTTCTGTTTTTATGAGATGTATTAGCGCACACATTTCTATAAATTTCTTCATTCTCGTGATCCTTTCAATTCTGTTGTTATATTCATCTATACACTTTATTGTACAATTTTCGTATCTTTATTTATTATTATATGCTATTTGAGAAAGTTCCCGTTGGATGGAGAAGTATTTAGTGCAGAAATCTTGGCACAATCGAATTTTTTTGTTGTAAAACAGTCTTTTGAAGGACCTATCCAGTGAATTTCCATACCATAGCTTTTCTGAAAACTCACTATAATACATCAAGGTATTAATCTCATTCTAAGCTTTTTTCCTGAATGAACTTCCAAGGTAGTAAAATCTGATGTGAATGCAGATAACAATGCCTTTCCCCAAATAGTTCATTTAGCCTTCCAGAACGACTGTGTTGCTATTTGTGGTCTCTCTTTGTGGTAGACACTGCAATATGATTAATTTTATTTTTGAATTTTCAACATTTTCTGTCGAAATGTTTTTTTATGAAACGTCTATCTTCACAACAGAAAACTATAATTTATATTATTGTGAGTTTCCTATCGTACCATTCAAATAAAGCAGATTATTTACCGTCCAAAACAATGAATTTCCTCAAGTTTACTTAGTCAAAGTGAAGCTTGCTTTATAATAAAAAGAATAATATTAATGATAAACGAAAAAAATACGTTTCTCTACATACAGGTATAATGTGATTATTCTTACATACCATATATATTTAACAATATCAGCTCTGCTCCAACAACCATTGTTTCTAGTGATTGAACATATTAAAGCTAATCAATATAATAAATATCTGACTATTTTTCAACAATATCCCCTAAAGAAAGGAGCACTTCCTTGACCAGTGTCAATCGTAATAATAATGGAAATATTTGATAACGAAATATGAATATTTTCAGACAAAATTTTTAGAGGAAATATTCATTTGATAGTATTACACTGAATTTATCCCAAGATGCGCTTTATCACGAGAATAATCTTCCCTTGAAAAAGTCAAAGTTCTAACGAGCTAATTATTATATGCCTATAAATAACAATAAAATAATAAGACATCGGTTTTGCAGAACGTAGCTTGTGTTTACGACTAATCGTTTTATATTCATAGCCAGAGTACAGAGGTATCCTTTAAAGTAGAGAGTAAGTAAAGCCTCAATTTAAATTTTTATACAATTCAGTTTCCCGGATACTACAATTTCGATATAATTTTTCAATGATAACTACTTCAAGGGTTTAAAACTGTTCGATAGATAGAAATTGTTAATCGACGTTAATTTGAAGTTCTTACAGATAATCGAAACTATTATAATATGAATTTTTTCGAATGGGAGTTGTTTTCACCCCTAATAAATAGAAATCACAAGCTTTTTTTTACCGTCATTGACTGGACAACAATTAATGGGCGTCGATACACAAAACTCTTCTTCGTTCACTCTGTATTATATATCAAGAGAGTAATTTGATGTATGTGAATTACGTCTATGAAATAAATTAAATATTTTGATTATTATTGATAAAGCTTTTTCTTTGAAAATCGAGTTACACAATATTTAATTTGTATTGTGACACTTTAGAAAAATATACTTTCTACGACTGATAATAAACACTTTCATCCATACTCTCGCAAATATTTGTCAACCAAATGAATTTTCAATACATATTAAACAGAGGAATTAAACAGTGTTCCGGATCCACACACAGGTATGGACTAATACCAAGAGGCATATAAGGATGTCTGAAGATTTTATTAATTATAACAATTTACTTCATAACAGGTGTTTTTTGGAAATATGGTTTAACATGGAAGAAAAGCATGCACAGATGAAGTAAACTATAACAATTTATGTAACAATTTATTCCAACTTTTTCGATTCGACATCTAAGATACAATAATAGGAAAAAATCTAGTTACTCTTGGTTTAACAACAAACGAAACATCGCTCAGTTCAACTGATTGATTGTAAAACTTTCGAATAATATTTTCGTTTTTTTTTTAGTAAATCTAACAACTTATATATAATCTTATTAATTCGTGATTTTTGTT
The DNA here is from genome assembly GCF_026250575.1 of Diorhabda carinulata. NCBI lineage: Eukaryota > Metazoa > Arthropoda > Insecta > Coleoptera > Chrysomelidae > Diorhabda > Diorhabda carinulata. The sequence continues at coordinate 8,462,507 of NC_079460.1, read as the reverse complement.
CCCACCATTTATTCGTATTGAAGTTTTTTATTTCTCTTTATTCATTGCAGTCATGATGTACTGGCAACAGCCTTGCATAATGATAAACAATATGCAAGATTTATCAGAATATGGAATATTTGCACCTTGCAATAAGTTCAATACATTCTAGATGTTGTTTTCTAAATTCACTTACAAGTATTTGAATTGAAATTTTGGGATGTTTATTCTATTGTATACATGATATAATTATAAGTAACTTATGCTTATGTTCTATAGTGGAAAAGAATCTTTTTCGAAAGAAACGTATAATAAAATATAGTATATAGATATAGTATCCTACAATTTTTGCAAAATTTCCCAATATTTTTTAATACTTCATATACGATCAACTAATACGAGCACACTTCATTAAATTTTCTATTCTTTCTATTCGACACTGATTCGTCGGTGAGGTGTGGTTATATATGTCGTAACCTTAACGCCTTTATCAACACAGCATTTGTTTTTTAATGACTTTTAGTACAAACAACATTATAATAAAAAATAACCCCATGATGATGATGATGAGAGTCGTCAAAAATTCTTACGAAAAGTGTTACTACTCTAGTTAGTCATAACAAAGGATATTCGCGAATATCCGAGAATGGCAATGGAAGTAAGATATTTCCGATAAATTCAGAGTGCCGTCTAGTCGTTTCCAGTTAGTCTTGAGAATTAATTCTATATGAGGAAAAGTTGCAAATCCAAACCCGCTAAAAAGGAATAAAAAGGAAATTTAAAATTAAAACTTTATTGCCAAAAACCTTTGATTTTAATTGCTTTTTTCGTGCCTTGTATAATAGATTCCAGATGTTCAATAATTGTTATTGAACATTTATCAACGATTTGCCCGTTCACACGAATTTTAGACTAAAGTTTATTACCAATAAGCTATTGATATGTTAAAATGCCGAAAAGTATAACCGCAAGGCTGAATAACCGTATTAGGGAAATTTACCATTTACCCACTGGTCTACCAGGGTAGAAAGGATCTTATCATTACTTTCGAGTAGCTCTAGTGGTGCTTGCCATCTGAAGATGCCTGTGGATCTACCGTGGTAGAATCGGTAAAATTCAGGTCAGCGACCTTTCTTCTATGCCCTGGATTGTGTATAAGTCAAATTGCTCTCTTCTGTATTGAATCCATCATCTTCTGAGTAAGCTTGGGAACCGAGCTCCAAATGTACGAGCAATACTCCAAAGATGGACGAATCTGGGCTTTGTAGAGAATTAGAAGCTGTTGCAGGTTGTATAGTTTTTTGGTATTAAAGAGGGTTAACCCGATAATAGTATCCGAAAATTCCAATAGTAAATTATTTTGTTTCAAATACGGCTCTGTTATGTTGTTCAAATAAATCACATATTCAAATATTGTACATGTCTGTGTATGATTAACCGTTATCAATTTGAGATCAAATTTGAAGCTAGTTCTTTTAAATTCAGAATAGTTTTCTCTAATCGCACGGTATTTAGATACACGCATTTTAAATAACAGAAAATATGCAAAGATCATTATATGTTAATAACTGGCTGCCAGGATCTATAATTTGTAATTTAAATTAAGTAGGTTTATACCTTTCATTAACTAAATTTGGTCTTTATATACAGCATCAATACAATAAGTAGTTCCTTAGCTTCGGTAATTTTCGCACCCTTGGAAATTTAGCTGCGAATATAAGAGACACATTTATCACAACAGAATAAAAAATAAATGGCTCTATCTACCTTTTATCACTACAAATAAAATTAGTGACTAAATGAGATACTCATCAGTACTCATCATGTTTTTTAAAAAATTCAACTATATATCAAAAATCTATATATCAAAACTTTGAAAAATTAATCAATTAGTAATATACAACAATTATGTTTTAAAAATCTATTTATAATTATTTCTCTAAATAATATCATAGGAAAAATCATATAGCAAAAAATATTTCTATGCATTATAAACATGTTAGAATAGTGCATCAAAATACAACTAACAGGGGATTTCTCATTCCAGCAAGAGTTCCAAATTCGGATAAGAGCGCGTAGCATAGTGGCCTAAGATATGAATGCTGGAAAGGCCTTCTGTTACGAGTGCTTCATCCTTTTTTCGCTGTTTCGGCTCCTATTCACAATATTTATTCATAGAAAAATTGTTAAAAATATGCATTAGGGAAATTACACCGTATCGTAGGCGGTCGGTTGGTAGCACTGATTCATATTTGACAGTTGACTTTGAAAATATTATTTGAATCATATATGCAATACTACACAGTATAAGCCAGTAGCGACACTTCCCAATGACCTGCGCCATTTTAGTGGTTGTTTTCAGAGCGAAATTTAAACGCACGGGTATTAAATATAAGAAATGTAGTAAAGGTTTTGTAAAAAGCAACATGTATCTAATTTTACTTGTATTTATGATAAGTATTCCAATAGAAGGTAAAGAATAAAACAATTGTAATTGGATAAACGATAATTTTGGTAATTTAGATAGATAGTTATTCCAAATTTAATAGGAATTGTGAAATTCCAAAAATAAGTACGTTGATATTTGTTATACAGAAAATGTGAGATAAATTATTAAATAATAATTCAGAGGAAAATAGGAGCATTAAAGTAATAATGTAAGTAGATATAATAATAAGAATTCTCCTCGTACTTTAGCAATATAATCAATAAACACAATTTTTAAAGTCTGTGTTAACTTCTTACACATTAACTTATTTATTCAATCTTAACACTAAACCCTAACTACTATAAAATAATTAAAACAAAACAGTTTCAGCTAACAAATCACCTTATGCCACACTTTTTGTTTACAAACATCGCCATTATGCTGGATGTGCAAATTCTCACATACGTGCAAATCTTTTTCTCGAGTGTCGCTAATGGATATTTCTATGCTGTGACTTCTATGTGGAATAGGAAAGAATGTTCCACTATTAACATTCTGATATATACTATTTTCTCTTTTGTTCCAGATACCTCGTTCAGGTTGCACATGCTTGAGAATGCGCAGAACCGAGCTGGACCCTCGGAAGATAGAGAAAGCGTTATCATTCTGTCTTCCTTAAACGGAACAGCTTCCACTTACGGAAACTGTCCATATAGAAGAATTACATATATGATTTGAATTCAAAATTTTGCTTTAGTCAGAAAAAAACTCATCATGAAGCGGAATGTAGGGCGAAGAACTTCAATTTACGTCACCAAAATTGCGAAGCGTGGTCTCCATTCATTTTATGGGATTTTCAGGTTAGGTCATTCCAAGAAATTTCTTCACTGTAAATATGTATGTTATCCCATATTTCACGACTAAAAAACATTAATGTCAATGGAGGAGATGTTCAAAAGTGGCTGATCCAATCGCAAGCATGATTCGTTCTTTCAAGCCAACTGTGTTGAGGGGTTTAGTTTGGAAAAATTTTGGCCAGGTACTGCTGGACATTGATTTGGTAATGGGGCTGTGCTTCATCTTGATTAAACTATTGTATTCACAGGATCAGGATTCAAGTTTGCCAAAGTTGATATAAAATTATTTTGGAGCAGTTCTAAATATTTATCTGCCCTCAAATTGCCATCAATAAAAAATGGGGCTAACAAATTCTGCTACATTAATTTTTTCAGAATATTTCCCAAAACGCTCTCAATTATTTATTAACGAATTTATTCTACTTGGCCGTTCCATACTGTATTATTTCAATATCTGTATGATTTCAAAACTTTGTGGAATAATTAAAAAACTTCAAATATACAACAATTATGTTTGAAAAATCTATTCATTCCTCTGAAAATGTCTTAGAAAAAATTATTCTATAAACAAATATTTCTAGTCAATAGAACATGGTTAAAAGTAATTTCTATAGTTCAGAGAGTGACATCTGTTAGCCACGGATCGAATTGGTAATAAACTACTGTTGCGATATAATATTACAGATGTTTGTCGTCTTAGTATTAGTTCAAACAAATATTTAGTAACTAGATGGTATACTTTATGGATTAGTGAATTATATTTTACGCATAATATTCTGGTTTGTGAATGAACCAATTATAAAATGCACTTGACAATTAGTTCAAATTATAGGTTGGTTATTTTATATTTTAACTTCACGATTCTGTTAACAAAATAAGACATTTCAGACAATAGATAGTAGAAAATCTTAGAATTGTGTTAGAATTGCACAGTTTGGTCTCCCAGAAACTTGTTACATATTATGATCGCTTCATTATAAATATGTGAATTGTCAAGTGTTATATTGATCAAATTTCAAATATTAGTTTGCGCTTTTTTCTTCCCAATGGGTTGTTAATAGTTGTTCACATATTGATAGTTCCTGAGAAAAATCAAATATTTAAAGCATATAGTACATCTGGGAAACTTTTATTGCAGTTGATCGCTCTAATTTCGAAGGTTACATCTAATTTTTCTGTGTGTTTTGATTCCAAATATCAGATGGTTGTAGAGTCCTTACAAACATAAATGGATTGAACCATGTATCACATAATCACACACAAATAAAAATATGAATCATTCTAAAAGCACAGAACTGTGGTAAACCTCTATGAATATAACTTATCTATATGTAAAACTCTCGAATGCACAGTTTGTTCAGAGAGAAACTTTTTACATAACGTAACATCATAATTTGTCATATGTCAATTGATAGTTGGTTACACTGCTTATACTTAAAGGTTTGGTTTGGGTTTTTCTTTTTTAGCGATTTGGTTTTAAATAGTTGTTCACATGGTTTTAGGATCCTAAGGAAGATGAATGGATCAAAGCGTGTAGCACATACGACACCAAAGAATAATGTCCGATACAGTGGGAAGTTGAAAGATATACTACAGTCTTCAACATCAAGACATAAATCTGAAGGAAAAGTTGTGGAACCTGACCTATTGAATATTCCAGTTATTAAACAAAGTGAAAATGCAAAACTGCTACCAAAATATACTTCAAGTAAAAGATTCATTTATGTAGCTTGCAATTTATACATTTTAAAAATTACAGAATTAATTGAAACTTTTGTTCTTTTGTCAGTGTATACAAACAAATGAATGGTAAAATTGAAGTTTTAATACAAAATAAGTGGCATATTTGTTTTGCATTTGTGATAAATTAGTGTTTGAACATTTAGAAGGATTATTAATTTAAACTGAACGTTTACATTATTCATGTTTGAAAAGTAGAAATAGGAATAACAAAAAATGAACTGATATATTTTCAAATGCAATAATTTGTTTTTATTCAGTACATAAATTGTTTTTCAGTTTTGGCTAAAACAGGAGAAGACAGTGTTTCTATGGATGATTTGGATTTATTACAACAAGATTTAGAAAAACTTTTGTCTACTAGTGCAGTTAGAATTAGATATTTACTTGCTGAAATAGGGGAAATTGATAAAAATGATGAAAGTCATGAGAGAAAAGCACATGTTAAAGTAGGTAATTGAAATATACGGAAGGTCATCTCATAAATAACATAGTTATATTTTTTCTTAATCTCATTAATTCTTTTCAAGCAAATGAAGATACATTGGATAATCTTGTACTATGAAGAGCTTATGTCATTGGATAAACTTAATGTATAATATAATGTATATTCACAAGATTAGGGCACCAAAACTAACATCAAAACATTCATAGACTCCAATTTATTATGTGACTTTTTGGTTATCTTTTGTGGTATTGACATTCTAACAAAATATCTACATATCAATTTTTAAGTATTCTGCAAGTATGCTAATTCTAGTTTTTTTCAGACTTCCTTAAAAAGGAAAAGGATAGATGAAAAACCTAAGTTCAAGGATTTTAAAGTTACTTTACCAAAAAATAATTCAGATAAATTCTGGGCTTCAATTGAACCTTTCTGTGTCAGTGTCACCAAAGATGATGTTGCTGTAAGTTGATGCTATTTATGGTATTTACATTAATAAGAAATTTAATATATCTTCCATTGTAGTTTTTAGATTGTATAATTAAAGAATTCTCTAGAGAAATTGATATAAAAATTCCCGAAATTGGTGAGCATTATGCGAATGGATGGTCAGAAGATATAATGAATGATGAGCAAAACCTAGGAAAATCACATAATAAGAAGACTGCTACCACAAATGAAATCAAGAAAAGTGGATTGAACGCGTAAGCATTCTAATTTGTTTTAAGATCCATCATTTTTATATTGAATATTGTCCTTATCTATAGTACAGAAGTGTTTATGTTCAAATTAGATGTATGTATTAGAATAATCCACAATTTTTTTCCAGGTTTTTAAAGAAGTTATTTCTCAAGTATTGATATTGTTTAATTAGTTGATAGAATATAGCATTTTGTTTCTTAAATAATTATTAAAAAATATTCTTTATCTATATACTCCTAGGTTGGCACATCCCCATAAGTTTATATTGTATGTAAGGTACCTATTACCTTTGCTTAAACTGGTGTTTTTAAGTCAATTTTTTAAAACTAAATTGATGGGTTGAGTGAAGTTTTCTCTGTTCACTTATTCAAGACACCAAATTATATTTAAAACCCGGCATAATGGATTTTTATTTTGTCCATGAAATATTTATCAATTCCTATTACCCAATCAGTTACTATTCACTTAATTACTCAAACCTTCTGTTCATAGCTGCTGTTTATTTTGAGAACATTGACATTTTTTGGCATTTTAAGAAAATTCTTTTGAAATTATTTGAAATGTTGTTGATATCATCATTTTTATTATTGAGTATATTCAATACAAATTGAATATTGGTTTTCTAATTCTTGCACTTTCTATAAATGCTATAGTTTATAGACAACCATGTTTTGGACATTAATGGTAGAGAAAGTCAAATATACCCAAATATATTGAATGAAATATATAAAAAATGATAAGTATCTTGATGTATAACTTATTCATTATTTTCATTCTGCTTTTATCAAATTTTTGTTAATTTTGTTTTAGGTTGGTAGAAACTTTTTCCATTCCACAAACTCAAAGGCTTTTAGCAGGTCTTTTAGAAGAAAAAGTATTGACAAATCACCCAAAAAATGGAGAAAATGGTATTAAGATCCATAAACTGAGATGTAAGTTTGAAAATTTTTGTGTTGATATATTTTTCTTTTGGGTATAATTTGATGAAATGTGTGTTTATATAGAAATATTTCATTTTGGTCTGAGGGATATAAATTTTTCCAAACAATATGCAATAGTCATGTAGTCAAAATAATAAGAAGTACAGGTATTTATATTAAACAAATGTATTTGCTTTTTAGCATCCGATTTTTCAAAATTGAAATCTTCAACAGGTGGCCAAAAAATAGGCACATGTTTAGATAGGAGATTGAAAAAGGAACTCGTGGAACAAGGTATTCTTACTATAGAAGATTTAACTATGGTAAGCAATCTATGATGACTGAAGTTAAGACCAAAATTTTAAGTCCACAGCTAACTTTGATGTTTCACTGAGAAAGTTCCTGATTTGATGATGGCAAATGAGCTAAGAAGCATACATTTCTTTGGTTACTTAGTGTATTGTTTTTCCCCTTGGATAGTATTTATTACAGTCTAATAATTACAAAATTTTAAGAGTGGCTTCTTATATTTGTTAATTTCTTCCATTTCCTATTAGTTATTCATTTTTAATAGAATTTAACTATAAGGAAATGAAATAAATTAACAATTGTGTAAGAAACTTGACTTAGTTTAGTATGAAATTATGGAGCATCTTCATAAAGATTGTGGACACAAAGGAAGACAATATTTGCTAAGTGAATAATGGGTGGTAATAAGGTTGTGAATGAAGGAAATAGGGGAGATTTCTATGACAAATATAATGTTTAGTAATGACAAAGTTGAAAGCTCACTTCTATAATCCTCAATATATACTCATTATTTTTTGTAGAATGCACCAGAAGATGAAATATTGAGTGAAATTAAGAAATGCCAACAAGAACTGACCACTGTAAATGAGTATAACTTAGAAGAATTGAACAAATTAAGGTCCCTCGTATTAAATGATTTACATTCCAATGAAGTAAAGGAACAACTAGAAGAAGTAGACAAAGAAGTATTGGATTTGTACAACCAAATTGTAGTAACGCGGAAAACAGCACAGCAAGAAGAAGGGGATGATTTTGATAAAACAATATTTTCTGAACAAATAAAGAAAGAGTTTGAAACTCAAACTGATGCCTTATTAAAACAACAAATAGAACTTAATAAAAATATTAACGGTCTTACAGATATGCAACTGATTTATTGATGGTTGAATTCAATATAATTCGGTAATATTTCAATTTTTGATTTGTAGATTCCCTGATTAAAAAGTACACTTTTCATATGTGATAATTTGAAGTCTCTCCGTGTTATTGGGTTTCATATATTCTTGCTGTTGTCTTTGCATGCAACTAATGTAGTTTCACTCATTAAGAATATTTCTATTGATATTTTCTATTCTCTCCTACTACTTTAATGGAAGATTTGTTTTAAGCATTTTCATATTTGCTTATATAAATCTTAGGTGTTCTCGTTTTAGTACAAAGAAAAGTTTTCAGAATTGGTTTCTGGATATAATGAAGCTATCTGCACATTTATTCATTATGATAGAATCTGGTGGGAAATGCTGTGTGTACAAAATTGCACTTAGTAGAAACTAGTTTTGTATTGAACATCCCACATTATCCAACTGAAGTTTTCTATTCTTGCCAATTGTACTTATGTAAAGGAAATTGAAAAATATTCAACAATCTATTTTGAACATTTTTCTGCTTCTAAAATTAAAAGAAACATTTCATTCACATTATGCCCATTGCACTAGAGCTAAAAGATTAATAATAGTCCTGAATTATTGTTTTAAAATATTTATTAATAGGGAATTTACAAAACATAGTGTTACAGAGTAGATTGTCAAATTATATTGAAGATATGATTTTCTCAATTTATAACATAATCTTGCATGCATTATTTAATTATTATATCAAGCTGTTCTCCGGTATTGGTTGGAAATTTTTTTGCATTTTGATATTATCAAAGATTGTTGATAGTGACTTATCTAGCACGAAATCAATTTGACAGTCTTTTAAGAATATTCATAGCCTTTATAGTGTATTGTATAAAGTATATTAGATTTTTTAGACTATTGATTATTTCTACATCGATAGTTTACCTACAATCAAGGAAAATTATATTTTTTTAATTATTAATCTTATTTAGAATGTAAGGCATTCATAATTTTGCTGAATATGTCCAAAGAGAGCACAACTGCACTTTATATTATTATTATTTTATTACCAAGCAGTGGAATGTTTAGAAGGAAAAGTATTTTTTTATTCTTGATTTAGCAATAGGCATTATTATACACTTTTTTTTTAATTCTATTGAGACAAATTCTATTTGTCCGAATAAACTATTTATGTATGTAGTAAAATAAATAATGAACTGGATTTGTGAACTTTTAAAAAAGTTTTCCAAATACTTTGGATATAATTTTAAAAAGGATGGATGCTTGGATATTAAATGTTCACATAATCTAAGATATGATTTTCATTCTTATTTTTTTCAGTATTTATATATCTTTATTTACACTATACTTGAATTATATTATTTCATTTCACAAATTTATGATATTGATAAATTTGACGAACTACTCAATTTATCAAATTAAAAATATATATATTCATATATTTGAAAGGCTACAAATATAAATTCTGTGATATTTTGTTGACTGTTCTCAGAAAGAATATAGAGAATGTTTTACTGTAGATCACTTTTTTATCTAATCCAGACTACTATAGATTATTTTGTTGCACCTCTACAGCATTTTACTTTGTAGGTAACAAATTTTGAAACAGTGAGTCGTATCTATAAATAGGCATGAATTGTATGTGTACTTTAAATTATAATTTTGTCCAAAAGCTCTCTGAAACAGAAAACAATTTTTGGAAGTTCTTTCAGTACTAAGAATAGTATAACAAAGAACTTTTCCGAATTTTACATTGTTTTTATAGTGAGCAGTGGACAATTGACACCAATTTATATATATAATATATATATATATATATATATATATATATATATATATATATATATATATATATATATACATACAATCAGTAACCATACACGTAATCAAAAGGGCAGTTTTATGAATTTATGGATAGTCTATGAATCAAAATAGTTGATATATTGAATTATAGAATTTACACCTTGTCTATTCACACCATTATAATGTAACTTTTTAATTAAGCCTGCTATTATTTATTTACATAATTAATAGTTTTGATCGCGGATAAATCACAAGTGAAATTAGTATTTTAATCTTGTGGCCATTTACAAACTATTCATTTTATTAAATTAGGTAGTCATTCTTCATGTGGAGTGGTTATTGTGACGAAAAAATGGTTTATATTATAAGTAATTTGATGACAATTATGTTTATTAAATTTAGATTGTTATCAATCTATTTATTGATTTTAGAAAAATATATATACCAAGGGACAGCTTGAATCAATATATATATATATATATATATATATATATATATATATATATATATATATATATATAGATTATTTATAAACTTTTTACATATTTTTTCTATTTACAATCCAAAATCTTTATATCCATGGAAAATATTTTAAAAAGTCACAAAACTTGTTTAATTAATATTGATGTTTTTTACGTATTATATGTATTAATTAGATCAATTTTTAAAGTGAGCAAAATGTTAATCTAAGGTACTATCATACTCTCATATTTTTTTTAGTATTGGGGAAAAATAATAATAAATTATTGATTAATAAATTTAGTTGTTGAAAAAACAAATAAAAATCAACATTTTGTGTTTTTTTTTGAATGTTTAGCTACTACATAAAAGTAGAATTGAAAATTTTGTTTGACTTAAAAAAATTGCCGACTTACTATATTTTATTTCATTTTTTTATATGTAATTACACTTTCAAAATAATCTTTACATCAAACGATGACAATACTAAATGAATATGAATGTGATTGCCTTTTTGAAAGACTTGAAATTATTTTTTCACTGAATTTGTTTTTGAGATTCAACTTGTATATTTGTTAAAACACAATATGCTACAGGTAAAGATAGATTTATGGTAAAAATTAGGTTTACCCGAATAAACTAGATAATACGTAGAAAACGTGGGTAAAGTAAGAAATATAAACGAAATACAGACTATTTAGGATATTTTAGACATTATCCGGGAAAGACGCGTTCCAGTCATTTTCATTTGGTTAAAGTTGGTAACAAAAACAACAATGTTTGAAAATTACTCATTTATATATATATATATATATATATATATATATATATATATATATATATATATATTTGATTCTCAAAACGCTTAATATTTCTATCAAGCGTCAATTTGAAGTTGATGAATCTATCACACCGCAATTTTCTGATTGTTTCTAATTTCTAAACTAATTGATACCCAGATGATGAATACTCAAGTATTCAAAAGCTCGGAAAATATATTAATTTTAGTCCCACTTTAGTGTTTAATATTGCCAATGTTGAACCGCGTTGGAATTTTGAAAATTCTCGACGTTACGGCTCTCACTTTGGAGCCATTACGAAGAGAAGGGTGGGGATAGGGTGGTTATTCGTTCATTGGTAAAAAATGAACCGATTATGAGCGTTTTCCTACTGGTATTGTGGTAGAATTAAACGCCAAACTAACTTTAATATATTCCGGGCTTTCGAATACTTATATATTCATAGATTGGGACTGAAATTATGGTTAAGTTCATTCAGAAATAATAAGAATTCTCAACTTTTATACTGTACTTGACCATAATTTCAGTCCCAGATGATTAATAAATAAGTATTCAAAAGTTCAGAAATTTATTAGAGTACACAAATAATAGTAATAAAGATAATTATTGTGGGGTTGTAGCAATAATCAAATCTATAATTATGTCGGCTATAATGTTGAAAGGTGTTTTCTGAACAATATGAATTTTATATTATAGAACTTTTCACAACGAATTCCAATTAATCAAATCCCGATTATTAATACATAGTTGATAGATAGGAATACACTTCGATATTTTGCCACAACCCACAATAATCAAATGTATATATATATTTATATATAATTGTTTCTTGAATTGGGTTTCAATAATCCTAAATGCACTTAATCATAGATTTGATGGAAATCTGTATATAAATATATAATTATTTATATAATTTATTTTATATAGTACGTCCATATGGCAAGAAATTAATTTATTATTTAAATAAACAATAATCTGTTTATTTGAAACCGATTTCAATAAAACATGATTATTTTGAGTGATGTCTATAGTTGTTTGAGCATACACCTCTTCTTTCGATTTGCCAATGTGTCATAAGTTGGTGTAAATTAGTAGAGAGTGAACATAAATACAAGAGTTAGTTATGCTAATTAATTGATGATGAATACAAATATTCTTGAACCAAACCAAAATAAAGAAAATTCACATAATTCGAATCATTTTCCATTCTCGACTTAACTATGGCTGATTCTGGTGTTTAGATCGCTGATATTTTCAAATCTGTTAAACGTTAGATTTCAAATAACCTCATAAAAAGAAGTCTAATGACTTAAGATCGGGTGGGTCGTTCCACAATTCCCATTTGTTCTGATCATAGATTTGGAAATGTTCTGTCCACAAACTGCCACATTTATATAAATAATGAAGGGGTACTCCAAGTGTTAAGACCATATTTCTATAAATTTCTTGTAATTTGAATCAGGATAAGTTTGATATAATTGGGAATTTGGAAAAAATCCGGATACAAAATTCCTTTGTTGTTTTCGAGAAAACATGGACCAATAATTGTTATTTATCACTATACAAAATCAAATATTGTGTTTTGCTTATTAAATGTCCGTTTTACTATTAAAAGATATGGTCATTATCTGGGTGTATTCCCTGAAATAGTATGTTTCCCATTTGGTGGGTTGCTGTCTAGAGCCAACACCAATTTATTTATTTTTTTTAGTCTAGGGTATTTCAACGAAACAATTTAATAGGGACATATAAATAAACCAAACTAAATTTTACTTTGATATTTGAAAGTTTCACATCAAATTTTAGAAAAATGACATGAAATACTTTTAAACTGTTTCGCCCGATATAGTTAGGATTAGTTATAAAAATGAATTCACCTTTCATTGTTTATTCAGCTAATAATAAACTTTTGAGATACTTTAAGGACGCACTATATAAAGTTATTTATAACTTGCAAACTGCGGATTAGGTAAACTTTGAATAAAATGAAGTTTTTCATATAATGTTGATGTTTTATTGCCTATAAGTATTCTGTATACGAAATACTTCCCAAATAAAGAAAACTGGGAAATATTCGAACTATATACTATAATGACACAAGTACTTATTCAGTTCCATATATCATTGTTTTTTTTCTGATGCATGTAGTCTTCGTTTATCCTATTTAGTACCCGTTTACTCCATTTACCTAACAGCTGTTCTCTGCAGATATTTATATACGTGCTTCTACCCATTATCATTCTAAATTTGTATATTTTCCATTATCCACTGGTTATAGTTGTCTCGTTATTGATTTCAAATTTGAATAATGAATTAAGACAACGAAAAATTGCAAATTATATATTATAAAAAACATTTTACATTGCTGGTGAATATTTTAACATAAAATTATTAAACATTAACGTTAAGTTTAATGACTAGATAGTTAATGCTTATATGGTTTTACAATGGCGTAACCAAAGGTTTTTTGAAAGAAACTAAAACAGTATATTAATTTACTAAGTGTTAACAGATACATATTTTACATAACTACTTATTTTCATAACGTTCATATTTAAAACTTTAAGAATGAAAAATGTCCACTATCTCTAAATTTGTTTCAATTATAAAAAAGCTATGATTTGATTCAAATAAAAATGAAGAGAGTGGGATTTCTTTTTTTATTTTCTTAAAGTAAAACTTTTTCCTTATGGCAGCTAATAAATAATTGCACACACATTGTGAAGAATGAAGTTAACGAAATAGATGTCATCACATGTTTATACAAGATTAACTAAAGTGCGGATACATTAACAAGAAAGGAATAATTTGATACTATTGGATGATCCTTGTATTAGGTATTGGAGACCATCGTATGGTGATTCTTGGCAAGAAAAAAATATATCTTATTCTTAAAAGGAAACACAAAAAACTCAATGTATATAGCAGAGCAACAATTTTTTCTTTGTAAAATTGTAGAACGAATTTAACCACTTATGATCTAATATTTCTCACACATTATTATAACCACAGTATATTAATAGGTACTCTCACAAGGCATTATGCTTATGATCGCAATTTTATATTTAATAATTAGCATTTCTTAGTAAAACTTGATTGAGGTTCATCAATTTAAAGTGAAAACTGCCACAATTGGACTTTTTAACTATGTAGAATACTTTCATATTTACAAATATTTATAATAATATCGCACTCCTACTTCAATAGTGCCATAGCCTAAAAAAATTTAAAATTGACATGTTCCGTACATTGTGTACTTTAAGGATGTCTACAGGATTTAATAGTGCCATGTTATTAGTACTAACAGATTCGGCGTGAGGCGCTAAGTGTCACTATTACAATAAGTTACTGTATCAACCATGAACAAAAATAAAAAATCAAAGATGTAGTGCAATATTCCACACTGTTTTTATAATAAAAAGGATCTTCAGACGCAGATCAGCATAAAAGGAATACAAGTTTTATTTTCAAATATAAAAATTGTAAGATACGAAAAGGTAAAACCTTTTTCTTTTCAAGTGAATACCTCATATGATAGTGAAGACTTCCAAGAGGTGATTATAAAAAAGAGGAAGAAAAAATGATTAATTTGGTTCTGATCCCGGCCTAAAAAGCCAAAGGTTGAGGCAAACAAAAAGAAAAACTTATTATCTTTATTTGAAGCCAGTCTGATTCCCAAGTCGTACTTTCCTATTTTTAAGAAATTAATTTTAATCTAAAATCCTCGTTCCGTGTTGCTCAATATTATTTTGTTTTTTGATTACGGAGTTTAAAAACAACCTTTGTGGGCGAGTTTTAGCTTAAACATTTTTGGGTTTGTTATTTTCTTACATTAAATTAAATTACAAATAGAGTCATATTTCGTTCTATTCGCCGTAAGTCCTAACTCAACAAGTTTAAATAAAACATATAGTCTTTTCAAAACTATAATTACTTTCATCAAACAAAAATATGTGGTTAAATTTGGTTCTATAAATTTGAATGGTCCCTAGTATGTAGGTTTCAAATTTTCTTGTTGAGTTTTTATATTACATTCATTGTAACAAGGGAAAGTTAAACAGCAAATGATTTCCATATTTCAGTTGGATATGTTCTGTATGAACTCATTATAATACAAAATTTACAAATTAACAAGCAATTTACATAAAATACACTCTCAAAAAAATAATTTATTTAACTAAAGCTTCAATGAATTTAAGGAATTAAGGTTAATTTTGTTTCTGTCCAATATTTCTACTTAAAGTCTATGAATACACATACTTTTTGCTATTGTGAAAGACATTTAAATTTACTAATGTTGGGCAAAACCACAATTTTTCCACAGAAGAGTGTGCTGTTATTGTAATTGTAGAAGGCTTCTCGTAAGTACTAATGCAAATCAAGACCAATTTCAAGGATTAGAAAAAACGTTCATATTTACTTTGTTTAATAATATTCTGAGGCGCTATCATAAAAAAAAATAATATGAAATGGATCTAAGAGTTCGATTTGAGGTCTGTTAACCCCAGGCACACCAAATACCTCAACTACAATTTACTTGGAGTAGAAAAACCACTAGTAGTTTAATTTAATGTTTTCAAATGAAACCAAATTTTGTCTATTTGGTAATGATATACAAAGGTTCTGTACCATATGGTCATGGTGAAGAAATTGTCTTCATACTCTTTAGTATATTGTTGATGTATTAGAACCAGCTGTATCTATCATTTTCAATGCGAGAAAATTGTTTTTGTGCTTAAAATTACCTCAAGAGATTGAAATCGGCTCCGATCTCAATGTAATAGATTCTTTTTGGGATATAATTGATAGTCTCTTATGGCTTTATTAAATCCGCCATAAAATTTACAAGACCTATCTTTTAGATCGCAATATGGAATTCGTTTCCAATAAAATGAAAGTAGAAATGAAATTCGATTAACATTTTTGTTCCAAATTCCTTTTTGTCATTTTTTGGTTAAATCAATGTATTTCCTACAATATTAGTTGAAGTTAAAAAATATATTTCTATATATATATTTTAATTCCACCTTCATAGTAATTTTTTGCTCATATTAAAAGCAATATTTAATTGTTTTATGGTTAAATTCATCAGGGCCGGTATTCTCGGGTCCTCGCTTGGAGCGATATTGATGTCATTGAATGCAAGGGGATCAAAATTTATTGTTGTTTCGATTCTCTTGCCCTCTCCTCGCAATAGGAACGCTTTCCCCAAAGAGAAGAGCTTTATTTCACTCTCATTCGCATGTAAATAGAAAATTCTAATTTATCATTTTAATGAAACAGTATCCTAATAATGTTATAATTGTATATAAATCATTTATAATTGGAGTCATAAGGAATTGTAGTAATGTATATTGGACTAAGAACTAAAAGAAGCTAAAGAAATTGTTGCAGAGCCCCATTGAATTGTTTTAAGAGACCCTCTACCAATACAATTCAGTGATGACCAATTTAAAAAAATATTTTGGCTAACCAAAGACACTTTCAAATGTTTTGACACAATAAGAATATATCTGGCCGAACATATAAAAACTACCATAGGAAGAACTGTTTTACATTTTATTTGGTTTTAATTTATATAAACTTATTACCAATATGTAGCTGCTAGGTATTTAACATAATATTGATATACCATTAAAAGTTGTTAATGCTTTATAAATGTTAAAAAATGAAATGATTTCATTTAGTTATTGGCAGCATTGAAGTTTTTTGGTACTAACAACTACCAGCAAGATGTAGGTAATAATTATTGTTTGGGTCTCTCCCAATCATCAGTGAGTCTATGCTTTCACAAAATTATTGAGGTATTCAATAGACATGTATCTGGGATAATTAGATGAATTGACTGCACTCATGTTGCTCTATTTCACAGCTCAAAAACTGCTACTATAAAAAATGGTTGTAGATTAGAATAGAATTATTTGCGTTTAATTGGCAGCACAAGTACCGAACTAGAAACTATTTTGACAAAATATGCTTATATCCGGTGTTGCCATAACTAGTCGCTCGTGTTACAAATTTGCTAGCAGATGGGCACATGAGAATATAAAGATTCCATATCGCTACCAATTAAATCACTCCTTTTGGTAATTGCTAGCTTGTGACAGGGGTGACTTAAGAATACTGGCCCAGGAAGTGTATGTATACATATATAAAATAATAAAATATTGCTTATTAATAATTTTGTAGATCACACAAGCACTTCTTTCTATAGCATTTTTCAACCTATAGATATTACTGATGCTGCTATTTAAATATTGAATTTTGTTAAAAATCTGCATTTCATATTTAATAATGTTGAAAAAATGAATTGTATACAAAGTGAAATATAAATTAATCAAGTAAGGAAAAGTGATAGAGTAAAAATGCATCCCAGTTGTTTGAGATACATTTTTATTTAAATATTGTTGCTACGATTTTTTCATTATTCAATGAATCCGAAAGTTTTTATTTTCAAATTTCCTGTATTAACTATTGTATATATAATTTAGAATGATTATTGTGAGGAAAATATTTAAACCTAGTAGAGAGTCATATGAAAGTATAGTAAAGGATGTACAATTGTCTAAGAAAAGTGTTCCTCTTAAACTTTCTTTAATCCAATGTATATAGCAAGTACAATGTCCACTGCTTGATAGACAAAAATGGCATTTGTCTGAAATTCTGCATATTCTTACACATTCACTAGCTATACCTCAGTCTTTTATATAATGAAGTTTTTCAATATTACATAATTTCTATATGTTGTACTTTACCTACAAAAGGGTTCTTTAGTAAAAAAGCATTGTCAGTAATTTGATTAAATAATTATGAGTGAAATATTCAAAACGACTGAGGTTACGCCTATTGTTTCTGTTATTAAAATAAATCTACTGTTCTAGCCATGAAGGAAATGTCGAGTTAGGAGTCTTAACTTTGATATTGAACTGTTTCAATGTCGCTTCCAAGGCTTGCTGGTTTCCAGAAAAATATGCTGAGATGGCATTGTGGAAAAGTAGCAACTGCTTGTGCATCACTTTAATCTAAAAAAAAGTTGTATGTAACTCAAGTATCAAATGCTTGTCAGCAATTAGTTTGCAAAATAATTTACTTCAAGAGTAAGGAGACATTGATGGGTCCACAGTCCCACTATAGAAACAAAAATAATGTCACATGATGGATAATGAGAGTTAGAATGTCATTTCCCCTTTATAAGACAGTGACTTGATTACAGAATATTTTAAGTTTTGCATTTAGAACAATTAGACAAGGTAACTATTATGATTTTCAAATTAAAACTCAAATAATATATTATTCCAAAAGTTCTTAAGAGGTATAGTTTTTACACTGTAAATGTTATTTTGGATTTCATATTATATGAATTTATTATTATAAGAGAAAATAATCACTACATACTCTATTCTCATCCAAAAATTTCAGTTTAATTGTAACTTCGGCTCTGAGTTTCATGAACTGTTGTCTATGTACTTCATAATTTTGTTGAGCCTCTTCCAGTCCTATTGTTCCATCTGGTTTAGTGGAAAGAGATTCTAAATCTGTGCGATAAGCATCATATTCAATTCTTGAAGCTTCATATTGTCTTATACTTTGAAGGGTATCTTCGATAGTTTTGTTACATAATGTGTTTACTGAAGATATAAAAAAATTGAGAGCACCTAGGAGAGTTTCACCATTTTTTGTGAGATTCCTTTGAGTTTCACAGTTATATAAAAATTCTTCTTGAAGCTCTGGGGACTTCTGAGCAAGATCAGAAAATGCTTCACCCAAGGCATGCTGCAAAATAAATGAGAAATATTTAAAGCATTTAAATAGATTGATTCCATTCACACTGAAAATTACAGAATAAGAATTAATTATGAAGTCAGTAGAAATGGTTACTAGATTAGCCAATTGAAAATTGTTTTGAGTGACAGTCAATAAGCTTCTAATAGGTATGTTGTTTTGTAATGACAAATTGAAACTTCACAATACCAAAAAGAAATTTATAATTTTTAATTATTTCCAAAGGAAATCTTGATGGAATTGATAAAATTAATTATATAAATTTACTTATTTGTAAGCAAGTACTTTACCTGAGTTTGCACAACATGATAAAAATGGTTAGTTAATATTCTTGTTAATCGAAGAATATTAATATATTTTTTCTGAGTGTCTTTCAATTGTTCTATTCGATTTTCCAATTCTGAAACAATAAGAATGTCAATTATTTTTATGTATCACAAAAAATAGTTATATTATATGGGAGACAATGTTATTTTTATCATTATATGTTAATTTAATCGTTTTTGGTCAGAATAAATTTTTTTAATTGAAAATATCTATTTAAATAATGTGAACAATGCATTGGTAGACAAAAATACACTAAAAGTTGTTATATGTGGCTGCTTAATTTTACTTAGTACTGAATTTCATTTTATCAATTACACTATCATATCTTTATATGAGTAGATAAATGAAAATATAAATAAAATAAAATATAAATGTAAACCAACTTCCTGTTTTCTTTAATAACTGATATTTTAGTAGGCATTTGAAAAAAAAAGTAATATTAAAAATGGAACAAATGATGTTATTGAATTGAAGATATTTGATTAACAAATCACATACCTATGAAACATTTATGAATCATGAAATGAAATTTTTGTACTGTACAAAAATTGATTACTAAATATATATTATTTATATATTAGTATATAAATAACAAATCTCAAATAAATATCAATTATCAAAAAGTAACCAGCTAAAGGCTTGAAACTGAAGATAGTTAGATATAATTAATAACTTAATTTTGGCTCCCTTTTAAGGAAATATATAATTACCTGCATCAACTGTTCTAGAAGATTTTCCTAATTTTTCAAACATGATCTGTTTTGTACATTTGTAAGTAGATATGGACCAGTTTTTCAGGTTTTCTATCCGTGATGAATTGTTTCTGAACAAAGTTGAATCATCATTTGATATAGGAGAATTGAGTATTGATGGAGGATTGCTACCAGTAGATAAGCTCGTTGGGGCAGATCGAGGTAAATTAGAGTTACTTGAAGATGATGGCAATGTATTTGTTTTGTTCTCATTTGGTGGCGTATCTTTTAACATATCATGAATACTGGTTCTTTCACCATTTGCTATTGGGCTACTAATTTGCGACATTTCTATAAAACGCTTACCGCTTCTAATCTATATTATAATTATAGATAGATGCAATGTTATACTATAAATCACATTTGATCACAACACTTCGTTTTATAGAGGTATCAGTCTAATTTTTCACATTAACCTTGTATTTTCATTACAACTTCCAGCTACAATTCAAGTGATAACAATGACATTTGATGTTTCCAATAAACTTCGAATATAACTACGTGCTCCCATCTATTGTCGGATTTCTACATTATGTGAACATTTATAAGATATTTAATTACCTGAACAGTTTTTAAATTAATTTTAAATAAAAGTTTCTACTCACCTCAATATTCTAAGTATGTATATAAATCCAAGTTATTTAATAATTTAACGAATAATAAATAGTAAGACGTAGAAATCTAATTTATCTGAAAACTAGTTTTAATGTATCTAACACAGATGACTCTGGTAGATATTTATATATTTTAAAATTAAAAACTGGCATCAGAGATACGAAGATTATAGATTTTTGTTTTCAACATAATATAAAATAATGTATATTTATTCTCTCCCTATCTGCTTTTTTAATAAAAATTATCGATTTTCGCAGGGCTAATGTTTCCAAAAGTTCTTAAAATCTTCGTAGGCTGCTTAATTGATTCTGAATTGATTATTATACTGGTGACCATAATATGGAGCAGTCTATATCGGTTGTTGGTGGGTAGAAGTAAGGAGAACAACCTCTGTTATATGAAAAAGTGCCCATCGAAATGTTTTCAATAAGGGCAACGCCATATTTTCATCAGGGTAAATTTTAAAGGAAGCGCCAAATAATATTTATGCTATGGACAACTTTTTGTATACCGCAATTTTTTGAAATTTCCAATATTGTACTATAATATTAAATTTTTTAAGTCGGTATACTTCAATTCATCTACAATTGCTACATTCATACCAAACCTCTTTTTTACACCAGCACCATTTTGGAAGGCTTTTGAGCGTATCACTTTTTGAACATTTCTCCCATATGAAATATTTATCCTCCATAATCGGTAGAAATAAAACTATAAATTACTAGATTCTTCTAAGTACTTCAGTTCATACAAATGTGGTGGTACTGAGTAAAGAAATTAAATGAAGGACGAAGATACAGGAAAATCAAAAACTAAATATATGGATAAAACGAAAGATGAAATGAAGAACTGAATAAAATAGTATGTTAATTATAAATAATGTACAAATATTCAAACCAGTAATAAATCGACATTAAACTGAAACACGGGCAATTTAGTTTTATAATATACTGGTAAATTCCTATTTACCCTTATTTCTGATCGAAACCAATATAATAGAAATTATACAGGATGTTATTAATGTATAAAGTTATTTTATATTCCACTGCTATTAGCATATAAAACTTTTCAAACGATTACGGCTTAACATGCACAAGAAATTGTTAGACGGTCTATAAATCTATTTGTGGTTTTGTTCAATGTAGTTCTGTATCATGTGTAAATCGAGATCTTCTATACAATAAAATCTCAATAAAATTCAGTTAATTGAATTGCGTATTCTTGTTTTTGTTTATTGGCTTTGGAAGCCATCAATCAGTTAAATTCTTTTTTTGTGGCTGTTGAGGTAACACATCAACTAAGAACCTCCCTTTAACATGATTTCCAATTGAAGTTAGTGATATTTTATTTGTTATTGTTACTCATTTGCTACTTATTTTTCACCTTTTACGTTTGAGTATATATACAATTATTCAAAAGCTATTTTGTCGGACAAATTTTTTTCGGATTTCTAGTCATATTACCTACCGAATGCAAAAGCAGCAGTTTCGGAAAAAGTCATAGATAAAAAGTTTGTTGGGCTCACCGAAAGGGAGCTATATATGTGTAAAGTTTCAAGTATTATTAATCATTAAGTAGGAAGGTTTTTCTATTGTGAACTATAATTATTGGTGAAAGTGAAACTAATTTTCATACGACGGAAAGCATTTTTGAAGAGAGATATTTCAATCGCCCTATTTCGAGAGAGATTTTAGATAAGTTTCAACAAACAGGTAGTGGACATGATGCCAAACGATAGGGTCGACCAAATATAGGTATTGATAAACCAATTGATATAGTTGCAGAAATTGTACTAAGCCCTTCTTTTTTCACACTACAAGTAAGATCTACCTGTGTCAGTCATAGCAGAGTACCCAGGGTGTTGACCAAAACCAAATTTCACCCATACAAATTAAAAATAGTGCATCAATTTTCAGGTGACGACCCCGACTGGATTCTGTAATTCTGTGAAAATAATATGTCCACTACAATTCTCCAACAGACAATTTGTTTTAGTTTCGAAAGTAACTTTCTCCTTATTAGAAATGTTAATAATCAAAAACCACATAGTCGTGTCTCTTTTTTTGAATTTTAATTTAATCGGTGAAGTATATCTCGAGATGTTGGAAAATACAATTGAAACGTCAATTTTTCAAATTCTGGAAGATGGTGCATACTATTACTTTGCGGTAAGACATTATCTAGATGAGGAATATCCCTTTAGATGGATTGGACGACGCGGTTCAATAGATTCAGTCACTGTACCTAACACCTTAAGACTTTTTTGTTTTTGGTTTTAGTTGCTTGGTGACCGATGCCTATTACTTCACCTGTTGCCACTAGTAGAAAAGCTTACAATAGTACATTTTCGCGCTACAAATTTCATCAGTCTAAGTATCTCCGTTCAAAAGAAAATAGGGGACTTAGAAGCACTGTATATTCTCCACGTGTATAACAAATTTCTTTAAATTCAGTTTTGTTAAGCTTGAAAAAATTGTATCTTTTGTCATTTAATAATGTTCTTTGAAAAAACCTAATTTCATATTTTCAAATTCTCTACAGAGAGGATGAGTCTATTACCTAGGAAAGAATCTAGTAAAACTCCAATTGAATATTTTATCTCTTACTTTAATAGAAACATGTGACTCAGTCTTCATTAACACAGAAGGAAAATTAAAATGAGAAAAGTCAAAGCTCTATACAATGAGGTATATTGACTTACAGATAATTATTTACATTTACGTACAATAAATAAGAGAATAAATAAAAAAAAGAGAAAGAAGCGCGAGTCAGTCAGATTCTATATTGGGATGATTGATGTGTTTAGCATCGGAGACAGCCATAGATATGTCAGGAAGTGCAGTGGAGTCGTCCCATTCCCCGTGAGTATATCCATCTAATGCGTAGTCCTCATCATTAGTGGTATCTTCAGACGGTGTGGTAGTTGGTGTGGTGGTAGGAGTAGTAGTAGTAGGTGTGGTAGTAGGTGTCATAGTTGTGGTGGTTGTCTCAGTATCGATTCTTTTTCTAACGCCTTTTTTCATCTTCTTTTTCCTTTTCGGATCACTCACTAAAGGTTTGTCACTATTTAACTTATTTTGTTTCTTTTTATTGTTCACATTTCTTTGGCACAGTTCACTGTCTTTATCATCGTCACACTTATGAATATTTCGATTTTGCGCCTTATGTTTCGAAACATTTAGTCTTTTTTGACAAAATTCGGGGTCGTTTTCGTCATTCGAACATTTTCGTTTCTTCTTACGTTTCCTTTTTTTCGGACAACGCTGGTGAGAAGGATGTATTTTTTGGTTTGTATGTGTTATGGGGGGACACACATGGCCGTGGTGCCTCATTGGATGCAGTTCTGGGGCTACATTTCTTGTGAGTACTAGAGTATATGATGATAGTTTTCCCAGCGGTTTTCGAGCTCGTAGGACCACCTTCCTGGATTGACCCCGTTGGTTCAGGGCCAGATAAAAAGTCCTCTTTTCATTTGAGTATTTACTGGAAGAGTATGTATTGTAGTTAGATTGTTCGATGGTCTCATTGAAAACGCATTCGTCTCCAAACTCTCTCTGAAACAAATAAATAGAATAGGTTAGTTTCAAAAAACTTTCAAACATAATTTGTAAAATATTCTAAAAGCAGTAAACTTGAAGAAAGGCCTCTAGGTAATAGTAAATTGTGAGAATACTTAGACACCTATATTCTGACCCATCAAACCTTTTAAAAAAATTGAACATTTAGAGTATTTTTGAGAAGATGCAAAGAAAATAGGTCAATGCAAAAGAGAATTTATAGGATATTTATTGGAAAATGCGCCTATTTGCTAAAAGTCCTGGAATAAAGTAATTTTTTATTCCTTCAAACCGCCCACGTATATTTCTTTTCTTCCAAGTTTTATTAATAACGAATTAATTTATGTAACTCTGAACATATTGTTGACCCTCTCTCTTGTAGGTCACCAGCCAAGTCTCTTAGATATAGTTACTCATATCCCTTAAAAATATGGCTGAACGATTGTTAGGGTTAGAGGACTCTATCGGATATATTACCGCCTAAAGTATTCAGTGCCAATTCAGTAACAATAACTTTAATTTTCAAAGCCGAATTGCATTGAAATTAGCTGTAACTCATTCGATTAAAAATGTTCCAAGTCCGTATTGTTATTTAACTTTCTGAGGATACGTATCCTGTAGTTTTAAATATGTAGGCGTTTAAGGAGGTACATACTCGTATTTTCTTGGTTAATTTAAAAGGTGTCACGTCACTATTATGACATGGTATGTACGTGTAAAATAAACTTTTATTAGGTACCGACTGAGAAGGGGTCCGGTATCTCAAATTGGTTGCCCTTATAAGGTATAAAATACCTCCTCAAGTATTTTGACGTAGGTACATTGTCTCCTTACATACAGCGGGACCGACTTACTATTGGGAATGATTTCGTTTTATGTGGTACACATAATTTGAAAGTTTTGTCTATACCTAATAAAAAATTTTATATATGATGCTGTTTTTTAAATCACCACTTTTGGAATAAGGAATCATATTACTAAATTAAAATTATGCGTTTTCTCTACTACTACTATTCAAACTAGTAGTAATTGGCGCTTCATTTTATTAATAGGTATGATATCGTTTCTGTAAAACTCATAGATTAGATAAAAAGTGTTATTATTCTAATGTAAACATTGAGCACAATAAGCTGTTACGATGAGAGGTTGGCTTATAAAACACTTCTTCCAAATGATGTATTATTCACTCCTAGATATGCGAAAAGTGTTGATAGTAACTCATGAGATTATGCATATTTCTAGAAACAAATTAAATGACTTTTGTACCGCCATTTGGAAGAATCTTTATAGCTTTTTGCATATTTTTTATAGCTTCTGATGTATGTATTATCATTTCGAAGAATTATACTGTCAAAACTTGGAAAGTATGAGGCCTTTCTTCTGGTCAAAATTTGTATTTGAATTTGGATGCTGATCATTGGAATCACATATTGATTGGTTAATGGTTTAATTGATTCAAATTGTGAGATAATGTTAATGTCAAAGGAGAACTCGTTTTGCCTTTGATTCTTGCCGTTAACTATTAAGGAGGAATTTCTCGATCTGTTGGTGATATTCATATTGAACACACGTTACAGTTAGACCAACACTTACAATTACACTGTCTGTCGTACGTTTTGATAACCAAGTTATCGTCTTCAGAGAGAGTTTACCTTATGGGATGCGCGTCAGATAGTGTAATTGTGATTGTTGGTGTTGTGGTATTGTATAAAGTGGGTTCAGTATTGTTACCTATAGTAAATATAATTGATCAACTAAATGCAAATTTCCGAATATAATGACAATAACCAATTACCAATTCACTAAGTTCACTTTCGGTTTCCACGTAGTAATCAAAACGTGTCGCAGATATTGAAAAATATAATGTTGGTGTAATGACGCGAAGTGTGCTCGGTTAAATTCTATTCTACAATTTTTTTGGAGTAGTTTTCTCCAAATGATTGTCGAATTCTTTCCGAAAAATGAGTTTATTTAATGAAACTCAAGTATGCATCGTCGATATCCTATTATGACGCGGTTAATGAAACAGAAAATATGTGAAACTCTTTTATAGCTTTTAGAATATATTTGCCCAACTTATAATTAATTTATTATAAAATTTTCAAAGAATTGTTGCATTTCCGTGGTACTCTGATGCTTAAACAATCGTTTACAGTTTCGTGACAGGTAGACATGAACGACGAGTTTAAGTCATTGTTTTCATTTCAAAAAAATTTCGATACCCCTTTAAACGGGGTTTTAAATGAACAATTCCTGATAACTAAAGGAATGTACGTTTGTATATGAAATTAATTTCAGGTCGCCCTGTATATTTAAAGACAACTGTTTTTATTTTTTGTAAATCGGCGTGGAGATAGCCTTTTAGAAACGTAAGTAGATGTAATTGTCCATATTACTACTAGCATTAGATATTCATATTCATGCTGAATTGAAACATCGGGTTCTCATTTATGGCGTTATGTTATTCTTATCTGGGAATCTGCAATAGCACTAAAAATAAAACTTGTCAAAGAAAATCACTATCCCGCTGTCTGTAAATTACAAGGAGGAATGTATAATGGGGGTTGAATCTTTGATCTTATCTATATGTATGTATGTATATAGATATGTTCTCTTTGTGCGACATGGTATAACTTTATCCACTATAGGAGGCGATACTGATATCTATCACAAATCTCATTCTACAACAGATTGTGTACAAAAAGATAGTTGAGTGTGGTAACTTTATTTATTAGAATTCAAATCGACTGTGAAGAAGATAATTCTTTCTCACTTACTCTTTAAATGTTATAGTTAATTATTTGTTAATAGGTAGTTTAGTAGAATGAAGATTGGAAAAAAATTAATCAAGTTAACTGAGCAAAATAGAATAGTTCTTTTGGATTCTCTCTTTTATTGGAAACAAAAGTATTGAAGAGAAATAAGAAATAATATTCTCTTATTACATCACCTACCAATAAGTTGTTGTTAATTTTTATTTAGTATGAAAATTAATAAAGACTGACCCAAATGAAGAGGAAGGAGAAAGCGGTAAGGACATTAAATGTATTAACAACGATGATAATCAACTAATTGTAAGTAATTTTTCGATATTTAATTTATTTATTTACTAGTTGTTGCTCGTGGCTTGCTCGTATAATCTAGTATAATCCTCAGAGACAATATTAAAAAAATTACTGGAGTACAGGTAATCTTAGTTTATGTATAGTTTAGAAAAATAATATGTATCTAATAATTATTCTTAAATATTTCACTCCTTTTAATGAGTAGTGTCGAAAAATTATAAAGTATATTACATATTTTTTCGCAATAATAAATTAATAAATTTTTTGAAATCGCTACTAACAAAAGTCACGAAGTTTTATATAAATTTCTATACCCTGTTTTGCACGGTTTGGTTAACTTTTCCACAAATATTTCTTAATGCGTACTTACATTTGTAACGACACATTGGAGCAGTAAATGTTGCTAAATTATTTGGAGAAGAATAGTACTGACCGCGGGAACAGATTTTACTAAGATGTTGATGTTCTTCATACCCGTAAGTTATACAGGCCTGACTATAAAATAAAATTCGATAGTATCAATCTTGAGCCCATTTACTACATTGGGTTATAAATTGAAATTGATGAAGTTTTCATAAACAACTTTATCTATTTTCTCCACAAAGGGGGTAGAATTATAAAAATACTAATAAATGTGTTTATTATTTTTCAATTTCTAGCCTAGACATAAAAATGTAAGTATCTACCCTCCGATGGTTGAATTTTTAAAAGAGCTGAAATACTTATTATTTTGTGATCTTAAACCTAAAATTCTAAGATCTTAATTTAAAAACTGACGGATTTCCTAGTGTAAAAGGAACCCACAATTTTCATGATTGTATCTTTATTATTTTAGTCGGTGTGACGACAAATCAGTCAGTTAGTTAGTTAGGATATGTTCTTTTATATATTTAGAAAAAAAATATATTTTAAATATTACGTTTTTTTGTGCAGTTTGAATAACATTAAAATCTCATGAATGAAAACTACACGACTTTTTTTGTTATAGCTAATATCTCGATTCTTTTGATATAGATTGTATTACATTGATAATAACTTTGGAGGCAAAGAACTTTATAAACTCCTTTAGATAAATTTGGGAAATCATCTAGCCAGGATAGTGTTGTGAATTTTCGAATTCAGCTGCAGAATTTTCCAGTTCAAATTTCATTTTGTTCTTATAAATTCTTTGTTGTCAGACAGTTGTTGGTTTAAATTTATTTTGTGGTGCATAAACTATCAACGGCATCGGTATAATTTCTTGCATTTCATCCAGTTCGTTAAACAAACTGAAGAAATAATTAATAATCAAATATTTCAATATTTCATGTAATACCTACCATAAATTAACAAAATCATTAGTTTGTAGCCAGATACCTCTGATATTACTAATATTTAATTCAATTTGCATACAAATCAGTGAATCTTGTGAAAAATATTCTCTTTATATTCTTCAACTATATAGAATTAACTTTATTTAATAAAACGAAATGGATAATTTTTATTTGCTCATCAAAACTGAGAGTGTAACAAGTTGGTAATAGAGCTTCAAGATAAAAACAGTATAATGCAAATAACATTGTGTAAAAAAGGTAAAAATAATCTTCAAAATCTTTACAATCTTAAAGCGAAACACTCTGAGTTAAAAATATGAAATATCCCAATTATCTCGGAAGCTCATTATGTTCTAGAATAAAGAGGCAACAATGTAAATACCACCATAATACTGGTCCTTGTTACGAAACCTTTTTAGATCAAAATTTATAAAAATCGTACCACCGGTTAAATTGGACCAAAAAATAAGAGTGAAGTTACATAAATTCCCACCAAGCTGAAAATCAGTGAAATTGTCTAAAATATAATTAAAAATAAAATATTTCCCTATCCACCCCATGTATGGGAAAATTTTTATTCAAGGTCAAGGTCAAAAAATGGGTTTTTCGCGATTTTCACGGTAAGTTTTAACATAAAAATACCTTAGACGTATCAATACTTTTTTTCCTACGAGGCACCGTTTCTGAGATATAACGATTCAAAAAGTTGTAAAAGTTATAATCGTCATATGCATGAGTACGCCACGTAACTGAAAAAACTATTTTCTTTCTTTCTCAAAACCAGGAAAAGCTCAACATCAATCGGAAATCTATTTATCTAATTATGCAATGTGTCAAAATCATGTACTATTTTTACAGTCAATAACTGGCTGTGAAACGACATCTGCATTTTACAGGAAGGGTAAATAACAGTTTTCAAGATGTTAAAAAAAAGATTTAGTTCAATATGCTAAGTTTTTGTAAACAATAATTCTAATCGACTAGAAGTTATTACCAACGGCATTCGGTTTCTTCTTTCTATGTACAGAACTCCTAATAAAACTACCTACTTAGATAAGTATCGATGTGTGTGTATGTTATGACGATTACAACTTTTACAACTTTTTGAATCAATTATATCTCAGAAACAGTGGCTCGTACGAAAAAAAAAAGTATTCATACACTTTTTGTAGATAATTTTATGATCTATAATTTTTGTCAAAGGTATTTTTATGATAAAACTCACCGTTTTGCTGGAAATTGCGAATATACTAATTTTTTTGACGTTTGACTTGAATAAAATGTTTTCCATACACGGAAATAATGGGGAACTTTCAAGTTTCACAGTTGATTATATCAGTGAACACCTTCACTGATTTTCAGCTTAGGAAAAATTTATATAACTTCTAATGTCTAAATTGACCGGACTACAAGCCGTTTTCGAGAGAGTTTGAGGCATTCCGTACTGTGTATATTATTCCCTTCATATATTCATATATTCCCTTATGTTGGCTAACTTCATTTAATCCAAATTACAACTGACCCATATATTTTGTTATTTCAGTTCCAAAAAAACTACATTTAATCAACTTATTATAATGCGTTATTTCACTTTGATATATATGTTTTATTTTAATTCAGTTTAGTATATTTATATTTATCAAATTTCGCAAAAAAATTGAGCAATAAGGATTTGAATCCTATATAAGTGAGAGAAGGGCAAGGCAAGGAAATGAGAGATTTTTATCTTTCCAGCGAGACCAATTTATGAGATAATTCTGATAATCTTAAGCTCTGTGGATCTTTATTGTTGGTTTATGTGACAGTTCGGTCTCGATATAAGAGGATTGAGTCTCGAATGGGAATGATACGGCCTAAAGAAGAATCGACGAAAGACAACGGACAATTTACATGAAACAAGCGTTAGGCGGTATCGTTCTATTTTTTTCATGGAAGTGTTTGAGGGCAAGCCGGTCATGAGGATTTCTGATCATTAATTACTATATCAGACAAGAATTTCATTGTTTCTAACATCCTGAACACATTTCGGATCTAGAATAATATATTTCAACATTGTTTTCCTTTAAGAATAAATGAAGGTAGTAAACATTTTACTTTTTATTGAGATAATTATGTGTTAATTTTATTAGTCAACCACCGATAACACCACACATTTTTGGAATGCACAATGATTAAATATCGCACGTGAAAAGTTTTCGGTCAAACTTATTGTAGGTCAAATAAAGTGTTAATCGAAAATCGCGAACTTGTGATTACCTAATATACTCAATAAGGAAAAAATATTATTACTAAAAAGTGCAAAATAATTTTTGTCATTAGACAAATTACTGATGTGAAAATAAATTATTATTATAGCGTGGGGTGCTATGTGTGTCAGTTTTGAACAACTTTGTGTTTGGTAACCAATAGATCTGAATCTGAATCAGAGTTCGGAGTTGTCCGAACGATTTTTTCGATTAATGAAATTAAATTATTCTCACTTTTTAGTTTGATTATTCCAAAAAGTTTTAATTTTTCCAAACTATAATTTATTCATTACTTTTTAGTGTAACCAGCTATAAAAGCAT
This sequence comes from Diorhabda carinulata, assembly GCF_026250575.1. Taxonomy (NCBI): domain Eukaryota; kingdom Metazoa; phylum Arthropoda; class Insecta; order Coleoptera; family Chrysomelidae; genus Diorhabda; species Diorhabda carinulata. The sequence goes on along the minus strand of NC_079460.1, from coordinate 8,431,227 downwards.
GTTATAAAATCTATTCTTTAGTTTGATTATTGCTAGAAGTACAGTTTTTATTTTTTTTAAACTATAATTTATTTTTGTGTTTTTAGTATAACTCTAAAAGCGACCTGGTCTGGACCAATCAACAGATCAAACTTCAATCATTCTCAGAATAAAATTTTTCGGTAGATGTAAAGATTGAGATCTTGACACTATAAAAGTTTTTTCGAAAGGTTAATAAAAATCGGAAATAACTTCTAGTTTTTCGCGTATTATCCTTTTCCTGTTAGTACAAATTTCACAAATGCAGCGTCACCCACCATTTTTTAACCCTGAAATGAACAATCCATGGTCGCAAGTTAATGCAAGGCTTCCCTGCCTTCTGCCGGGAAAATTCTCATACTGTTTTTGTTCTTCTGGATTCATGAATAATTATTTTTTTCAAATTAATTCCCATTAGATCGATGGTTTATTTTGTCTAAAAATCTATCAAATTTTCCTCGATTTTCCCATAAAAGAATATATTTTTTTTGTCATTCCACTCAGTTTTATTAGATTATTACTTAGTTTGGTGGATTCATGGTTATTTTCATTAATGTCTTATAAATCATTTCATTATATTAATTGAACAAATCTGAGCCCGTTAAATTGTTCAATTAAACGGTAATTATTATTATTTGAATTGATCTATGTATAAATATTTCTCCATAACGTCTATTTTAACAGAAACAAAGGCGGGTGGCCCTTTTAATGTCTCATATTTCATCCTCACCTTTCTTGCAGTCGTAATATATGTTAAATTATCTAATTGCCCTTCACGTTCCATGACTAAAAACTATTTATACGCTCGAGCTATTAAAAATATGTAAATGTAGGTACTAGTAAATATAATCTTATGAAATAATGTCTATAGTCAGTAGTTACAATGTATTTTTTATAATAACCAAAAATATCTTTTGATTTTGGGCTATATACAGGTTGTTAAAAATATTTCTACGGACGATTAATATAAATTTATTCTGTAAATTCTATTAATGACATTCATACGAGAATTAGCAATATTGTAACTGCTAAATACTTGGAACTAACACACTTTGTGTTTCAAATGCGTAAATAGAAACTTTCGAACGAACTTTATTGAGTTTCAGGATACGTTTCGAAATAGTATGAAAGTTGTGGATAACTAAACAACTATGATTTTTTCTTAAGCCTCACTCAGTACCTTTCAACAATAAATACCGAAAGTCTCAAGAAGAATTAGAATTTTTGTAGAGTATGTCAAGTGGAAATTGAAATAATCGAGTTTGTAACCCTTTAAACCCAAAAAATGGAATATTTAATAAAATTAGGGTGCAACCTATTAGTGTTTATAGGCAATTCGATTAAATGGAATGAGGTAGTACATGACAAGCTCTCTCAAGATATACTTAAATATTTGAGTAATTATCGATAATTATTTTTTATTATAGATACCAGAGCCACTCTGTATATTATGAGATGTCATCAAACTGAAGGAATTAGGAATTTATCAAGAGAAAATCTGCGCGCTATGATCATCTAAGATTCCTTTGTACAAGTGAACAAAAGTTTATTGAACGATTGCAAGGCGAATTTGGTAAAGAAAGTCCTTCATGAGTCACTGTGTTCCGCTGATTAATGTGAATTAAAAAGTGGATAGATATCTCCTGGTAATGAGACACGTGCTGGTATGTTCTGTTCTTCAATTACTGTTTAAAACATTCAGAAAAGTATGATCGAAGAAGACCTAATATTTACCTATAACATGATTGAGGCAACTCTTGATTTTTTTATCCATAACAGTAAATTCAATTTTACATGGTAATCTTCATGTGAAATAAAATGATACTTGTTGCGTGTCACGTATGCTCAACGATTTTCAAAACGTAAAGCTAGTAAGAATCGCGCGAGAAACGTTAGAAATGTTAATTAATGGTGGAAACCGAATTTTTTTTAATAGTAACAGGTGACGACACATACATACACCACCAAATTTAACATGCAGTTCTTGGAACAGTTAATATTCACGGGTTAATGTTGCATCACGATAATGCATCGTCCCACACTGCACAGCAGGCAATTGAATTTTCGCATGAAAATAATATATAAGCCTAATTTTGCCAAGTGTGATTTCTGCTTATTCTTTAAACTAAGAAACATTTACGTGGTCGACATTTCACGGCGTAAAATTAGATAGATTAAAGAAGAAGCATTTAAGCTGTGGCTACAAAAGTTCGTTAACGTTGGTGGTGAGTATGGACATAAATAAAATCATTTTCCTAAAAAGTTTTGTTTTATCCTCAAAATAGCGTCACATGTGTCTAAAAAAATCTATTTTATAACCCCCAAATGTATTCATCAACTTACGCCAGCACAAAAATAAAAACTATACTACTATTTTATTTGGATGGAAACAGTTGTAAGAAATATCTAAAAACTATCGTCTCAATATCTCAATAAAGTGGAACATGGTCGCAGACCCATGAATCATCCCTTATAATCCCCTATAATACCCCAATTAATAACAGTCACAACAGATCGGTAGATATTTAATGGGATCTTTTAAAAGGTGGCGACAGCCAAATTAATCGCACAAGGACTTGTATAATTATTAACAATTTTTCAAATGATTTATAGAACAAAGCGTTCAGAAATTTTTTCACACCCAAAAGAAAATAATAAAAAGAATTTAAAAGCTCTATATATTAGAAAAAAAAAACAAATTATGGAAAATATACTTATTACATCAGAAAGCTAGAAGGAAAAAAACTAACAAACATATATAATGCTCCGATGACAGGAAACAAGAAAGGAAAGAAGGAAACAAGACACGAAGGAAACGTTGAACAAATTGAGCTGGGAAATACTGAAACACCGAGCTCAACAAGAGAATTTGAAGTATTTCGAAGAAAAGCGATGAGATTAAGCATATAGAAAAAATATACTAGAGGAATTAAAAAAGAACAAAAAAAGTTAAATGGGATAGCTGATGAAGATATTGAAATGGATGTTAGTGATTACTCCATAGCTAACACGTTTTGCGTTGTCATAGATAGACTCAGATTCGAATTAGCAATTCGATATCGATTTTAGCTTGAAATTTTTATTTCGTATGAAATTGAGTGACTATTAACTATCGACTTTAAGTGAAGAAATGCTTCATACTTTAGTTGATTTATGTGCGGAGTCAGACCTAAAGAACCATTTTTCATATGACAATGTAATTGATGATTTTGTAGTTACATTGTGTAATTATATTTTTATATTATTAAATATGTTTTGACGTTAATCCTCGCAATTTACTTATCTGCGGCAATAAGAAGAAATCATTGGGTACCAAATAAGGACTGTATGATAGATGACCCATCAATTCGATGTTTTGACTGTTCAAAAACGTTTGTTTGAGATGATATGTGAAAGCTCGTATTGTTGTGGTGAAGAATGATCCGTTTTCTACAAATGGTTTTCCTGATTTTATTGAACATTTCCTGCACACACATGCTGGTGTGCCATTCAGAACTGATCGTTCTAGATTGGTCTAATGTTTCGGGCGCGAACAACTTATTTTGGTTTTGGCTCGTCTTGAAATGCCCATACAGTCGATTGTTGTTAATTGTCGTATTCATATGAATAGATCCATGATTCGTCACCTGTCATGATCTTATAGACGTTTTTTGAAGCATACGATTATCAAATTATGCGGTATCCAAGGAGAGCAAATTTTTTTGCAGCTAAATGTTTATGCAATATTGAATGTATGCGAGTAAAACTAACGCCCAAGTATACCTCGATATGACGGTATGTCACATGATGATCTTGCATCATCGATCTTTTCTGACATAACAGCCGATTTTGGACGACCTTCACGAAATTCATCCTGTACCGAAGTGTGACCATGATTAAATAATGTCTTCTAGCAGTTCTTTTCTATGAAGATAACTGAGAGTTTCACACAGTTTTCAAATGATAAAAGTGAGATTTTTTTATTGTAATTTGAATAATTGTGAACTAAGGTGTCGAATTTTAGAGGTTAGTGAGGCGGCGGAAGATTATTAATCTATAGATGGCCGATCTGTAAATTCGTCACTACTACTTGGTATCTGTTTTTGAAGAACAGTAAAACTATTTGTGAACTGCTAATTATATTGAAAAAATTGAAATAAATTTTGTGGTAATTATACTTACCGATCCGTAAAGCAATCCACATCTAGCCATGCACAAATACTGACAGGTAGCTACTCCTTGAATCTTCATTTGGCCGATACCAACTGTCGTTCGCTGTAGTATCGCTGAAATTAAAAAGGTTCTGGTCAAATATCTGGCTATAATCATGGTATTACACACAAAAAATTCTTAAAAATGAATTTATTGAAAAAGGCATGCTATTGTCGAAGCCTCTTTAGATTATTTCACTGCTGGCACAACTGACTTTATCATTTCTCATTTAGCTTGTTTAAAGCTACAAGATTTTCTACAGAAAATTCATCCTCGGCAAACTGGAAACAATTCCAAACTTACATTCATGAAATCCTCTGTAACTAGGTCTGAAACATGAATTTATGAGTTATAGAAAACAAATATGTTCTTATATCGCTGTCGAAGGATGTGCTTACCAGTTCTTGCGCTTAAAGAACCCAATTATCAAAAGTCCTACTGATTTACCATAAAATTTTTTGGAAAACTACAGCTTATAGTGTGCAGAATAAATTTGGGTTGAAATTCAAGTACCCTAAACTGGATGTACATTGCTAATTTGAGACCTATCATAAGGAGATATTATTTGGAATAGCAGAACCAACCAATGCAGGAATGAATGGGATGGAAACACCAGATAGGAAGAAAATATCATCGAATGGTACACATACGGTTCGTAAACAAAGCAAGAAAGTGGGATTGAAGTGCACGTTACCAAACACTCTATGAGTATGTAAGAAGTCACAAGCATATTTTAAAAATAATTTACTGAATTTGGGAAATCCACTCAATTCAGATCAAGAAAGGAAGAAATATGAATGCAGAGTTAATAATCATATCTGTTATCCAAGTAACCATTAAAGCGCTGAGTTCTTAAGACTACTCGACTAACTAGGCAGGGTACACTGGAGTAGAAGGAAATGAGATGATAAACTAGTAAAAAAGGGGACCTAAACATTTTTATGGGGGGCCAGAACCATTGTGTCAAATTATCACCGATATAAAAAAACGAAGAAAGTATTGGAATAGAAGGAGAACAGAGTAGAGCTGAGACAATCGAATACACTACCGGGAAACTCTGACTAGAAGCGAACGGAAGAATGCATTAGCCGGAGGAAATCTGTATTAATAATTTCGACGGGAGATTGCCGACTGAATGAACATCACAAGAAGGGCAAGCCGGTAGAAGAAGACGACTACTGAAATAAAGAAACTATTAGTTTCACAATCAGTCTTCTGAAACTGAATAGAAAAAGGGTCACAATGGATGTTTCAGTGGATTCGTACCACCTCAAGGATACATACATTTATAAAAAATCGGCCAATCTCAGATAGAGACTATTTCTATAGGTTTATGTTTATATGTTAATATGCTTCAATACGTTGTTTACTTTAGATTTTAAACTAATACGAATACCAACAAAGCCTGTCGCGATTCCAAGACACTGAAAAAAATGCGATAATTGATGAACCCTAATATTGATCACAAATTTTTATTACTAAATATTATTTTGATAAATTAACGAAAATAATAAGCTCAAGTATTCTAAAATTTGTAATGAGGCATCCCTGTACACTTACAGTTAAAGCTTCCATCATTTTTTATGTACAAATATATTTTTATAATCAAAAATAATATACAAAGTACTATCTTCATCTACAAAATAAAAAAAAATCATTATTGCTTTTATTTATTTTCTTAAAATTTATCACATGTATCTTAGAGTTTAATCCAACAAACTTTGACATGAACTTGTGTTCTAACTAAAACAAAACGAATTTACGAAAGATTTATAGTTCTAAGTTGTAGTATATTATTATTTATTATCTATAATTTATTAATTATCATATTTCCGAGGTCATCGTAGACAGAAACTGCCGAAAAGTGAAATAATAATTAGTTATTGGTTTTTTAAGAACGCCAGTGAAACTATTCAAACTAACACTCATTTTTCACTGATACTAGTATATTGTTCAACGACTGATAATCTACACAATATTTCACTACTAATGTTTTTGACGCTGGTGACACAATACTAATAATATCGATTCAATTTATACTGCCAACTGTCACTTAACTTATTGTAATGATCAAGTTTGCACTAAAGTTATTATTAATAATTTATGCTGCCTTTTGCATTATATAATAGCCTAAGTGATATGATAAAATGATCTTTTCCATATTTGGATTTTAATTACAAATTTAAATCTTGTCCTTTGACATCTAGTTATATAAATGATTATTCCTGACTTGTAGTTACTGTTCTTTGTTAGTTACTTTTTATATTGTGTTCTTAAATCTACAATCAACAGAGATGTTATATATTTTATACGTCTCTTGAAGTAAATTCTTGTATTATTCAGACAAGACGCTTTGACAAGATAAGTTAAGTAGATATATTCATACAGAAAGTACATATGCATAACTAGTGGAATTATGTCTCCCTTATTTCAAAAAACTAGAGCTATAAACTAACGCTTCACTGCAGTGTTTGCTTCGCATTCAATAGTAGTGGGATTGAAGCTTAAAATAGTTTGAATATCTATACAAAATTCACAAAAAAATTGACAATTATTTGCGAATAGCAATATTATTGAAGATAAATTGTTAGTGCTAATCGTACTTTCATACTTTTTGTAAGAAAATTATGATAATAGTTGACAATAAGTTGTAGACTAAGGGGTAAGTCAGAAAAGTACCCGTACAAAGAAGACAGACAAAAAATACATCGGGTGCATCCTTTTTTACGAGAAAGATTTTTAGTAAGGAACATTTGAAGCATTATTGGGTGATTTCAGAAATGTGAAACGACGTTTTCCAATGTTCTTTTGTTCATATATTTAAGGTTAAAATGTTTCAATTTTGTAATAAATTATTTAAGCATAGTTTTAGATTAACATAGGGATGTTTTATTACAATATTAAATCCAACTCTAAGGGTCCATTTTACACAAACCTATAAGCTGACTGTTTGCGGTAATCCTAGTGGCAGAAGGGAGGCATATTCATTAATAATATATCTGATTCAGGGGTTTAGACGACTCTTTCTTTCGGACAAAACGTCCGTCTGAAAACTTCGATACCTTATTTTTATAAGATCTGTTACTTGGAATGGGTCTGAAAACGATGTCGGGTTCAAATTTTGAAATGATTGGGCACGTCATAACATAAATTTTGCAATTTACCGGACGTCATAATAGCGTTGATATGAATTTTTACATGTGTAATATTTTTACTCTGCCCTCATTACTTCTTGGGTAGCGTCAATTGCTTGCTTACGTCACCTGCGCCGATCGAGATCCGCCCGACAAGCTACAGCAGCATCCATATCACGTTGTTCTGTTTCACCATACTATCGCGTCGTATTAGTTATATTTTTTGTTAGGATGTCGAAGCCTGGATCTACAAAGGTTCTTTATAAATATTGTATTGTATCAAAATGTCGCAACACCACAATTACTGCACCAAATAAATTATTTTTAAGTATTCCTAAGGGAGAAAAATGATGGAAAAAATTATGTGATTATGTAATGAAAAAGGACAGTAAAATGCATACTGTTCTATCAAGTACAGGTAATCGTTTTTGTTGTGAAGATCATTTCGAGTTAAATAGGTACTTTAATTTTTTGATTAGTATATTCAAAATTTAAACCATCCGATCTAGGATAGCTTGATGTATTATTGTAAAAATAGTGTAGTAGCTTTAAGGTGTTACTTTTATTTTGTTTTTTATTGCATTGGCGTTGGGTCTAGACGGGATCTACCCTAAATATTGTTAAAAAAGGGGCACCACCGGTTTTTCAGAAATAATAATTTTTCAAATTCTCGTTTAACATAAAACAGATTTCACCCCTAGAGTATTTTAATTATTTAATGATGAGAATCAGGTACTTTTTTACTCGAACACCATAAGTCTAACAAAGGCATTGCAAGGGAATTTATTTTGGGTAAGTTATATGAAGAACCTCGAAAAAACTCTGCTCCATTTTCATCATTATATCCACTCTTTATCGTCAAAATAGTACTTTAGCCAGTAGCATTTTGTCAAATAGGCCGGCCGCCTGGCGCTATAAAATATATACCGACTTTGTAAGTTAATACTAATTCTATCGACCACCATTATTCTGTTGTATTTCTTTCCGTTGAAAAACCATAAACTTTTTTTTTAATTTTCCAAGCCCATTGTACTACCTCTGGCATATTAGTCTATTTTAGACAATTTGGGACAACAGACGGACTTCGTAGATACTCATGGTGATGTAAGATGTAAATGTAAAATTACCAGTTGGGATGTTTCTACAAATAAATTCGTAGAAACTTCCTGTATTAATCTATTTTTTTAGTAAACTATTAATTTTATTTTATTAACTCCGAATTTTCCAATATTGAGTGGCTCAGGTACAGTATTAATACTTTTCATTTTTTCTGCACCTGTTGCCGTATTATAAATAAAATTGCAATAACATCAAAGATTGACTATATACATTGAATGTAGTTTGGTTTGTTAGTTCTATGTATTTTGTATGCAATCGATAAGAAGTGGTTTGTATCTCTTAAAACTTCAAAGACCACCCGGTTTAACGGCAACATATCGTGCTGCTAGTATTTTGATTAGGTTGCCCTGGAAAGGTTATAAATAGAGATGTTATTGGATTTATTGTCCCTTTTTTAGATTGCCGTGTTGGGTCTCGAAGGAAATTTTTTTATCTTGAATAAATTAATTTTTTGTTATCTGTAATAATTATAATAAATAAAGATAATAGGATATTTGTAAACTGAACTTCTCTAAATAGAAGCAGTTTTTGTGTGATAAATTTGGGGCTAATTGATTTTTTGGTGACAATAAAAATAAAATGTTATGACAGATTTACGTATATTTCACCGATATGAAATGGCAGGAAATAATTTAGAGACTATTTTAATAAAAAATAATGATTATTCTTGATATATTTATCATATTTCACTGTGTTAACAAAATAATATGTATGATTAGGTTAGTTACATGTAGGATTTTGAAATAGTTTGGCTAAGATTGTAGACAATGTTAATTTTGGATATCTTTCGAATCTAATCAAAATAGATTCCATCGCGTATTAATGATTTTCTAGATAATAAAGCTTATTTTAATAAAGGACATAAGAAAACACAATTTTGCATTGTTAAGAAATGGCAGAGACACACATAACGTTAAATCAGTTTATCCCTTTCTCTTCGTAGTTATTTACCTAAATAGACTTAACTACAGTTTATACTTTATTTTCATTAGACAAGGAAACATAGTATGCTAGAATACAACATTCATCAGTGTCGTTGGATATATCATAGTAAATAAAAGTAGAAATATTTTCTTTTTCTTTCTTTGTAAATAATTTGGTACTTTAAAAAATTATGAAATAAAGCACCACTTGTTTGATTTGAAAACATTTTCAGGCATAAAACCAACATGTGAAAAATCAAAATCACTTAAGTCACTTTTTTTCATAATAGCTCTCAAAATTTGGTCTTTTATGATATTGTATTTTGAAAATATACCATTTTAAGAAATATTATAAACACAAAACACAACTTTGACTTTATTAGTTCCCAAGTAGGAAATTGAGCTACTTTCAAATCATTTCAATCACACATTACTAATAAATTTAAATTTGTACCATTTTATGTACAATGTCGAATAGTAGTTCAGGTTCAGATCCCCAGACGTCAATTCTCATGATCCATGATCCATCTAAATATAGGTGATGTGGACCTATTATATACTCAAATTTCAATCTCCAATGAAGAATAAAGCGGGGCTGATAAAAAATAATCATATATTCATTTGGAAAATTAAATAGTAATTTTATTCTTGTTGATGGATCTGCCACATATTTTTACCAATATTAAGAGTCTAAAGAACAATAATTCATATGTCTTAAAATTATTGTATTATTTTTAATAAAATCTACTATAGTGGTGTGATACAGGTTTCCTAAAATGGTCCTTCTAGTTTGAAGACAGGGTATAGTCCGTACTTCATAATGGAACACCAGCATAATAACTTCGAGTAAAGAGAAAGTAGGAATATAAGTGCGCAAATTCAAAACAGCAAAATCGTGCAATTATTTCGTTGCAAAAGTAGCTGAAGTGTAACTTTTTCCAAAAAGATGATAGTTTGGATATATTACATATATTACACAAAGAATATGTTTATAAATTGCTATGTCGGATAGAAGTATGAATGTGAGTTTTTCACTTATTATGCACCGTACTATTGTCTACTGACATTTTTCCGAATGTTTTATGTACTTTCGCACAATATATATAATGTGTTTTCCAATAAGAGGTGTTATTTTGAACAGCCCGCTATTTCGGTAAATGTCACTTTTGAAGCTGTCATTTTTTGACATTTGACAAATAAAAACTACGCTATTAATGAAAATGGAACGGTATACGCTTCAACAACGCATTGAAATTATTAAAATTCATTATAAAAATGGTGAAAATTTGGCAGTGATGGTTCGTAAAACTAAAACATTTTTGGGTCGACGTGAAGCACCTTCTCGGACCGCAATACAGAAATTGGTGGAAAAATTTGAGCTGTTGGGACAAGTTATTGATGTGAAGAATAAAATCCATGCACGTCGCTCAAGAACAAATGAGAATATTGCTGCTATAGCCCAAAGTGTTGAAGAAAACCCAGGTTTGTCCATTTCTCGTCGTTCTTTGGAATTAGCCATTCCACAAACGTCATTACACCATATTTTGCATAAAGACTTGAGTCTTAAGGCCTATAAAGTTCAGTTAACACAGGAACTCAAGCCGGCTGATCATCAACAACGTCGTGTCTTTGCTGATTGGGTCCTTGAAGTGCATGAAAATGATCCGGAATTTCATCGAAAAATCATTTTAACTGATGAGGCCCATTTCCACCTTGGTGGTTACGTCAATAAACAAAATTGTCGAATCTGGCTCGGAAAACCCAAGAGTTATTGTTGAAAATCCTCTCCATCCTCAACGCGTGACTGTTTGGTGCGGTTTTTAGTCTGGCGGTGTCATTGAACCTTACTTTTTCGAAAATGAGGCTGGAGCAACAGTTACGGTGAATGGATTGCGCTATCGAGAGATGATTAATGATTTTTTATAGCCGGAATTGGCTATATTGATTTGGACAACGTTTACTTTCAACAAGACCGTGTTATCTCTCAAAGAAGTGATCACAATCAGCCACCGAGATCTTGTGATTTAACACCTTGCGACTTTTTTCTTTGGGGCCACGTGAAAGATAAGGTCTACGCCAACAGTCCAGCATCGATTCAAGACCTCAAAGATGGAAAATTTCATGAAAAGGATATGGTCCTGTAAGCGCAGTCGTGACGGTCATTTGGATGATGTTGTTCTCCATTATTAACGGCATACCTTACTCTTTATAATGAAATAAACATCCGATCATTTATCTCTATATATATATATTTATCTTTATATATATATATATATATATATACATATATATATATATATATACATATATATATACATATATATATATATACATATATATATATACATATATATATATTTAGAATACATACATATTTTAATTCTTTACTTAATCATGATAATCAGTTTGATAACAAAAACAATGAAACAAATAAAGACTTGTTATTGGAAGCAGTATTTGAATGAATATATTTGTAATTATTGCGATATTCTCTTTTGCTTTTCAAGGTACGCACTTCTTCCTTGCTGCCAATACATAATGAGATATAGTATTTTTTTCTTTTTTCTTGGTATTCACTTTCATTTTCTCAATCTCAATAGTGCTGTGACCTTCCATCTCCAATTGAAAATTGTTTTCGCCTTGAATCTAATAAGTGATTACGTTGGGTGTACGTCTTGAGCCGCATGGAAAAATATTGCTATAAAGTATTGCTTCTTTCTAAGCTATTGAATTCCTATGTGAATCAACATATTTCATAGATATTGTTATGGTATTACTATTGATTAGTGTAATGAACTCATGAGTTAGTTCAATCATGTAATACTGTGATAATTTTCAAATGTCTAGTTTTTATCCATTTTTAGGATCCCAATTTGCTTTTACTGTATTATTATTTTTGAATGTACCAGAGGGATTTGACATAAGAATCACTTATTAATATAAAAGTTTGTTTACTGTAAAGTATCATTGTTAAGTAAATTGAAACAAATAGTGTAAGCATTGATAATAACTATACAATTTGATTGTTGATAAATTTAGATATATCTGACTACATCCATACGTTTTAAAAACGGGGAATTTACAAGAATAACAGCAAATTTCTTTATTTAACTTCATGAAGACATACAACTTTATTACTCATATGTGTTAGAGCTAATTGGAAAATTTCGCCAAAAAGGTCAGTATTTAATAAAAAACATGAAAATAGTGCTAGTACCGAATAGGGAGAAGTGAAGCACTTTTAGTTAATATTGATACAAATCTTATAGCAAATACAAGGAAGTTGCTCAAATAATCTGGTTTATCATAGACTACCGTTCGTAGGATTTTAAAACATCATAAATTTCATTCTTGCGAAATACATTTGGCACAGAAAATAAAAGAAGATATAAATACAGACAATTTGGTTTTTAGGATGAATGTCCCTTCCTTTGTAAATGGAAGATTCACGGTTATGAATCAATTCTTAAAGGAAATTATTGATCCCGCTTTTTCAAAAATATAATCTAAAACGGTAATAAGTACTTAGAAGATGACCTCTTGTTCCAACAAGACGGAACATCTTTACATTATACTAAAGCTGTAAGGTAATATCTAACTATCGATTTCTTAAGCAACTGATTGAAAAGGGTAGTTTTATTCAATGACCTGCAAGTTTTCTCGATTCAATGCACGGAATTTTCTTCTAAGATAGTCAATTTTCGTTACATTTCAATTAATTGTCCTCTCTATGTTTCATCATTCAGTAAATTCTAATGGATATTGCCAAATATCGGAGTGGACTGTTCTCGGTGACTAGCTTTGTATATTACGATCAATAGACTCACTTAATTTCTTCAATATCAGTTGAAATATACGCCATGTAATCCATAAATATCAATGAGTTGCAATTTCAAGTAAGACAACCTGTTTGATCGTTTGCATGATAAAGTCATTGTAATACAACACTTGTTTGAACTCTTACAAGTTTATGTTTGAACTTGACACACAATGTAAGCAGAAAGCGAAATTACTCTTTTTATGATTTACATATGTTACAACTGTTATTGTTAAAGAAATTGATTTAACAATCACCACTCGTTTTTGGTCAAAATAATTTTGTTTGACTGGTTTACGAAGTACGTTTCATAAAGTATATTTACATATGTAGGTATGTTTGACAGGTTAATATATGTAAGCAGAACTCGTTAAAGTATTAGAGAAGTTTTAAAAGCAACTTTAAAGAAGCGTAAAGTCGGAGAAATATATTTCGTCTTGCTAATCTATAGGTGGAAGAGTAAACTGGGAATATGTTCTAATATTTTGTCGTAGAACAGTCGATCGATGTATCTTGACTAAAATTAGAATTCAACAACACTGTTCACCTATATTTAGATTGTTCACGTCCATGTTACTTGTTCTAACCAAATTGACATCGACTGGGGGTCTGAACCTGAAATATTGATATGACACACTTTATAAAATACTGGTAAATTTTAATTATTTCAATTCATACTGCTTGCTACCTCAGAACAACCAATAAATTTTCAAATTTATCCTTTTATTCATAATTATCCCCAAAGATATAGCATCACAAAAAATATATTTTAAGAATTATTATACAAAAAAAATAAATTTGGAAATTAGTTGTTATGTTATATAGGCGATAATCCGTTAACTATAACAAAAATAATATGAATAAAACGTGTTACCATTCATTAATAAGGTGGAAATTTGAAAGAAATATGTTACTTATATTTCTAAATACATCATTGCATACAAAAATAGCCAATTAAAATGTTACATATTGGATAATTAGAGATAATTCTAATGATTTTTTTTACTTGATATTCATAACAAATAGATTTTAGTTAATTTAGTGTTGTTTGTACCCAGCAGCCATCTATTAAAACGTGTTTATGAGGGTTTGGGAGCAAATACACGACATTAATAGATTCGCGATATGATACACAACATTTATTAAAAGGCATTTTAAAAACTTGAAAACAACTAACAATTTAATCAGAAAAACACGAGCACAACACAACGATAATAAACATCAAATTTTAAATTATCAATGTCATATTTACCAACTTGATCTTTATGCTGGCAGAAAATTAATTAACCTTGAGTCATCTGTGTGAAACGTCTATAAATTAAATTAAATGTTCAAAATGACCCCCACTCACATCTTGACAATAGCCGAGGCGATTTTGGAATTCTTTTATATTTTGTATGACCTCAGGTGTTATTTTGTTAACGCTAAAATTGAAATTATTCCATACATATGGACCGCATTGTATATCCTAATCTTGTATGTAATTGATGAGTTTCATATTGGTTTGTAGTAAATTGAAAGAATTCAAAGTCTAATTTATTATTACTCATTTGCCCATCACATTATCTATAAATGAAATGCTTCTATAATGATGTCTGTGTCTCTAAATATTCATAGTTGTCTGCCTAGATATTCTTATTAGAGATATTTAATAATTATTCGATTTACGAATACTGTATTATTCGAAAGCTGGGCTGTTAGAACATAATAAATAGAAGTGGATTCGTGTATCTCTCTGCTGGTAGTACGCGCCTACTGATTTCTTCAAAACACCAAAATTAGAATGTTATTTCATTTTATTATTTATTTTAGACTCCTTCTGGGTCCAACGTCTCATAAAATCAATTTTATCGATACGTCAGAGGCAAAACTTTCATTTCGTACGTTATTATGGAACACGATAATATTCGAATTACCATAATTACATATTACATTTTGGGCATAGGGGCATTGGTTGTCTTGGCTAATAAATTTACCAAGAAATGAAATAGAAATTTTCAAATCTTGATATCTATAGTACAACTTTAACATTACAGTCACACATTTGTTTTGTATAATCTCAAACAGCGTGGATCCTTCTGTTCGTATTATTTTATTGCATAACTCAGTCCATGTTTTTTTTTAAATAATAGAATTTCTATTATTTATTGATACACGAATGTCAGTTAATATAGATATATGTTGAGAAATAATTTTCGTGCATACGTTAAGAAACTCTGACTCAGCCATTTTTGACGTTTAGTTCCTGTTTGCTAACAATATAAGTGAGTGAGTTATAAATATTTTTCAGGAAGAAACTTAGTATCGAGCTGTTAGTTAATGTTTTTTTTTAAATACAAAACGCCTACGCAAACTCAAAACTGAGTTAGACACTGTCTACCGAGGTAGACAAAAACTGCAACCACCAACGATATTATTGAAAACGTTCGACAAATGGTACTCGACGAACATCGAATTTCCAGGTCTTAGATGAAATCAGGATCCACCATTATAATCCTGAAACTAGAAAACAGTCAAGACAGCGGATTGCAAAAGACGAACCTCCTCCGAAAAAGGCAAAAAAGGTTCCATCGGCCAATAACGGCATGCTGACTGCAAAAGTAAAATAAACATTGAAAACGAATTCTAACTGACTGGGATAGCTCCGCTCAAAATTATTGAGTAATAACGATGCAATATCACTGTATATTATCATATGACAATCAAATTCAGTCAAGAAAGGAATCCTTTTGAATGTTATCATTCAACGAGAGTAATATCAACAATTCTTTCACTTTGAGGTTTTTAGAAATTGTATTCAAATACAATTCACGAAACAAATCTCAAACAATAGAAAGTTCTAGTTTATGTATGGGATAAACAGAGTTATTATGAGATTTAACTTAGATATAATATTAACGGTACAAATATATTTTGCATATTTTCATCGTTTTTATGATTAGATCGTACCAAAATGACATTTCATACTTCCTCTACTCTTCAACTAAAGAATTTCGTAGATGATACGCCAATTTAAATTATGAGAGTTTTGAACCGTAATATAAGATATGGATACAATATTGAGTGTGGGCTTAACAGGATGTAAATTTGTTTTAGTACCATCAACATGCATATAAAACATCATGTAATGATACAAATGGGTGCCCTCACATTACGGCGTTAACTTTAACAAGTATGTTGGCACCATAAAAGTCGAAGTACAACAAAGACAAGGATCTAAAATATTTCACATGTCTATCTAGTGACTGATAATTTTGATATGGTTATGGATGATGTTACAAACTTTTATCTTTGTATGTTTACTGAAATCAGCTAGTGAACATGATAGCTTTTTTTGGTTGCTATATATTTTAGTCAAGCAGCTCGAGCTTTTAATCAAATCATTAGTAGTCATAAATGTTATTAACAGCACTAAATTTTTACGGTGGTTTGGTGCCATGAAAAATACATTCTAATTAAGATGAGAAACATTTAATCAAATATAAACAAATCTCTAGATGTTTGTCTCTACCAATAATACTTTGCAAGAATCAGTAATAATGTTTCATCCATACGAGATAAAGTTATATCATGAAATGGCAGATACATTGATGGCTTAGCATTTAATGTTTTTTCTGCAATGGAAAACGCAATATTTGTCAGAAGAGGGAGGGAATGGAAAGTATTTCGAAAGAAATTTTTTTCATAACTCGAAACTGCCTCAACCACAAATATCATGAAAATTAAAATTAGGATGGAATGTGGTCTTGCTCTGATTATAAGTAAACACGAGTCGAACATCGAATAATTTAGGTAGAGTTAAAAAATTTTGGGTAGAGAACTCTGAAAACCTACCTTTTAATTTGTAATGATCATTCAATATAGTGATAATCAACAGGTATAGTGAAAAAACGAAAGTCCTATTAGTCAGTTTCTTATATATATTAATTGCACACATAATAGGAAAAACTTAATATCTATATATTTTTGTTGTGGAGTGATCGACATTCCAACACGATAATTGAGCATTCTGGATTGAATTTCGTCTTGCTAAGTTGTTTTCTTTAAAGAATCAACATCAAAGCTTGCTTATGTTTTTTGTTTTGATATATCGTTTGTTTCTTTTTTGGTTACTAGTTCTGCACATTAACGCGAACTGATGATTTATTGTATGATTTTCTGCTAATTTATTATGTTCAACATATTTATAATGATAAAATTTGATTGTAATAGTTTATAAAAAGGTTGTTTACATGATATATTACTAATTAATTATACCTACCTATCTTCTACAATCGAAGTATCTATTCGAATACTTAATCACTTGTTTTTATATACAGGGTCTTATATACAGGGACTTAATGCAAAAAGTTCGGGAGTGAGAAGATGACTTGAAAATAATGCTGTGACATAAAAAAAGTGTTCTGATAGTTATAGGCCTATAAAGTTGCGAAATCAGAACTTATATTTAAGTATATTTTCTAAATTATACATTCGAACATTGTGAAATTTTAATGGATAATTACGCATGTTCATGTAGTGTGTTTGATGAAATAAATATTTCTACACTACTATCTGAAGGCCAGGGGCGGATCTTGCCCAATGGCTAACAATCTGTAACTTCTACAGGGACAACCTGTACAATCTAAAAATAGCAAAAATGAATTTTTCAATTTAATAAAAAGGTACTATTTTCTTAACTCGATAACATTTCAGGTTAAAGAGATATTTTGATTTTTAGATCGTTATACATGCCAAGGAAACCGTTCGCCATAAAGAGACATTCTGAAGAAAATGGATGAATTTCTGAAGCGGGCAGATATATGTGGTACTATGTAACTTACTACATATTTAGAAGGTACAAAGTCCATAATCTTTTTTCCGATTTTGTTATGATTGCGTGTTTTTTGTCAAGTCTTTGTCGAATCATGTGATTCCTTAAAAAATTATATTTCAAGCATTGGTACACTTGAAAATACTTCATCAAATTGAATAATTTCGAAATATATTTTCTTTAAATTTTGATTCGATGAAATTTTAACTATATTTTTTCATCACTAATATAGAACAAGTACAACTCGAACTAACTAAAAGTATCATCACTTGTTTTGTAAGAAATTTGTCAAACTTTTACAATGTGTCGGGTATAACTCCTTTTTTTAAGTCTCCTGTTACCTTTATATAAAGGAAATCCATAAATATTAAATTTGTTTTTGCTTGTTTTTACCACAATGTATGATTTCTAAAGCAGCTTAAAATCTCCTACTGTTTCCGACTAGCAATAAGGAATGCAATAAAAAAACTTGTAAGCATTTTTGGCCATAATTTAAAAAATGAGGTATATCTTGTATACTTTTCTCAGGACTAATTTTTCAAAAAACTAAATAAACTTCAACAGTGCTGTGCTCGATTATATATTACAATCTCTATGTTGTAACCCGTGATGCAGTTGAATTCAGTTATAAAATAAGTTTTTTATGAATACATTATGAAAATCCTAGTATCGCTGTTGCCAAACTAAACAAACTGAACTTCATTAGTTTTTTACAGATTGTAATGAGTTTGATGCTGATTCATTAGTACATAATTTTGGATTAGAAACTATTTAATTATGAAAAACTTTATTAATTATTTTCACTTTCACCCTACAAATTTTCTACTCCCATTAATGGTTCTTATATTCATCAGAAAATAATTTTATTTTGTTATTGAAAATATAAATGCATGTCTGCTGTATGTACACAGTATAAACTGTCATAAGATTAAATCTTAAAAACTATCTTCTACAACAGTAAGGCCGTGAAACAACAGCTACTATCCTCATAATTCTGGGTTTGAGAATGGAAATTATTTCATTAAATAAAGTGGACTGTGATTAGTTAAGAATTTTAGCCTATATCGAAAATTTTCTCATAAGTGTTTATTACTAGTTCATGACGCTAATTATGGGTTCGTAATTATGTATCAGAACTCCGTTTACCAGATTATGAAGGAATATTTTTGGTGACGCTTCTCCCTCTGAAAATCATATTTAGGTTTTCTAATGACAGATTACCACCTTCCACTTTTCTGTTAAGTTATCCTGAATATTGGGATGAGATGAGGAGCTATTTTTGCTTTTTCATTATAGTGCATACACTTTGCTTCTGAATGATCTCCAATGATACCAGGTATAGTATAAGTTTTGATTCGTCGAATCAGATATCCAGTGTTCAAATTGTATTCCATTGAACACTGTGTGAAGTATTCTCTACTTTTGATTTTTATGCTTTTTAACGAACAAAACTTTGAAACATAGATTTTTCATCGTCGACGATAAAAGCTTCTTTATCGATAGTTAAAGGCTTTTGTTCATTTGACATTCAGTAATTATCCATATCCTTCAATACAAAGATTTCTGATTATTTGTTCAGTGGAATGAACTACATACGAATTATATGCTCTAAAGTATCCATTAAACGGATGATCTTTGTTTTTGTTTTTAAGATAGCGTGTTCATATTTTGGTTCCTCCTATCTTACATGAAACCTATAATCAAAAATCCATAATTTTGGAATATAATGGGATATACTTGATATGAAATAATGAAGCTGTGTTGTCAGTGTTAGTCAATTGGGTCCCCCAAGCGCTTGATAAAGTATATGTTTTTACACACCCTTATCTGTAAATAAATTGCATTCTAAGAATATTTTGATTTGTAGAAACCTGCCCGAGTAGTGAAAAATTCGGAATTGATGTTTTCATCGAAAAATAATCATTACATACTAAACTACTACAGGTATGTAGGCTATTTAATCTGTGTATCTTCCTCAGTTCATTCAACCAAACATTATCATATTACTTTGCTTGAAGTATAATGGATTTTTTTTAATAATAAGTGATTTACTATTCATATCGAAAGTGTATAAAATATGTGATAATGAAAAACAGAGGAGGTCCTAGAAAAACTTGATGATATAAATACTAGAGAAGAGAAAGAATGTGTAATTGAAGTTTTTATAAATGAAAAGTTTGAACATGTCATATAAAATCCCAATTAACACCACTGAATTGGAGAAAATAGCGTTGATACAAACATTTGGATAGAAAATTAATATTGTCACTCTTCTCCAGGACAATTCAATATCCTTGACTGGAACGCGAGCTTAACCTGCAAAGTAAAATTGCAAGAGATAGTAGACCTCCCAAAGTGTTCACAACAACTAAGGCACTGTACAGATACCCATAAAAATTAATTATTTCAATGGATTATGAAGTTCAAATTGCTTCCATATCCAGTACATTTTCCAACAATTTTTTTTCAGAATCGAAAAAATACTTCAGTGAAATAATTGCCAATCACATGAAGAAGTCATTCCTGAAGTCCATGAAAAATTGTTCTATGAAAATTCCATAGATAAAGCATCGAACTGATCGTATCAGGATTGAAGGAGATTATCTTGTCGAATACAACGGAATTTTATCAATTTTTTATTTACTAAATATTTATTAATAGATATTATTTTTTCATTAAGGGTACATAATCAATATTACTTCTGAAATTTTGTTCTTCACTTTATTTGCCGGTACTTCCACTTTCGGTTCACATCGTTTTTATTAGCTGTGGAAATATATTTACAATCTAATAGAGTTTCTTTTCAGCTATTCATTTCTCACCCAGAATTCACATATTACTGTTTCTTTAACCTATACTTATATCACTTTTTGAGCTCTGATAAAATTCTTCGGATTGTTATAAAGTATGCGGCAACCTTGCCTACCATTCTAAAGTTGAATTATCAAAGGGCTTATTTCATCTTATAATTTACCAGTGATGTCTCTTTTAGATAGTAATAATTCGGGAATAAAGTTGTAGTACCGCGGCACGGGCATCTTGAAAGGAGGTACTATATCATGTCATCTTAAATAAAATATGATCTTTAACATAATAGTATCCATAATGAAATATTTCATTAGGGCTTTTTGGTGGGCTAGATATCAAATAAAATCATATTTGTGGTTATGTATTACGATGAAATTAGAAATTTACATAGAATGATATGGAGCAAGAAAAAAAGTGAATATGGAAAATTCGAGTACTGAAAAACAGTCTCATGTCAATTGCTGGTAGTCTACTCAATTAGAGTATTGTTTAATTTGGTTAAACTTCCATTATTCTGACAGTAGATTTATTGAAACAAGAAAAAAAAAATGCCTAGATTCTGTACCATATATAGTGTGTGAGTCACAAAGTAGATAATCGAAATCAGCGCTTTCGGATATCGATTTTTTCCACTCTTGCACCACTGTGCGGCGCGGCGTTATTTTAACATGAATCCTACGTTCAAGTATCCCAATCGTCTATTTAAACAAGTTTGTCCACTTTTTGGGAATATCTTTCAAGACGAGATATTTTCCGAACGTATTTCCATTTTCCAATCTCTCTCACTACTTGGAAACATTTTTCAAAGCTTCTTTGGCGTTTTAAAACTTAAAAGAATACTTAATGTTGATGTGATGTTCATGGTCCATATTTCAAAACAAGTTATTATTATTATTATTATTATTATTATTATTATTATTATTATTATTATTATTATTATTATTATTATTATTATTATTACTATTATTATTATTATTATTATTATTATTATTATTATTATTATTACTTATCCTACTAAAGTAGCTATAGTGAAACATCAACAAGCCAAAACGGATTAAAATTTGTTGTTTGTTGTTGTTGCAAGGTAAATTACTGCTATTAAAATTAAATCTAGGTTATATTGGAATTTGAATATTTTCATCATTATCAATACGCATTTTTACTTCAATAAATTATGTTTCCTGTATTTAATTCAAATTTGTATTATTAAGAACTGAAAAAAATTTAGAATCATTAAAAATATTGCTTACCAGAAGTATAGAACTATAATACATCTATAATTTTTAACGATGTTTTGTAGTCATTATAAGAGTAAATAAATAATATTTAAGATGTGTTGTTCGTAATTGCTGATAGTGCTGTCAAATCTGCCCATTAGATTCCCTTGATCACCATGGGTGGGGAAACCCCGGCTTAAATGAGCTGGAACATTTATACTAGATCATACGAGCATCAATAGTATTATTAAACGTTATTTAGGTAACTTCAGAAATATCAATTTTTTTCTTTTTAAATCATTTATCAAAAGTGATGCGAATACAATAGACTATCTAGAGGTAAAAATGCGATGTTATTGAAATTAAATTAACAAAATTTTATGGAGATGGAAATTTATTGGAAAAAAAAATATTCGTACGAAGGTAGATGATTTTAAATCATATTGTTTTGACTAATGACTTCGGCTAATTCTTACGCATACCTAGAATTGCATCTCAGGTATTATTGTTATGTTTATTATGTGTGTTCTGTGTATTCAATTGGAAGTTCAAGCACCCAAGATATCTTTAGCTTTAAATTTTGTATTTGCCACAGAAAAAGTAGAAAGTTAGCAGAAATATAATATATTCCTGCTCACATTTACTATAAGTTGATTTCGAGATTATCGTCTCCTACATACAAGTGCAAGTAAATATCTTTGCTGAAACTATTTACTGCTATCTTTTATGATAACTTTTCTATTTCTTAGTTTTGAAAATGTTCAGTATGTATTTACTTAATTAGTTTGACTGTGTATATTTAAATAATTTGTTTATTGTTTAAAAGCTACGTCAGGTGCTAGACTAGATTTCCAAGGTAAATTAAAAGCTGTGCAAGTTTTGCAACTTCGCAATCATTTGGAAGTCTTATAGGGACTGCTAAATGCCCATGTTATACTAAGTTCGAATCAAAGAAGAGTATATCTTAGAAGCAATTGAACTTAAAATATTTACCTTGCTGTAATATATAAAGAATATTTTTATCTCTTCGACACCTAGGTGTCCCTAAATTTAAAAATACGTAATACAGGTAGTCATGCATCCCTACATTTCTATCCATTACCCCTGACTAACCGATATCTAACCTAAGAACGTCCAATTAAGCTTTATTTGAGAACTCCAAAAAACCTTTCTTTTATAACCTAATAATGATAAATGAATAATAATAAATAAACAAATGTTATGCAATTAACTTAATCCTTTCCGATATACCTAGTAGCACGTTTTAGGAAAAACCAGCTTACCAATATACTCCCTCCCTCCTAGTACACGAGACCAGACAAAACGTTAAATCTAACTGTAAGCTCACTCTTTCTTGGGACAGCGAAGCGAGCAGATCTACTCGCTCCTAGAGATTCGGAACGCACGCCTACGTGAAATTTTACGTTTTATATATATTTATGTTTATATTGTTAGTTAGTATATTTTTGTATATAGTAAGTGTCAGTTATTATCAAAATTGTATTTTTGTGGTACCTCTTCAAGATTCTTGACCCTAAGACTCAAACCTGTGGTTTTATAAAGGTTTGCTTTTATATGTATATGTAGAATGTTCTGTTTTCAACTTTTACTAACTTGAAATTAATTACTTTTTGCATTTAATCAACTTTCACTTAGTCCAGTATGTCAACTTCATTTACTTTTTCAGAAATACTACTAATACTAAAAGACAAAAATACATGTTTCATTCCAGTAATTTGAATCCTTTTTGGTCAGTTCTATTCTTATTCAATTGCGATTATATTCTTTGAATTTGAGTATCACCTCTTTTAAAAATAAGATATATATTTTTTTAACAAAATTTAATTCGCAATTCACAGGTAAAATATAGTTCAAAGACTATAGATACAGGTATGTGAGTCTCGTTAATAAAATGGTCCAATAGTTATGTAATTTATATGATCTAGGCTACACAAACTTATTTTAGTAGGTGACATTCCGATTCATCAACAATAAGATGGATGCTATGCGTTCAGAATACGATCCATTTGATACTGTTCCAAGCCGGAAACTAGGAAACTATTTTTTTTAAAGACAATACATATAATTTTTTCAATATAGGTTAACTCATTTAGTATTTCATTGATATTATCGATTAATCATCTAAATATGGACATGATGTACTTATTATTTATAGCACTTTATCAAATGTTATTTATACAAGTGATAATTAGCACATACTTTTGAAATATATTCGGGAGGTTTTGAGTTGAAACAGACATTAACGTTTTTGTAAATTCAACAAAAAAACGCTTGAAACACATTTCATTATGTTATACAATTAGAGTGTGTAGTACCTAGTTGAAAATTACTATTTTCAGAAATTAATCATTTTTAAGGTAATTTAATTGTGTTCGTTATCAGTCTTACTCTCTTCAATTACTTATTGATAAAATGTTATTTCACTTAGACAATATTTCAACTAAAATTCATACAAGGAATCATTAGGAATACTACATGTATCATTTTAGGACTGATAATATAAGTTACCACCAGGAAAGTGGAATGAATATTTGCAGAGGAGCACAACTAGTGAATAAATGAAAAATATATAATAACTTCTATTGATTCTAAAAATTTTATCATAATAAATTTGGGATATATATATATATATATATATATATATATATATATATATATATATATATATATATATATATATAAAATCTTATGATTCATATCTCACATTAAAAGAGAGTAGTGTAGGTAAAAGTTAGAATATTTCGATATTAGATACTATTACTAAAGATACAGGCATCTAAGTTTAAGTACTACAAGTATTAAGTAATATAAGTTGAATTTTAAGTTTCAACTTAAATTTGAAAACACATGGAAAACCATATATTATTATTTTTATCTGTATCACTACAAATAGAAATAACTGGAAACCTAATGTTATGATGCAGCAAGTGATAGTCATAAATAAAATTCAATACTTGTTTAGAATTGAGTAAACGAGTCTTAAAAATAACATATCGCACCCATTCATTCAAAAGACACAAAAAAATCGTTTATCCATATTAAAAAATAAATATTATAGAAGATGATAACTTGGGCTTCATTTTTTATAATTATTATGACTAACATATGTAGCAAAAAGATATTAAGATAAACATGCTGGGAGAATTGATTTGTATAATGTTTATTAGATATAACTGGTATGATTGAATTCCGTAGTTGTTCTTAACCGTTGAAATAGTTAGAGAATGCAGTAAATATTCTTTTTAGTTGATATAATTGCCGTAATGATATGGTTAGAACAAGACGAGTAAGTTATGTAACTTCCGACGAAGATCTTGGTTACAGATTTGCTCCTATATTTCCATCATTTATATGAACGTGAATCTTGTTTATTTATTTTTTATTCACACCACAGTTTGTTTGTTCCCTTGTATTCAGTTGGGGAAAACGCAATTTCGGTTTTAATCATGTTTTCCGAAGAGAATATTTCAATATTAATTTTTAATCTTTAACATCATTGAGAAAAATTTGCGAAGCCCGGCACGAATTATGATGGTTTAAGGTCAGCGCTATACGGTGGATGTATCTGGATTCTCAACCACAACAACTTTCTCAATTTTGACGAGTGACTAAATATATATGCAGTCTAACGTTCTCGTGGTGGAGAAAACGCATTTTCTATTGATCAATTATGACCGTCCTACTTGTTGACAGTAGATAGTCGAATTAATAGGTTTAACCAGGTCATGATACATGCTTGGCAACTGTTTGTGAAACTTCTATGGATTTTAACCATGATCAGGATTGAATACCGTGAACCCACTTCTCATTGTCCGTACGCATTTGGCTCGATTTCGTTACGATTCGGCAGTGATTCACTAATAAAAACAGCCTATTAGATTTTTTGTCGTTAATTCATATGGAATATAAGTTTCGTGCTTATTTGGCTTCCAATTATGAATAAAAGATGTAGAATTGTTCTATAGTCAACGTGAGTTCCGTAGAGATGATGTGAGATAAATAGGTCTATATATCTCGAATTTTGACAAATTTCTCGCTTTTTGCAAAAGACCGAGGTTCATTTTTAAGATCGAGGCTTCTGGATCGAAATCTATATTGTTGATGCGAAATAGTTTTTGATTGACTGAGCGTATAACTTTGTTTATACTCAAGAATGTAAGGACTGTAAACTATAATATATCTAAAAGCATGGCAAAATTGAAAAAAAAAGCATTACTAGAGATATACAACCTTAACGCCATCTATTAGGCAAGCCTCGAGACACATTGTGTTACCTTTTTTCGTAATTTGGAAACTTAGTTAAGCAGTTAATCACCCTTTCATCTTGTTCTCTCAAATTATTAAGTTATTTTTAATCATTTCCAATCCAGAAAAAACTTTTTCACTTTTTCTATATTCAATTTTGATATTTTTCGTGTCTACTCCGTCGCCCCCAAAATTTGTTATTATTTTCAAGCTAGGACAACTATAGAGTAGATTTGGTATCGTCTCTTCTTCTACGTTACACATGTTGCAATAGTTGTCATCTAACTCCTTATTTTTGTAGTCTTGTGCCAACAGTATGTCCAGTGATCACTCCAATGGTCTCCTAGATTAAGTACTCCATGAATCTTATTACCTTCTTACTTTTTTCTTCATTGATCCTCTGGATATCGTACAATCATTTCTGTGTGATCATTGTTAGTAGCACTGTTACTGTCTATTTAGCATTCTCTCCTTCCCACTTTTAGTATCTAAGCTTACCTAAGTTTCCTACCACTTCATAGTATCCACGAACCCATCATTACCACTAATGATTTTGTCGTTATTCATGTTTTTTATAAAGTTGTCTGTATAGATTTTTTGTTTCTGTTCGATTCACCACATTCTGTTTATAATCTGACCGCTGAAGTATACTACATCTAGTTTGTATCACTTTCGGCTATTCAGTTTATTTCAAATCAAATCTTGTTCTGTTTTTTGTTACCAATCCATCTATGAAGATTGAGATTTCATTATCCTTCATGATAGATGTTCCATACTATTCTCTCTTGTTCTGTGGGAATGTTTTCTATTTTTCTCGTTTACTTGAAATCCGATTTTGTAAACTAATAAAAATTTTGGTGTCTATTTATCATTCCTAAGTATTCAGTTTCCTCTGTATAAATACAGTTCTTGTTCATTCAATTTTGGTGCCGCGAAATTATTTATTTTGTATTTTCTTGTTTTTTGTAATTTGGTCTTTTTAGGGTTGACTTCCAGTCCGTTATTTTCCGCCCACGAGGTTAACTTTTCTCATGCTTTTTTAATCTGAAATCAATACATCTTTGGTGAGTGAATTTTGGACAAATTTCTTAAAAAGAACAATCCTTACAACATATCATATTAATTACTGCCAACGTAGACAATTTTATGCGTTAATTTGAAAGTAACCTTGGCTAAAGCAGATCTGAGTGAATTATTAAATTTAACAAATTTGGAGTGACATAATGAAATTATTGATAATTGATTGAAAAATCAAAGCAATGAGCTATTATTATTTATTTCAATTTTACATCATTACGATTGTTCAGCATTGATTATATTCTTTAGTTGGCATTACTTATATTTTTACTATAAAACTACGAATCCTTGTAAAAAAAATTGTCAAATAATGTCTAGTTCGAATAAAAGTGAGAGCCAGCTGCTATTGAACAGAATACAAAACAAATACACAAAGATTCTTATTTATTTCAAATGTTGAGTATAGCTATACTTCATTCACTAATCGATTATCCTCAAAATCCATATCGAATTTCGACAAATTTCAAACAGTATTATTGGAATAATATGATTAATATGAAGCTATTTCTGAGATTGATCAGATAAATATATCCATTTTACTTAATATTCTTTTACTAATATATGACCATATTTTTTTGTATAATGTATAAGTTCTATAGCCGTCTATAGCTATCAATATCGAAGCTATTTTTCAATTCAAACAGAACAAATATTCCATTAGAAATACAACTGGAACAATAAACAGATATTGTATTTTAAATTTATGGGTCAACTTTACAGAGGTAGGGTATAAAAGAAAGTTTTAATACTATTAGAATAATCTGTAGTTTAATGTTCCTGCATTCATAAATAAATCATCCTGTAGTATGCGGTATGCATAATACTGTATAAAATTATTATGCAACTGATATTTTATACGTCACTTCTTCATGGGTATATTTTATATTACGATAGAAAAAATCTAGTGAGATTCTCTCTACATGTTCAACAAATGGTTTCAAAGACGAATCATCGATCATTTTTGTTCTCTATATATCAGTCAACTAAGGAATCTCTAAATCTTCTGCTTAGTGTTCAGCTGCGTATTTTAATTCCGTAAGTTTGTTCATGTAATAGGCAACGAACAGATCTATTAATAATAAATCAGTTGTCGCAAACTACTTCTTGTTTACTGTCTTCAGTAACTAAAGGTGGCGATAGTATAACGAGATTTCCGTTGTTCAAACAATATTAAACTTGTAATCACGCCTTTTCTTCATTTGAATTTAATTTATACAGGTAGTTATATGTTTTGATTTATAGAACAACTCTAATCTTGTTATCATGAATGGACGAATTATTGTTTTTAGAATATATTCAATAGCGTGTAGTAACAGCAGAGACAAACTAAAACACCTCTACTATTCCTACAGTGAAGTGCTATCCGTAATGCGGAGTCTTATCAACCCTACTGTAGTCACAGGTAGTGGACAAATTTCTTATTAGATTAGCAGCGGTGGATTCACAGTCCTAGACAATGTTAATGATATGGTATTGGTAGTGTGAGGCAAGAATAAAGACATTACATCTGCCAGAATTCAAATGTCTCTAAACAAAATTGAATATTGGGACGATGAACAGCAACTATCAATCAACCCCGGTAAAACAACACTAGCTCCATACACAATGGAGAAAAAACGAAACGAAACTATACATGAATCTATCTTTAATGAAGATCCATTGATAATTTTCAATGAAGTGAATTATCTGGATAAAAGACTCACTTGAAACAATCATCTGGACAGGATAATCTATAAAGCCACTGCGGCTATGTGGAGATGAGGACTATACCTAAGATCGTGTACTGGATATACCAAACGGTTCTTAAACATATGATTATAAACGCATTGCTTATTTGTTGACCGAAAACTGAACACTCATAGAAACTAAACATAATCAGAAGGCTTATTTGTTTGGGTATCACAGCGGCTATGTCAAAATGCCTCTCTACAGCATTTGAAGCGCTGCTAAGCTAGCCTTCTCTACTATATAGTGTTAATAATAATATTTAATGGCACCTACAGATAACCCAGATAAAAAAATTTATGCCAGGAAATCTGACATGTCACCTGAATCTATTTAAAAAGCAGCGATAAATCAATGGACCAAATACATAGCAATTAACATATTTTTCTCAGGATTTCATTATCCTTGAAGGCCCTTAAGGCTAGTAGACGTCTAAGCTAAAGTGAGAGTGTAAGCAAACTACAAAAGCACTAGTTAATAAAAACAAAGTAATCTTGACGTGGTAACCAGAGTATATGAGCTAAGTAACTTCTAAAGATATCCAGAAACAACATTAAACTGGTGCTTGGTCTTCTGACAGGACGCTGTCTCGTCAAATACCAGTTTAAAGCGATAAGCATGCCAGAGGACGACAACTACAGATTTTGGAGTCAGCAGAGCATCTCCTCTGCGAATGTCCTGCCCATTTCAGCCAAAGACTTTGGTACCTCGAATGAGTGATACTAGCATTGGAAAGTGGAGCAAAACAACCCAGAAAAATAATCATGTTTGGAAGAAGTTTACGTATTTTGGAGGCAGAATAATGAAATGCAGAGTAATGCACACAATATTTTTTCAGTTATAGGTACAGACTCCTCAAACAATCTACTACATTATAGAATATTTTAAATAACACCTAGAAATACACACAACGAAATACCGCTATTGAAATCGCATTGCATCCTGAAAACATTTTTCCTACGTTAATCAATCGAAATTATTGATGAATTAAAACATATACCATATAAGTTAGCACAGTCAAATTTCAATACCCTACACCAATAAGAGCAGTGTAGTGGTTACCTCAACATCAAAGCACGCCAACTCCTTGATCAAAATGTATTAGACTGAAAAACAATCAATAAAAACTTGATTCTATAGAGTTACCTTGTATAAGTCACGCTCTTGTAAAAGAAAAAAATAGGAGTTTTTATGTATGGAAAGATTTTAGATATATTAGAATTAATAATGCTATTCAACTTGCAGTCTACTCCGTAATTCTCATCATTTAAATATGTATCTTTTTCAATTTCTTAAATTCCTAAATAAAGTTGACATCAGATTTCATAATATTCGTCTTCCGTAGGTATGCGTTTAATGTTGTTTTACCTTCCAGCCAAATGGAATAAATTCGTTGATAAATAAATGAGGACGTGTAGAGAAAAACGCCTGGACACATCGATTTATATTTTTAAATTCGCATTTTTTCAGAAACAAAAAATTGTGTCTCATGTGACAGGGGACATATCAACTTATATATACTATATATTAGTAATTTTTTAGATTCTTCAAAAAAACGAAAATTATTTCATTTGAAAAATTCATTACGTTACAGTCAATACTTAGTTCCCATTTAACTCTTGATGTTGAGAAAGTAAGCAAAAAACATTTCAGCATTCCTTTTCACTAATATGAATTGAAAAAAAAATAGAAAGAAAAGTTTTCCTATTTTCGTTTTTGCCTGCATGTAAGAAATGACCAATGTCAATTCTATTGTCATTTGGATTTCGTTAACTGTACGTAATAATATCAGAAAAATGGTTCATCATCAACAGAAATGCACAAACTAGTCTACAAATGATTGGTTATGGAGATGGCACACTGACACAAATGAAAGTTGCTCGGTTATTTCACGAAAAATGTCCACTGATATCCCAAATAAAAATTAACAAAATAGAAATTTATTTTTGCGAGATTGGTCATGTAAGACAGATGGAATACGATTTCGACAAGACAACGTATTTTTGTATGCAAATGATGGCAATGCTAGATAATAATGTGATTCAATTTGAAGATGTTTTGTTTTATGATGATAGAACATTTATACTTCACGCTCATGTTAATTGTCGTTATTTGTCTAATGAGAAACGAACATACGAAATATCCTGAAAAACTTAATGTTTGGGCAGGAATTGTTGGAAATCATATCGTAGGTTTCTTTTTCATTGATGCTAACTTGAATGGAGATAAATATTTAGAATTGCCCAAAAATAATATCGTAACTTTGATAAACTTATATTCTGATTCAGCAAATCCAAAAGTTTCTGTGTGTGGTTTCAGCACCTTACCCTATACCACCGTTCACGTCCAGCAGTACGTGAACCAAATTTGTCTAAATGGGTAAACAGAGAATGAAATCGTTCAACTGATTTGAAAATTCGTAACACGCCCGAGATGTTCAGTAAGGTTAGGGGATATTTCTATATCAGGATAGCATGTTATCAAGATGTTCGTGGTGAGAATTCTAGACATCTTCAATATTTACGTTTTTTTTACATTATTAAAAAATAATCAGTATTATATTTCTACTGAAATGTGGCGAATTTGTGAAATAAAATAATTTTCTTATAATAATGTTTGTAATAAATCAGAAAAAATTTAATTGTGTCTAGAATTTTCTGGAGAATCCAAAAAATAATACAAAGGATTGCATTTGAAATAAGGAAGATATATTGGCCACTGAATCATGTCACAATCCTTATATTTTTTGTTTTTTTAAACAATCCGCAATTGAAAATACAAATCGACGTATCCAAGCGTTTTTCCAGCATGCCCTCATTTATTTATTAACGAAATTATTCCATTTAGCTGTTTCACACCGTAATAATACTCGTATATCTTCTGATTTAAATGACACAAGAATGTTCCTATCCATATTTATTCCTAAATCGCCACAACACAAACGTTACATACAATAATTTACAAGGAATTAATTAGGTACTATTAAGAGAATGATTTCGATAGATCTATAGATTTAATAATAATCATTTGGAAACGGATGATATTAGCTTTTAGATCGCTAACTGTTGATTAGAATGATGCTCATAAATTAGTTTGATCAACACACTTTCCGAAATTTAAAATATAATGTATTAATAGAGATTAAACAGATTCTTCTAATGGATATATTGCACAATATATGTATAACTGAAATTTCATCGAATATCTAGTACATATGAACATTCTCTCTTTTTCAGCAATTTTCCTATTTACATATCACTAGTAGTCACATGGTCGTTAAATCTTGTATCATTTTATCATATTCTGATTATTAGATAAAAACGTCATATGAGTTCTTGTACCACAAGAGGTATTTTTATTTCTTAGTACATCTCATCAGGAGGTATGTGAGCCATTTTCTTGACGAGCAGTCTCTTCAACATATCTATCAAACTATTTAATATTGAAACGATAGATATAAATAAGATATGATTATACACTCAAAGTAACTATGGTCTATCAAATTGAAAAAGAAATGAGCCAAATGCATTGTAGGTACATGAAAATTATCGAAATTAACTGCTACATATGCTATGTTTGATATTAGACGAGTACATTTTTTTTATTGTGAAGTTATGACTCATTGTACTTCTTCAAAACCATTTTGTTTGCTTCTGTTTATAAGGAATATTTACTATCGTTGCTACTATTCAAGTGCATTTGTAATGTAGCGTTTTAAACATGTAGCAAAGGCTCCACGCCAGCATTCTTGGAACATTGGGACACGCCAAGTAATTCTTTGACTGTGTCGAATCAAGTTCCTTGAACAAACATTACGATTTTCCTAAATCAATGTCGTAAAATATACAATCTGCAAATACATTCAAAATGTACAAAAAACGCGTCCATAATCTTATTGCATACCTTGGAATTGTATGGCCACAAACACCGTACAAAAATAGATGGTTTGGAGAGCATAATTGACGAATTATACTTAACCATCTATTGCAAAATTAGCGACTAGAGCCAATAACTTGGATGGTTTGATAATGTCTCAAATATTTCAGCTCAAGTGGAACGAACGCGGGTATTCCACCTGGCAATAATATATTTACTATGTTTTGTTAATATTTTTGAATAAAATTTTAAAGCATTTATAGAAACTGTACTATAATTCATTTCTATTGATAAAATATGGTAGGTATGGATACATCAAAAATGATAACAGAAAGTTGCAGCTCTAGCAGAACTACTATGATAGGAGGCAGTCAAATTTCATGTGAAAGCCTACTTTTACTTCAATTATCACTGTATAAAAGTCGTTATATGTAGGTGAATCGATACTTTATGACTATAGTGTAATAAAAAACTTATGGAATTTAATCACAGATATACACATGACAAATTTTATGATCAACAGTTGCTGACATATCGAATAATTTTATTGTTAAGTAGATCCTTTAAAAGTTGTAAATAAATTAATTTTTTATTGTTACTAATACTGCCGCGATTAGGTTTCCTCTTATGATCTAAATAACATCTACCGTATATTCTTTAAAATCCGATGATTCTGAGATCTTACCCGCTTCAAGGATTAATTCTAAAACTACTTAAAAAGAACATAAAAATCTACTTATTACTGTTTGGGAAGTATTAAACGAAAATTAATTTCTCAATCATCGTCGTTAACCGTACAGTGTCGTGCTGATATGTGCTTCAATAGACAAATTGATTATTATATAAAGTAGAACTTAACAACTGAATAATGATAGTTATTACTTACGAAATTCAATTGCCATTCGAGCGACAATGGTAATAGATGTAAATTATATATAAATTAATTTCAGAGCGGTCTCCAGACTATGGGAGTGACTATAAATTTAATATCAATAATAATCTTAATCAAATGTTTTTTTATCACAAAATTTCTGATTGTAGGTTTTTGAGGTATGAAAACTTACGTTTTTAGGTTTTCCACTTATGAGGATAGTTTGATACAAGAGGTTGACGCTTTCCCTACGGTGATTATATTTCTGATATTATCCGTCAAAAAATTACATAACTATCAGATTTATTTTTAATATCATCCTGAAAGTGTTACGTTCAATGGGATTCTGTGTAAGCGATTCTCTGCTTTTACGTGTGGCCTTGTAAAACGAATGATGCTGAAGGTTCGGAACTGTTATTTACTACTAATCTAAAAACGATTAATATAATCTTTCTCCTTGTACTCAGCGATCGCCAAATAAAATTAATTGAAATTGTTGATGAAAAAAATTTCTCAATAATATTTTGTATCGACGGTTACATATGAAAAAGGTACCTGCCAGGGGGGGGGCGGTTGCTTAGTGCTAATTAAAAACTCAATTGCATAGAAAAATTATGTCTTCATCATCTTCTAACGTAATCCAAGTGAGTTTTTTCGTTGATATATTACAGTCGGACAAGAAGACCAAAGCCAATGTGTTTTGGAATTTCAAAAATTCAATCTTTATTGATTATTTGTAAAAAAGAAGAGATTTTAACTGGCAATATTTTACGTCTTTGCTAATATGTCACATCATATTCAGAAACATAACAAAATGCATCGATATGAAGCGTTTTCAGACCAGTGTGGTGATTAAGGTGATAGCAGAAACAAACACGTATTTTTAGCTGGAGTGTGTAGTGTTGAATAGAGATTTTATTCAATTGAGATTTTTTATATCTTACTTTAAAGTTCAGTATTAATTTCACGGATGCAAATTAAACTTATGGATCCAGAAAGGAGTTAGTGACAACGTTATTTGAAGTATTAAGAAATACTATATGAGACTGTAAAGAAATTGTTGAGAATTTGTCTGAGCATTCAACAGCCGTTTTTATAAAGTTCTGATAATCACCATAATTCTTCAAAGATTTTACGACGTTAATCTACAGGTACTGTAGAGTGTTGAGTGTAATTAAATGGTGTTTTAGATGATACTGTTTCAGCTTATCAGGTCATGCAGTCTTTCGACAGGAAATAAACTCCTTCAAAGTTAATTATTGCATAAAACAGTAGATAATTGCTTTATATCTCATATGCGCAATGAAATAAGTCATAAATTCTTTTATGAAACAAACAATGCATCTAATCTCACGATTAACCGACATTTTACATTTAACCTAATCTACTAAGTACATTAGTGTCATAAATATTCTCAATGGTTCACTTAAGAAATTGACGTTTATGTGTCCTTGTGGCTATTGAACTGGGTTTAGCTAGTTTTCACTTTTTAAACAAGTTCAAGAGGCTTGGTGCGGACTGTATCTTGATTATTGAGTAGCTGAAACACTTCGTTCTATATGTGGTCATAGAGTCTTCGTGACCTTATAAAAATATCTTCCTGAATTTTTCCACGTAGAAGAATATGACAAGTCGTCTAGTATAAAACGATCATTTGGATTGTTTGTAGTTCTGGGTTGAAATATGTGGTATTATTGATATTATGACCTATATCATTTCAATCTTAACGAAAAAAATTTTGGAAAAACTATACCATGTACTAATTCGATTTGGATTATGAACATGGTAGAAATTCGTCTTACATAGTATAGTTTCAACAACAAAATTGTCAGTTGAAGCTTCGGGATTGTAACTATGACATAAAAACATAAAATTTCTTTCATAACCAAGTGAACATTCTATAATCTATACCTGTATGTACACAAACGTACACACATATTTGGTTCATTAAATCAATAATTACAAATAAACATCAATTAGACAAATACATTTCTAAAAAACGTAACAGCCATCAGGGCTCTCAGAAATCCTCTCTCTCATTCGCTGAAAAACCTCATGATACGTGCCACATTTAAATATGTCATCTTGTTTTTATTTTCAGTCTATTCTCTTCCTTTTCTTATTTTTGTCGAATAGGTTTTCGGTAACTGGAGTTCCGCTATAATTTTGTGCTTTTTTTCTGCAATAACTATAATATGCTTTGATACGGGAAAAACCTTTTAGGACGTTACAAGAGGTTGGTGGTCTGGAGAGCAAGTTTTAGTCGTTGAAAACGTCAAATTCATGATGGAATAGTTCTTCTATTAGTATAGGTGTAGTCAAAGCTGTTTCTAGACTAGCCTCTTGATTCAATAGATACAAACTTGTTGCCCTGAGGCCACTTATAATATTATTATGAGTCAGAGAGATATTTAACCAAATAATATTAAAATGTATCTTTTACTCTGAATAAATGTTAAAACTTAGCGCTCGAATGATAAACCGATATCTTCCTCTTTCTACCGTTTGTAAAGCTGACACTTTCATTCCAAAGTTTTCATTTGTGTGGCATTATTTTATTAAAAAAACAATAAACATCTGTTATCACTTGAATGCAAATATTTATATTCTCAAAGTAACAAATTTGCTTAATAGAAGCTGGTTTTGAATTTGCAATCATAATCAATTAATGCCCTTTGTTACGACACTGTCAAAATATGACTCACACTTACATCCACGGCTTTTTTTATTCAATCAACGATATAAGCAGGTAGTTATACTAATGCATTTTTAAATTGATCGAATAAAATCCTTCTCCCCGATAATCATTAAAAAAAATAGGGATACCGATAATTAGAATTAAATTAGTTTCCGATGCATAAACATATAGGCAAATATGCTAATATAGGATAAATATTAATTCCAAAGATACTTTAGATCAGATTCATCTTTGCAATGAGTTCTCTGAAAATTTTTCGATCTCAAAATGAAGATACGGTACGCTTATCTATCAGTATAAGTTGAGAAATATATCCAGGCATGCGTTGAGTGATTATCACTAAAATTTTTGTCATTTTGAAATTTCAGTTTCTGTTGGACAATCTAATAAGTCAATCGTGGTGAAGATTTTTTCCGAAAATGAAAAAATGTTGTGTATCGAACTCTGATTGAATATTTGTTTTCAAAAGGCAATACGCCTACGCCAAATGAAAAGAGTTGATTACGGGGACTTTACGATCGTCAACTTTTGGACAGCTGAATTCGATCGTGGTCGTATCAGCTTGACTGACGGTGACCGTTTAGGACAGCCAAAATTGCGACAACCAGACATATCATTGGAAGAAGTTGATCAAATTAAAGTGATATATATACCAGGCTATCAGTATTTCAAGAAACGACATTTACGATATTCTTATTGAAGGATTATGTTCACTTTGTACCAAAAGTGCATTCGATTGAATATTTCGCAGGCTTTATTGGTGCGGTTTATGTAAAATGATTCGAATTCTTTGCATCGGGTCATTACTGAAAGGAAGAAACAGTCAAGAGAGTGAAAAGATCTCCTAAAAAGCAATGACGGTTGAATCGGCTGAAAAACTGTTGGGCAATTTTTGTGATAGTTATGAGATTGTGTTAGTAGATTATCTCCAAAAAGTTGAAACAATAACAGAAGATTATTACGCATCAATGTTTTTAAAGAGACAAATTGCACAAAAGCGCATTTAAAGAAAAAGAAAGGGAAAATTTTTTCCGTCTCCGAACCTTAAAATTTCATTTGCAGTCAAGAGATTTTCTTGAGACGAGATTGTTATCGCATACTTAATAAACGCCTATTTGGAGGAGAACGACTGCAATTATTATTTGGAAGGATTGAAAAGGTTAGAGTATTTTTGTACTAAGTGTATGAACCTAAAAATAATTATGGAACACCGAATGACTTGTTCCTTTAATAGGTTGGAAACTTTTCAGACAACCATCGTATATCCATTCACATCGAATTATTAGATCCATTTAAACAACATTTTTCTATTCCCATATTTTATGTCAATAAACAGTGACAGTATGTAATTTTTCATAATAACTGATATGTGTGATATCCAAAACCAAAACACCTGTCCAGTGCTAGTATGATGACACACTAATAGGAGAAAAGTACCATTTCCTCCACTTATGACTGTTAATTTGTAATGTGCTGCATATGTTACTCCTCATTTCGATGTGTATTAAAATTATATACGGTACTTATTCTCTTATGGAATTTTTATATCGTAAGCAATTATTAATTAGAATTTATTGTAAATGAAATAGATCGTTAGCAAAACACATCTTTTTATTAAGCAAATTTTTCTAAGTGGGCGCTTCGATCCGGTTTGATTGTGCGTGACACGCGCTACACGCCTGTTATGAATGGCCCTGACAATATCGTTGCCTAAAGGCTATCTTTGAATATAGGTAGACATTATCTACCAGATTCACTACAATCCACTAGAAAATTGCATGTATGTTCCGACTTTAATAATACGAAAAATGAAAAATACGAGTCAGACTATAATTAATTTGATGGGTGGTCCAGATTAAACTAGAATCTCTCTGTTTAATCCTTCCAGTCGTTAAAATACCCAGATAAATGATTATATACGCTATGTTCTTATGATAAAGTAGATTATAAGTTATTGATAATTGAGTCACCTCTATTGTGTGGTTATATAAGATAAAGTGCTCAAAATTCTTGAAAGATATTCCTCGAAAAATGGAAAGAACTTGTCTGACATATTATCCAATTAGAATGATTAACAAATAAGAAAAAAATCCTGGATATGTTGCGATAATAAGTAATGCAAGTATCCCCTAATTTTTTTTAGAATCTGCTTTTAAAAAGCATATATTGCTCTTATGTGGAAAATGATATTATTTTTATTTATTTATATTAAAAACAAGGTCTACATCAACGACTATTACTGACTGTATCGGGAGTATCATTAGGCAATTTTAACTACTACTCACTAAGTAGATGAAAACGTAGAGAATTATATTGACAGGTGACAATTGCGAACAATTGTGGGTTCTATTTACTCATTATAGGTTATCGGGTTAATTTACTTATAATTTCAATATTCGGATATTAATTGGGAATCAATTTTCGTTCACACATGATACGATATTTTCTAGTATAGTATGTCTTGGGTAAATGCGATCAACTGACGGTTTGTTTTGTTTATTTTTCGTATTGGTTTGATGGTTCTTGAGGCCTGGAATTTTTGTACGTTTTTTTCTTTACGAGAGAAAAACAGGTTTTTACTATAGAAATTTGTTGTAAAATAAATCAATAAATCAACACATGGAAATAAAGTGATAAAAGTAAAAGGTTTTTGCTGATTGAGTTTTAAATTTGGAATTTCCACATAAAATAAAAAATAAAATCTCGTTCTTAGTTAGCATCTGATTTCAGCTGATGGGTTATCTACCTGATCCACGTACCACAAGAGCAAAACAAAACCTTCAAAATCATTCCAAATAGTGGAGCTATCAATGCCGAGGTATATAGTGAATAGATGATGCAAATGTATGAGGTTTTATCTAAAAAATATCGAAGTTTAGTCGAAAACGGATTTTCTCACAACAAGAAAATGCTAAACCACATACTGCGAAAGTTACGCGGAGTAAGAGCGAAGAACTTGGTGGTCTTTAACTCTTTACCACATTCATTCATTCAGATTAATGACGAAATTTTTACTTGGGAAAAAATTTGATCCAAAGAAGATGTTTAATATGCAGTGCAATAATTTTTTGCATCCAAAGAATGGTTTCATCAAGTTCTCAAAGAGCTTACTATACGTTGTGTTAAAACCATAGAATATGATGAGGTATACTTCGAATATTAAAGTTCATTTATTGAAAAAAATGACTATTGGAAACCGACATTATTAATGAGAGACATTCTCTAAAAGAGCGAGTATTTATTAATCAATTGATCTGTAAAGTGATGAAAGATCCTCTGTTTAAAACTCTGTTATCCATCAATCAAAAAGTCATTCAAAAAAAGAAGATCGAAAATTATGTGGCTGACTTATTAAAAATTTATTTAAGTATTAGTGATCAATAGGAGGAGCGTTTTCATCAAGATTCAAAGAACGTCATCAGGGATTTTAGGATGAAAGTATGTATATAGGGGATTACTGTTGGCCGATAATGTAAGAAAGACCAAAATTTTCTAAAATCAAACAAAAAATTTTTATTATTCTATCTGATTAACTATTACGTAAATAAACAATAATTAATAACTTTCAGCTGAAGTATGAAAATCGTGTAAACTGGTGTTATTGTTTTGATTTACATCTTCGACTTTCTTCGTTATGATTTGAAGAGTTTAGAAAGAATTAACTACCCGCCGGTATCCTTAACGATCAATTAAAAAATTGCTCAAGTGGCCCCCTCTCTTCTTTATATATTGCAGACCACACATTAATAATAAGAACTTTAGCTTCAAGCTTTACAACCACTTCCGCTTTCAAATGTAATAATATTTTTAACAATTGAATATTGCTTAATATTCTAATTGAATTATATCTAATTGAATATCTGAAATATATAAAAATTAGGTAGAAATTAGGTAGAAAGAATAATTCTAAACTAGGATGTGAATAATTTGATAGTTATAGAAAGCATTCTAAACATATATTCACTCTCATGATGATTAACTACTATAATGGATAATTGTGATCTAAATAGATAATTGTAGTCATACTACTTATACTAAGATCGTATTAAACACAATTAAATTTCATTTGAGGTTTCTACTAAGTCGAACAAATTTTTCAAATAAATCGAATTATTTTTGACTGTCTAAAAATTATTATTCCATTAAAATTTCTTACTATTATCACTGGTTGAACGTAACATCACAATATGTAAAATCTGCTTTCATTTAAACAGTAAGATGAAAGCCTTCTATATGTAAATGTAAAGTCTCGTTTGTTTAACATCAGTTTTAATTAAATTGAACATACAAGTTACATGAGAGATCTGAAACTTTTCCTGGGCCTCAACATGATATATAATATTATTTATATATTTCAAATTATCATTATATAAAAATTAACAAAGTCGTTCCATTATAATTTATTTATATTTGCAAAAATTATTAATCAGATTTTCATATGCAGAGCAAGTGGATTTATATCCACTATTATTATATAAGAGAGAGTTATTCTCATTTAAACGAAACAAGCATTAACGATACTTTATTTTGAAACTAATCAGCAATTTCTTAGTACATATTACGTGATATGGCTGACAAAAAATAAATGTACCACTCTCATTTCATTGTCTCGACGAAACGAAGAGTA
Organism: Diorhabda carinulata; assembly: GCF_026250575.1. Lineage (NCBI taxonomy): Eukaryota > Metazoa > Arthropoda > Insecta > Coleoptera > Chrysomelidae > Diorhabda > Diorhabda carinulata. The sequence goes on along the minus strand of NC_079460.1, from coordinate 8,390,047 downwards.
TTCATAGCATAAGCCATTAAAAATGTGTCTTTATTTGTATTCATCTTTTTGTGAAGCATACACTTTGATGCCAAATAACTTCACGACGACTTCAGGTCCTTACAAAATTAGATTACGTTCTATTTTCTAACAATTTCTTTTCAAAAATTTCATCAGTGCCAACTGACTGATATTAGGTTATATACAATGTGTATTCAGACTAATTCCGTCTGTCCAGCTTTTAAATGACAAGATGGAATCGAAAGACATTTATAGATAACAATATTAATTCAGATGATATCAGTCATCAGATCTTAAAAAATGACATTACGAGCCAATATCACTATTTGTGAATTAACACGCTATAGAAAAATTATTATATTTTATAAAATGTGATGGGCTCAAACAAACATATAATCGTTTATATATATATATATATATATATATATATATATATATATATATATATATATATATATATATATAATTTTTGGGTTTATCAGTTTAGGTTTATATTTGAAAGCACTCAATTCACCTCACCTACATCCTTTGAGTGAATTGCTTCATATCAGCAGTTAGTTAAGCCATAATGCTGTCAACAGTACCTTGCTACTTTTTCACTCGGCTAAACCAATCCACGAAAAAGAATTTATGAAATTATGATTTATTAAATATAGAAGAATATTAGCTTGAATGTGACGGGTAAGAGCACCTTATATACAGAATTTTGTATAATATGAATTTCCTAGTTAGTTGGTTACATCTAAATTGATATGTACTAACTTTCCAAAGTGCATTGATATATTGAAAAATCTGTTTTATTGTTTTATTTCGTAATATGAACAATTTCAAAATTTGAACTATAATGATGATAGGTGTATAATCTTCAGGATTACCACTTTTTAACACGCTTATATTACCTTTACCTGTTTGTGGGTTTGTTTGTTTGTGAGCTTGTTTTTGGTAACTTTTCTTTGGACTAAGAGCAACTGGCTTACTTAATAAAAATTTCGTTCGACAGAGGATTCTAACCTCCGATCTCCGTGTTGGCACTTCAACAACATCAAACTAAAAAGTTGAAAATGATTTTTAAAATAAGCTTAAAACGATAATGAATGAAAAATACTAGTATTATTGTGAAAAAAGCGTGGGGCACTTTGTTCCCTATTTTTCGTTAATACAGTACCTGACGCTATTTTCACAATAGTACTAGTATTTTTCATTTATTATTGTTTTAAGCTTATAAAAATTATCTCTAATTTTTGAGTATGATGTGCTTTAGAAGCATGTTTTTTTATTTTTTTTTCAAAGTATATTTATTTAAAATGCATCAGAGAAATTTGCTTATCATGATTGTACGCCTCTGATAAAAACCAATCAGCCATTGTAAAGATATATTGAGAACTCATTTTATAAAAGGTTCCATTTGAGTAGGAATTCAAGACATTTGGTCCAAATATAAATAAAGTTTCAGTTAAATACGATACGAGGAGTCATTGTCACTTACATTAATAGACTACTCAAAAATTACTAAAAATAAATATTGTCATCGATGTAACTGAAGCACATTAGTAGATTTCGGCGATATAAATATTTGAGGTTTCAAGAGCTGCCGAATGGCGTTTATTTTGCATAATTCAAAGGGAGTAACGTCCTCTTTAATTTGTCCAATTACTTCCTCTTTACTAGAGTATTTGCGCTGTAATTAGATGCTGTATTAGTTAGGCAATAACAAGCGCACATAGATACGGGAATATGTGACAATTTTATTAGAGTAATAAAAAAAAATTATTCTTCAATTTACTTCATATAAAAGAACATCTTTTGTTTGGTCTGTTCATTCAGTTGGTAATTCTTATTGATTTTTATATTTGGTTACAATATTTCCAACAGACGATGTAAGTTGTGAAATCGATATAATTTAAATTTCAATACATTTTTCAACATAATTTCTGCACATTGAATCTGAAACAAAATTATTGGATAGAAATAGGAAGTTTATGCAGTTAAGACAAATATAATGATGTTTTATAAAATGGACAATAATAATTTTCTATATCACTCTATGCAAATTATCACTATATTTAATTTGTATATTAGAGAGTGGCTATTTATATTTCTGGTCTAATTAACACTTACTTTATTGTTTGGATCAAGTTTCTTTTTCCTTTTCCCATCCCAACTGAGTTGGTTCCTAAATATGACTTTTGTACACAAAACGACCACTTCTGCCGCTGAAACTCGTTTACCACGAAGTTTCTTTTTAGAACGCAGCAACAAAAATAAGCCATTGGTTACCAGGCGTGTTTGCTGCAATCGACCTTTTCGCTGGTTGAAAAATTGATTGCTAGAGCACCGGTGTTATGATAAACAATTGAACGTTTTTCGAATTTCTATAAGATCCATGATTCGTCATCTCATAAAATATTTCATTCATGAGTCGAATCGTGTCTTCTTTTAAGCATTGATCAGGTTATATCCATGTTATTGATATAATCTCACTGATTTGAAGACCAAATGTGGTATGTGTTGATGCTAGCAATTTTAATGTTCAAAGATGCTTCAATCTTACGGTATGCTACGAGATGATTTTCGAAATTTCAAGAGAGAGAGAGAAAGAATCTTTGTCATTGGTGGATATTTTGACATAAAAGCCATAATAAAATTACCATATTGTTAAAATTTTTCAGCTTGTATATATTTAATAGATTATTTATTACTTTTTTAAATAAATTGGACACACTAACAAAATAAACATATTTTAAAAAAGATTTATCTCACACATAAATTTATGTAAGTGGAAGGTATCAAGACAAATTATATAATTATGCAGGTATTTAAAATTGCAAATTAGATAAACTTAAGCGAAAACAAAAAACGATAGAAATCAGCAACAATCGCCGGCGACGGTCGAAATTCTATAAATAGTGTTATGTCATTATTTATGCAGAACATTTAATTTTAGCAACTGGAAGTCGCGTGGAAGATAGTCTGTGTTGTGTCTGAATGAAATCGTCTCACTTTTCCTCATAAAACACTCATAAAAATGTTCTCTTCCAAACAGCTGTCGTAATCTAGACGCTACAAGAATATCTAGTACACATAGAAAACAGTTGATATAATTATTTTTACACTAGGACCACTAGCTTAGAAATTCATGTATAGGAATAATTGTGTGAAATTATGGCAAATAAAACTTTATAAGAAGATTATTATGATATATTTTACACTAGAAAGAGTTGAGGAGAAAAAAAACTTGAGGAGACCACTGTGGACGTCTTTTCAAAGACTCCAAACAATCTAACACATAGAATTGAGTTATTAGAACAATATGACCAAACTATGTCTGTAGAGAATATATTATGCTTTCATTGCTCTAGAGCTTTTTCTTGAAAAAGCTTCATAAAAGAAGGTATCAAATGAATAAAAAAGAATAAAGCTTTACTATGTTCGAATTTGTGGAGCCGTTGGTGAAAGTCATATAGTAAACACACTCTACTAACACTCCAACAATACTCACAATTACACTATCTAACGAATTTTTTCTCTTCATAGGCTGAAGGCTGTAATTGTTTAATTGTGTTTGTTGGTGTATTGGACAATAATGCATACTTGAAAGAGTGATCATTCTATAGTGCGAATAGAAATACCTGTGATAAGACTGTGAATAATCATTTCGGTCCCACTTTTTCTAGGCCAAGAAAAAGTACTTAAGTATAGTAAAAGAACTATTGTGAAGAATTATCTATTTATATGTTTGGTTCCATATTGATCATGTCATATAATAAAAACAAGAAATTGATTACAAAAATAATAACGAAATTGAATTTCGAAAATCGATTTTGCTAAACTATAAATTGATTACTTATTTTTCCATTGATTATTTGTTAGAAACCATATAACTAAAATACCTATGCTAATATAAATTAACGATCAATTATAAATTATTTTCATCATGATAACACTTAATGAGACATAATACTATTAAAAGCGTGAATTTCTGATTCATTGTTAGAAATATTCGAATTTTAATGACTTTATCTTTAATTGATAATAAATCGAATAAAAAATTCATAATAATAGAAAATCGCTATCCAATGCAAATATATTATAATAAATAAATTTTCAGACACAAAACATATTTCACACCGTTTCATATTTGATGCCATTGGTATTACCAGTATATATATTTAAATAAGGAACACTATTCGATGTATGAGAAGGTATTTTCATCATAATGAGCAATATATTTAGAATACTTGGTGAATATTTTCAATTATTGAATTTGAACCACGTTGTCAATAAGTGATACAGTTTTTTTACGGAATTACAAATAAATTCCAAAGTAAAGTTGATAATATAATAAGTGAAATATTTTGTTGAAAATTCCTCAATACCTTATTCATAATTCTTCCAATTGACAGCAGTAATATTTTTTCAAAAGTTCTTCTAATTTTTACAGAGTAAAAGAATACAACAAGTGGTGATGAAGTTCAAGTTTGATCAGTAAAGAAATATTGTCAGTCGTGTTTATTGGCTCACTTAGAACCTTGAGGTTAATGTTTCTAATATAATAGTTATGTTAATGTGTGAATTCTGACTGTCTGAGTTAAAAAGCCACAACCAGCTAACACTTATTTAATGAAGATCTTATGAACACTTCTATTTGCTTGCGAGATATTTCAAATGAACAAGAATTCGCTAGTAAATTGTTGGACGGAATTCATAAAAATCTGCAATTAGTTACGCCATTTCAATAAAGTGTCTCTTCGTAATTCGCTCTCATTAGATATTACAGACAAGATGATAACTTTCTGCTTACGATGACAAGCTTATAATTCCTAATAATCTAACCTAATAATCACTATTATTGGATACATTATTTTAATAAGCAAGTATGATGTAACAGAAATATATAAATGAAAATAGAAGATTAATAAATTGTTAGTGTATACATTTCTGTTGCAATACACGTATCATATGAGAATATATTTTTTAAACAAACGAAAAATTGAATCAACATAACATGAAATTGTTCCTCAGCTTACGATGCTGACATAATACAAATTAGATATCATACAAAATAATATGTGAGCTTGAAATGAAAAAATTAAAAAGTTATGGAAAAGAATATCTGCAAAATAATAATCATAAGGGATCATAAGTTAATTGGAGCTAACATTTTTCTACTGAAGTGAAAAAATTCGTAACCTTCCAATCAGTAAAATATTTGCACATTACCAAATTAAGTCGCTTGTAATTTTTAGTTGATTATCATGTAGTAGCTTATTTGACAGTAGCTTACTGGATGAAAAGTAGTAGTACAAACGTTTATTTATTTATTCAATAGTTTTCCAAGAAACGTTTGATTATGTTTGAATACTTTCAGTAAGTATTTTCAATAAATAATGACAATTTATGATAATTTTCTAAGCGGTTTCGTTGGCATGTACAACGATTTAAAAACCTACATAGCTCGTAAGCTATAAATTTTATCGGGTTAAGCAAATAGTACCTTTTTGTTAGAAGATCGATTGAAAAAATCATTTTTGCTATCTATAGACTGTACAGGGTCCTTGACGACGAGCTAAATCGATATGCATATGGGAAAGTACTGGGACTTGTGTTCTGAAAATTTGCTTGCATGGGTTTTCCGAAATGTTCGTTTCAGCTAAAATAATTTCAGTTTTCTGAAATTTCCAGTTGTACCAGACTTCGTTATTTTAAACGGAATTCAATATAACCTTATATAAGGCATCGTATGCCTGAAGTCCACCATTTTTTAAATACTTTAATTTTTTGACACATGCAGTTTAAGTGAGTCAGGTCTAATATTATTGGGATATGGACAAATAACACTTACAGCTTTTAAAATATGTGGAAACCTTGACAAAAATTTATATAGGGTGTTCAGAAAGTGGTGCCGATTTTCGCTATCTAAAAACGTCGAAAACTTAATTTTTTCAAATAGAAACCCCCATTTTTCTCTTCACCATTGGATTCTACGCTTCAAATTAAGGGGACTCAGTTAGAAAATTCATATATCTCAAATTAACGGTTTTTGTAGAAACTTGAAAAAACTGAAATTTTCATGGTTTTTAATTGTCGGTTGTCTGGAGCGACCAAAAAAAAACAAACAAAAAATGAAAACAGCTTGACGTTTAAGCGTTGCAAAAGTGTTCATCATGTCCCGTTTAGGATTTATTGATGAATATTATTTCAGTTTGCTGGTAAAATACGGGGAATGTGATAGGGTTACTAAACGAGCACACGATGGACTTTAGGCATACTATGTTTCATATAAAGTTATATTGAAATTTCTCGTAGATTCCAAATATAATTTCCAAATTCCGGTATAACCGGAAGTTTCAGAAAACTGAAATTATTTTATCTGAAACGAACATTTCGGAAAACCCATGCAAGCAAATTTTCAGAACACTAGTCGCAGTACTTTCTCATATATACAAATCGATTCAACTCGTCGTGAAGGACCCTGTCCATGTTGTCCCTGTAATAGTTTCGGATTGTTTACTATGGGAATGAGCTGCTTCTGGCATTCAGATAGTAGTGTGGAATTATTTATTCCGTGAAAAACACTACATGGACATACATAATCATCCATTAAAAATGCATTTTGTTCGAATGTATCATTTAGAAAATATACTTTGATATAAGTTCTGATTTCGCAGCTTAGAACTCAGAAACGAGGGGTCATATGAGAAAATTTCTTTCATGTCACAGCACTATTTTCATGTCATCTACTCCGGTTCCGGAACACCCTGTATAAGTAATAGTTTAATTATTATTGGCTTTGTATTAATAAGAATTATATCTAGCATTTCCCAAGAAAAAGTTGGCGAGTGACATCATTCATTTAAACTATAACGGTCAACATAAAAGACATTTTATTGTCACTTATGGTTGGGTCAATCAGTTGCTGTTTTCACGATTTATAAAGTCATGCGCGACATTTACGATCATAAAAGGGTTCAACATTTGTTGTTGAAAACACTAATCAATTAAAATGATTTTTACAGACGATATCATGGGAGACATTAAAAAAGAGCGCATATAACTAACTTTCTTGAAAGCGGCTTTTCTATATTATAATTGATAATAGAGATATTACGAACATTTAACTAGTGATTAATCTTCGGACTGACGTTAACCTATCTAACGGTGGCTACAGTTTGAAAAAAGAAAATAGAATGAAATGTTACGGTTACATGTCATATTATGAGAAAATGTTAGTTTTTTCTAATTTATTGTCAAAATTATTTGCTACAATACTTATAAATGTAAAAAGCAGGAAAATATAAGTATTCAAAATGCTGAATGCAAATTTCAAATTTAAAATGTAAATAAAAATTTCTTTCAACATCATATGGTTGTAAGCATTCATGCTTTGGAGTCTTCATCAAGAAGTGTAGTAATAAACATAATAATACATCTAAAATATTCAGATCAGCTAATTCTCTTAATGTGAATGGCAGAAAAGGAAAAACCAAATTCAAAGAACTGAGGTACATAGAAAACCACTGAATTGCTGATGACGTTGCGAAAAATGTGCATTTTTCATAATTGTAACATAAAATTTGAAAAAAACTAATTAAATTAATTAAGAAATGATGAATTAGAAACGTTACAGAGTAATTGAGTTTTTATACATTATTCTGATGTTCAACGAAATATTCAGGAAATGGGTGAAAGGCATTAAGGATGCATAGAATAAGAAGGGTTTTAAATTCAAAAATAAATGTGGTCATAAGTTTCACGACTTTAGATGAGTTTTCTAAGAATTCCTCTCAACTACCGCAAACACTGGTGTACTCGTCACCTGAAAAGCCCTCTTCCCCCACAATTTCGATATATAGTCATGTTATATTGTTGTGAATTATATACTGTTGGTATAATTTAAGGAAATCATTGAATGTTATAGAAAATAGAGAGGTTGCTTATGAATATTTATAATATTATTTCCCATGTGGTTTATGGATTCTTTATTGTTTGTAATTTGATTTTCCTCATATGATTCATTTGCACATGATTTTTGGCATATTTGTGCAAATGAATCATTTGCACAAATATGCCAAAAATCATTTAAAAAAATGTATGTTGATTTATCAATAATCAGAATTGTTAACCAATCTAAATTAACAAAATACTGATCAGATCAAACGCATCCTGTTTCAGAAGCTTCTTTTCTCTTAACTAAGACTAATTGAATAAAATGAGGAAATGAGAATAAAATTGGCAATAATTCCTATCATATTTTATAGTCGGTATTATTTCTTCTTCAGTTGAGTCTAGCGAAAACTTAATAACTATTAGATAAATTACTGAACTTAATTAAGTATGTATTGACGCAAATTGATGTAAATATTATACATTATTCTTGCTCAAGCTATAATTGATATCAATAATTGTTGATAAATGTTAAAATAGAACAAATTAATCATCTGAAAGATCAAAACGAACTATATAAATCATTTACAATGCCTTTTCAATTACTTTGTTAAATTTTATAGCTCTTTTACGGCCTATATAATAGCCAAAAGTTAACGAAAAACGTCAATAAAATAATTTAGAAAGAATCATGAAATGGAACGAAAAAATATTTGTTCATATATGTATATTGTTGATTAATTAAAATTGTAAATAACAATTATACGCTATATACCTAATTATTCGTACAATTCGGACAATGTAATAAAATTTATTTATTTAGCGATAAATTTAAAGAGCTTTTTTTAGAAAATAATAAGCATATTTAGCCCTCTTTATGAAAAGTTGAAAATTAGCATTTTGATTGGATGATTGGATGATACTAATGATTGATAATATCGACTGGTTGTCCAGACTATAACCGTAACTGTTTACCTTCGATGACAGATGAATAATACATAATAACTCAATTCAAAGAATGCATTCGATGCAAACGCCTAGGTGTAAGAATGAAATTTGTCGATGTGACTGTGTTAGAATAACAGAGGAGAAGAGGAAACACTCATAATAGATTCTTATTGAAGGCAGCATTTAGTATCTTGCAGAGAGGACTCTAAAAACAATCACAATGTGGACAAAGTTAATCTACTTACAATCCCTCTTAACATGCTCATATGTGTAAATTCTCTTTAATATGACGAAAAACAGACACTGGCTATTTTATAGATTTAAAAATATGATATATATGATGGTTCTTATCATCCCTAACAGATTGAATATCAGATGTTAAACTGTTTATTCAAACCTGCCTATTGTTGGCAACATGCCTGTTATATTAAATTGATTTTTCATTGAACGTCTACATGTAGCACTTTGTAAATGTCATCTAGGTAAACTTGAGCCGAAATCTTAAAAAAGTTTTTCCATAAGAAAATTGTTGAAAAAGAACTAATATTAAAAACTTAAAATAATAAATATATATGTCAATAATAATATACTGTGAATTACATTTGATAATAATGTAATGTTTTTTTTTATTTATTTATATTGGTGGGGTGAATTTATAAACACTGACTCAAAAAGTCTAGAAAATAAAGAAATAAAAAAATAAATATATAGACTTTCCTAGAAGTTATTTCAGAACAAACAATGTGAACAAATCGCTTACTATGATAAAAAATTATATAAAAATTACATTAAATAAGCCGCGAATTCCCTATATCTTAGAATCATAACCGAAAAGGGCCAGATTCATGTCGGAGAAGAATTCATAACAATAAGATAATGGGTGAGACTATTATTTCTGCTATTTAGTATGGGTCTTAAATCACGAATGACACTTTCATTTATTTATGTGATTACAATTAAATAAAAATTATTTGGGTTAAATAAATTTGATTATTGTTAAACAAACTTGAATTTTGGTTTATATATTTATTTTGTTAACGTATCTAAAACAAATATTTACCCGCAATGAGATTCACATGTCGCAAAAACTAAACTGATAAAATACCTTCAAAAACTCCAATTAAATACTTTTTATGAAGACATTACAACGCAAATTTAGCAAAATTAGCATTATTTATTAGTTCCTTTGTTATATTATAAACTGTTGAGTTTGTGGGGAAGCTAATATAAGTGACAATTATTAGTATTATATTAAAACTAATTTCCCCAGTGATTTTTTTTACCTTCCTTCATTTCTTTCTCTTTTTTTTTATAATTTCTATAAGAAAGGATATTCCATCATAGCTTTTCACATTTCATTAATACACAATTGTGTTCACGATAAATGGATGGTACATTTTTATCTTTTAATGCCGTTTTGAAACTGGTTGGTGCTTTGTCCTATGAATTTCCTCTACTATTGAATTCATGAATCTTATTTGCGTTTATATACATGTAGCTCTTGTTGCTCAATTTAGACACTTTAACCCAGTTATTTTTGAGATACTGAGTAGACGCATTCTTTCTCAAAATATGTCACATTTTGACTGAAAATATTGTCACTCCAGTATAAGTTTTCAGTAAATAATTTCCTTCCAAGTTTATAGTTTAATCTGTTTGATTTATTTTCAAAAAAATTAAATTTCTCACCACACATGAAAGCTCTGTATAATTTGTTATAGATCGCTTATTATGGGTCACTCGGTATATCTAATATGAAAATAATTCAAATTTATTCCAAAAAAATCTTTATGCATTAGTCGCTAAGATATTAACCATGCGAAAAATCTTCTCACGCCGTCTATGTGAAAGGAATTATATTACGTAATCCTGAGATAAAATGTTATTAACATTTAATAGTAAAAGGTACAGAAGGAATTCCGCGAGCAAAGTTCGATAAACAAATTAACGGTCACGCAAAAGTAGCGATAAATAAAACTTGCGTATCAGCAGTGATTCAGAAGGTCGAATTAGAAAATTGGCGAATGCTACGTGAGTTTTGTCTCGTCCGCACAGTGCAAAACTTGATTTGTACGAAGTCGTACTGTCGTGTCGGTTACGCAAAGCTAACGAAGCACGTGGTTAAGAGAACACAGTCAGGGCCGTGTCTAACAAGTTACTTGTCGCTTTGGGAAAAATATATTCTGATGTACATATTTATATTTAGTGGAATTTGTTGCGATATGATAATGGAAATTTTAAGTAATTAATTTTTACTGCCTATTGTTCTCACGCAAAGTGACTTCATATTTATTTGAAGATAGTGACGAAAAAATATTGCTCATCATCAAGTTTCTCTAATGGTCGATAAATATTAAATTGCTATATTCCAATACTTATGTCTAATTAGCAAATTATGTTATTATCAATGCGATTACTAGGTACTTTTATCTGATCTATATTACTAAGAAACTGATAATGGGGTAGTGAATATTCATACGATCAACGTGCTAGAATCCTTTGTAATTATAGTTATTACTCTTCCCATCCAAACGTGGTCAAAATATTAAAAAAATCATATCTTGCCCAGGAACCATGGAAGTAAGCTGAACGCTACCATCATAACAACATCCACAATTACACTGGACAGTAACCTCGCCTTCAGTCTATGAAGAGATAACTTATCGAAATGCTCGTCAGACAGTGTAATTGTGAGTGTTGGTGTAAAGGTGGTGTAATGGTAGTGTAAACAGTATGTTTAGTATGAATATCACCAACGGCTCCATGAATTCCAACCTAACCGTGGAATTGATTGGAAATATAAAAAGTGGGCAATTTTTTCACGTTTATGAAAATTATAAGTGAGAAATCACAATTTTCACATCAACAGATATTATTCCTGATATATAACGTGTGTTTTATCTGGTATAGGCCGTCATTGTACGAGTTGGGAGTTTAGAGCACCACATACAACTCGACAACAGTGCATTTTTTGTTGCAGGTTAGAGCTTTCTCTTTCCTCACGGCAATAAAAAATATAATGAAAGGTTTGAGAACTTAATATAATTTCAAAGCTCAAATTCGATCTTGAACATCTTACAGGCCATACTTTATAATCACTACTATAAATCCACCTATTATTAGTTAATTGTCTTTCCCATATGATTTTCCTTGTAATTTGCAAAAATAGAAATGCATCAATTTTGAATTAGAGCCCATCAATATTCCTCATTATACCCGAATTCATTCTACTTTAACATATTTTTAGCCGAGTTCGCATTTAAATAAAATCATTTTCATAATACAAGTTTCCATTGACCTCAGAGTGACTGTTGGCAACACTTTTGCAGTGGTGATTATGTTGATAGTCTGTCCAAATTTTAGACAATTCAGACAGTTTAGTTTTAATACCCATATAAAATAAACTGTTATCGTTGTTAGGCAAATATTGACAAAAAAAAAATTCCAATTATTTTTTCCGTGGAACAACAATTGAAAACCCGAGGAAAAAAACCCAAAAATTATTCTAAAGTGCTCCGTCCCATGGAATGATTTATAAGTGGTTCTCTGCTTGTGAAAGTGGCCATTTGCACACGAATGAAGCTAAAAGTCCGGGAGGGTTAATGACTGCAATTACTCCAAAATTGGTTGATGAATCGTTGTCGTTGCAGTTAGTGACTATCAAAAAAACATGAGATGGCCAGTTAAAGCAAATATTTCAACCAAATGAGTATACAATATTTTACATAAGCGCTTTCATATGAAAAAGTAAGCAAGGGGGTCCTTGAGTGTTGAAACGTGCTGAAAAGCTCACATGAAAAATGTAAAGGATTATTAGGATATCTCAAATATTAATCTAAGTGAATTTTTGACACCAAAGAGAAAACGACTCCATATATTGAAGAAAAGAGTTTTGTTCCATAACAACAATTCCTGCCTATTCTTCCACTATTGTTGCAGAAAAATTAACAGAGCTACATTACGATTTAGTGCCTCATTCGCCATATTCACCTGATCTGGCTCTCTTCGATTACTTATGATTCCAAACAAAAAAAATGGTTAGATAAAAAGCCATTTCAGACAAATGAAGGGTTGATGGAAGTCAAATGAGTATTGTGCGGAAATATTGTAAATAAATTCAAACTCACTAGAGTGTGTGTAGTGGAAAGAATATGAAGTTGAAATATAAAATACTTATTCCTTACATTAAAGTGAAGTCGATCTCTCATCAAACCGCCCTCGTATTGTGATATATACCTTCGAACTGTATTTTCAAAAAGTCTTGAATTATATGAAATACAGTCGTCATTTGATGAGTGTCTTAGAAAGTAGTAATGGATAGGAAGTAATATGAGTTAAAAATTAAAATTATTTCTTCAAAAGCATTCACCTCAAAAAAAAGTTTTTTCTTTGGAAAGTAATTCGATATGACCATACTTTAATAATCAATTCTCCTTGGTTCGAGTTAATGTAATATAATGCGGACGATTAATTTATAATATAATATAGAATATTGATTAATTAGTGTACTAATTAGCATATGGTAGAGTTTTTGTTTTATTATTTTTGATAAAGTTCGCGTTGATAAAAATGTTATTCATATTTCAAATCTGTGGTTTGAGAATGCCTGTTTTCCAATTTGAAGAGATGCAAACAGATTGTGTCAGTTATATAAAAACTTGGTAACCGTGTTATCTTGGAAGATTTTATTTGTTACTTAAGTAACATATTTTTCTGTTTTTTTTACGATAATTTCTATATAAATTCTCCCCTTAGATGTTTTTTTTTTATTTTTATCATTATTAAGAGAATATACGACAATTTTCAAAAGATATTTTAGATATATTCATTTTAACATTTTTTGAGTTGTGGACAACATTTAGCTGGCCATATCTCTGTCTGGGAACTAGCATCAAAACAAAAACCTGTCCGTTTTCTTGGTACAACCACTGCGCACTCAAACAAGTCAAGTTATTAAGCTCAACTAAATAATCAGCCAAATGAATGAGTAGTAGCAACAAAGACAACAACAACAACAACATTATTCCCTGTTTATAAAGAGTTATTACTGGATAGTGTGAATTTGATATTTACATCTTCCAGAGATGGAGATACAAATCCCAGGGAATAACATAACTTGTTTCCATATGGCATGCTATCTGTTCTGATTCACTTAGACCACAGAAGTCAGGAAGTTGCCGCCCCTGGAAGATAGAGGCAATTTATTGAATGATATTTTACCAGCTTGGATTCTCACAACGAACCGAAAAGTATGAAGGTGGTTAAAAATATAGACTAATTTGATTAGATGGAAGGGAAATTAGAATATAATAATAGCAAATGTTGAAGTAATAGTTTGGATTTATACTATGTACTAGTTAAATCAATAGTTGTAGAGTGTTGGGTTGAACTTTGCTTCTGTTGCCGTCTTCTATTATTGGTTTCCCAGTGTGTTTAAACAGGATTCATATATCTCTTTCAACATAATCTCTTTTCTATTAATGTTCGATAAAATAATACCTTATCTTAATAATATGTTCAATTTTGTTTTTCTCAGATGTTAAGTGATTGTTTATTGAGTATAAGAATAAAGTCACGTACAACAGGTATTTTAATTTTTGAATACATTCCAAGTACTTACAGACATATGACTGAATAGCATACAAAAACGATTCAAAGCACGAGATTATACAATATGACGAATTGGTTATTTGGCTGGCTGCCAATTTCATGTCTCATTTACTTGTCAGAATGTGCTCAAGACATATTCAACTCGGATTAAACTTACTAGCATGTCATTACAAAATTTTATATCTAAATAAATAGTGTTCTAATCGATTAACTGAAAACCAAATTTGGAAATACAATGGTCAAAGAATAACTATGCCAGTTTCATTATATAATACAGAATAAGATATAAAATTCTGATTCAAATATAACAATTTTTTTTAATACCGTGATACCAAATATTTACAGTTTAATTTGAAGAATATATTTGAGGAAAACTCAAATTGTTAGTTTTGAATTTGTATGTATATACTCGTATTTACACACGATTGATCAGTAACTAGGAATCATTATGATGATTATAAAGCTTACATTCATGTCGCATCCTTTTCTTCGTTACTTTAAAAAGTCTTTACTCACATATCCTTATCTCACCTTGTCGACGAAATATTTTTATTATTTATGATACTACTGATTAGAGCCTTAATTTTTGATCGGGCGAATATAGCATACATCCAGTTCTACCAGTCACTTATCACGTTGAAAAATAATCTGTCTTGTCAAAATAAATTGAAGCTAATTTAGAAATGTTAGTTTTCTAAAAAAGTCCTAATTGCATGTTTGCTATTAGGTTCTCGACTTCAGTTGACATGTAATAACATATAATTTTTTGCTAAATATTCATAGGGTGCCAAATCTAACACGACGGCCTTGTTTTAAATTACAGACCGCGCTTCTAAACTCTTTGTTCAAGATATGTAACCCGCCTAACTGACTATTATTAATCTATCATGTATGTTATAAAAATACTCACAATTTTCGACGTTTAAATCAGTCGCTTGAATTTAAAGTTGTTTATTTATATTATTCATTGACGCATCAAATGCTGAATGTTGTCTCAATTCAGTGATGAGAGAACAAGTTTAATTTTGCAGTGGTCTTAGCAAAATTTTGTATTTGCGAATACATGTTTTAAGTTGAAAAAAATGAGGAGATGAGTGATTTTTGGCCAAAAAATTGTAACGTTCAGATCAGGTTTGGACCAGCTTACCAATGTTATTGATCGATTCGTCATTATTCTAGAATGTGTACTTGTACACCTTTGAATATTCAAACACCGTGTAGGTGTAGCGAGGTTGTAGAATCTCTTTGGAGAATCAAAAGTCCATTATATTTGTTACTTGAATATGTTTCTTCAATATGGCTTAAACAACTAAGAAGATTTCAGTGACTATGTTCCCTGAGTTGTCTGATACCTATCTCATACAATATAATGTTATCATTGTATGAAAAATACCGGGAAACATGAATTGTTAGAATGAATAAGTTTAATCTATGCTTTAAAAATGTTTATAATGATAGAATTGAAGAAATTATTTAAAAAAACCAACTAACAGAAAAATATTGCATCCTGACAAATAAAAGATACAGGAAAATGTTTTCGAAGAAGGCAGCTGAGCAGCGATGTTGTAATTGTAAATCCATAAGAACACACTTTGGCATGTATTTCTTGAAATAAGTTATAAGCGTAGCATACAGGAAGATAATGGGATTTATTGAGAATGGAATGGTGAAAAGTGGGGGGTTACACAATAGATGTAAGTATTTGCATGGTTGGTATATGAGTGAAACCAAGACTAAATATTCAAGAGAGGACGAAGACGAATACCTACATTATCCTGGTCTGCTCTTTACTAGTTAATATTTTGGTCCCATGTTACCTCAACAAATACTTTATTATTTTTAAATTAATCTGATAATATTTTGGTTGATACATTGCGAATATCAGGAACTTCATATTCTACTAAAGGGATTAGGTTTGGTTTTGATATTCTAGTTTTTATTTTTGTTAATATTTTTTTCTTATACACGCTACTCAAAATGTTTAACAATTTTGCAAAAAATATCTCGAATTCGTACATATTTATTGAAATAATTAAACCATTTCTAAAATAAGTTTTCATTGATGATTAGGAAGCAATGAGCTGTAATATTTGACTTTGTCAATAACTTTAAACCTCACATACTATAATTGATTAAAATTCAATTTTTATTATACTATGATATATATATTACTCCTATTACTTCAATGTCTTTTAAAATACAAATAATTGGCACGTAGGAATTTCCTGTTGTTTCAGTTCAACAGCCAATTTCTACGGCAATGGTCCGTTTTATCTGTTGGATCAGACAATAAACTACCTAAAATGTCGGAAGACAATATCAACAAAAGTTAATATAAGTACTGCAAATATTTGGATAGATTTTGTTACACTTTGTAGATATTCGATTATTTTTTCAAGTTTTTCATTTCGTAAACTGTGGAATTTGAAAGCGTAATGAATTGGAAAGGATTCAATGAACTTTGTAGGTGTTATTTTAACCATTTTTAAATACATTGAACTCCTCAGTAATTTTGCGCTATTTCCTTGATATTTTTGATTGAAATTCATTATTGTTTAGTCAGTGAATATGTTTTGTTGTTAATATATCCTGGCGTAACTTTCATATTCATATTTCCAATAATGTAATTAACTCAGATTAGAGTTACAACAATTGAGATCATCCCTACATTCATTTATCGAGAGATAAATGATGTGTACAAGGAAATTGGATATAACATTATATTTCAATAATGATTTAAATTTTTTCAGTGAAATTTAATGAGATATTAAGAAGGGATATACTTAACGCGTTTTCGTATATTTGTAGTGGGGCCTGAATAAATAACTACGAATGGAATTCGTCCACAAAGAAATATAAACATTCAACAGAATCAATATTATTATAAGTACATAGATACTTTCCTGATAAAAATATCAAAGTGATACAGTTACTTCGTGACTCTACCAGGAAGACAGATTAGAAAGGATCAAATCTCACGACTAGGTGTTGTGTAGAAAGAAAGGAATGTATTATTTGGTTAGTAAAAAGTAAAATAGTGCGAGGTTGACAGAAACATAAGCTGAAAAAATTTTTTAAAGGATTTGTAATTACATTATTATCGTCACTTTTGGTCTAACAGAACCTCCTAATACAATTTTGTATTACAAAAGTGTATAAGCTTTTGAGTGATTGATTTATGATAAAATACATCATACAAGAAAGTATGTTCTGCATAAAGACAATGAGAGATAAATTTTATTTAATCAACATATTGGCAATTACTGCCTCTGTCATTCTGCACCATTCATTTGTATCTTAAGTTAAATTGATGAGAAACTGTGCTTATAAACGAATTGGAATTATATTTTAAATCCATATAAATTAGTTGGCCATTATTATTTTCTAGTTCACAACTTGAATCCATTGTATATTCTTGTATTAGCATTTTTACCAATATGGGATTCACAAAACAAAAAAGTTTTGTTACTATCAAAGTAAATAAAGTGAGAGGAGAGCTCTAATTAATGATTTGAATATACTATGCATCCTCGTATTGCAATATTATAACCCTTACGTATGCATTATTATCCATAAAATTTCGGCATATTTGATTGATACACCTTTTATTAAATCGGTTGTAGACGAGACATGTATTAACAATTTAATAAAAAATGATTAAGTACATGGATTATTTTTATGATTGGAGAGATTATGCAAATTATTTGCTGTTATAATGTCCATGGACTGAGTGAATGATTTTGTATACTATTTTTCCGATTAAACGTAATTAAATTGTAATATCTGATTTGAATAATATACATGAATGTGATGATTTATCCCCCTTATATAAATTTTTTAAAAATTTGAGTATTTTCAATATATTGTAACCGACTGAGTAGTTGATGATTTTTAGTTCTAAAGGCGGTATGAAGAAGCTTGTTATCTAAACCAGAGAAATTTGCTTGATGAACAAGTATTAAGAAATAATGGAAGCATTTTTAATTCTCGATAGAAGTCAATTTTTTTATCTTTAGAAGTAAGGTACTTTTGTAGTTGTAAACGAAATTTGTGAACCTAAAGAAACACTCCATAAATTTGACACGTTATGTAAAACTGAGAAAATTGATAAAAACAATAGCAGGGATTAACACAATATATAGGAAAGGAAATATAAAGGAAAAAAAGACCAAAAACCAAGAAAAGATAGAATGATGTTCTAAGAACCGATAGTAAAATATTCATAATAGCTAGCGTAACATAAACGAGATAACTGAAAATCAAGACTAAGAATAACAAGGAAAGAGAAAGTTATAAGCTAAGAAATGAGAAAAAAAGTTCTGTTTGGATGCCAATGATTCTTGATGAATTATACAGTGAAATCCCACAAAACTCCCTGATGTTTTCTGTTTTAATTTAGCTACAATGCCCGAATGTTTGCCAGCCATGGCAGGAGCGCCATCCGCAGTTGTGCTGCTAGGTATATTCCAGTCGAGTTCATATTCTGCTATCAAATGCTCAGTTACACAATAAATATCATTTGCTGTTATAGTACCTGTCAATGGAACGCATTTTAATGATTCTTCAGTTATTCCAAAGTTACTGTTAATGCCTCATATAAAAACAGAAAGTTGAGCTGTATCAGTGTAACAGCCAGTGAAAAGTTTGTAAATTCCTTAATTTTCTCCTTCAGTTGAAGAACCGAATTTTGGATAAAACATTTATTCTTGAAATAACAGTGTTTCTTGAAAGCGTAATATTTTGAATTATTGACTTTTGAGATGGAAATGAAGCATCGGCAACTTTCAACTTAGAGTCTTTAATAAAATCACCATCAGTGAAAGGTTTTGATCTTTTCGCGACTTCTAATGCAATAATAAAACTTGATTTCAGGGCATCCTCGCTCTCTGTATTAGCTTTAGTAAACATCGATGGTTGACCTTGAAGTTTAGGTTTTAAAGATGACAATATGTCGATTTTTATTTTTTCAGTGTAACAATAGAATTTTCACTTATCATTCGTATCATAGTGTCTCTTCAAATTAAACTCCTTACAAACAGCAACTGTTCGATTACAATTCAAACACAGTGATTTACCTTTCCATTCTATGAAAAAATATGCAATTTTCTATTTAGACTGAAAAACTCTACTCTCACTATTAATTTTACGTTACATTATGCCAAAATCGTAACAATTATGGAATTCGACACAACAATTATGGATATCGCGCACGACACAAACAAATGCCCCATCTCTTCACAATCACTACTTCGTAGTACAATAAAATCCCTCTCTAACCTCTAATCGCTTTGATTACTCGACTCAACTAACTCACGTCGCGTCGACGCACTCGTTTTATACGGTTAAGGAAGGTTCTAGTCTAGATTCGAAGCGCGTGGAAGATTCTATCGTTCTCGACTAAAATAAAAGGATATTTCCGCTCGCTGCTAAGAGATGGCGGTACTATCTTCCTCTCTCGTTTGTCTAGGTACGTGCTTAAATTACATCCGTAGACTTGAGAGTACGAGTATTTGAAACATTCGTAGAGAAATCGAATGAAATCTAAGAGCTCTAAAGAACATGATTCTTTTTTCTGTGACACATTGCGATCGCGGGCCTTATTGAAACGGCCCAGGTGCCGGAAGCGGCCCGTGGGCCATATCTTTGACATGACTGATATAAAGGATTGTTTTCAAATATAAAATTTACAAATATTGAAGCTCATTTATACCACTGTCGATTTGGATAATTTTCAATAACGTCATTCGGAAGAACTAATTTAGGATTGCGACAGGATGCCAAGTAAAATAAGATTAGATATAACCAACTGCATTAATAGAAAGCAAAATAAAATAAAAATATATAGTTCAAAGCTGTCTTGATTGTGATAAAAGTTTCTCAGAGAATAGTTATTACATATTATTTATTTTTCTCCAAAATAAATGAATGAATCTTGTATTGATAGACCATCTGCCTTTAAATACGGAGTTCTCTTATTTCTGCCAATTAAAATAACCAAACAACATTTCCGCAGGTTGAAATCGTTTCTAAATTATTCTTATTTATTACCTATTTGTATAAGATCTTGCGTACGTGCTAAAACAATAACCTTTAAATTTAATGGTGTTTATTGATGATTTATTAATTTTGATTTACGCCTTCTATGAAAATAAAGAATGGGTTTTATTAAAATTTTACTAAATTGCAGAAACGATATTACGAGGGATATTCAAAGAAAAGGGCGAAACAAGAAAATTGGAACTACCTTGCAACGGGGTTTTTAATAAACTCAATTTTCATGAAAGAAAATAAATCCAGATACAATACATCTCGTAACTTATATAAAATTATTTGCCATCAAATATGTAGAAAACAATTACGTTTGTGCTAACCGAAGATATTTAAATAATAAGAAATAAATGGAACAATTATGAAACAATTAAGAGCCGCATCATTTATATCGATTCTGGCGATTGCTGCTAAATTTTTGTACGTATTTAGATTTATTACTATATTCGTCTCCGAATTACTTTTAACTAGTTTATTTAATGTCGAGTTTGGACTTATTCTACGTTCACTTACTCACGAAGGATATATACATATTATATTTTTTTGCAAAATTCTCAGAAAATATTTACTTGAAAAGATAGTGAGATTTTGTCGCTAAATCTACACCACTACCTTCTTTACTTACGTACGCGGAAATTGGGTGCCCTTTAATATTTTTTCTGCGATTTTGTTAGTATTTTTCTTAAGGGATAGAACAGGGGATGTGAATTTTGTATTCTGTGGACAAACGCTAAAATGAGAATCGAGTTCTCACAAAAACCATTGAATGATTAGATCAGAGGTGTTGAAATATTGTGAAAACTATGTGCCTTGGTCAGCATCAACGTCTTCAATAAAATTTAACCTTGTCCAGGTAATGAAAATAGTGATTCAATATAGTCCTTCTAATATGAAGGAAATATTCGCTGAAATATTTGTGTATAATAATTCAGACATTCAGCAGATTCTATTGAACAATCACTATTCATAAGATACGACACAGATCAAATTTTCTTTATTTTCGAAGCTCATTATAACTTCAAGGTACTTGTTTACAATTGATAGAATACAGCAGTATGTATGGAAGAGAGTGGGCAATGAATAAGGTGTGAACTTCTGAATATCTTGATCAAAGAATGTTATACATGTATTAAAGTGACCGATTTACAATGTGCTTTTTACCATACTAAAAAATTTTGTACGCTTTACCCCCAATTAAAAAATTATCAACATAAGAATTGAATATTGATTGATAACAAATTCCAAGAGAAAATAGAAAGATAATTCCAAAAAACCGAATAAGTACGAAATTGATATCGATTTTTTTCTATTACAATTGATTTAAGATTATTTGAAATAATTACCTGTAAAGTGATTGATTAAACTAAAGTTGATTACTTACCTGAAACAAAAAAAATAAATTAATAAATTGGAAATATATCTTGAATTTTTTAAAAGTTCTTTCTGAATACGAGATTTATTTGTCAAATGAACAGATTAAAATTTCCAAACCCATTAATTTGGTTTGGTTTATTTGAATGAATTGCTCCTAATTTAAGTTGTTACTTTCATCCTATTTCCCTTCTAGCAAGTGCTGCGTGTGATAATTACAGAGGTGGCTGCACGCATTGGTCACAGGCATAATCAACTCCTAAGGTATATAAGAAGTATAATTAACTAAACGGGAAAAAAACTCGAAATATCTAAATTAAACAGCTAGTTAGAATTTTATGCCTTCAAACCAAAGGCAAATGATATATACATGGCTTGATCTAAAAGTATCCGTTCATTGCATTTTGTTGTTGTTTAAAATGTCGGAAATTTGCTTAAATAACATTTTGAAACTTCAAGAAAAAAAGCACCTCAAACTCGAAGCAACTAGAGATGTGGTGACTGTTTTCTTTGGTACCACGTTCAAGTACTAAAGAGATTGCGTGACTTAGCCAGAAAAAAGCGGTC
Organism: Diorhabda carinulata; assembly: GCF_026250575.1. NCBI lineage: Eukaryota > Metazoa > Arthropoda > Insecta > Coleoptera > Chrysomelidae > Diorhabda > Diorhabda carinulata. Next base: position 8,367,619 of record NC_079460.1, on the reverse strand, counting down.
ACTGTATTGGACAAGTAACGATTAGCTACTTCAGCGCATTCATCTATACTTATATAGCAATATGTAACGAAGCATCAAGTCGTTGGTTTGAAAATTCTGCTCACAGGGTACCAATTCGATGACAAAGACACAGCTGGAACTAATGCGATAACTTACCGAACATCAACATGTAATTTGAATGGTATTAAATAGTGAGATCAGTAGGAATATTCTATCTATTATAATATAACATGAACCTTTTAAGTTCATATCAATAAGTACTAAAATCAAAGTTATACTTGAACGTATATGTTAAAGATTCATCTTATTTATAATCAAAATAGTTTGGTTTGGTATTAGCTTCAAGTTGTTTATTTAAGCAATAGCGTGAAATTATTCAGTTAAAAAATGGTACAAGTTTCGTGTTCTACTGGATTGATTGAAAAACATTTGTTATTGATTATTCTTGTCATTCATGGAATAGGGTAAAGCAATCAAATCAGTTTAGCTTTAGTGTTGATAGTTTGTCCCTCCATATATTGAAATCGCATATCTTATAATTATAAGAAAGATCACTACGATTTAAGATGATTAGTATTGGAATCAATCGTCGACACTAATGCTAGTTGTTTGATTAGGTCACCAATCAAAATAGGAGAATGTGTTGATTTTATGATATCAAAAGCACTTGCGAATAGGACCAGATTACGCGATAAAACGCAAATATCGTATGAGATCTACTTTAAAACAAGACCCTGTAAGTCATTTTTGCTATAAATTATTTGTTGGCCTACATTGATAACGAGTTAATGTAACAAAAACAATCAATATTCCATTCATTCTCTAGCTTCAATGTCTAGACTATAATATATTATAGTTTATATTCGCTTGAGTGTATAAAGTAGAAATGAATGTATGATCTGAAATCCTCGACAATGTGACATACCATATGAGAGGAGCACTATGAAATTAAGGAGACTAAAATATTCCAAGCATAAAAAAGTATATCGACTCAACCTTATACTGTATATACCTTGTATGTACTCAGTGATATTAAAAGTGTTACATAGAGAAGAAATAGAATAACGACCTTGATTTTTATTGTCATGTGATAACCTCAAATCGATAATGATATGATAACATTTGCAGAAATTCTATAAACATGAACTCAGAAAAGCATTTAATGATGAATTTGGCGATTATACTCCTGTATATATGCATCGACGAAAGATGGTGATGGATGTCTGCTTGGGGCACAATTTCTCGCCATCATATCTCACAAAAGTTTGATGGGATTCAAATGTGTTGATCAGGAAGATCAGGGCAAATCATTAACGCCGACTTCTTGGAGAAGCTCTATAGTTCGACTTGCAAGTTATGAACGTCCATCGTGCTGTTGAAAAAGGACTTTTGGATGCCCATTTAGATAGGGCAGTGAAGTGATTTGTATGGTTTGATAAGAACAAATGACCCTATTTATACTGCCTCGAATAAACAAGGCTCCAAGACAGCATATGTTTCAACATCGAACCCACTGTCACGTCACTCTCACCAACAGTGGCCTACCTTTCTTCATATGTATTTAAATTTAATTGATATTCGTCGTTGAATATGATATTACGCAATTATGCCTTCGTACTATGCATCAGATCAAATGTGTTGATGGCAATGGTCCGCAATCAAAGGAAATACTTATGTTTGACCATCATTGAAATATTATTTTCATCAAAATCGCTATTATGGTGATAATTTTCACGTTTTCCAATGCTTAATATAAGTAGACAAACTTGTAACAACCAGCAATATCTGCATTATTTGGTATTTGTAAAATATAAGGAATAAGTTGTTATGTGTTATTATATCCTGTGCTAAATATCATATTGTCAGAAAATCAAATCAAGAATTTATTCCTTCTGTAACACTCATAATGACACTGAGTGTTCCAATGAATATGGACTTTCCTTGAGCAATAAAATAAGTTTAATTTATCATTTACACTATTATACCACGCATGGTTTCTAAATATTATTATAAAATAGGTTTCTCAATTGCTCCAAGAGCTTATTTTGAATCAAAAAACATCATAGTCAAACAAACTATAGTGTAAATTGAATGTTTTCCTATTTGCACATTCAAATACTAAAGCACAAATAATGTCAGTTTTTATTGAGTAAAAGAAATGAAAACCTGTATCTACTATTTAAGTTGAACTGATTATTGCCATATAATCTATCTACATTCTACAAGATCAAAGAAAGAAACACATACAAATAGAATTAACAACTAGAACATGAATAGTAAAAAAAACTAGCATCAGGTGAGAATGTCTTAAAAACAGTATGAAATTCATCTATCGTTATTTTATTTATGTATAGGAAATTGAATGTTATTCCACGGTTTGTTACAAATACTAATCGAAAGTTTATCAATAAAGTATATATTTAAATAATTGTTTTCTGGCTAAATTTCAGATAAAGATTGGTACTTATAAATTTATACAGAATGTTTCTGAATAAATGTGGAAAAATTCAGAAGGTGCAACTTTCCTGTGTTTCTAGATATCACCCCCTAAAAGGTCGTCAGTGAAATTAAGTTTCCTTTTTTATTTTACAGTTTTCCTTAAATAATCAGAGAGTATTAGAGAAGAAGCTAATAGATGACGGAAATAAATCTTAATCGACTGAGGCAAATATAAGGACTTTTCAAAAACTACAATTGAGTTAACCGGATCAGGATCTAAACTAACTCAGACCACGGTCATAGTTGTAGTTTTATGATAGGATCCTTTTTACCCTAGTAGACCAGTGGTAAATGCGATCATTTGTCTAAGGTTTCATTTGTCTAAGGTTTTTTGAAATAATTTATTTCTCTTATATTATTGTCTACTATTAATTAACATAAACAGCGTAATTAATACGTTCCTGAGCTTTGCGGTTTTTATAATTTTCTGCATTTCAATATAAAAATAGATTATTGGTATTTGCTTTAGTCTATCAATGATTGGAAAAATCATTAATAACCACTCAACAATTATTAATCAATCGGCTCTTAGGTGATCTACCTAAACCGAAAAGCACTATAGTATGATTAATGTCAATATTGGGATATAAAAACAAAGTTGCCAGATTCGTGTTCTAAAATTTCTGTATAACGTTCCTAAAACTAGTTTGGAAAATATTAAAGCTACATATCAGAAATTTATTAGTTTTCATTAAGCCGCTTAGAATTGTTGGAAAAATAAAGAGTATGACATATTTATGTTACTATATTTGATTAAATAAATTTTGAGAACCGGTAACATGCTGGTATTCACAAGCTAGGTACTGATATAGCAAAAGTATTGTAGTTGTCTGACTAAATATTCTGCATTGATGCAAACCAAGTCGGTTATTTATTTATACGGTCCATTTGGATTCAAATATATACAGCGTCAATTCTATTGCAAGTAGTTTTTATTATCACTATTAGTACAACGATGACTAAGTTTCATAAATATAATTTCTACCAATTTCATCCAAGTAAACACAAGGGCACCATTATACAAACAGAAGACCGATATATCTAGATAAAACTTGGTTCTTTACACATGATTTTGTCAAATTTACGAGTATTTTTAGTTTTAGTAGTTTTTAACGTGGAAACGATTCTACTTCGAAAGAATCTGACAATTAGAATTAGGTATCAAATTCTTTTAAATAAGTTTATGTTAAGTGTCGTAGAAAAACGCTTTCTTCCTCACACATTTATAATAGGTACCGTAATTTTTAAAGAAAAAAAATAATAAAAGTAAGAAGCAAATATACTAGATTTTTACGATAGCAAATTTGGTAAGTAAATAATAATTACATGGAGAAATTTAGATATATTGATATTTCAGTAATGTAGGAGTGCACGTCTCTGTAGTCATGAGTAAACTGGCACGGCGCCGTGAATGTGTATGATACGTGTGAACGCCACGTGAACGAGCCGTTAACCCTTTTTGCTTTTCAAAATACCGACTCTGATGAGGAATAGGCGTGAGTGCGTGAAACCATCCACACTTACGGTCACGCGGAGCTTTACGACACTAATGTGGAGCCGCTATAGGTTAAAATTCCAAGATTTATAAATATTTTAAAATAAACAGGGAATATGAGTGATAATCACTCGTTTAAATGTATAAAAACAATTGATATTTCAGAAATTTCGTAATCTTCACTTAAAATATAAGAGGCAAAAATTTAATTTTACTCACCATTTCTGAAGAATCTATTGGGAGGAAGAGGGATAAGTAAATTTTCTTATAGGAAAAATTAATCATGATATATATGAATAGATAGCCCGATCATAAATATCAAAATAAAAATAAAATCAAAATAGAAGTCTGTAACAAGAAAAATTTATTTTTCCTCAGTTTTTATATCTCGAAAATATGTAGCAGTCATCTTGAAATTATTCGTAGCTGGATTAAAATTTACAAAATAGAACTATGAATTTTACTTAAATTATCCATTGATAACTCCTTTTTATTTATGTGAATCGTTTCTCAAATTTATCTTTTCCGTGTATTTTATTCCATTTCAAGAATTTTTGAATCTTTATAATTTAATGTATGTTTTTTCAGATATTTCGTGGTTCACTGATTTTTTTATTTTTTTATCATATTGATGACCTTTCAGTTTATTTTCTAAATACTGACATGTCTGCCCTATGTAGACAACGTCACAATTATGACAAGGTACTTGATATATAATATTACTTCTTCTGTTTTGGGGTGTGTTAGATTTTAGTTTAGTGAAATATTTTGGTAATGTATCTATTTAGATAATGTATTATGTCCTTCATGACTTATAGAAATAATATATTTATTGAAATAATTCGATAGTTGCTGGGAAAGTCCTTATGAAAACATTCAATTATAAAGAAGGCTATCAATGATAAAAAAAAATGAATAATTTAAAAAAAAAAATCGTAGTTCCATTTTATAAATTTTAATACAACTACGAATAATTTGAAGGTGATTGAAACATATTTTTTATAAAGACAGAAATTGTTTAATTTCTTTATTAAGGCTACAAAAATTAACACAATTAAGTTGTTGCAGTTGAGTTCCATGGAAAAATGTGAATGTGAAAACATGAATTTTGGTTTTGATTTATTTTATATGTATACCATTTCTGTTATTTCGTTTCAAGTTCAACTAATGTCATATCGGACTAGTTTTTTTAAGTAATATTAATATTTGTTTTTTGTTTTTAAGAAACACTTTTGCCAGCATTACTGATGTTTTCAGCGCGAAAGATAATATTTTAAATTTTATGAATTTTGGTATGATTATTCCATTTTTGAATTTGAATATGTATTGTTTGGTTGGGATTTGTTTTTTTCTGAAGTCATTGAGTAATTCCCAGTTACACAATCCCCGTTTTTCGTGTTATTTTTTTGTTGAAAATTTTTGATCGTGTGGGAGAGAAACAATTTGCCACCTTTGCTAATTTTTTTGATATTGTGATAATGCTTATGTTGAAATAACGAGAATGTTTCTTATATTGTATTAAATTGATATTTTATGAAAAAATTTTGCAGTGTTAGTATTGATGTTTGTAATAACGAATCTTATCGACTCATTTTCATGCACTGTGCAAAGTAATACAATTTGAATGTGTGAAATTATTTGTAAACGACTGAATAATCGCAACAACCTAATTAGTACATGACGATATGAAGCTACTGAATACATCACTTCTACTGTGGGCTGGTTTCCAAGATCAAATGTCAACTATATATTTCTATTATAAATGTAAACTTCCTGTACCAACTCAATTGCTTATTTATAATAAATTCTATGATAGAAAGTATATTGCATCGTGCAACAAATTGAAGAATTCCAATTTTCGGTTTATACATTGAAAAAAGAATGAATTGTATATTAAAGAGTTATTATGGTGATATAAAATGAAGAAAATGAAAAGAGGCATCTAAATAATGCATCGTATATATGCTGACTTTCTTAAGAGTGTTCATAACATGCCATGTTACGTTTTTTTTCCAATATTTTTTTATTTAATTAGAAATAAAAGAAATTTATTTTCAATCTCCTACATAAATTCAATTCTGATTTTGAGTACACTTGGAATTAGATTACTTAGTTTTTTTCTTTAGATATAATTTCATACTATGTTTATTCACTCTTCAGCTATTTTTCACAGATTACAATCATTTTTTTATAATTTCAACTTCATAACATTGTACGTTAGTATCCATGACAATGAATTCTAACTTTACTCACTAACTACTTTACTAACTTTTTCAAGCTAATTATTAGAAAGTAATAGTTACTTTGGGATCAATATTCCCTTATTTTCTATACCTATATGTTCACAATATACTTTTTTAAATATATTATAACCAGTATCCATTATTTAAATCATCCTTAAAGACCAATTGTACCAAGAATCAAGCCAAAAATTAAATTTTCCATTGTTTAGTGCATTTTGAATAAAGAATGGTATTGAAAAAATGTTTTACTCATTAGGTCCTTTCCATCTACAAACTCCCAGGCAACAACATAATAATACATATATGTATTCCAATTATTATGTGGTGATGTATCCTTAGACTCGCTGGTAAGTTGAAATTTTCGAATATATTCTTCTTCTTTGCTTTCCAGGTGTAGTAGTTAAAAAATATTCGAAACGAAATAAGTGTTCTACGTGTATCATATTATTTTATATCTTGCGATTATAGATTCGTTTTTTCAATAAAACTTTTTGTGTGTGAAACTTTGTTTTTTTTGGTTATATTTATACTTATACTTATAGAGTATAAGTTCATTTTAAACCTGATCTGCTCTATTTACTAATTCATCTTCCAATTATTCCTCCCCGAATAATCTTGAATAGAAAATATAAATACAGTATGTTCACTATATAACTGAAATCCACTACTTGAGAAAGAATCTCCAATCGGGGATTCACGTTTTAGAGCTCATAAAAAATTACAGAAGCCAACGCATGAAAGTAGGTGACGCGAAAAGCTCCACCTCCATATTAAAGTTGGATGTTTCACAAGCAAAAGTATTGGGTACAATTTTCTTCTGGTAAAGATTGGGAAGAAGTTAAACTCACCGCAGAGTCAGCTTTGTGAGAGTCAAGTTTATGGTTAAATAATAATCTACTTTTAATTATCTTTTAACGTATAAAAAGCAATATGCATTACTTTTAGCTCAACTATCATTAAACAATCTAATAACTTTGACATTAGATTGCTTACCAATGACTGTCAAAGAATAAAATAGTAATTGCTAATTAATAAATAAGGTTTCCAAAATAAACTATCTAGATGTGATATTTTCGTCGCTTTGTCTACTTTTCTTTAAGTGCGAAACATCTTGCTCTCATACATCATTGTTTTATGCATCGTGTCCTCATTTTATTATTATCATTATTATTACTGCATTATTATTTTGAGTATGTACCAAAATGAAAGATAATTCACTGTTGAATGGAATTATAAAAAAATCATTGAAAAGAAAGCATTTTTTCATTTAAATCTAACAGAATAATAATAATATTATTGATGAATGATATCCACCCAAAACTCAAAGGGCTGAATATAAAAAATAGAGAAAGCTTTACATTATGTATAAATATTTTTTATCTACTATAACTATATCCATATCACAGATAAATTGAACAATAATTATTACAGCCAAAATATCTGGATAAAAATAATAATTCGTATTATTTACTATATTATATACATTATTATATAAAATATTATATCAATCTCATGTCCATAAAAATGTTTATCAACTTTATCCCATACCATTATATTTCAAAGAAAAGCAAAATGCTTACAATTAGTTAATCAGATTTTGTATAATTGTTTATCAATCAAATTCACTATTTAGGGATATGTGTACCGTATTTGTATCAGAGCACATTGTTTATCACAACGACAAGCTCATAATGTAAATTATGAACTGTTGAATTTTATCTACGATTATATAACTCATCTATAAAATCCTAATTTTACATTAAGTAGTAGCCTTCACACAAAAGGTAAATGTACGATAATACGTGTGATAACATGCTGCTATTTGCTTACCCTACGTAATTGTTACGTCGAGGTGTGTAGTTTTCCAAATCTCTACTAATTAGGTTGATAGAATGCACTATCAACAATTCAAAACAGACGGATCAGCTGACGACAGTCTCATGATCTAATACATTGCAGGAAAAATATTTTTTTCTTTATTTTAAACAAAAAAATGCCAAAGATTTGAGTATAATCCGAAAATGGAAAGTTTGGTCAATTTATCAAGAATGTACTATTTAAAACATGAGAATGTCTTTAGTCAATAAGTTACATTTCTCCAATACAACATTAATCGAAATCATTTTAAGCATTTGATGAGCACAAAATGATTTATAAACTGGAACAAAGCTTTCATGCGTAGAGTGAGAAGCACTTTATATTTTTGGTAAGGAACATTTTATGAGGAATTTTTATACCTAGATCACATATAGAATAATGAAAATGTTACTTTATTCTAATATTTTTTGTACTTGCTTCGTGATTAATATTTTATTGCTCAGTTCTGTGCTCTTGATACAATAATACATACATAGTAATTAGCTCTATTGATGCTAGTTTTCTATTAAAAATTGAACATAGTTGAATATTTTGATTTTTAAGAATAATGTTTTACAATAAAATAGATACTCAATGTTTAAATCTAGTAAATTGGGAAAATACAACCCTTTTACCCTTCAATGTCATCAAAATAATTCAATTTAGAATTCTGTATATAGGAAAATTGATTAACTTTATACATAAATTGAATGAGCTGCTAAGTTTTCCATGATATAATCCAAGCAAATGATATGTGTTAGGTAGAAATAATGTGTAAATGTTTGACAGTTTCAAGTGTTGCAGCGTGTTGACAAACTTCACAGCGTGGTTGTTGAATGTACTCATGTTTTAAAGGGAGAATCGATTGTGTCCTAGTTAATATCTTTGCTGATTTGAAGGAATTTTTATTACCGAGAATTGTTGCCATTCTAAGTGATATCACCGTATCACATCTTTTGTTATCGATTGCGTCAGCTTTCATCATTCATTCTGTCCCTTTCTATATAAACTCCAATTGATTTTACCATATACAATAATATAGAAAAATGCTTTTCTCCTCAATACACTTCACCAAAAATGTATAGCATCACTTGAAAAAAGTGCAAATTATTCTATAAATACGGTTTATTTAAATTATAAATATTTTTTCCCTCAATATTTTCAATATTAATATAAATATATGTTGTTAAGATTTCCGTATTTCATGGCTCTAGAAACATAGTACTAAACATAAGAATATCTATTTTCTGAAGAGAATGATTCTCTTCCCATCAGTACTAATTTAGTATGAACGAAAAGCATGACCGAGCCTCATCAACCCTTCGTCTAAGTTCTTATGTTACATGGAAAATCAGGCTCGCTGTTTCGTCTATAAACAAATGAACAAATATTAGACGCGCTGTATGATTTAGCCTAGTCATGTTCTATATTGCAGTCATGTGTCTTTGACGCAAAAGGGTTGAAAATTGAGAGTCGGTAAGCGTAGTTGGCCTCAGACGGCTTCTTTTATAAAGTCTCTCTGTAATTGCACGTTATACTTTTGATTGATGATATATCTTTGACTTTATCCACTTTTATTAAGAGAGATTATTCTACTACTACTACTACTTGGGCTAGGATCAAATATAGAGTGGTATCGATACAACGCTCCTTATTCAAAATCATACACCTCACTTGTTATTAAATATGAATATTAGTAATTTTATATGAGATTGACATAAAAAAAGTTGAAAATATTTGTTTTAAGTGAAATAGTCACTTTTTTTATCATGCTACTTTTATATATATATATATATATATATATATATATATATATATATATATATATATATATATACATGAATTGTAAGAAAAGTCATTGGAGACTCAATCAAAGAAAACTTAAGAACTGCTAGAGCTTATTCTGATTACCTAATGTTGATTTTAAACTTGGAAAAGTATGTTAGGATGTGGAAAATGATATTTATGTTCATAAATTATGATTATTCCAATTATTTCAACGCCAACAATTTGTAACCAACTATTCGGCCTATACAAATGATAAGGTAAACTTTTTTCACCTGAGACTTGATACTTACTCTAATTAAAAACGTTAAAATAAGATTAACACAACTAACATGTTGAGCAATTCCAACGTTATAATCATTCTTTATCTCTCGTCTCAATTTATTCAGAATCTCTGTTATCGTGCCAAGTTTCGTGAATGTGTGAATGCTTATTTTAATCTTCACTTGTCATTTAAGCATATCCAGGATACCAGCTTAAGCAAGGCAATAACATTGTGTGTTATTTCTATAAAGAATATATTAATTCTCTTTCAATATGACCTCTAGTGTGAAAGTGAACGTTGAGAGATGATCACCTTGACATACTCAGTGTATGTAACAGTTGTTTGTTTGGTGTCCATTGAGTGAAAGGATGTTGGATCTTTTCAGGATATTTTCTCCCTCTGGAACTTCGTTTCTACTACATTGTGTATCATATTAGGCCTTAAACATAACCTGAAAAACTTGATCATAATGACAGTGAAGATGGTTTGTTGTTGTTAGTTTAGGTCACTGGTTAATCTCCCTCACAATAAGACATTCAAGAGCATGGAATAAGGACACTTAGATGGTTCCTTTTTCGATTCTCGGGAGGAGCATTGAATTAAATCTCCTTGAACACTCAACCATATGATTATATTTATTTAGTTCCGTTTTTATTAGTTTTTTTCATAGCCTCTGTTGATTCTAGTTCTTGAAATGTGCTTTCTTTGATTTCTTTGGGCGTCTTTTTTTCTCATCTAACTTTCTAGTTTGTCAAATTATTTCTGCTGTTGCTATTTACGCTAGAGACGTATTCAAGCTATCAAAGTTGTTGCTTTTGAATCCTTTTAGTACGGGTGCAAGCTTTGGTATTTCAATTAAGTTGCTATTTGTATCTGTATTTGCGTATATCACTTTCCAAGTTACAAACTCCGATATTATAAACTCCGATATGAAATTTTTAAGAAAACGTGTTGATAATGTGATTCATAAAATGCGTATACATTAGCGGACTGATCTTATATCCTCATTGTATTTGTTATTCCAACAAACCCCCACAAATCGTAGTAAACCAACAAACAATTCTTTAAACATTAAGTTATCATTATATCTCTGTAGCATAAGTAGAATGTTAGACATTATATTTTCTCTGTCACCGACGTCGACACCGACGTTTTTAATTAGATCTACGAATACAAAAAGCGGAGCGTGAAAAAAAAACCAACAGAAAGTTGTTCCAGGCAAGCGTATTGCGCAATCTATTGAATCAACTGAATCTATAAATTTCAGAAGTTTTGAGAGTTGTTCAATGAAAAATGAAAAATCCTAACAAATATTTGTATTGTATATTGTTTTCTCATTTAAGGTTTTACATCTATTTTTCGCCTCTGATCAGTTAGAATAGAATAGTAAGAGAAATTTGTCTCAGTTTCAGCGAAAACTAAATACCTTATTCGTTTATTAAATGCCAAACCAACTATTACAGAACGTAGAGAACTACAAAATGCCGTTATAGTTATAATTAGTACACTAAGAGCATTTTAGAGAAAAAAATTATTTTTGGTTTCCTGTATAGATAAAATTTCTTTTGGAACAGAAAGTATGAATTAATAAATCTCTTCCAAAACAGAGTATAAACACACTTTGTCGCTAGTCTCGAGATAGATAATTTATAGTTTGTTCGAAGGAAAAAAATTTCGACATGAATTTATTTCAGTAAAAAGTAGAATTTCGTTTGCACTTACAAATTTGGTGTTAGAATTTGAGTCATTTTTACATATGAATTATTTTTCTCATTTACATAATTTATTACAAAGATTTTCTGATCTTGAATAGCTGTTATTGATTCCAAACTACTATATATAGAATATTTATATAAAATGTACTCAAAATATACGTCCAAAACAAGTTAATCATACTGTCTCCATTGATTGACTGCAAATCGACTTTGAATACAAGAATAATGCCCACAAAAAATTAATGTGAAGATAGGTATTACTGAAAATACAATATTTGTATCTAATAATGCGTCATTGCCAACAAAATGTATTTAGTTCCAGCAGAATTATGTGCAATATTCTAAAGTGGAAATCAATTACCAGAATAATCGTTCCTTATCCACATCGATTTTTATGTGGGGATCATTTCGAAAGCGATTGTTTATTAGCTAAAAGGTAATATAATGAATAAAGTAAGAAATTGAATATCTATCAGTACAATGGAGATTACTAATAGCTCTATCTAGTTGAGCGATACGTTTGGTCTTCTTCCCTAAGGCAAGCTAAAAGTAGCGTAGTAGTAACAATTCAGTCATAAGTGTAACACTGCTTGAGGTAGAGCTTTTCCAGTGTTCGCTCTATTCTATAATACCCATTGTCAAATTAATAAAGGATTTTACGTAATATAACTTTTCTAATTATGTAAATAATTAATATACTTATGTGAATCATTGATTCAGCTGCAAAGTAATGATTCAATTTCATTATGCTGATTAAGTCACACAATTTAGACTTATGAATACACTTTGCTTGATTAAATTATAATACTACCCATTTAAATATTCATAACTTACAACTGATTGCTATTTGGATGTCTTTGGTGTTCTTCTGGCCCAATTTAAGGTTTCGTATTTCTTACTATAAATTAGGACGTAACATAACAATGAAGGTATATTTAAATTGAGGACACAAATACATGCTTCATGCTTAAAATATAATCCAGCCCAGATTGATATCAGTGTGAGTTAATTTTAATACCGTTACTATTTTAAGAGACTATCATTTACTTTACTGACATCATTTTGGAACGAATCATTCTACCTTGATTTCGATACTTTCAATACTGATAATTACTATCATAATTTGATATAATAGTGTATAGAAAGTATAAAGTTAACGTTATATTGACCACGGAATACGGAAAAGGTAGGTAAATTAGATTATTCAACTATGAATAAGTTGAATACTAACTGTTTCGTCTAACCTTCAGATTTGTATAGGTCCTATTAATTAAACACTTGTAATCTGTAACAGCTTTTAGAGATTTCTACAGTAGTCTAATTGGCTTGGTGAAATGTGGTGCCACTCACATACCAAGCACGATTGGAAAATATTGTATTACTACTTTTCCTAGAATCAAATTTCCAAAGCTTAGAGTAGGATCACTATTACAATATCCACCATTAACCGTATAAATTATACTGGATTGTCTAATATGAACTTTCTAATGTTATGTATTACATAAAATCAAGATGGAATTAATTCATTCAGTCCATCAGTCATCAACTGTGATAATTACGTAAAGGACTGCATTTCTTTACGGGACTCGTCATACAACTAAACGTCTTTATGGAAATAAAATAATGGAGTCATAATCATTGCAAGGTACTTGATATGTAATATTACTCCTTTTGTTTTCGATTTAATTTTTGAAACGTATGTGTCCTTTATGAGTTATAATGATATCATATTTATTGAAATTTTTGTTCCTTAATTGTTTACAGTATCTGTTTATCCTTTTTATAAATATGTTATTCATAATCATTTCATAAACTTATAATAACTAATCTTTTTTGTGACGTATGAAAGAATAATCTAAGATCAAGACAAATTATCAACAAAAACATTTAAATTGTCTAAGAAATAAGAAGCTAAAGAAGCAAAATGGAAAAGAGATGAATGAAAGAAATGTCAAGTGCTTTGTCTGTACTATTAGTACATCGAAGCAAACGTACAGGTGTAATTAATACTCTTATGTTTTATCTTAAGAAACGAAAAATGTTTATTCAACATATATATTACGTGACATAATTGCACTTTTAAGATAGTTTGAAATACTTTCAAAAATCAATAATTTTTATGTAATCAATTGTAATAACACACAAAAATACAAAAACTAATTTTCCATAATATACGAGTATATAATATCAATAGATGTAATGGTCATAAAATGGTTATAAATAACTATTGGTACATATTTATGTTACTGAATTACTGATATTTAAACATCAAAATGATTTACTACATTGACTTCATGCTACTGGTAACGAGTATATCACATTGTGTGAGTTTTGAATTGTTTTCCATATATAATGGCAACTATAAAATTCAATTGATGGAAATGTAAACGTGAAGGACATACATTTTTTATTTATGTTAAAAAAGGGAAGAATATGTGAATATTTTTATCGTTCGTTCAAATACAATTAAAGCATTCGTATTTTACTACGTCCATGAAAAACAAACCTACAATTAAATGGAATCTTCGAAATTTTCAAGTATACAATTGACCATGGGTTACGTAGAGAGTATCTTAAAATCGATATCTTGCAGATACCCAATATAAAAATATTGAGAAATGTAATTATCTTTTGGTCAGATTTTCAAACATGCATATTTAAAAGAATAATCTTGGTTATGTTTAACATATCAGCGTATTCAAATCATCTGTAGAAACCCGCCAATACGACGTCTTTACCTGAATTATTATCGAATTGACGCGAATCCATGAATTTACTGGTTGTCAGTTTTATAATACTATTCTCATGGAGTATGTGCAAAATAAAAGATGTTACGTATGAAATGAAAGCATGTTTGCCTAGGCTAACGAGATATTTAAAAATAAATACTAGATTGTAAATCTATATATTTCATTGGTATTCTAAAATTTGATTCTTTTTTTTTTGGTCTGTAAAAACTTGTTTTAGTGTTTATAGAATTTTACAATACATAACCATTAGTGCTTAGTATTGCTGATAAACCACAAATTATCGAAGACCAAGATTCATGTAATATTATAAAGATGTAAGAAATGTTATTTTTATGGAAGCATCAGAGCTATAGTTGCAATCATTAATGGATACTGTTGTCACAAAGATGAAAAATGAAGCATCTGTAGCTAGTTATTTTCTCTCATAAGTAGTTATTCGACATTAATAATAACCATTACGAATTGAGCAAATGAATCAGATTATTGAAATAAAATTGCTTTGTTTATATTCTTATTGGTTAATTTACATAGAATAATAGAAACTTTGTATTAAAATATGTAAAAGTCGTTTATAACGATTCTTTTGTTAATATAATAATAATATAAAGAGTACTGAAACATCGTCAACTAGTTTATTGCTTTAAGTTTAAATATTCAGTTCAAATCGATTTCGATATGTTTTATATAATCATAAGTTATTTCTAGAGTGAATGTATATTTTCACCTTTCAATTTTCCTCCAAATTACAAAATATTACAAAATTTATGGATTTCCAAATTATAACACGTTTGAAGGTTAGTTTTTGATATGAGCAATAATCTTCCAATCAAGTATTCATAGGTGATTATTTAAATTTTCAACTTACTCTGACAATGATTTCGTAAAAATGAGTGTTGTGTGAACGCGTGCCAACATTGCAAAAACTGCCCACTCAATTGATTATTCAATATATTTATAATCTGTCCAATACTCTATATCATAGACGTGTGAACTTTTTCAATCATTAAAGCTTTGGGAAAAAATTTATTTCTAATAAGAACCAGAAACATTGTAGTCATATGTACATATATATAGAGAGAAAGGCACTATATGAAAATAATTGTTTTCAATATTTTTCCTTTCGTACACCAGTTAAACTTTATTGATGAATCTATATTATTAAAAAGGACAATCAGATCTTAGTACAAACATAAATACTGTTTAAGGAATAATATCTCGTTCAAACTAAAATATCTGGTGACAAATGTGCAACTACATAGAAATTAATTGCGCATTCCATATTGACGTCTTCTGAAGCATCTAGCCCCACTGCACCTTACCCAATGAATATAAAAAAGTATGTTTTCTACAGCTATAAGACAAAACTGCTGTATCTTTACTGCTTTTGATAAATCAAAGAGGGTTCATTGTATTTCTTCAATTTCATTTCCTTTCCTTCTGAATACACTGTTTACACCAGCACTACACCAACACCCACAATTACACTGTCTGACGCGCGTTCCGATAACCAAGTTATCGTCTTGGTGGGAATCTTCACATTTATTTCTTGACTACTAAACTATAGAGTGGGCTGTAAGGAATTGGCCTTTTGTGAAATCTACTCTTACATATAGCAATTTCAATGCTTTCAAAAGCACCCAACAATTTAATATTAGATACATTTTTAAACAATTTAATACCTTTCAATCCTCTTTATACAAAAGGATTGGAAGGAATATTCAGCAGAGTGGGTTTTAACTTGATTTATAAATCCAACAATACATTAGAACAATTGTTGGGCAATCCTAAGGATGAAATGAAAAGAGTGATATGTATGAAATTAGCTGTGGTGATTGTGACGAAAAGTATATTGGGCAGATTAAGAGATCCGTTATTGACTAGTTTAAAGAGCACATAGCTCATTGAAATATAGACGGACCGGAAAATCAGGTATTGCCTATGACACTGCTAGTTACAATCATGACATAAATATTAATAATGTAAAATTGTCAAAAAATGTATGTGATAATAAATTGTTGGATGCTTTTGAAAGCATTGAAATTGCTATATGTAAGAGTAGATTACACAAAGGGCCAATTCCTTACAGCCAACTCTATAGTTTGGTAGTCAAGGAATGAATGTGAAGATTCCCGTCAAGGAGTTTTTTATTACTACTAAGAACGCCTGAATCAGAAATCAAACAGAAAAGTTTTTTTTTTTATTTTAGAGATGAAAACGAATGGATACTAGGGAGATACGAGAGTTCATGTTTAAAATATGTAGAGGTATCAAAAAGAGAGAATGTATGGTCATAGGCAAACAATATAGAAAGATATTAAAAAGAACTGTTTATTGAAACTAGAAAATCTCTAGAAACACGTAGGGAAAATTATGAATTTATAGTATCCAGCTTTTGCCTATTGCTTTATTGTATTTATGTTGGCTGGATTTCTTTGTAAATCTGCCACTTTCCACAGAAAGCTTGTGTAGTCATTAATATTTTTTTCAACTCCCATATATTCCAGGCTTATTAACATAAGTGTTTCATCAGCTATATTCGATTAAATCAAACATGGCATATGTCTAACAATTTCAGGTTTAATTCTTTAGGTATTATATCGACCACCTACATTCATACAATTTGCTTTGTAGTCTAAGTAAATATGAGATTTTATACAAGCACTTTTTTATCAAAGCTCAGCCAACACGTACACCAAATTAGGAATTCGAACCCGACAAATTGTTCAAACACTGATATAGTTAATAGTTGAAAATTTGCTACGTTGGAATTAATTTGTATTCAAAATTCCGGATGCTTGTTAGCAATTATTCTATAACAGCTGATCAAACAAATTTGCAAGATAAATTTACTCCAATGCTCTCATTTTTTATTGACGAGATTATTCCTAAAACAGGCAGCGATATTTTGTCGAAACAAAAACAAAATAAAATTACTTACTACGGGTTTTTTAATGCGTTTATTAATATTATCAATAACGAAAATTGATTCGAAAGTAGATGCTATTGAATAATTTCCGTTCTCGCTTTTTGTTGATAAAATAAAACATTCAATTTCTAGAGACATACGAGTATATACAAAACACAAAATAATGTACGAGATAATATTTCTCATGTTGACGTTATCCTTTTATTGCAAGACGACAAAGTTAAGAA
Source organism: Diorhabda carinulata (assembly GCF_026250575.1). Classification (NCBI taxonomy): domain Eukaryota; kingdom Metazoa; phylum Arthropoda; class Insecta; order Coleoptera; family Chrysomelidae; genus Diorhabda; species Diorhabda carinulata. Next base: position 8,349,857 of record NC_079460.1, on the reverse strand, counting down.
TAATAAATGAAATTATGTGTATTATTCCCAAATGACGTAATTATATTTTTGACTTATTGTGATAAAATGAAAGCTCGCAGCTATAATTTAGACGAAGAATAGTTGATTATAAAGTGTCGCTGTTGGTAGTAGTTGTTATGCGGCGATTTTTACTTACTTCGGAATAAATCTTGAAATTATACTAGCCTTAAGGTAGTAAATTACATACGTCTGGTTTGTGACTTGTAAACAAATTTATAGGTATTATGGCTTGTTATGTTTAATATTGTCCGATAGACACTGAAGAGACAGAGGTATAAGTAGTTTGCTGTTCGGAGGTTTATGAAGGCCAGTACTTACTATCTTGTATTGGTGTTGTCTGTCGCACCTTGATCCTCATTCGCAGAGGCGCCACACTTGAATAATTATAAAATGTATATAAACATATGAATATTAATGATTTACACTTTAGCGTATGTAGTCTACATATTTCACGGTGGCACTCTGATTCTAATACATTATTGCTCCAGAATTAATACTACTCTTCAATTAATTAATAATATGAAATATATTGAAAAGCAAGCTTCAGACAACGGATTAAAAATCTTTCTAGTCTAGTCCAGAAATTTTACTACAATTCGCAAACTACAGACACTAAATATAATTTTATACCCATCTAACATAAAGCACCTTTATCCAAAAGGTATTTAACATGAGAAGTTTTACATTACATTTTTCAAAGGGTCAAAAGTTTGCTTATGACGTCATAGTCGAGATATTTGACGTTATATTTTTTAAAACACATTTTGGCTACTATGCATATGAGATTTTTACTTAACTTAATTTGAAAAAAATTTCGTTACTTTACTCAAGAGCTGCTCTTGCTTTTTGACTTTTTTCTCGAGCTTTATGCTGGAAAACTGAAATTACAATTTTAAAAATAGCGGATTAAAGTCTCAAAACTTTGAACCATAAGCTCGCATGCAAACAACAAAACCTTGGAATAGATCAATCAAGGATCAAGCCATCTAAGAAAAGATCGAAGCCCAGTCAGTTATCACAAAATTAAACAAATATATAAATACTTCAATTGTCTACCGATATCTCAACAAAAAAGAAATTGGTTTCTAAATTCATGATTTTAGAGAACAAAAGAGTAATGACCCATAAATGACCACAACATAACCCGATATTGTGACGTATTTTTTCTGTAAGAAGATATTCACAGCCTATCCTGATAGGTCATGTTCTTTTCTGTAGTTTCACTTAATACGCAGTTTATCATTTAATACTCATTAAAAATGATTCAATTGTATTCAAAATGATTGTATTGGTTCAACAAAATATTCAAAATAGAGAGGGATTTTCAAATTACAAAATTAAATCTTCAAAAAAGACTTTATGTTAGACAAAGTAAGAGATGATAATTTCATATGCTTCCAATATGTAACACGAATGGAAACTTCTGGGTGGTTGGTCCATTGCGAAAACTCGGAAATTTGAATATTTTATGTTTCTATCCTAATTTGAAAAAAAATTTAACTACTCTCACCATATTTTATGACTGAAAACTGATAAATATAGATGAAGTGAAAGAATTGAGATTCTTTTAGATAATAATTTGATATTCTATCCAAATTTTGTCTAGGATTTTCGGTTTAACTCAACTAAAGCTTGGTTTATGTAGCCAAAATTAAAACTAATAACTTGCAATTAAAATTAAACTAAAATTTTTAGATGTAAATCTTTTGGTTTATGCCCTAAAATGAGGATAATTATAAATTACTCGTGAACCAATAGAAATTCCCCGTACAAGTCCTTTTTGTCCCACAAATGTGGAAAGCTCATAACACTATCAGCGTTTCATCGTTCATTGCTGACTTTCAGACAACGCTTTTTCTTATTTTTTTTATATCAGTTTAAAAAATAAATAATCAAATTAGTTTCTATATTTTGAAATATAGTCGGATTATGAATAATAGCGCAAAGTGCTTATTTTAATAAAACTTATTTCAATCGTTACGACATTGACTTATCTACTCTCTTACGAGTTAGTTGTCGCCTACATATTCGGAGTAAATATTTGTGAAATGTTAAAAACTTTAAATAACGAGGTATAATTGAAGTTCAATTATCCCCGTAAGTAAATCTTGTAACAAGTTGTAAGTACGGTTTTGAATCGGAGCTGGTTTTTTAACTGTCAATGATAAGTTGTTTTACTTCTGAAGATTATAGCTACAGATCAACTACTTACAATGATTAATCTAATTCTGAACAGTGATTATAATAAAAACCATGTTGAGAAATTATGAAGAGTGGGCAATGAGTTATTGACGTATTCAAGTTCATTTTTAATAATATATAACATTAAGTCACACGTCGTGCGGTCCCATTAATTTCAATAGTTGATAACAGTGAAAGTAGTCATAAAAATTATTATTAATGGTTTATTTGAAACAGGGAAGGACAATTTGAGTTACTCCAAAACAAATTATTTTCCGATTTTACAACAATAAACTGTTTCTTTTATTGTTATGTTTTATGTTATGCATAGGTGACATTATATATTATGAGATACGAGTCTCCACTACTTAAAGCGTAAAGCCAGTTATATTTTGGAATGTTCTCAAGATTGATAAATTGAATAAGGAATAAACAGATATCACACGTAGTCAAATAAGCCAACTAGAATGAATATTCAATGACTGTTACATGATTTTCACGTAAAACATCAAGTGCTAGTTTGTGACGATGCATTATGACCCGTGAATATTCACTGTTTTTTCAGTTTTATACCAACAAACTTTCAGTGATCCTGTATTACAAAGAAAACTTCGTATATAACTTTCTGGATAGACTTTGCTTTTACGCCATTGTTGATATTAGTAAATCTTCATGAATCTATACACGGCTCTCCTGGCGGGTAGGAATTTCCTAAAAGGGTTAGTGTGTTTTATCAACTGTGACTATTCGAGAAAGTATTTGATGTAAATCATTATCGAACATTTGTAACGATTTCCGTGTGATTTTTACTCGCTTCGCTTTATGAAATCGTTAAGCGTATGTGGCACCCAACGAGTAACAATTTTTTGTCACATGAAGATGATCATGTAAAGCTACATTTACTGTTCAGGATTCAACCCCAAATGTCACCCTAAGCACTTAATACATGCATCTTGGATCTTCTTCGACCATACATCTCACTCTCTCTATATTTCCAAAGGTAACTGATGAACAAGGCCTACCAGCACTTCATACATCAAAAAGCGATATCCGTCCTTTCCGTTATTCCAACGACATACAGTTGCTCGTGAATGATTTCCATCACCAAAAACAATGTTGCCAACTCGAACTCCTCAATTTAGTGGCATCTCAAAAGATACAGAGTGTCCCTTCTTCAAAGTGTCTGGAGGTAAATTTTTATTTTTATTACTTTTTGAAAATTTTCCACTTTCTGTTTCACTGGTAACTAATTTTTAGTCTGTATCAAATTTTTTTGATAGTTTAGCCTTACCACCTAAATATATTTTCTAACAGGTTATTTATTGAGATAAACTACAAAATGAGAAGATATATTCAAGAAAAAAATATATGGAAATATAAGAGTAGTAAGAAATCGGTCAACATTATTTTAAAATCTATCGTTTGTGAAAGAGCAAGTTGGGTGGTTGATTTTTTGAGAAATATTCTCATTCTTTACCATGTTTAAATTTATGATTGCAATTTAGTAAATTCTCCCATTTTTACTCAATTTTAAAAAATATGCCTATCCTGAATTTCCGTAGTTATATTTTTCTCGGTACTCCTTGTATGAAATGAAACATTGCTCTATATTAACTTTGACATTATCTACGACTAACTTTTATCATATAAACTTTCACTTCAAATATGGTGTTATCAGCTAGTTTAAAAGATAATTTGTTTTCCACTATCTCACTAGTCAACTCATTTTCGAAAGATGTAGGTATTATTAGATAATCTTGAAGTGAATTACCATTAACACTTCTAGATTGATAAATACCCTCGTAAATTGGGAGTTCATATTTGAATTAGGTTCTGTAGTATTGCCACCTGCAGAGGTTGTCTTAAATCTATTATATCCAAATAAATTGCGTGTATTGTTTTCAACAGTTTCTGTTTTGTTGATTAATGAACTTGACAAATTGAAAACAACAATTTCCTGTTGACGTGAAGATAAAAATCTTGATGATAACAAATTGTTTTATAATATATTGTCTAATTCCATGTTAATTGTATACTAGAATAAGTTACAAAATATATTAAATAATTATTTCGTAAACTTGATAACTGTGTCATATGAGGCTGTATTGGAGTTTATATGCAGACATTACCGAGTACGAAAAGTGGAAAATTGACCCTCATATGGTTTCTTCCGACAATACATTAAAACAATTTACTTTGACTGAATATTGTACATTATCTCAATAAATATAACATCAAACGTGCAATCTATAATAAATTTGTTAATATGAAGCATTTCTCTTTGTTATTGCGAGCTACTAGATATGTGTATGCTGACCAACATAATTTTTTTTCGAAAATGTAATTCCATATTCTTCGAATCATATATAAAGGAAATTACCTATTCACTTTAAGCAACATTCAGACTGTTGTTTGATAATATCTCTGGAATAATGGATCAATTCTTTATTTATTTTCTGCTCTACAAACTGAGAGGAATTACAGAAGTTTCGGAGTGGATATTTTTCACTTAAATATTCTTCACGAAATTATGTATACAACTGCAAAATATTCTTTTCTCTTGATGGTGACAAAATAAAAGTAAATTCGTTCCTAGAAATGAATGAGCTAGGTACTTTTTTATCGAATTTCAAATAAATATGAAATTAGTCATTAGCAATCACCATGCATATCGAAAATAGTGAATAATGCAAAAAGTGAAGCTTAGACAAATCAATACAGACAGAAATATAAATATAAATACTCCACAATGTGGCAGGATATTTGAAAGGAGCTCCGAAGCCAATCGACACACTTTCAACAAAGACTAACTCTTCTACAGGCGCCTCGCATACACAGTATAGCAATTCTTCACTGATGCGAAGTCTCTCCACAAATTCAAGATTTGTTGGCGGTGGTTCACGGTCAAAGGAAGTACTAATCAGGCACTGTATGTAAAAAAAAGCAAGAGCTCGAATGCGGGAATATAGTCTAAGCATAGCTATAGGTCTACATTTCCAACTTATCTTTCAATAATTTGACGAATTTTAGCTAAACGGTCTCACAGAACTAATTCCTTGTAGTTTCTATCTAGATATTCGATACTTCACGTGGGCTTTCATGAACGGGTTTTTTCCGAAAAAAATTTTTTTTTCAATATGTTCAAAGATAAAACGTGGGTTTTGTTATTACAAAAATGTTCTAAATATTGTTATGCCAAAAAAAACAAAGTCAACTAATTATCTGTTTTGATTTTTAACTTCCTAATGTCACTTTATATATACAAGTGGATTATTAGATTTAACAGAACAAAAATTATAAAATTCTTCCATTTTAATAAATTATTTCTTCAAAAGCCGTTGAAGTTTTTGATAATCCATCTCCGAAAGCAATAAAGAAGCATTTTACTCATTTGTTATTTTTATTGTGGTTAAATAACACTGATTTTAAGACATCGCCAAAAGACTACAGATTATTATTTTGAATTTAAATTTCTTCTGTTTCAAGATTGAATAATTCAAAATAGACAATAAAATGAAGTCATCACTTTATTCATACATGTAGTAAAGATGGTAACATATTTGAATATATTCAATTTGCAAAAGCTGTAAATGTTACAATGTTATGGAAAAACAAATTACTTTGTTTATGTTGTATGCGTCTTGCATTTTTAGACCTCCTTTATAGGTGTGAGTTAGAGTACAATAAATGACCACGTAAAAGCTACTATAGTAAGAATAAGCACCAGCGAAATTAATGATATTGAACACAACAATTATGTTTTCAAGTACATATTTTGTAGTAAAAGTAAATCATGTTGCAGTTATTTCGGGTGAATAAATAGTGTTAATGCAAAGTCAGTTATTTTCTTACATACGAGTACGTATAGTTAATTAGCAAAGATAATTTATTGTGTATGTATTCAATAAGAAACGGATACATACGGCCTCAAACAGCTTCCATATTCCAAAAACTTGTAAAGATAAGAGATCTCACAAAGACACAGCAAATAATATCTACTAAACAACAAATTTATATGACTATTTATGGTTTTTTTGTTAAAAAAGAATCCACAATCTCTGATTATACATTTTTTTTGTTTTATTTTTTGGCATTGCATATAAATTTCTACGACAATATAGAAAAATTTGGAATAGCAATGATAGTATTATGTAATAGCCTATATAACTATACAAATTCTTTAGTGATTACTACATTTGAAAATATGATTAAGTTGCTAAAATATAGAATAAGAAAATTACTATATTCGACTATTTTCAGTCACCGATTCCTTAAACTGTATTGCGTTATCAAGATATAACTAGTAAGAGTTTTCAACAAAAAAACTTATGAATTTTGTTATTTCCAAAAATTGATATATTTTGCTCTACTGGTCCGTCAATTTCCAATAAATTTCTCGGTAGATGAATTAGAAGAAAAGGACCTGAAGAGTGGTCACCTAATTTAGATTCTGTAGATTTTTTTTCCAGGGATTTCCACGATCTTATTGACAAATTTTTAAAGAATTATAGAGGATTATGACGAGAATTCAAAAATATGTTGATAGAGGTATCCATAGATCTTCCATTTAATCTAAATTTTTTGAGTGGATGACTGTGTAGGGTGGCGGGTTGATGGTAGTGAAGTATATAAGTAGTATGGTGAAATGTATCCTTCATGAAAATAAGGTCGAAGTATTTCAACACTTTTTCAGGTTCAAAATCAAGTTATCATCTCTGTTGTTATTTAAAGTGGATAAGTTTCGATGGACCATCGTATATCCCTGTGTTAATCGTCAATTTATGGGCACGTTTCTCTAATTTTGTATTTAATAACAATCGAAAGATCCATATTTTGTTGATTTATAATAGTAGCATAATTTTTTTCAAAAATTATGATAAAGACATTAGAGTAAAAACAAGTCACTATTGAAATATGTAATGAAATGACTCAATGACATTACACCTATAGCAAATGAAAACATAATTGAACTTTGGTACAGTACCTGAAATTACCTTAAATATTTTCCTTTAAAATAACAAGCCCTCAAGTGTGATTTTCAACGTCGCGTATAAAAAAATTTATAGTTACGTGAAGTTGATATTTCACAGATGGTCGTTAGAAAACATATTTCACTCCAACTGTACTGTCACAGCTATACGCTATTCCTGAAGGAATGCTTATTTTCGGTGATTAAAATTTTTGGTTGTTTATTTTTTGCGTAAACAATATTCAGGAAGTATTTTTAGATAATTACAAAAGCTTTATAGATCGTTCTAATGAAAGATCAACCAATCAAACAAAACTAAAATAATAATAACACCCACTTCCCTTCAATGATGAATTAATTAATTAGTACATCAAAATAATTTTTGAAATAAAAACCGCTACACACTAATATCTCTAATATAAATTGAATTACATTCCACCGGAAATCTTGATAATTTCATTTAGGTTTGTATTTTTGAATACATGTTTTTTGTACAAATATTTTTATTTTTAGTGAGCTTCATAATATATTCTATTACATAGGCAGCTTTTTAATTTTAATTGTGAATCAGCAATTGAACTGATTGGAGACACACGTTGGCTAGTGGACCGCATATGTGCATTTCTCCTCCTATTGATTAAATTTATTAAATTGTTATTAAAAAATTTTTAATTTTAATGCATTTGTGTAGTGTTGGTCAATTGTAACAAAGATAAACTCCAAAAATCTGGTACGATATTCTGTAAAAGTCTATTTTGTACTATGTTAGAATGGATTGAATTATTCTTTCATTTGTACATTAAGCACGCATTTAAAATCTAATGAACTCGGCGGTTTAACATCAGTTAAAAAGACACAATTACATCATGTGAAGATACCCACCTGGAATCGAATCCAACTTTAATTACAGAAGTGTTAATTGCAATGAAATGATTCCTATTCACCTATTAATTATTAAGTTCAATACACTCATTAGATTGAGTAAGTTTAGCAGATGTCTGTTATAATTTTAAATCTGATTGTTATTTTTAAATGATTTGGCAAAGTATACATAACTTGAATAGTGCAAGTGATTGTGTTAATAGTGCTTTAACAATTAATATATTTCCGTTTCCTCTTTCAACCCGTATTGCAATATATTTCATCATAATTTCCAAGTTTATTTTGATTTCAAAAATTTGTTAGGAAATTAATGTTACGAGGGAAAAGCTTAGAAGCAGCAGTATATTCACATCTAACGCATTATAGATGACAGTTATATCGCGACTTGAAAATAAATTATTAATATTTAACTATAAGCATTATTCAATTTTGTATATATAAAGCCTTATAATATAAATGGTCCATTATTTTATGTTTATCCTTAAAATATAGACCCACCTTTTTATATCCTTGATACCCGAAAACTTCGATTGGAATACATTTTCAATATCTTCTTCATGATATTGCGAGTTTTATCGATTTTCATTTTTATTCGCTTCTGTACTTTAAATATAGGAACAATTTCTTACTTACTTTCAAACCTTAAAGGACGAGCGTTGCCATTTGGCAACAAAAACACGACACTGTAATCAGCTCTTGTTTGTGAACTTATTTTCTAAGAGATGACGCTGCGAACTTTCTTTTAGACCTGTTTGTAATTTACCGCACGTAGTTTGTTTTAGTATATCGCATGTTTGTGACTAGTAGGGGTGTTTATGTTACTGAGTTGAGAGTTACTGCTAAAAATATGAACTCCCAGCTAGTGTAAGTATTATAAAGTATGCTACAAGGTTGTTCTATAAGATCATAATTTAAAACTTATATTTTTAAATGAGTATATTATCTTTATTGTTAATAAAATTATTGCACGCTCTTAGTAAATTGTTGAATACATGATCTAAACTTCCATGTTACCTTATGCCATCACGGTTTTTTTCATGCCATATTTTTTATAGCTAATAATTATATTTTTGTGTTGTTTACTCACATAGTTTTATTTTTTAAATGTAATACACGCGTCACTGACAGAATATTTTTTGTTCCAGAGGTGGTTTGACTTTTGAAGAGGCTTTGCAGATAGCCTATAGTGATGATCTGCAGGTGGATAAGATTTACATTGAGCCGGATGGCGGTGGTATTAGCGAGGAAGATTCTAGAGAGGTGGACGGCGGCGGTCTAGTCGAAAATTATCGATAAATTAATTGAGAGCTCCCGCACAACTGGTAGTCACTCCGAACGAAAGTAAGCAAGAAGTTGAAAAGTATACAAACATACACAAGCAAGAATCTCAAACACTTGAGAATAATACGCGCAAAATAAAGGAGTTCCACAACATTAACCTAGATGTTTTCGAATGGACGCAGAGTGACGTGGACGCTCTAGAAAAGGCATTTCCTCCTAGTAATTACGAAAAATTCAAATGTTTGACTCCTACCGAAGTTTTTGAGTTATTTTTTTATAACAACATTTTTGAATTCTTGGTTGTTGTGACAGAGCGGTATGCCTAGCAAAAAATGTTCCGCCTTTAAATCTCACAACTTATGAAATGGAAACATTCTTAGCCATTTTTATCTTATCAAGATATAATTCTTTGCCTGGCAAGAAATTTTAACATGCTAGTAAAAGATGTATGCGCAAGGACCAATTCTTAACCATTTTTAAATATTTGCATTACGCAAATAACGATAATTTGAGTCAAATAAAAATTTATTTTACACTTTGTGTATTTTGGTCGGCACTCTTGTAAAAATTTATCAGAAGGATACTTATAAATTCGGACATAAAATATGGAGTGTTGATACAAAGAGCGGTTACTTTGTAAACTTCTCTGTATATCAAAGAGTCGACCCCTATATTGATGTTAATTCGCCAGTTTTTGGAAGGTTCGCATCTTCTTTTATATCGATTATAGAAGAGTTGCCAGAATATTAAAGAAAACTCCGTTATTCTTAATTTTTTGAAAATCTGTTTACTGGGTTTAATCTGTATCATTTAAAGCAAATGGGATATTCAGCCAACGGTACAATAGGGGAAAACAGAATTCCAAAAAGTTGCCCTTTAGCATCAAAGGTTATTTTGAAGAAAAGGCCAAGAGACATATGCCTCAGGATCTTCAAATATAACTAGTAAGCTCTTGTATTTTCAATTTAAGTTAATTCGAAATGATCAGAAGTGCATTCTCTTAATTTTGGGTGATAAAAACCCTTCAAATCAAAATAGTAGATCTTTTATTTTCACACAAAAAGTTAATCTCTATTATCTTTATATAGCAAGTTCGTGTGGCTAGAGCTAAAGCCATCACTATTAAAGCTTTAAGAAATCGCAATTTTCTGCAAAATTGCGTTTTTTCGAAAATAAAATATGATTTAAGAACAATATGAACTTGATTATAACGAAATATCTTTTATTGTTTATAACAAAGTTATAACAAATTGACATTTTGGTTTTAACCATTGCTCAATGGAAATTTTTTTTGATGTTCCAAAGCATTTAGCAAATAGTATTACAAGTGATATCCTTATTTAGCAAAGTGGTTGAGAATTGAATTTGTTATATTAAATATCTAATATTAAAATTCTCAATTTTTGAATATGATCAAAAATCACAATCCCTTAAGCTGCAGCTACCCCAACTTTGTAAACATCAGTAGCAACAGGAGTTTCAAAACACAATTTTTGTGTAAAATTAAAGTTTATCTGATTACTTTATATCTTTCTAATGGTGTGCCACTCATAACACACGTATAATACCTATTCGAAAATAAAGAGTTGGAGAAATTCAAGAGATTGTGTATGTATGTATTGTAAAAATGTGTCACACATAGAACAATTTAAAAATCTAGTGAATATTCCCATATATCACGGCGTACTATTTTATGTCACCTTCAATTTTTAACGTGAAGGTACAGTTTTTCTCTCTATGTATTTATAGTGTGGATATATTTTGATTTATTAGCTCGATTACGCTAACTTAAGTTTATTTTGTAGGTGGGCGGATATAATCTATTAATCCACGTCTATTTTATGGGTGAATAATACTATTGTGTTTTATTATGCGATGAGAGTTGAAATGCAAGTTAAACAACCATGAACAGTTTTATTACACCTTATTTAGTTAAAAATCGAATGATCTCTAGAAGAACAGGGAATTGATCTTCATATAATTATCAAGGGAGATATGCTAGCATAGGACATTAAAAATATATCAAAATCAATTTGAATTTTATTGAGAGTGCTAACAAGCGTCAATATATCAATGATAATAAACGAATAAAAGTGAAACGCAGCTCTACAGGTTTGAAACACGAAATCAACGAGTTGATCATGTCGGAAACACTGGCAACTTAACTTAACAGCCAATTAAATATTTTATAAAATATTAGTACAGGTACAATTTTATAACCGGTACCTCGTATATTAGAATTTTCAAGAATTATTACTTATAACAGATAATACTTTCGATCTATAAAAGTTTCAATATTTAAGTTATAAGCTTGTTATGGCGCAATAGAATCAATAGAACGCTGTATGATAATATGTATCAGTTGATAATGTTTCAGAGTTATAAGCTTCGTTCGCGGTAGATAATTTGGAAGCGTTCCGAATGTATTTTGATTATTTTCTGGACGAGTCAAATACGCACAAACGATTTATGAACATCTAAAATTGTAATTTGAATCAAAAAGTAGCTAGGAAAATGAAATGTTTATAATTAACTGGCCGAAGTTTTATTCTTGATATTTGTAAATATAAAGTCAACTACCACGTTTTTAAATACAATTATTTTGAAAACCACATAAGTTATTTCGTGAAAAAATATCACAAAAAGGTGGCAAAAAAATCAATAATTTCAAATGTTCTACCAAACAACAAAATTTATATAGGATATTTCAAGAAAGCGATTCATCAAGTGAATAATTAACAATCCCCATCTACCAATGTATATAGATGCGTATGAAATAAACCTTATGATGTTAAAAGATTCATAATATTATATTAACCTATTTCTAACATCCCAAGAATTGAAACTAGAACTGGAACACACATTGTGAGAAAAATAGGATAAAAGATGTTTTGATTTTAATCAAATTATATTTAACGGTTATGATCAGGGTATCCGACTACATCATTTTATGAACATAATTCATTCAGTAACTACTAATTCTATTTGATCTAGTTCATCAGTGTTTTTTCGACCACTTAAATATAATGGTTCATCTGAAATACGTCAAAATTTATCTTTCTTTTAAAAACTATCAAAAAAAACTAATTTTGAAACAGAAGAGACCTAAAATCAACAATATTTGGATGCATTTATATATATATATATATATATATATATATATATATATATATATATTTAAAACAGAAATCAATCAATTATAGAAAATTTTATTAGTAATTTTACTATATAATTTTGTTGATTCTGAGATCCACCATAAGGATACTATCTTACTCTGAAAAGCTATTATGTTTTAAGAAGAATGATATTATACTGACACATTTCCTCTAAATCAACAACTTATTTAATTTATTTAAAATAAGAGGTTTGAGTGCTCTAGATTCCAGCATAAATGCAAAATACTTGTGAATCTTCAGATTCAGATTGTTATTAAATAATAATAAACAATTCCGTATAGTTACTATCCAAGTAAAATTGTGAAATTATAAGTCTCTTCATAAATTTTCTCAATTGTCTAATTTCTTGAATTATGATATGAACTCTTACACATTGATCAGTAATTTTAGCCATCATATGTTTAACAAAACAATAGTAGTTTCACAAAAAACATTTACGGCGTAGAAAACTTACACAAAAAACATTCACAATCAATCGAACAGAATAGTGATACTTTCTCCAAAATTAACAATAACATAAAACCAGAATGGTATAGAAAACCAACTTAGTACTCAGGATCTTTAAACTTCAATTCACATCATCGTATATTACAAAAAATATAAGTATGAGTTTGCTTAGCTGTTTAAAAAAAATGATAGATAAGGTATTCAAGAAAATGATTTAAGTGATGGCTCCTACATATTTCTGGAATGTAACAGTAACGAAAAATTATTTTTCCTGGTTAAAATAGATTTTTATTTTGATATTCATTTTGTAGTTGTTTATTGACTGCAAATTGTCAATGTCAAGTCATATTGTCATAAAGACCGAAATAGATCGAAACATTAATTTTCACCTGTTTTTAAAATTAATTTTCTATTAAAAGATACCTCTATTTCAATGGAAATAACAAAAATTTATAATATGTCACTTATAACATAAATTTTAAAGTTCGTTATTGCCGATAATTTCTTAACGGGTGATTCCAAAATTACCATTATTATAAATGACCATCTATCTTTAAAATAATAAATGTATTGTTAATAGAGATACCAAATAAATTTAATGAGATAATAGTCCAAATTATATTAATTTACTGATCTAGCTAAGCTTACTCCATAGACCAGGAAAGCAAAACCGATAATATATGTATATTCCCTTTCTTATCTACCATATTGTAGGGGTTTCTTTGGTATTACTTTACCATTAATTCAATAATGATTGTTAGAGTAAGTTGTGTGTAAGTTCTAATACTGTATAATAAACAGAATTCGATTTGTATTGTGAATGATTACCAGCAGCTGCATTACTAATTCCTACCTCTGAAATAGTTGTGTTATGGCAATAGCAATAACGTTTGGTATATCACATGTGCAATTGTTAGAATACGAAGAACAGTTCTTTGTGATTGGACACCAAAGCTTTAGCAGAACAAGTTCAAGTTAATGTATTAACCTATATCATATATCCATTATTAAAAACGTTTACATGAGACATTATATGGGCTTCATCAATTAAATAATGTTTTGAATCACCTATGCATCATTGGTATACCAAAAAACTTACTTAATTTTAATATTCCATGAAATTTCTATGGGATGTATATTACTAATTCTTCAGGTTCAAGCTAAGTCTTCGAAAACAGAAAACTTGATTTGGTTAGATCCGATTTCAATACGTTTATTGCAAGACCAATAACTCTAAATATGAAACTTGAGTATAAAGTAAAAAAAAATTGAATATCATTCATTTTAAACTGATTCTATCATAAACCGACGATAAACCTTTTGACTTGACTACTATATATCTGTTGCTCTTTCCAATAGATATCAGTAAATAATTGAACACTTCAGTCTTTAATATATTTAATAATAAACAAAGTAATCACTAACATTATTGACATATAATATAGAATTAAAAAGTTTCAGATTATATATTATATAATGTTTATGTAATGAATGGATGTTTATAGTTATTTTCTTGTAATTGAAGTCATTCATCGCTTAACGTTCCCATTCATCCGATTTTTCAGGTTTTATTTAGTTCTGGCGAATAGCAGTATATTGAAAACTAAAGCAGTCTTTGGTTGGTCATAATTTGTAAGCTTTTATATTATTTTCCATTTGTACACATCGTATTAATAATTTTGAGACCATATGGCATAAGTTCCAAAAATCCTTCAGCAAATATGAAATATTCAGCTCATTATGGCAATTGTTTACATTACATAAAACCAGTTAGGGATAAGATATAAGAAGTTAACAAAAAATATGGATTAAAAATTTGAAAGAAGCACATGAGAAGAAAAAATGAAATGAGAAGAAATGAAATAATTAATTATATATCATAACCCTCAATTAAACCTCACGGTAATCTGGCTATTAATGATAATAACTTATTAATGTATTTATTGAATAAAATGCAATGTGTATATTTTCAGGTTTATTAAAATTTTGGATATCATTGGAAATTTGTCGATAAATCCAAAAAGATAACGAGAAATATATAACAGGGTAATCTTACGACAAAAACATTTGCTTATATAGTAACGTGGCAAATAAGCCATCTGCAAAAGTGGAGTATTATTTGCTTTTGACATAACAAAATGTAATTAAATATTGCCAGAAATAAATTAATAAAGAACATATCAATGACTCGAATAAATAATCATATTGATCACTGATAATGCGAATGAAAAAAATATGTGCCCTGCTAGATATAGGTCATGCTATATAGGTATAATAAATAACATTTTGACAATGCTATACGTGTCTAGTGTTTAAAGTAGATTATGTTGCAATATTTTAAAATAATTTTGTCCTATTTTTTTATGTCCGCTTTTAATAATAGCCCATGAACCGTTAACACTGAAATTCCTGTTATAGCAGAATCCAAAAATTTTTATTTAAATAAATTGAACATTATAATTATAAGAATTAATTAAGCTCGGTATACATGGATTCCTATTGCCGAAACAATGTAAAAAATGTAAAAATTCTCCATTCATTATATCTTAAGATACTACTTGAGCAAAGCTGATCAGATCAGAAACTCAGAACAGAGTAACCTTGAGTACAGGGCATTCAGAGTCCATATTTTATATTCGATACGTAATCGTGTCCTCATTAGAATTAATAAGAATATTTGATAAAAATGAGTGAGAAAATCGAAGGATGCTGTAGTTATCTTTCAATATTTCAAATCTATACGCATTTGACAGTAAGATATCACTGTTGACATAATCAGAATGTAAATAGACAAATAGGCAAGAAATTTTTTATCCGAAAAATATCTGTGAAAGTATTGAATTTTTATTGTTTTAAGTATCAAAAACCACAATAAGATCTGATATTTTTAGAAACGATAGACTTTGACGATATTGTCATAATTAGTTCAGAAAAATATCATAATAATTACTTCTTGATCCTTCAATTAAAATATAACGGTAATAAAGCAGATCAGATATTATTGAATAAAAGGTATTTCGATTTGCTCTAACAGTCTATGTTTTAACTAAGAAATGTCTCATTACTTATGTTCTCTCTATAACTTTTCTTAATCACATATAAATAATATTGTTAAACAAGTATTGATTTCAAATGATTGATACAATCAAATCAACGTAATTATAAGTATAAATTAGTTTTTTCACATATCTCCAACGTTTAACACATATTACTTTTACAGACAAGAACATAAATGCAATGCAAATATTTATTGAGAAGAGTTATCACAACGTATTAACATATTATTGTGTAAATATTAATAAAAAGAGCCTCTGTGTGAAGAAAAATCACGGTTAAGCGGTCTTTGTAAACATATCGTTATTGATATTTGTACTGAACAAATTTACACAGATCTTAGAAGAAAGTAGCCTCTTGGTGAATTACTAAAAAACGGAAAGACTGCTTAACGTCTTATTCAAGTGTTTGGCGCTTATCTGAAGATTAGCGGTGACAAATCTACTAAATCAAATATTTTGTATAAATTTTATCATAATTTTAAAAATGAATTGAATATATATATATGTATATATATATATATATATATGTATATATATATATATATATATATATATATATATATATATATATAAACAATGAATCTACCATAAATCTTTAAATACCATGGCACACTAATACAACATGGAAGATTGGAATAAAAGATAAACGAGAGGACTTGAGGATTATCAACGCAAATAAGACATAGTCCAAAAAGGGAATACCAAAACAAATAAAAACAAAAATATATAAAAAAGGAGCCATAACCCCATTGATATATGGATCAGAAACATAAATACTTACGAGGAAATAAAAAAACAAAAAACACAAAATTCAGAAATGAGCTTTGTACGAAAAGTACATTATTCATTAAGATACGACATAATAAGGAATAAATAAGAGAAAATTTGGAGAAAATTCAATCGATTCAAAACAAAATCGGAGAAGGAGCTGGACAGAAAACGAGGAATAAGATGGTAGATCAATCCAACAAAAGACACAGGAGAGAAAAGATTTTCCCACCAACAAACCTTGGCCCGCCAAGGAGTTTTTTCCCGCTGGAATTAATTTTTGGCGGGAGGTGGCTTATTGGTGGGAAAATTTAGTATAAAACAGGTAAGTCAAGTTATTTTAGTTCTTTAGATCTTAGTTTACCTTCAGTCACAAAATGAGATAGGAAAATACTTTTGTTTTCTAAATGTTAGCCACGCCAATGTAAAAATCAAATCACAAAACTTTAAACTATTACATTATTGTTACAATAATTAAGCTACCCTGTTTCGTGAGTTTTGAATATACTTTTCAAAAAATGGAAGTACCTATTTACCTCGAATACTTAAAAATACTTTATTTGATGCAGTACAATTTTTATAACGAACCGTTGTCGATTCAGACGTCGACATCCTAACAAAATTTACAACTACGCGGGATAGAATGGTAAAACAAAACCACGTGGCGTGGATGTTTCTGTAGCTTGTCGGACGAAACTCTATCGGCGCTGGTGATGTAAGCAAGCGATTGGCGCGTTGCAAGAAGAATGAGGGCGTACTAAAATTATTACACTTTTAAAAATTTTTATCAACTCTATTATGAGTGCCAGAGAGGTAAATTGCAAAATTTATGTTGTGGCGTGTCAAAATTTAGAAATTTATACCCGACATCGTTTTCAGACCAATTGATTTACTTTATGTAGTGCTAGAACTAGTTTAAAGGTACTTGGTTAGATTACCTACCATTTTTAAAATGTTTTCGGTATTTTACGTTGAGAATGAAAATTTATAGGCATCGGTCACCATTAACTAATGTTGCTCAACCATTTTATTTTTATAATGAGGAAATTAATTGTAAATGAGATATTAAGATTTAACTGTATAGAAGGCTTATATCAACGTGTGTGTTTTGAAATTATACGGTTAATTGTGGCGTAAATTTTACAGATATGTTATTTTTTCACTCATTCTCAGTTTCTCAAAGCACCGCATCATTAAAACTAGACAGAAAGCAGGACCGCAACTATATATATATATATATATATATATATATATATATATATATATATATATATATATATATATATATATATATATATATATATATATATATATATATATATATATATATATATATATATATATATATGTATATATATATATCGGAGAGGATTAAGTGCATCGTAAGCTATTAGGTCATTAAGGAGGTTATAAAAGAAAGGTAACTTGGATAGAGGGATTATTGTTTGATTGAGGAAGTTTTTTGGAGAAATGTGTACATGTATTATGTATTTTTTGCGAGGGCAAATGGCGTGGTCACAACAAATATTATTTTTTACGTGCAGGAACCGTGTCTGTTAGTTCCCTATTGATGCAAAAAATAAGCCAAATTAGTTAAGCCATATACGCCATAATAATCCTATTTCGTTTTAATTCGATTGTTTATTGTATTTAAGTTTAAAAAAAGGGTTTGATAGAAAGATGTTTCAGGACACATAAGTAAATGTTGTCTTCATTCACCAAAATCAGATATACCAAAGTATTTATTTTGGATAATATTATACACTAATGAACTAATTAAGTATTTAAAAGCATTCTCTATCACAGCTCTTCAAATATATGTTTACCAACATTGAAACAAAAATATTATTCTGGAAACCGGCCCTGTAAACCTGAAGAAGTTCATGTTCTATAACACAACAAAAATTATCATGATCAAATGTTTCTCTAGTTAACTAATTACAATTCACAAAACAGAGTAGGCTGACTGGATGTTTTCGTTTGAGAAAGTATCAGCGTAATCAGTGTTTAAATTTTTAATGCATAAAAAAAGTCTTTATCACCGAACATCAATTGGTGGGCACAGGTAGTATATCCGCCCAATTGATGTTTTCAAATCTTAATTAGAGCTCATTTATGATCAATCACCGCTGATAAAGTTATCTACTGCCCTACATTTTCATTAGAAATAATTTTTTACTGTTTATGATCATTAAAATATGATAAATTGTTATACCCTGCATACCACATTACATAACTCCGTAATATTCTGAAGAATATTCTTGTTTAATTTGAAAACTGAATTTTATTGGCTCATTACAAATAAAGTCTGTTGAGTTGAAAGAAAAAATAATGGTTTCGTTCAACTAATGGGTACTGTAAATCATAATTTGTTTTACACAACCAAAAGGAACTTGAACTTTGAAGAAATAGTAGTTAAGATGTGACTAAAAGATAAAATAAATAAAAACAAGTTTTGTGAAAAATAAAGAATACAGACATAAATGTGTGAGTACCGATAAATTAGCGAAATACAAATGACAAAACTCTCAATTTGACTCCAATTTCAAAAAATGTAGATAACACTCATATTGGGAACACCAGTGCACATACGAGTAATGTATCCCTCTGGGCTCATTATTCATGCAAACCACTTCAAGTGAACACCTTATTACATGATTATTCTTCACAACAAAAATGCTAGTGGCATTGCAGTTAATAAAAATATTTTAATTCATGTGATGTTCGACTGAAGTCTTGACTATTTTTTAAATGTTTAGCACCCCTACAAGATACTATCCAACTCTATAAATGTCTAAACTTTGTTACAATTATGGCAAGGAATATTATAAACAACATTCGATTTTTCTAAATTAATTGTCTGTGTTTCAATTCTAGTATAAATGGCAAAAATTGCTATTCTTGATGTTAACATTTCCACATATGGAATTTTTTAAAAAAGAAAGCTCGTAGACTATTATCTCTGTGAAACCCGTAAGCAATCCGTTGAAACATAATTTTTTGCTTGTTTTTGGTTTGGCTCTTTTCACTTGAAAGAATAATCGGTATCAATCATAAATCGTCGTTAATTAGATTTAACCCAATTGAATACATTATTATGGTTGTACAAATGCAAAACATTTAATCAAATTACTTAATTTCTTCTTCTATTCTGGAACCCAGCCATTGTTGTTCTAAGTTTTCCAGGTACTCTTAACACCTTATTGCGCATCGAATTTGAATATTGATTGATTTGAATCAAATTAATTTAATTTTAACAAAGAAAAGGACAATTCTAAATTATTATTGTTTAATATATATATATATATATATATATATATATATATATATATATATATATATTAGGTCGCTTCAGTTTTAAAATTAGTTTTTTAATAATTTTTGGAAGATAAAATTTGACGTTTCGACTTTTATTCAAGTCTTTATCAAAATATGATATAGACACTGACAATTTGCGCATTTATATTAATCAATAGATCACCTACATCAAAATAAGAATAACATCAAAATAGAAAATGTTCTAATAAGAAAAATTAATCTTTCCTTAGTCCTTACATCTTAAATATATAGATAAATAAATAACATTACTCGATTAATCAAATTATTTGGTGTTTTATTAGAATCCCCAAAATAGAGCTATAAATTTCATCTCATTTGAATTTATGCTTTTTTGATATTTCATGGTTCGTTAGCACTGTTTTATTTTTTTATCGTATTGACAACCTTTTAGTTTATTTTCTAAATATTGACAGGTCTGCCCTATTTAGAACATCTTCTATTTTGATTTTATTCTTATTTTGATATTTATATGCGTTTTTGTAGTGGAATTTTGGTTATATATTCTTAATAATTATAAACTTTCGAATACTTTTGTATTGATCGAACAATAATTATAAAAATTACTTACAATCATAATGCACTTGACCATAATATGAATACATAATCATTCAAAATCTCAGAAATATATTATAAATAATATATATAAATATATATATATATATATATATATATATATATATATATATAAATAATATATATATATATATATATATATATTTCAAGTTGGTAAACATAGAATCTAGAACATTTCAACTATTAAAAAGTACTAAAAAACAAGAGGGAATTGAATTATTCAAAATAGAAACAGTTCAAAACAATCTCACCACAAAGTAAAAAATACAGACAATGAGAAACTTTATAATAAAGCTTTTATTGTGTATGTTTGATAAACATACATTATAATGGTTTTGATCATAAAAGTAGTGGTTTTTTTCGAAAGTTCTTTGAAAAGTAGGATAGAAAGATGTCGGTATACAATTCACATTGGTATACATTTGTAGTACTAATTCAAACTTGACTTATCGTAATAATTGGGAATTGGAATATTTTTAAAATAAGTAAAGCTGTTTGGGAAAGGTATTTGCTATTTCCCAGTGTACCTTTGCATGACTAAACGTTGTCATAAATAACAAATAAAAAAATAAATATACATACTTTGATATTTATGACCTGTTTGTAATTACAATATGCAATAGTCAATTTTCTCTTAAGATAACATGACAGAAAATAAGAATTCTATCAAAAATGAATTCAGAATAGACTTAAACCAATTAATATGCTTGTTTAACGTAAAATATTTCATTATTCAAACTTCTTATAATTACGAAGCAAGGTGGCGAATGACATATTTATGAATATTTACTCTTTATAGATTATTTATGTATGTATATTTCAATTTTTGACAAGCCCATAATAATTGAGGGACCAACAACTTAACACGCCAACCTATAAAGTTTTTTCAACGCTGAAGAGAGCAAAGCGTATGGGTATGAATATAGAATTGAAACGTGTTTAAGATTAGGTAAAATACTACAGCGAATAATGTAAATGAGAAGAAAGAATGGAAATTTATAAAACGAACCTA
This sequence comes from Diorhabda carinulata, assembly GCF_026250575.1. Lineage (NCBI taxonomy): Eukaryota > Metazoa > Arthropoda > Insecta > Coleoptera > Chrysomelidae > Diorhabda > Diorhabda carinulata. The sequence continues at coordinate 8,328,152 of NC_079460.1, read as the reverse complement.
ATCGCTAAAATAAATATTATCAATAAGACGATGGCCTAAGGTTGGAAAGTTTACTTCTTATTTTGAATTGAAACGAATATTTGACAAATAAGTGTTATGAAGTCTATTACAAGGATAAGTGTCGATCTTTTTTGGCGGTTCATTCAGATAAATAGCTGAAATTGATAAACTAAAACCCACTCCTCATCTTTTATTGGTGCTTTTACTAATTAGTATATTTTGAAACGGACGGTCATAAGACAAAGTGTTTCCTATGATAAATATAATTTTAGGTAGTTTGGTTAGGTTTTTTTTCCCAGTGGCGGATTTCCACTAATCTGATGAGTGGTTGTGGATTGCTTTGTATACTTTACAGTATTTTGGAATTCGTAGCGATGGAAAATGTAAGTATGTGTATGTTTAATTTATTGGTGAGTTTTATCGCTTTTTCCGTGAGTTTTTTACGTATATTATGCGCTTCTTTGCTGTCTCCTAATATTAGTTTTCAATTCATTCTAGAACACGTTGACATCTTCTATTACCAAAATTGGTTTATTTCTATTTTGTTTTTATTTTCATATTTAGGACGTTTTTCGATTTGTGCCAAAATTCCAATTTCTTGTCGTAGTATTTTATAGCTGTACCAGCATTGGCTGGATTAAACATTCTAAAAACCTGCATTCGAAACAAGTGTAAATGCTATCTACTAAAGGCATCTACAATGTCCGTCTATCCATTAGTATTTTTGTATGTATGTATATTTAGATTCTCTGATTGAGAAATGTATTGTTTATTCTTAATTCGTTTGATGTGCATAACCTGATCATGAGATCACCATTACAATTTATTATGTCCTCGTTAATTTTCTTTTATTCCCGGTATAATGTCATTTCCAAACCACGTATTTAATTCTCCAAGAATAATCGTCGTTTCGTTAGACATTCAACGGTGTCCTTTAGTTGGTCGTAAAAACCTTCTTTTTCGTCTGGTGCGTATACCGATGTTACGTTATCTTTTGTTTGCTAGTATAAATTGAAATGAGGAAAGGTTGTTTTTGACACCACTGTAGTCGTTTTAAATTGTTTTTTTATTTATTTTTTTTTCATCGCCGAATCAATATCGCACCAATAATTGTACGTTTCTGTGGGTAATTTAATTCTTAGTTGGAGTGAGAACCGGCAGCATTAGTACCAGCAACAATACGGGACAAATATTTCAATTTATTTTGTTATGTACAAAAATAATAATAATGTTCAGAATAATAGAATTATAATTTCATTTCGTTCAATTTATGGATAGAAGCACATTTTAGTATAATTTCGTTATTTATTTGTGAAAAAATTAATTACCTAAGTCGAATGGATATGTGCAGATGTCAGGAATCACATAATTTATTTTGAAATGTCTTTGAACTTATTAAAATTTGAATTTTCTACATATCAATCAGCAACACTAAATCCTCAGCAAATAACTTGTTTAAATACCGTTTCTGTTCTGATATTTAGATAAATTATGACTGAAGCCAAGACCTCACAAAACAACAGGAACAACGTTAGTTACTTTAAAAACCATCGCATAAAAAAAGGCACCACGTGTAGTCATTAATGCTCACTAATATTGACGTTCTATATTTATGACATATACCTGGAGAGAACCATATATTGTTCCACATTATAGAATTTTACGAGCAGTTTTTATTAATATTTCAAGTTGAAGTACTAAATTTAAAACTCTGATATAAACCAACATATAACAAAAAATTGTTTTGAGAATACAAACATTACGCTTCCCTTTGATCAGTTCATTTACCAATACCGAATTTGAGCAAAATTTTTGTCCTTAAATTTAGTTTTTCTGCTCGAGTATGATTTTAGGTGACTATTGAACACGTTATTCCAGTACTGTAGATTATGACCACATTTATTTCGATATTGTAGGAATTGAATATTTGAAGGATTCTTTGGCACTTAATCATGTTAAGTTGTTGTTCTATATTTAGTTAACACCTATATTTTGTCTTTTAAGCAACCAATGCACCAAATCTGGCTTGGCGAAGGTAGGATGTTAAAAATGACAATATGATACGAGATGTTTTTGTTTTTAGTTAAGCTGAGGTATCATAAACTTCCGCACAAAACTATTATAGGGTTTCATAACTAAATCCTCTCTTGATTTCGACACTTCCAGAAACGCCTGTGAATGTTGTTTCTTCTGCACTTGAAGTCTTATGGAGTTTGTCGATATGGATCCCTAGCCCACTCGTTGTTAGCAAGAACTTTTGTTTACATTTGAAAACATTTTTAGTTTTTCCTTATTTCCGAATCTCGGCTCCAGCTTTCTAACAAAAGCACTAACATTATCACTGATATGCATCACATGTGTGTTTTCGCTTTGGAATTGTAAATTCAAGATACTCAATTTTGTCACAAAACTAAAGTAGAACTGACCACAAACTCTAATGGCAGCAGCGTGTTGTTGTACACGTGTATTTAGTGGTGGGCAAAATCTTTTATAATATCAGAAACAAATGTAATTCACATTTGAAATTCTCATAGTGATAGGAAGTGATGAGAATCTACGATATTCTTCGTAGATAGCATAGAGCAGATGAAAAACATCCATTCTGGTTCAACGCTTTATATAAAATATATAGTAGAGCGGCAAGTCAAAGGTTCATATAGTGAGTTTAACTTTATTTTAAATGAAAGTGGTGGTTGTAAATTGAAGAAACGAATTTTTGGGATTAACTAAAAACATTTTCAGATTCGGTCCTGTCAATCGAAAATTAAAGAGCGGGTTGGTGACTTCAGTCGCGCATTTAAGAGTCTACAGACGAATATAACCAGACAAGTTACATTTTGTCAAATATCCCTTTAATAAAAAACACTCACCAGTACCTAACACAATACATGTTTATAAATTAGTTCATATAAACAAGACCTTGATTTTTTTAAAATATCTTAAGATTTCTAGTGCAAGGAAGTTGTCTACTTTTAGTCTACTAGTACTCTAAACTAAGATTTTCTCGATGGAATCTATTAATATGAATTTTTATTGAATAAAAAATAAATTTCAGATTTGGATTCCCTCGCGTTATATCATGTTTTTAACCTTATGGCATACTAAATTCAGAATAAAGTGGAAATTGTACCAATCGAGGGCTTCAGGTGTCAAAAGTCAAAATGCTGGAACACTGCCTATTTTATTCCATAGGTCTTTAGATTTGCGAATAAAAAAATAGTCGGACAGGGCTATATGGTGAGCGCTCATTCTATTTGAAGCCACATTCATGAACAGTAGTCTTGGAAAGCGAAGCAGTGTGGACTGAAGAATTGTCATGAAGCAAGCGCACACCTAAATTGATTTTGCCGCACCTTTTTTGATAATGTTTGACGCCACTGCCGGTAATGTTTGATTTCTTAAAACCATCCTCGCGGCAAAGCTATAAAAATCACGATTTACACGACGCTACGCTGAGAATTCAAGACACCTACCTTGCTCCAATTGTTGTTATATTTGGATACTCATGCAAGATCCAGAACAATTGTTTTGCAAACACAATTTCTTTGGTTTTTAAGAGCCGATTATTTAGAACAATTTCTTCCACTAATTTAATGTTTTCTGGATTATTCACCCTCACAGGACCTCCCGCAAGTGTATCATCTAATGATTCTCGTCCCCATCGAGACAATGTCTTAAAAATGTTGGACACTAGTCACTGTAAACAATCTTAATTCTGGTTTTGATTTGTGTTGGTGTTAATCCTTCGGTCGTTCGAGCTCTACTATAATGTAATAGATCGAAGCAGCAAGTTGAAACTTCGTGTAAAGCTTGATGAGACTTGTAACTGGCGCGTGCATAAAGAGTTTTGCGAACGCCCCCTTTATTTACTATATGAGGTAAAGAACTTATGGACCGCACTATGTAATTCAATAGCGTGTGATGGGAAGCACTGTTTGAATTCTTCTCAATCTTTTCGTATGAATATTGATAAGTTTTATCCAACATCAGTTTCACAGTTGATATTATATTAATGTACATTGTTTTGAAATACTTTATGATAGTCGGATTCCTGATTTAATAAAAAACTTGGTTTTATTATAGTGTAATCAAAAATGAATGTCGTACGTAGGTCGTAGGTGATTTTTTGTGATTGTTAAATTTGTGAGTAATGCAAATTAAAAGTTTTTAAAAAAATACTTTATGATAGTCGGATTCTTGGTTAAATAGATAACGTCCACATGGTTTCATTATAGTATACTCTTAAAAGAATGTCGTACGTAGGTCGTAGGTGATTTTTTGTGATTGTTAAATTTGTGAATAATGCAAGTAAACAGTTATTACACTAATGAAATATTTGATAAACATCTAAACTATTACTTTAAGATATTTATCATACAAAAGTCGTTTACGAAAATTAAATATTTACTAAAAGTATTTATTCAGTATATGAATATTTAGTACAGAGGCAAATGTTACTCAGGAGAAGTCATGAATGCATTTTCAACAGTGCATAAATTGATATGGTTTTCGTACCGTTATGTATCTGAAATTGGGTGATCTTAATTACTTATACGCTATCAACACAAGGGTATTAATAATGAGTGAGAGATAATAAATAATAACGATTACTACTTGTCACAAGCGGTCATGGATAATGACGACAATCTTCCTTGTTAACCAATGAAAGATCATAATTGACTGATATAAAAATTAATAGCGGCTCTTTTTATCCGCACTGCAACCATGACTTTTATTCAAAAGTGAGATAGTGGAATAAGGAATTGGTAACTTGCTTTGAAAGAGTTATGTAATATACGATTCAAATATAACTTATTTATAGTTTATAAAATTAGTTGAAAAATATATTCGAACTCTCACTACCAATAGAAACCGAAAGAAATTGATCTATTTGTTTTATTGATAAGTTGTTTTGGCTACAGTATAATTTATTGTTATTGCGTCTATATGATATTTGTGAACGTCTGCATGTATAATATATAATCTGTATGTGTGCCTGGGTTTTTGGGAGGTTTTTGATCAAATACTTGATTCTAAAATCTCGATTGAAACATTTTCAGCATAAATTGCAAATAACTCCTCCAAATATTTTTAATTCGGTAAAATATAGCATTAAATTTAATAATATCCACACTTCATTTCACATTGTAGTATATTCATCATCATTACAAATATCTTACATAATATATTAATACCAAGAGAACCAAGAGAAGTTAATCATCTAAAAAGACTTCGTTGGATGGGGCATATAGCCAGAATGGACGAAGACAGTTGGGTGAAAAGATCTTTGTTAAGGGGAGAAGAAGCGAAAGGAAAAAAGGGCGTCAACGGAAAAAATTTATAGAAGCATGTAGAGAAGATTTAGAAAGAATAGCGAACTGGCGTGAGGCAGGCATGAACAGAAATAGAAGAAGGAAAGCAGTAGAGCGACTCGAATTTGAATATTGATTTTTGAATCAAATGAATTTAATTTCAACAAAGGAAAGGACAAGTCTAAATTATTATTATCTAAATAATGTAGTCAATATTACCTAAATGAATAATTGTGAAATTCCCGCTGATGCTAATGTAGCACCACCTTTATTTAACACATTTCGACGTATACTTTTTCTTATACACATATAATTCCCCTTACCTCTACCATCCACACATTCATTGAACAAGACCAAAAAAATCCAAGTGATTTAATAATTATTTGACTCTAACATTCCAGTTAAATAAAATGTATTCATTATTTGCACAATATGCAATGATTAGTTATCGAAAGGTAAAGTTTATATGACATTAGTATAATGCCAAAGGAGTCAAAGAAATTGCTTTTGTATTCATATCATTAAACAGTGTCCAGCATTAATGATATTAAACGTAGCCTTTTTATGTCAGGCACTAAAACTGTATTATCTCTCAAAAAATACACATCACATCAATAGTATTTTATTCTCAAATAAAAATAAGTAGTATACAGTGCCTCCATGATTATGTAGTTTAACGGTGATTAACGTTATATGCAAATAATACAGAGAATGGCCAAGGACTAAAAAAAGGTGCATTATGTATTTCATTTTAAATCGTTAAACATAGCTAGAACGTTATCTCACAAAATAAAATGACAAAAATAATTTTGTAGCAAATACGCTTAATAGAATAAAATAAAGTTCAAGTCCTTTTTTTAGGTCGGCCATTCTTTTATAATCTACGTAGATCATCTACGTTTCTATTTCAAACTGTGTACTTTCATTTCCGTTTTTTTTTTGTTACGAAATTATTATAAAAAATGCTCTACTCTCTGAAATTATGATGGATACCAAAAAATTTAGTTTCAATAGATAATTACTTTTTTCTATATTGAAGACAATTTGCAGGGCAAATTCCATATATATTTATTGGATTTATCTGAATCGAATAATATTTCTACGATAAAGTTTTACAGCAATATGTGTATTCTCGAGCTGCTTTATTATTTAGAAAGTATTTGTGTACGAGAAAAGTACACCAACAGTCAACTTACCACTACTATATAACAGAAGGAGCAATTGTACCAAAGGGGGTTTCAAGTTACTGCTCAATATCAATAGGCGTATTGACAGGATTTTCCATTTTTAGATTTAAAATCTGTATTAAAACGCTCATCAGTGTCGAGATGGCACGTTCGAATGAACAGAGACAATTGAAATTCCATAGACGTTCATTAAATCGTTCAATTAATTTGTGCTATTGGTTATGAATTTGAAATTGAATTGGTAAACGGTATGGCTGTATTAATAATTAACATTAATAAAAATAACTTATTTGTGTTCATACCAAAATAAAAACTTCGAGATAAGTAGCTTGAACTTGCAACGCTGGATCATACGGGATATTTTCAAATATAACATTCTTTTCTTCACATTCCTTAGTTGTTAGTTTGTTCGTTTGAGTATGAATGAATTCGCAAACTGGGAACACAATTTTGAGTCAAATTTTGATGTACTCATAAAACTCATATCCTTTTTAAATTTGAGAAAATTACTTAAAATGGTTATTTTTGTTTGTTCCAAATATTCTAGTTTGATAGAAAAGCTCATTTAAACCATAATAATTAACTGAAATTAGCATCATAATTTCCACGTGAAGATCAATATTTTTTCCACAGATACATACTATTGACGCTTTGTAGTGAGCTTTTTACATTTGACAATTAATATTTATCATATATTTAGGATAATTTTCCTTTTAGGTGAGGTCAATTTATTAAACTGATGTAAAGCAAGGAAATAATGTTTAAACCATCCATTTTCATCAATTGGTATTTTTCGAAGTAAATAGGAGCAGGAGCAGAACTTGTAGAGCCTTAGAAAAAAAATTAAGTAAGAAATATAGATGTTCGAATTGTATTCCGCACCTGCATCTAAGCTACAACGAACCTCAATTGTTAGCTCAAATTCAAAGTATTTAAATATATATAAATATATAAAATACTGTGCTTTAAATTGATGAATGTGAATGTAACAAGTACATTACAGTTAATTTTTGAAATCCAGTTAATCTCAGTATAACCCTTTTTAATATATAAAACAATTTATTCAACGGGCTTGGAGAATTTTTAAAAAGTCAATTTTTTATGAAATAAAAAAACTTAATTCTACAAGAATAATGATATTTACTTCAAGTCGATAGGATTAGTATTAACAAACTTACAAAGTTTACAAGTGTTGATATATTTTATACTACCATTGATCCGTTGCAAACAGGTACTACGTCATCAGCGCCGATTGTGTAGGAGAGCGGCCGGCCTGTTTGACAAAATGCCTAAAGTGCTAGTTTGATAATAAAGAGTGATTTTTTCGTTGTTCTTTAGACAAATTACCCAAAATATATTCCGTTGCAATGGCTACTTATTTTGCCACAAATAACGATTTTATGACTGTTAAAATCAGCGGGATGAACCAGATAAACAGACAGATCGATAGAATGACATATTCATGAGACAAAGACAAGAAGATTTTATTTGCAAGGGACCTTTCGATTTTGGGATGTTAATGAGCTAATATATTATAATTAATTTAGGTCAAATTCGTCTTCGATTTTGTTGGAGTTGTGGTGTTCGAGTGAAAAAGTGTCTGATTTTCAACAAAAAATAAATAGAATAAGATTGTTTTCTTAATTTAATTTAGTTAATGCCTGATAACTAACCAAAAGGTGTCAACCAATAAAATCAATAGAAAATTAAGTGTAATAGAAGTTGTCATGAAAGTCATGAAAATCAGACCGATTCTCTAGGGTCCAATTTGCTACATATTAAAGTGAATTTCAAAAAAATCAGTTCTGAATAACCGGTGGTGTCCCTTCTTTAACAATATTCAGGCTAGATCCCGTCTGGATGCCATGCCAATGCAAAAAAAAACAAAAACAAAATCAAAAATAACACCTTAAAACTACTACATTATTGTTACAATAATACATCAAGCTATCCGGTATAGTAAGTTTCAAATTTTGAATATGCTATATTTTACCTCGGAATAATCTTCACAACAATACCGATTACTTGTATTTGATAAAATAGTATTTATTTTACTGTCCTTTTTCACTGCTTCACACCATTTTTTCCGTAATTTTCTTTCTTGGGGATACTTAAAAATATTTGATGCAGTAATAGTAGTGTTAATACGTTTTGGTAAAATACAATATTTAGAACGACTCGTCGTCTATTTAGGCTTCGAAGTACTAACAAAAAATACAACTAATACGACGCGATAAGATGGTAAAACAAAACAACGTGGTATGGTTAGCTCCTATAGCTAATGCCATAAGTAAACGATTGGCGCGTTGCAAGAAGAAATGGGTAGGATCAAAAATATTATATTAAAAAATTTACATCAATGCTTTTATAATATAATCACCTTCAGCTCAAATCAGGCATTAGTCGGCACGCCTCATTGCTACGGAAAAATCAGATGTTGAAAAGACGTGTAATTGCAGTGACATCACCTCCATATGATGGGCAAGTATAAAGAACTCCAGCACCAAATGTGGTTAAAAAAGACAATGGAGGGTAGCTAATATTATATATGGGTAAATCGAAATGTGATTGAAGTTTGCCATGATTCATGAATTTCAATTCTTTCTACAAAACTTACATCATGACATTTTATAGGAGATCTGTCGTATGTTTTGCACTACAAAAAGATCAACCATATTTGTTATATAATCTTATTCTTTTTTTTTCAACTGCTGTCCCTATTGTCATCCAGATTATTTATAATTGGTTTAAATTATATGATCTGAAGTAACAAATTCTTTTAATTTGAATACCGTTAAATTTTTTCAATGATCACTTGTTATGATAATATTGTTCAAATATACAACCGTCATGTGGTTTTGAATATCCAGTCTCATATCATTTAAGCCTATGGCCATATGTAATTGGCTTGCATTGTCCAGTAAAATCACGTCATTCTAAGAAATTTTTGATTAACGACATTTATAGAACTGTTCTATCTCTGTAACTTTCAATCATGATGTTAGGTAGTTTTTCTAGCAGTTTTTTTTTTCATTTATACCTGTTATTACCTATTCGTAAAGACTACTTTGAAGATTTATATAATTATTGGGAATATTAATATTCATTGTTATATAATATCGATAGTCTAAATATTATAGCTTTATTACAACTTCATTTACAATTAGTTGACTCTATTATGGGCGATTCGAAGTTCAATTATTATTTCTAAACTCATTGGACAAAATTTTATTTTTTTTTCTGAGTAAAACTACAAAGTTGATATTCATGTACTCGCAAAGGACTAAGCACGGCGTTTTTTCAGTATTCCTGTTACATTATACGGGGGTGAAATTAGCAACCATCATTAGATATCAAAACTTATTTTCGACATGAAGTTTTATAAAATAAAAATATAACTTAGAATTCTTGTTTTCTTTAAAAATATTCCTTATGTTTAATTTTTTTCCCTAAACCAATAGCTGCAGAGAAAAAAACACCATTATTTATAATCTTTTTTATAAATTCAGTGGAAAACACTGGAGATGTCAAATCTGACACGATTCATAATAAATGCTGGAAATAAGCACCCCTAGCCAAAATACATAAATGTAGCTTACGTGTCATGGATTGCTGTACTCGTTCAAAGATTTGAGGTGTTTTTCTTATGGTGTCACACGATATTTGAATACGATTGCAAATCGTTGATATCAACTATGGCTGTCGTGTGCCTATTGATTCAAAATAACCTCATAAACAAAAATCACAAGGATTTAACTCTTGAGATCGAGGATGTCAATAGTGTGGCCCTCCTCGACTAATCCAACGGTTGGGATATGTTGCATCTAAATGTTGCCTAGCAGTCCGACTGAAGTGTATTGGAGCACCATTATTCATGAACCATATGTTTTGTCTCATATTGAGCGTGATGTCTTTAAGTAGTTCATAGAGATCATTTTCGAGAAAAGAGTAAGTAAGAAATTTCATTTCGTGGCTGAGGTGGTTCTTTCCAGCATTTACTATGAATCGTATTAATTTTTATATCTTTACTTTTTTCCGTTCAATTGATTAAAAAAATTATAAATGATAGTGTTTATTTCTTTTCTTCAGTTATTGGCTTGGGAAAAATTAAAGATAACAAATATTTTTAAATAGAAAAGTATTTTAAGCTATAATTTTATTTCATAAAACTTCATCTTTAAAAAAACATTGATATGAAATAAAGTAGGGTTAGCCTTTTGTGAGTGCACGAAATTTACAGAATGTCAAGTTTCTAGCATTACTGAAATTAAAAAAAAATAAAAATTTAAATTTTGGTCACCACTTTATAAGTGAGAAATCTCAAAAAAGAGTGGGCTGAGGAAATTTTGTTATAAGGAATACCCGTCTTAATTTCACGCGAACAATCAACTCCTTAGTTTTGTAGCATGAATTTAGACTCTGCATATTGGTGAAAAGACTTACAAGATATCCTATATCATTATTAAAACAGTTTTGCAATAGTTAAATTCGGGGTTGGTATTGGATTTATCTTTTTAATAATTAAAAAAAAAATATTATAAAGAGGAACATGGTGAAAGGTAGTTGTTAATATCTGATATAATTTTGTTAATTGAAAGGCGTCCAGATTTTCCATTCTATTACTTCACGGATTTCAAATTCATTGAACAATTGAGCTAGTATTCGTTATGTATTCTACAACTCTGATTGAATTTTTTCGGTTCAGAATATGAAATGTTTCTATTATAGAATCGATATAATTACATAGGAAGTAATATTATAAAAACGAAAGCACGCGTTGATGAATAGATATAAGCTGAACATGTAATCATAGCTATTTCCATTGGAAATCAATTAAACTATTTTCAAATCTCTTGTAATGATTGACATGAAAGTAAAGACAAGTTATTTTATACCAAACAGTCGTTATAATGATCCGTTCAGTGAAAGTTCGTATAAATGTAATAAAGCATACCCACAATATATCTTTTTAATTATTTTAACTTATTGATTATCAATTGACAAATCAAAGATAATGCTAATAAACATAATAGACATAAATATTGTTATACATAAATGAAGTAAGCGATTTATATAAAGCTTTTGTGTAATTATGATTATATATGAAAATTTAAATGACAATAATTCGCCTTTTGTAATTCGAGAACGAAATAATAAAGCTTGTGATGCAGTTATTACCAATAATCTATGAATAATCACTTAATGTAGTTTGTATGATTACATGGAGTCTAGGTATTCCGCTCAACTCTAAAACACTTAAATCCTAACCATTAGTGTCGAATGAAATCAAAAAACAATCAATCAAACACTTATCTAAATATATTCAGACTATCTTCCTTTCAGGATGAGAAGGAAGCTTTGTTAAAACTAGTAGGAACATGTTTATGTAAAAAAAAACAAAACAAATTGATTTCATTTTCATATTACAATGTTATCAAAAGCTCTCGACTCATTGACTTACCGAGAAATATTATCCACAATAAATAACCATACTGAAGAAAAAAGGTACCTAGTTCAAATAAAAATTGATTGCTAATCTAGGGTTACCCAAAAATACTTTTAAACGACGGTAGTGCTGAAAACGAGTATATTAATATAAGATTTATCTTTATCTTTCATCAGTTCGGTATTAATGACATATAAATACCAGTGAAAACTGAACGACCAGCAAATATTAGTTCATTTTGAAAATATACAGGTTCATTATAAAAGTCGTAACTAAATTTGAAATGTATCAATGGAACAATTCTCTTTTTATATCATCAGTAACTTTTGGATGAACTGGCCTGATATCAAATGAAACTGTGTCTTACAATGATTCACAAGGATGTATTATTCCTGAAAGCAATGCAAATTATCGGCAAATTACTGAGTTCGAGAATAGGCGAATTTTTGGTCAACAATAAACAGGACTGTCGATTACATCTTCGAATATTATTAAGTACAACAACAAGAAAGCCGAACGTGAAGAGCAAAATAACGAGTAAGTAGATTGGAATTCTTCATATCGTTCTCAGTTAGTGTTATTTTTAATATTGGATTATCGAATGAATTAAAGTGATACCAAAAACAACTAGCGTAGAACTAGGAATAGAAAAATGTTATTCATGATGATATAGCAAGAGAGAGAGAGAGAGGGGACGAGGTAGGCGTCGCTACCCAACACTTTATGCTGAGTGGTATAAGATGTCGTTGCTTAAGGTAACCTTGAAAATCCAATTTTTCAGCAGGGTCATATATATCCAGACAAACCTTGGACTAATTCCTATCTAATTATGAATATGTCTAGACGCACTAGATGCTGTATGTGAAATTAATAAGCTTCAAAACACTAATGGAATTGGTTAGCAGTACCTTATTACTCTCACCCATTTAGATTCAAATTTCAAACTGATCTGTATACTATTACAGAAACTGTACGGGTTTACATGTCACTGAGTACATAATGCTTATTCTACTATCTAAACGATTGAATTTTACTAAAATTTTTAAGTCTTATATGCAAATTTAACGAGCAGTGACTATTTCTAACAAAGGTCTGGTTCTTCATTACAAATACTTAGAACATTTGAAATATTTAAAATTGGACAGACCATTTTTATGTGAAAATAAAATCACTTGGTTTTCTACACTCTTGTGTCCATTTTTGGTACCCAACATGTACACAATTTCCGATAGGTTTATCACAATTTCGTGCAGACCAATTTGAGAAACTTGAAGAAACCTGTACCCGATTATTTTGGTTAATATTTTCCACCAAACCGTGAGCAATAACAGAAGAATGTTCACTGTCCACTTCCTTGTGCAAATTGTTACAACCTCTATCGACCAACTATTTCACTACTCTGCATAGATCTTACAATGAATATCGATAGCTTTCATGTCTTCAGCGGATACGCACCAATGAAAATGGTCATTCTGGCGTTTGTGCGTTGCCGACTGATGTAGGTAGACAGCACTAATCCGCGTAACATCGAATACAATGAGAGGAGCGTTATATTTCAAACTCGTACATACTTAAAAAAACTTACCTCGTATTATTACTGATATTTAATTGAAAAAATAGATATGTATTTTTAAAATCTCGTTATAGAAAGTAATACACATTATCAGGTACTCATAATCAAGTACAACATCATTCACATAAACTAGATCACTACCCGACAGAAGATTTATCAAGAAAGATCAACAAGCAGATTTTTTAAGTACCTGTCTGATAGAAAATCGGTTAACAAATATGAACGAAAGACTGATTTATTCGATTTGAGGAACAATAGAAGTTCGGTTTGGTACCTATTGTTATTCAAGAAATGATTTTACTTTTTACGTGTTTCAGTAACATATTTTTTATAGTATCGTTTATTTTAAAGAATAAATTTCACAAATTTGCAGGGTAGTATGAGGTGAACTGTACAATTCAAACTGTATATTTCGTGTATTGACTTATATCCCTTCAAAAAAATATTATTTAACTGTTTTTCCTACCTTATAAAAATGATAACATAGTAACAAGTGGCCCATTATTAGGAAGAAGCAATTGATGAAAGCGCTAATAAACCACAACGTTGTTTTGATAATATAGAATGATTTATACAATTTTTAGCTATTGATCTTCGTCAGTTGTCTGTAAATTAAATGCGATGGAGCTTATTTAGATTCAACTGAAAGGATATAGATCACAATTTAATATTTAGAATTGATTATGTTTGGTAACTTTGAGAGTAGTTCAAAAATTAGACAACAAAATTGGTAGATAATAGCTACAGAACACTATAAATCGAGAAAATATGTAGGGGAGAATATTCATATTTAATATTAAATTATTAATTAAATTATTCAATGTCCAGCTTCTGATTATACAATCTAAAATTTAACCCTCATTTATATTTTATACAAGATGATCAAGCTAGAATACCAGAAAAACATGGAAATGTGTATGTATGTGCTTGTGAAAATCTATTTTAAAGAAACTCAATATAAGGCTTATTATTGTGTTTACTTCCAGTTAGTTTGTTATTAAATAATATTGACATGGGGTTTTTCACCATTATTTTTTGCTGACTTGAATTTTGGGCACATAAATCCATATCTTCCAGTTATTGAAATTAATTTTAAAATAAAAGCTATTGTTAAAGAGAGAAAATTATTTATTCCTCTCAATGGCAGCAACACACGTGAAAGACATTACTTTAACAGATACTTATGACCTTGGCATGAAGAAAGCTTTATTTATAGCTATAAATATGAACTAATGTTGAAAGTACAAAAGGCTTAACAAATTTGTTGTTACTTCATTGACTTGAGATTGAATTGAAATTAGGATTAATTTTTATTTGTTTTGAACTACTTACGCTTAATCATTATTCGAAATTAAATGAATAATTAATTAATTTGTAAATTATTTACGTGCTTGCAGGCTTTTGTTTAGAGGCAAATTTCTACAACACCATTTATTTTAACTCAATAAAAGGTTATTCGTTTTTCAACTAAAAATAATCATGCAATTTAAAACAAAATTAAAAAAATAATTTGCTCCAGTGCCGTAAAAAATAGCGGATAAAAGTGACAACTAACTCTGACAGCGCGCCACTGGTTAAATTATTTATGTCAAAATATTACTTGCAGCCGCTGGATGTTGGAGTTTATGGGCCCTTCAAGAATTACTTAAGCTGAACACAGACAGCGTGGATGCATAACAACCACGGGAAAACGATGACCATGTACGACATTCCAGGGATCGTTAAGGATTCTTTGCCATTAGCAATGAATCCTTCTAATATAATAAATAAAATAAAATAAAAATTAAGATTTTGCCCCATCTTATATTACGGATCAGCCAAATCCTGCAAGCAAAGAATCTGAAACAGATATGAACATTACTGTCTCCAGCTTGACAACAGATCTTCCTAATTCATACGATAAGTGTTCCTTAGATATAAGTATCAGTTGGAAAATTGTAATCCAGAAACTTCAGTTTTACCTGGGGGACAAACGAACCGACTCTTGGACCTTCTGGTATTCAAAAGCAAAATGATTTCCCTCCATCTAAAATAAGGCCTTACCCGAAAGCTCCACCATGAAAATTGACTAACCGCCGTCAACGTAAAAGAAAATGCTGTGTTCTCACATACACGCCAGAGAAGAACGAGTTACAAAACGAATACGAAGAAAAGTTGAATAAGACAAAGAAAACACAAGAGACTAAGAAGGGTAAAGGAAAAGGCATTGATGACAAAAGATCGAGGGAAAACAGATAAGATAAAAATAGAAAATAAAAGACAAGGAATAGAAAAAGTGAAAAAGAAAGTTTTAAATTCTGATTCGGAATCTGAGCCCGAGGAATGGTTTTGTTTAGCTTGTGGGGAAACGTATTAAAAATCAAACGAGGAGTGGATACAATGCATTATATGTAAGATGTGGGCACATGTGAAATATGCAACAGGAAATAAGATATCATTTGTTTGTCTCAATTGTGATTCTGATGAAGACTTATTGCATATTTTACCTACGTCAATCAAAAGACTGATTATTTAAGAAATTGATATTTTGCTACTGGCTGTGAGCCTAAAGTTCCTTTATAGTTTAAGAAAGACCATGTTTTTGACAATATTTTATTATTGTCATATTAGATTAAGAATAAAACATAAAAGTCTAAGTTTGTTAAAACGTACCTAAAGTTTATTATGCTAAATAAATCAAAAGTCTGATAATTGAAGCAGTTAAGATTATAAATGGCTGTAAGGCTAAAATGTCTTAATAGTTCAAGTAAAAAAACAACAAACATGTTACATATTTGTTTATTTTTGAATATTTTCTTTTAGATTAAAAATTTGACTTAAAGTGTCTAAGCCTGTTTTAACGTTTGTAAAGTTTCTTATGCTAAATATGCCAAATGAATCTTCATAAAATATAAAACTCGTTTTACATTCCTAATGTTAAAATTTGCCCCAAGCCTGTTACAACTAGCTCCAATCACGGGGTAAGTTGTGAAGCTCTTCAGTTTTTTTTTTCAAAGCCGTTACTACTAAAAATCATTGCAGGTTTGATCAAAAGTTTATTTGAGATCGATAGTTGAATAGTTGTTAATTGGAATAGTACTGCTAGATTTCATGAATACGAAACAAGTAAGCTTCATAGCCAAAAAGTGACGAATTGTTACAACTAACTCCCCGCTCCCTTACTCACTTATCTATATGTTTGTAACTAAAGATAATTAATAGGTCCTCCTTAAAAATTTTTGTAATTCATCCAATCCTATTGTCTATCACAATTATTTGAAAGATGCACTGTCATAGAATAAAAAATATCGTAGATATCACCAGATTAGGCAATTGGGTGGTCCATGGTAGTACGGTATATTACGTTCTATAAACACGATACTGTTCAACTGTTTGCTGCCTTCTGTATTCGATTGTCCATTAATCTTACACTTTTATAGCTAATGATTTCTGGGGGAGTGTAAGTACTTTTTTAGTGTCGAGAATGCTGGAACTGACATTTGAGATATTTGAGAAGTATTTATTTAGATTTTATATCTTCAAAGGGATACTTCCATAAATCATTTAAATATAATACAACCAAAGTCTTGTAGATACGTAACTATAACCTACTAGCAACGAAACTACATTGAATAGTATAATGAATAGTAAATAAAAGAACTAAACAGTAACCAATAATAATAAAAAGGTAGAAAAAAATACCCAGTTGATACGATTACGCAGTGAGAAGGAAATTCAACCACGAGGATGAATATGGAATTAGAAGAGAAAATTTTTATCAGGATGAAGTAGTGAAACTTCTAGAAGGAACTATAGCTTTCATAAGGGGCAGCAATTTAAGAATTTATAAAGCCTTCACTAACATATCAAAACATGCGAAATGATCCCATGAACCATCAAATTCGACTTAATAAATTTAAATAGATACTCGCATTTCGGTAGTAAAAATATATAATAAAGTATTGATATAATTATATTTATCATAGGAACACTGGACAACTAAATTGTTTGTTGTAATATAATTGAACGTATTGATGTTGGTTATGCAACGGAAACGGAACGTACAATGAGAATGAACGTTAACGCGATGTACCCAAAGGGGGAACGTCCTCATTGAATACTAAACAAATGAACTCTTTATTTAAGTAGTTTTTACTTTTCCAAAATTGACATAACATATGTATAATTTCATTTTAAATAATAAATACTTTATCGATACAACTTATCCATACTATTTGTTATAAGGAACAAGCAAACGGCAATTTAACGAGCACTATTTGGCATTTAATAGAAATTGGTGCAACTATAAATATACCAAGATCTCGGTTACCCAGCATTTCTGCAATTGAATGTTGTTTCCTTTTTCTCAATAGCATTAAACAAAATCCCTGTATACATTTGAAATGAGAATTTAATGGGTTATTGTGGTATTTATATTTATTTTGCGTTATCGCTTTAGAAGTGGATCTATATCTACGAGGGGTCCTAAAAATGATTACCTATACTTGTTTAAATTTTAATGAAAATTACATTTCATGCTGGAGTAAAAACTACTTGACAAGTCAATTGTGAAAATGAAAAGTAGGACAAAACTAAAATATATATTGAACACGCGCTTAAGCAAGAACAGAATTATGAAAAATATGATCTTACACACATTTGAACACACTAATTCTCACACTGTGAGGACAGTGGATATCTGAATGGCGGAAAGTATATTTGTAGTGTCATCTCAACCTTTCAATTTCCTAATAATAAGCGTCCACATTTTTGGGTCATATTCATATTTGGATGGTCTATATCCTACTAAGATTACTCAATCCATGCCACCTCTGTGTCATTTCAGAGAAACACTTACAGTGTTTTTATTATTTTATCAAATGTGTCTCACTTATAGTCGATTGGGAAAAAATCCAGGGGTATAAAAGATCAAAGTAGGAAATGAATTTGAGCCTGGTGGTAGTGGTTCAGGATTTGTCTTGCCGACCGTTATCTCCGTTATTTAATTGCAAAGATTTTTTAGTCTAGGTGAGGAATGAGATGAAGTTCTAATATCTTTGAATGAATAAATGTGCAGTGATACCACTCCCCGTGAAGACTAGAGTTAAACTAAACAATTAAGCACACTATAACTCCAAGAGCGCGATGTTCAAATTTCTATACAAAAACTTGATAGTTACAAATTTCAACTCATCTCCTTTTCACCCCCTCTCTTCTACTATTCATATCTAGGTGTGATTTATCACTGAAAGGGGTATTGCTGCCTTTCCTGATTTCATGCTTGTAGCACAAATGAAGATAAATTCCTGGACTTAAGGTAACTAGGATCAAAATAAAAAATTTAATATTTTTTCATCTGTCTATGAACGCTTCGCATTCCAAGGGCCCTTCCATATTCTAAGAAACACTTAGTTGCTTTTGCCCTTGTTGATGAGAAATGATATTTCCAAGCTAATAACTGCAGTTCCCGAAACTGTATAACAACAGTATCCACACTCCTGTTTATTCTACCAACAACCATTTACCAAATAACAAAAATCACGTGGTTTGACGCGAGTTTCAATAATCAAGTTACCGACTTCAGAGACTGAAGCTTAACTAAATAAGCTGCCAGTAATTTACATTTTTTCGCACTCTACGCATAATAAACACCTGCAAATATTGTACTGCAAAGTTGCAAACCACTGTCCTCTAATGAATACTGGTATTAGAATGCATCGGTTCGTCTAATGCATTTGATATCTTTAAATGAAAACTGATATGCTTAACTGATACTGCTCAAAGTTTAACCTCATATTAACACTATCTATGTCACAGAATATATTTTTAAATAAAGAATACAGTATACAAATAATTTATTTTTTGTAATTTGGATGGCTGAGTAAAATAGATCGTTGGAAAATACGATTTGTTCATTCTAAATAGTAAGATACTTTTTAAAAGAAAATTTGTGTAGTTGACACGACAAGAAGTACGGTAAAATAAGATGATCTCTTAACTGAACTATATTTTAAATAAATTCCTGGATGTTTTAATTAAAAATTATCTTTCAAAATGTTATGACAATAATGATAATAAATAGAGTTATATTTGACCGAACAAGTAGTCCAAATTGATTCATATCGACATCGACATTGACATAGAGTCAATGGCCAGTCTTATTGAACCAATAAATTACCTAGTTTCCATACTAATTATATAGGAAGTGAATTAGAATCAATCGCAATTTTTGGAACATTAATAGCATATTTAATTAATTCGATCTCCTCAATTCGATAAAATTGTAGTGGCGGTAAATAAATTAATTTGCTAAGCCATTTTTCATAGTCTTTAAATCACTGTACAATTCCTCACGACATAAATACTGGTTGCCAAATTAGTGAACCGTGAAGCCATTGCTAATTTTTAGTGGTAAAAAGGCACATTTCATTGCCATTGTTCGCATGGTGATTGCAAAGTCGGTAGTCGGTTGAAAACCGGACACGAATACTTTTACCATGTATTGCTTAGCTTAAAGTTGACCCGGCAAGTGCTTTTCGCCTAATATATGAATTACGAGGCTATGAATATGGGTTTTTGAAGTAACTATTTCATTGGTTGATAATTTTCATACTTTTATTATAATAAGATTTCGAAAAAAGTAATATTTCCTTCAAAAATAAAACCAATTGATTCAAGTAGAAAAATAATACTCTATTGTGGTACACACCACAAAAACATTTTCAAGTATTTTAATACAAATATCTATTAACGTCTTCAAAATAGGCTGCTTTCAAGTCAATACAAGCATGTTAACGCTTAATACAATTTTTCCATACACTTATGAGTTTCTGCTGGGATGGCGTCAAATACCTTAAGCAAATTACTTTTTATCATTTCAATAGACGTATGGCGCGTTCTCGAATGCGATTTCTTGAGTGTTGAGAAGAAGATAAAGTCACAGGGAGCCAAATCTGACGTATACGGTGACTGAGCGATGAAAAAATCAATAACAATAATTTTGGAATGTGACGGCGCCTTATCGAAGTAAATCCACGGATTTTGTGCTCATAAAACGCTAGTTGTCATTGAATTACCTCACGTAAACCCCACAAACCGGCGAACTATTACTCTTTATCGACAATTTGACTCTCTGAAATTAATGAATTCATAGGGAACCACACCACGATAATCGAAAAAGAAACGTTTACCATCACCTTGATTTTAGATCGACTTTGACGTGTTTTTGCGGCTGAAACTCATGAGCTAGATTGGGAAAAAGTTCCTATGTCTCGTTACAAGTAATGATGATTTAGGGTCCTCAGCTACGTTTTAAAGCAGATTTTTCCCACCTTAATTCGATGTTTTCTTTGCGAAAGATTCAGGACTTTGGTACGAGTCTAACATAGACATGCATTAACCATAATATGGTGAGTCGATCCATCAGATTTGTTGAGAGCCTTTGATATCTCTCTGATGATGATTACACGACACAACATATTGTTGAAATTACTTTGTAGAACAATTCTGAACCCGAATTCTGATTCTGCACAGAAAATTGCTTCAAGGTAAAATAACTGTTTTTCAAAAATAAATACTCCCTTCATACAAATCCTTGAAGTTTAATCAATTCGAATTAATAAAATAATCGAGTTTCATAGAAATGTGGAATAGAGGTAGTTCCTAGCATGAATATATGGGCATAATTGATATATATTTATATTAAATTAATATTATAAGTAAAAATTCAAAAATATATTAATCCATGTTCTATGTGAACTAGATCGTAGCATTAGTGCTAATATGTTTAGAAAAAAAATTATTCCGAACATATAAATTAAAATTGTTAAACTAGTGTCAATGACGCCCACCATGTCCTAATGAACCTATACATAATACAGCTATTAATTTTAATGTTTTGGTGATTTTATTTTTAAATAAAAGAGTTTGATGATTTAGTCTTTAATTTAAGTGAGTATTTAAGGATAATTAATTCTTTTCATGGCAACTCTTTTGTATATATTACATAAATTACTTTTTTTTCAAATTGACGCGTCAAAATAGAAAGCCATAATAATTAGGAAAATGTGAGGTAATTTTTGAAGAACATTAAAGTAAGCCGTCTGCGTAGACTTTAGAAAAGCTATAAAATATATACATAAACTGTTACTAAGCAGGGCCAAGCACGTACCAGTGCATGAACATATAATATGTTAATTATTAGTAATTAAATGGAATAAACATTGGAAATTACCATATTGATAGTAATTCAGTGATAAAATTATCGGTAGTTTTTATATAATCATTTTTTTCCAGATATTGGAGATTTGTGGAACATACTTTTTTTACATCTTTTTGAAGATTTCCCAATATATTTCGAATTATAAGAGCTAACAGCTCATATAGCAAATCTACTTTTTTAAATATTGGAATATTTTTATGAAGATATTTCTACCAAAAGTTTTTGCTTTGAAAAATTGGTATAATTTGAGTATTGTTTTGTGAGAAAATATACTTCTTGAAGACTTTTTGAGGACCAGATAGAAATAATAACATATTTTTCTATTAAAAAGGGCACTCTATTTATTAGTATATACTAATTGAAAGTGGCATATTATTCATTTCATATGAAATAGAGTTGGAATAATTCTTGAATACTATCCAGCAGACTTTTTTGGTTGGTACTCAACCTGCTTTCTGTGAGATGTAATTCTCTCAATTCATCTTCGGAAATTTCTTTTTATTCGAGTTTTTGAGAATTTCTCCCATTTTATATGAATCATTCACACATATGAAATTCTTTTGATAATTGCTAATATCTCCAAATTTTATTTTCGTTATATTCTTTTATACACAAATATAAGCGTTTGTTAATCTTTATTCACTTGTTTTATATAATTATTTTCTCCTGATGATGATGTTTCCTACATAGTTTAAAAAAGAAGTATTCAGTTTCATACCTAGCTAATGAATAAAAATTTTATCTCTGTTTCGTGACTTTTATTCATGTAAACCCTATATACTCAATTTTTTTCGTAGATATATCTCTGAATTATGTGATAAATATCGCAGTCCAAAGTTTCAGCTTCACTTTATACAAGGCAATATTGAATAATCAAACCTGTAGGTATAGATGAGATAACATAACATAGAAATACTATTTCCAAGAAAAATTGAAAATATATAGAAGCTGTTATAAAAATATGTGGGAAAAGTCGTGGAATTTGCATTTTTTTAAAAGTTAATCAGGTAAAAACATAAATGATATAACAAAAAATATTTGAGCAAAAATTAGGCATTAAATAGTATTAAAAAAGAACACATATGTGCGTGCGTCTGTAATTAATTATATTTCATTGCAAAATTATCTGGAATAGGAACTCTTATACATAAACTAAAAAGAAAAATTTGATAATTTTCAATATCATTGAGATAATTTCGAAATTTGGCCAACAAATTTCATATCTACGTATGAAGTTCATTCACCTCTAACGTGAAATGTAATTCTATTTTTATCAAATATAATTTTAATGCCATTTGATTAGGAAAACACACAATCGCGAACACTATGTAAACATGGTTAACAAATCGCGAAACTCTATTGAAGCTTTTTAAAATGAATAGCGAAATATATCGGGTATCATTAATCTTGCTGCCTTTTGTTATTCGATAAATTTATTATCACAAAATATAGACGGACACATCTTCCTATTAAGTTTTGTTTTCAATTAAATTCTGAATTTTCTCAAAAAAATAACTACTATTCTATCTAAGTGCCTTCACATCTTTCAGAGACAAACACATGCAAACAACCAAAGTATGTCCAAAATAATAACGGCAAACCGACAACAAAATATTCCTGTGTATGCCTGCCACTCTTCTTTACGTTTAAACTGAAATCGTATCAGACAAATTGATATATTATACGACTGAGTTTATTTAAGAAAATGGATTAAATGTGGGCAGATCGTCCTTAAAGGAATAACCTAGCTTCAAGAGATCGAAGGTGATATGAACCGTGGTGATAGGTGTAGAATGCATTAAATTGCGACTTGATGAATCAATCATTGTGAACAAAAAGAAGGCTATAAAAACTATTATTATATTATTGTCTTTCGTAAAGTTCGCAGCTTTAAGATTAACTTAATTGTATTTTAAAAAATGAACTTTTTTCTTTTTGTAGAGCCCACTGTCCCATTATCGAATGAGTTGAGTGATTATTAAATATGTTTATGTGGTTTTTAAAGAACAAACTTCTATCTTCTGAATTCTATCCAATTCTACTTTTATGGTATTCACGGAATATATTAATATGTTCTCAACACCCTAATAATATATCAAATCAATAACTACTGGGCGGTGAAGTGATCAATTAATTTATTAAGGGTGTTGTCGGAAGCTAATCTCCCCATAATATGATAGCTTTTATGCTAACCTCATATTATCATGGAACGCGTAAAAAAGAACAACACTAAAGCCCAGTTAATATAATAATTATATGAAGCTGGTTACCTTTACGTATCGAATATTACTATCTACGAGTATATGAGATTCATTTTTTAAGCGAATTTAAAACACTTAATATGACAATTATGACAAATATCTTTCTAAAAGAACAGCAATAGATCATATTTTTTCATCTATGCACAAGTATTGTTGTGACGAATAGTTGTAAGCAACATTAGCGTAGAGAATATTTCTAAAATTCGTCTGCTTATCAGATAAATAAATAAGAATACGGATACAATCGAATGGTTGAATTTAATATTAGACAGTAATTATTCATCACAAATTAGACACTATTTAAATGGTGAGATAAAAACTAATTAATCTATGCAATATATTGAATTTATATTTGTGCCCAATTAGATTTAAAACAAGTGCGTTTTTATTATATAGCAACCCAAAATTCCAACCTGCATATTATTCATTAAATAATGTTCAATCAATTAGATACAGTGATATAATTTATTTTAAATTCTTAATTCAAATTCTAGTAAATCAAGCTTGAGGATCTATCGATATAAAAGCCGATGATAAATAAGTTGATAATTCAACTTTAATTAATGGGAAAAATTCTCCCAGTGGGTACGTTTCCAATAACTAAAACATAATTTACAACAGCTCCAATTCTTTGTTAGTAAGATGCATTGAATCGTTCAAATACTTTAGTATAATATCAAAGTGTAAAAATAGCTATTAAACGAGGTAACTATTTACAGAAACATGATCTTCTATCTCAGGAATAATTCGTGGTTTTGTTATGGTTAATTAAAAATGTGATGAGATAAAAGAGACCACTACCGACGCGTTGGAACATATTAAAAGACTCAAAATTATATCAAATATCAACAGATGTGCGAATTTTGTCAATTATTCATGGTAGTATTCGTAGAATTATTATTTCTAGAATATATCTAACATTATTATTAATGTTAATATGAAATTATTATAAATTAGATTCAAGGCAATATTCAACATTAGACAATCTAGTGTCAAAAATAAATAGATTTGGTAGGTACCCAGGTACTTTTCAATATATACATTTTTATAGGTTACGTCGTTATAAGCAAAGTTGTATTTCATAAATTAGGTAAGATTAGTTGGTCACTGATGACGTTCAATTTCTTTTAGAGAATTAAGACAACTGAAAATAACTACAGCTAACGCGTATTTTTAGAAACAACGTATATTATCAATAATGATCAATATATTAATAAAAAAAACTGATAACGTTGGTTTAATCTATATTTTTTCTAAAAGCAGGCGTGTTTTGTAGTTGCTTTCAGTTGTGGAAACTTTGGCAGAATAATAATCCTTATAATGACATTCATAGAAAACGTGTTGGGAAAACGAGCATCTGTCAGGGTATAATTTGCTGTCACTTTTATTAAAGATAATTGGATTGATGAGGGATCTCTTAGACTGGCTAATGCAGTTTTTATCCAATTCAAGCAAAAAAATTTCATTAATTATATTATGTTGGTGTTTTATCTTCAATTATAGTAAAGACATACTATGTATATTTTTAATACCAATATAATTTCGTATTATGAAAAAATTGCGTGCATCTGATTGCAGCGGCTATTTTTGAACCGTATTCCTGGTTACTTTTTTGGTATTGCTGATTGTCACATAAAACATGAACAGTGTTATCATCCAAGACATCAATGATTGCTGGTTTGTCAGCATAGACAATTGACTTTACGTGGCCCCAATAATGAGAGGTGTCAAATCGCACGCACTCGATAGGTATTTTCCTCGACATTAACTTATCGCAAAATTTTGATTTTAATTAGCAGATATTTTCGATCGCCGTATGGAACGAAATAACATCCTATTGATACCACATCTGGCGCGGTTGTGATCTCCATAGATGATAACGGAATCTTCGGCTTCATTTTTGAAGAAATAAGGTCCAATCATGCTAGCAGCGTATGAGCTTCACTAAGCGGTGCTTTTTTTTGATGTTTTTATAGACTATTATTGATTGGTTACATTTTTATTCATTAACAAACCAATTATTTGAGAGTGGCACATTTTCCAACTGCTCTATTCCTAAATCAATGAAGGACCGACTCTATGTAGATCCAGTGGGGTCAATTTCAGCCAGAGCCATCTTATAGTGCCTAAAGCACAAAATTTTCCACGGACTAAACTCAAATTTTTACGATCGATGAAGAATGAATACTGTATCTTCGATTAGAGTGGCAATATTATCTTCATTGTGCACATTCCTTCGACGTGTTGATATTATTACATAGTTAAGACAGCTTGTTCAAATTGACGATTATGTGCGCTAGAAAAATCACGTTGTTGGCTATAATTAAACGAATTAGAAACAGATTTTTCTGAATACATTCTGGATAATTTTGTATCGTTTGACAAGAATCAATAAATTCATGACGATTTGTCATAGAATGTCAAAATGTCAAAAAGTAGCGCAATATGATAATTAGATCGACAGTAAACCTATTAATAAGTTCTATCCGTATTAATTTTCAATATTGTGTTCAAGTTCAAAACCCTACATTAATATTCGGTTATATAACATCTAATAACAACAAGAAAACTTCAATAGAAGACTTATCTATACATTTTCTTGTACATTATTATTATATTCAAGAAATCATGATTTCACGGCCTCGAATATACCATTACTATTTTGATAAAAATTTTACTGCCACGCAACTTGAAATTTTTTTTGGATGTTACTAAAGAAATCCTTAACAAAGATATGACATGATATGGCAGTTTTAGCAATTAGTTACTTGTATATACACGTCTGTTGAAACAAATCAAATTCTAAAAACGTATACACCCAAATTTTAGGAGCTACATAGTTAAAATAATCATACCAAACTTATAACCAAAGTAGGGAGTGTATCAGTAGATCAGTAATTTTTTTATGTGCAACCCACTTAAATATTATATATATATTAGTTTATCGACTGATATATGTAATTTCTCACATTCAGTTTCATAAATTTCAAATAATATTTGGTGTATGTGGTTAACCAAGTACTCATTGACCTATAATACATTTTTGTTTTTAGTTGTTTAAGAAATTTATGATTGATTTTGCGAAAAATATGGTGTTGCTTAAACTAGATTGCATACGTTTTCATAATCGAATCAAATTGAAAAATTACTATTGGTACTAACTATTTTCACAAACTACAATTGTTAAACCACATCATCATACCTTGGTAAACTATTTCAAATTACTGCAATTTATTGTTTATCATAAACATTATTGAAAGTGTAGCGTTAGATATTTGTTTGTAGTGGAATAAATTCCCCAAATTCTAATAAGATGAAACTGGGTTTCTTGTTAATCTCGTCAAGAATATCATTCATCCATTCATATAAGGAAACTTTCTTCAAAAATTTTGTAGCTTTTGTTTTTTTTGATGTTAGAATCATTTTTGTCTTATCTCATGTCATTTTGAACAAGTTACTTTCTTACTTTATATATTATATAAATAACCGTTTTAATGTGGAAATTGTTCACATTTTGATAAATAACTGTATAAAGAATCATCAAGAAAAATCAAAATTGATCTAATCAAAAACAAGTTCCGATTTTATTCCCCTCAAATCAAAAACTATTCAAAATTAAATATCAAACCTAAAATATCTCAGCCAGAACAAGGAACTTGCATGAAAAGCATGATAGAGAGGAAAACACAAAAAATATGTAAAGGTAGCGATGATCGGTCACTTCATATCGCCAATCGTAACGGGCTGTAACATCTGGTTAATTATCATTAATAGTATTCACGAATAATATTAATGTTTAAATTAGCGATTAATTTAATGGATTATTTTGAGTATCAACTATCATCTATTGACAGTAAGAATAATACAACTAATAATGATTTGCTCTATTCATTGTAACAACGTTTTCCATGGTGTTGGGTTGGCAGAATGAATTTACCGTCAAATAAATTTTTTGTTCGAATTTATTGGATGACAATCAAAAGTTCATGAAAAGTTTTTTAGAGCAATATTGTAGAAACTAGAAAGTGAAACCGGTCATGCAACACAGTTATCAATGAATGAAAATTCTAGAAAGAATAATAACGAGATGATCGCAACGTCTAACGAATAAATAAATTATATTAATTGACTCGATACGCATTACCTCAGAAAATTAATTATTTGATTGAATATGGTAACTGTTAAGGTCAGTAGCCCATTGTCCGAGTCCAATAAATATATAATTATTGTTTTTGTATGGAAATTACATTTAAAAATTAAGCTGACTCAATGTTAACTTAAATATTTATTAATGAAATGTCCGTAGATTCTCAGCGATGGACTTTTCAAAAACAGCATTATTGTCTAACATCAATATTCAAATTCCATGTTTAATAAAACTTGTTTTATATTTACATATACATACTGCAAACGATGAATGAAATAAACGTTTACACTAGTGTATAGCATTATCCTTTCGACCTTGCATAAATGCTGTGATATACGTAACGAGTCAATGACATAATAACGGTAGCATTTGAGATTACCATGATGCGATTCGATGAATAATACGCTTCGATAGGTGTTAAAGGTTATGTTATTTTTATTTGTACGCTATCTAGTTCATTTGATTAAGCACAAATTACCGCTTGCTCTTTACTGTCTCAACTTTCTAACATTAGCGTGTCTAAATATGATACAAGCTATTTAAAAAGCAGTGCTGAAATCGTCGCTCGTTCGTTTTTTGTTGTACATTGAAAGTCTTAATATAAAGTCAATTCTGATAACAGTTTATAAAAAGCTGTTTCGAATGTACCATTCATTATACAGAATTTCCCAATGAAAAGCTCCCGCTCAAAATATCTAAGGAGGTAATAACATTATAAAACAGTGGTGAGATAAGACTATCTTAACAGTAATTTCTATTGATAAATTTGATATAATGAAAAATCATAGACGATTTAAAAAATATTATATTGAAACGTATTCAATTATAACAGTAAACTATGTTCCCATTAAAATCAAGGCCGGTACTCTTCACTACTTTTTTACAAAGTTATTATCTACATGATTATTTAGAAATAGTAATTTGTTTGGTACACCGTGTAGAGTTCCTAAGGTAAATTCCATAACGAAGATCACAAACTAACTTCTACCCCTATCTCAACAACAATTGACATACTAGGTTTTGTATTTCAACGTTCGAAAATGTTACTTTCAAATATATCAAATTTTCTTTTAATCTCTCAACTACATAATATATTAACTATTGAGATAAATTATTTTTCGAGAATTTCTCTTGGTGGTCTTTTAAATTTTATCAGTATAATTCTGCTACTGCCATTGTCCCTGTTTTAAAAACCTTTTGCTTTATATAACGTGAGAACTGGTTTCGTAAAGTTGATTACCGGTGAAGAGAAATGGATGTGAAATTGAGATACAAAATTATTTTTAGAATGGATCGTACCAGAGGCAAAACAATCATAACTTATAATGCTCTAGAATCAATAAGATTCGAACATATTGGAAATTAGGAGATATTTTTCTTATGACTACTAGATATACTAAATTAATTACTGAAGGCCCTCAACAAATGACAAATCTGACGTTGCCACATCTTGAAACATTCATCTTGGTCAAAAATTGGAATTAAATCGTAAATATTTTCGTGCGATGATTTTCTATTACTTCGACGTGAATTAAACCAACAGTAGTGTGTTGATCAGCTCGCTGTGACTTCTAGTGATGAAGCACTATCTCGAATCTCAAACCATCGTGTTTGGCTGGTTTTCCTGATTCAATCGTAGTCGCATTTCGCTACAGGATAAATTTCGTGAAGTTCGTCAAAAATCAGGTGCTGTACCAGAAAACATGGATGCTGTGCGTAAACTAATACTGCAACATCGCCATACCGTGAGATTGAAGTATACTTGGGCATTAGTTCCACTCGCATACATTCAATATTGCATAAATATTTGGCTGTCAAAAATATTTGTTCGTGGTGGATACCGCATAATTTACAATCGCTCAAAAAAAGCTTGTGTCGATGAGTGCGAAGGAAAACTGAAGAAGTTCAATCGCGAGACTTATACGATTGTGATAGGTGGAATATCATAGATCTATGCATATGAACCCAAAACTAAACAACAATCGACTGTATGGGTCTTTGAAGATGAAACAAATTCAACAAATGTTGTTCTCCCACGAAGCACTTAGAACCAAATGGTCGACTGTTTTATCGGAATACCTGAACATTCTCGCCATCGTTTCATTAAAGCAACATCGAACGGTTAATTATAACTGGTGCACTAGCATTTTCTTGCAAAAACCAATCGCAGAAGACAAATCATCCATCACCACGACATTTCGAACTCTCACTCATCAATTCGAACAAAAACGTTTGTGAACAGTCAAAACATCGAATTGATAGATCATCTGCCATCCGCCGCACAGTACTTGTTTGGTACACAATGATTTCTTTTTATTTTGCGAGATCAACGTTATTCTACGCCTGAAGATGCGGTTGATGCGTTGAAATCACACGTTTAGCAGGTACCTTAATCGGAATGGAAAAAATGCTTCCACAATTGGTTCAAATGCATGTAAAAGTATATTGATCTCAATAAGGAATATTTAGAGAAAAAACCATATCCAATTATAAATAACTATTTTCATTTGTGTATTTCATAAATGTAGTAGCAACCCTCGAACATGCATATTCATAATTTAATTTATAACTTCAATCCACTTTGTTCTTAAAATATATCAGTTCAAAAGAGGTAATGTCAACAACTCATCAACCAATTATTTCACATGTCTAAATAATTTGTAAGCATATAAACCACGTAAATATATCTAAATTAGGTTAAAGCACCATTGTAGTAAATATATTTATCTTTGTTACGTCAGCAGAATTTCGCAAATATATTAGAGAAAATGCAAAGTATTCAATTATACTTATATGTTTTTAGCTGAGTCTTATATTGTAGGATACAAGTACTCATACATTAGAGCTAATTGTCAGGTAATATCTAGAATAGGAGTCCTCCTACATACATTTACGCAATATGTTTTGCTCCAACCATTGGCAGTAGATTGATAAAAAGTTGGTTTGAATAAGAATTTTCAACTCAATTTCGATTCGGCGAGTTTCCTACCATAAATTAGAATTTTTTTGTACTTATATTGTTGTTTGCAATAACATTTCCAGTTTTTTGACGAATTTGTATTTAGATTCTTAATTTAACTGCAAAAATCGATGTTCCAACCCTTGTTTAGATTGTATAATTAGATTCTCTCTTGCCAATTAATATTTTTATTAATTTCTTTAATGATTCTTTCTATTTAGCTTGTAACAATTGTTAAATAAACTAAGAGAAATGTTTTGAACGACAGAACTCATAATAAATCACTTTCAAGAATATTGTGAATGTGAACTCCGTATAAAACATTGTTTAGAATTTACATGACAGTTTAAATAAAATGTTCCCAATCATAGACATGTGTAGGCAGTTACTAGCAGGAACAGTAGAAATAAGTTTTGCTAACAGCTGGATAACCAGCTAAATTGACCGTTTTGCTTATATCAGTAATTTATTACAGATCACCCTCACAAATTCGCCATGTAACTTCCAACACACTCAAAAACAATTAGAGAAGCCCGTTGAAATGATCAAGGGGAGATAGCTTTAGAAAATTCTTTGTACTCAGAAATCTCTTAGATAAATTAGATGTTATTCAGGGTTTTAACCCTAACAGTTAGTAGCAGTAATAAATTGCACAAAGTTTTATGTTTTATGACAGTTTCTCTAAGTGATGTTGAACATTAAATCATAAGTCAAAACCAGAATATCTAGGGTATTTTCTCTTATTATTATCTCATCAGTCAAAATATTAAATTGATTATTCCTTAAATAGAGCAGCAACTTATTTTTCAATCTGGTCCTACATATTTAGGATAAAATATGGAGTTAAAAAATCATAATTTATAGTTATGTTTAATTCACAGAGTTGGTGGGCATCTAGATAATTATATAAAAAAAATGTTGTTAAAATTAAATATAATCTATAGGGAACAAAGTTTCAATAATAAATATCTTAGATTTACAATATTTAATATCAATACTGGCATAAGTCAAAAAACAATAATAAGCGAGTAATAAGAGTTTGAAATTATGTACAATTTTTACTTACTTACCAACTTTATTTCTTACTTTCCGGCTGATAACTTAAAAACTGACAAAGTTACCGCAATTACAACTATTTACTTGACATTATTTGAGATATAATTTTTAAGTTTTTTAGCACCAATAATAAAATAAAGGAGATTTTCTAATTTTTTGGGCGGACATCATTAATGATATAATATAATAAATAAATAAAAAATAAAAATAAATGGGTTTCATTCTAAAAGTTTCTAAATAACGAATAT
Organism: Diorhabda carinulata; assembly: GCF_026250575.1. Lineage (NCBI taxonomy): Eukaryota > Metazoa > Arthropoda > Insecta > Coleoptera > Chrysomelidae > Diorhabda > Diorhabda carinulata. The sequence goes on along the minus strand of NC_079460.1, from coordinate 8,295,763 downwards.
GTGAATTAGAAATTATCAAAATACATAAATCTCTCAACATCATTTTTGCTTCACTAACCAGTGCATATGACGAATAAACCTTATTATGCTTGAATGTCATCTTTATTTAAGTATTAAGGATTTCTTTGAGAAATAATTATAATAAGTGCATCAATTTCAGATTTTCTGCTGATACGGTACTGTGGTCGTTTGTATTTCCCGCATTAATACATAATTGAATTTTGGATTAAATAAGGGTAAGGTCCAAGCATCCCATGCGGTATCTTGAGGGTTATTTGTGCTACGTTCTTAAATGAACAATGGAATAATATCTGCAGGGAATTTAATCAGTTGCATTTTTCAAGAATAAAAAGGGTTAACTAAGAGAATTAGAATCAAATTTGATTGCACTTATTCCAAGCATCGTCATTTGTCTGAGAACAGGTGTTTTTCAGAAATTTCATTCGATTTAACTTAAGATTACGATGGGAGAATAGAAGATTTATGTGTAAGTGAAAGAAGCCACGTACTCGTCAAGTTAGTGTACTGCATTTTTTAAATAAAAATTAAAAAAGGAGCTTCCGGCATAGTTGAATGCATCATATCGACTCAATAATTCAATTACTTGAATATTTAGTCCAAGTTAAGAATAATTATAATTGTTTTGTTGCCGAGACCAGCTTGAGCAATTAAATTAATGCAAATCTCATTAGTTTAAAACGAAGATGCCCAACCAAGCACAATCTTCTTCAGCAGATATGTGTTGTATTCGTTCAATGCTATTTTCATAAATTATTGATTGTTATGATTACCATCACGATAATGTGTTGTCAATTCTTTATTGCCTCACTCCAATTTTTTAAGCATATCTCCTTGATATTGATTGATGTTTTTCAAGATATTGTATCCCTTTTTTCTTTAAAATAAATGGGGATAACTGAAGACATCATATATACTCGTATGATTCAATTAGTTTAAATAAATATTCAATATTCAATCAAAATATTTATTCATTGACGTGCGTTCCATAAGATGTCAATAATTTAAATATTCCAATAAATATTCAGCGCTGCCTTTCAATCTAATAAAAGTGTCGTCAATTTCAACTGCATGTTAAAAATAACTATTAATTTTGACCTTGACGCTTGTCAAAATTAGTTATATACCTAGTCCAAATACCAAAATGTTGAAAGATCTATAAATCTAGGCAATGTAAACATATAATTTTATGTGATTCAAACACCATTTCGCTACCAAAGTTCAACGACTTCCAATAAACTGTCAAAACACCGAATCTTGATTGATTCAGAGACACAAATATACCGACTTTCAAAAGAATTTCTCACTATTTTTATTTCATTTATTTTATTCAGTTATGATGCAAGAAGTCAAGGTAAGTAGGTTACGAACTGTTCTTCACCGCATTTTAAATAAAAAATATTTACGCCTTTACCAGATTAATAATTAGAAAATTAATTGTTATTTTAAATTTCAATTCTCTTTAATTGTAGAACGAAATTTTATGAATATAAACGTTTTAACCGATATATTCATAATTTATTTGTGAAATTCAATTGATATTACGGCAATATATAACATAGAGAGATTTTTATTGATTTTCTGTAACTAGTCGCATTTTATTTTACAGAAAATGAGTTAGAGCTACTTTTTCTTACATACAAGAAAAAGTACATTACAACATATTGCGGCAAAATATGGTGACATTCAAAGTCATCTCTACATATGATATTGAGCTGTATATGAATTCCATTTTATTATATGTCATGTTTTTATTCTTGTGCATTATTTTTCTCAGTTCAAAACTTTTTTATACATATTCAACAAAATGATAAATCGTTTGTGGACGCAAAAAAATAATTATAATATTAGTAGTAGTAGTAGAATATTAGTATATTGAAGAAACGACCAACCAACCAACATTCATAGTTATCCTATTCATGTCTAAAAACGAATATAGGCAATTTAGCTATAAAGTAAATAGATAATTCTATATTTGGTGACCACTTTTATGGGATTAATTATCAGCTTCAAACTTATCATGAATAGCTGATACTGACACACAAATAACTAAAGCTAAGTTTGCAATGAGCAAACTATACCCTTTCATCTGCCGACAAAACAAACTTTCTCCCTGTAATAAAATTTTCTAATACAAACAAATCTTTATGTCAATACTTAGATATGGCCCACCTCAATATTACACGGCAATACAATATATTGCAAATGTTACAAAATAAGTATCTTGATACATATTTTTACTTATTTATTTATACATCTTCGTAATACATGGCTCCGTGAAAATGCTTAAGTATATAATTTCATGTAATTCGTCGTCGAACATCTTGTTCATTCTTACAAATACCGTTTCCACAGATATACGCAGAGAGCGATAATAACATGCCAAGAAGTTTTATAGATCTTTGCTATTGAGTACTCATCAAAAAGTATAAAGCAGAAGATGGAAGAAATAAAACCGACAATTAAAACAGTACAGTGTCTAGCTACAAATTAATTAATAACAGCTAAGCAAATCTTAATTGATATAATTATAATTAATCAAATCTATCTCTGTTGGTGAAAGACACTGAATTATTGGAGTATACCAATATTAATATTGAATACAAGAATTTTTGCCAAACACAAAACCGAGTTTTGATTCAATTATTATAAACATAAAGTAACATAAATCTCATGCAATTTATACGTTGATATTATGAAAAATTATGAAAGATATAAATCAGATGCCGACTTGCTAAACATCACCTTACACTAAGTATCACAACAGGTGTAGCCGCCTACTCTACTTGGTAATAAATACAGAAGTTGGCTTTACAATAGATTCATATTATGTAATTTGGTCGAATCTTTCACATAATAATGTATAATGTATAATGTACAGATAATCAGTAGATTAGTTTACAAATTTATGGTGAATGAGATAAAATCTAATGCTAAGTATTTTAAGAAAATTTCGAACATCCATAGTGTTTTTGACAACTTGTCGACTAAAATCATTATCAAAAGTCTATTCAAAGATTGGTTAATCAATGCACCAGTTACAAGAAAAGTCTGGAAAGTATAGTAGATTTATAATTGGTTAAATTGCATACAATGCGAATGTAGATATTTGAATTTTGATCTGAATTTGTTGACGCACAACGTATAATGGCCGATTCATAAACTTGACTTTCGGTTTGGTGTTGCCGTTGATGTTTGCTGTTACAATATTGCCGTTTGACGTCGCAGTTTGCCGATCGGTCTGCCATTGGTGACTTTCAACATAAACGATTTTTATTTTTTCCCGTCGGCCATTCGTAGAAACTTTCGTAGCAATATAAAAGAGTCGAACGTCAAACCGCAAACGTCACCCGCGAACGGCAGCTTCAAACGGAATGAAAAGTTTATGAATCGGCATTCACATGATGTATTATGGGTTTTTATCAACCAATTCATTTTTTCTCACTAAAAGTATTTATGTCTTATCAAAAATCCGTCATGTTGGTATGATTACTATAAAAGTTCGTCAAAAATACTTTTTAATATTCTATCGGATATTACACTACAATTATATAGAAAATCGAGTACTTTGATAAAACATGACATGAATTGATCCAAATAAGTCGTATATATTTTTGTCAATAATTTGGAGTAATTTTGATGATTTTTATGTTTTCGAACAAATATATTTCTGTTATAATTTGGACTACTGACTCAAACTCCACGTGCAATATGGAATTATGATAGGACTAGGTCTAGAAATCGCCGTTGTACTTATTTTAAACAAATGACTATTGTTTTTTTCAGTATTATCGATTACTAACTTATTGATTGACTCATATAACAGTTATACCATTGAACACCCATATAATATGGTCACAAAAATATCATTTGGTAATAATTCCTTGAGAGAAGTGACTGACATAACATTATAAAAAATAGAAACAGATTCACCGAAAGAAACTTTGGGGGGTGTGTGGATCATTACCGGTATACAGTATACAGAATTACTGGATTTAATATAAGTCATATCTGTCAACGTATTGGTAATTGCTTCAATGACATTGTCTTGTTTACGATTTATATAAATTTTATTAAATAATATCCATATTACAGTAGAACCCCGGTTATCCGTGCATCGATTATCCGTGTTCGCGATTATCCGTGGTGCGAGGAGAATAGTAAAAAAAAAAAATCAGGGCGCCCGACTTTTGAGATGGAATACCCATTTCTTTCCTTGCTCAATACCACCCTTTGGAGTAATAAATTATTGAAGATTTGTTGGGTAAAAAATAAACACCTTGAATTTATTCGTATGTACGTAATTATTAAAAATATGCACCCATTCATTACAAGAATTATCCGTATCGGAGGAGAGAAATTATGTAAAATAAAATATTAAACTTTAAATGTGTACATATATGTAATTAAGGTTTCAGACGCCTGACCTATTATTGATTCTGAGAAGCGTTTATGCCTAAGTAGAAAGAGTTGCAAAGCCTGAATTGCTAATTCATTCCAGCAAATGGTTTGTGTTGATTATTATTGATTCTGAGAAGAGTTTATGACCAAGTAGAAAAATTCGCAAAGCCTGAATTGCTAATTCATTCCAGCAAATGGTTTTTGTTGATTTTCCCCCTACTCAAACCTCACTTTTGTTCACTTTCAGTGTTTCAGTAGCTTCTGATTAGTTTTCACCTACTGATCGGTTGGCTAGTTTCTTTGTTTATTGACTATGGCTTCAAAACGTAAGCGTGTCGTGCTTTCTTTGGAACAAAAAGTGTTCATTATTAACCGTGTCTTAGATCGCGGTGAGAGTGTAAGAAAAGTGGCGGGTGAGTTTGGTGTGGGAGAGCAGACAGTGCGTGATTTAATTAAACGAAAGGATGAAATTTTGCGGTTCATATCTTCAGCTGATTCCACATCTCTGCTAGCGTCAGGAAGAAAAACAATGAGGAAGTCAACATTATCTGACATGGAATCAGCTTTGTTTGAATGGTTTAAACAAAAACGTGCTGAAGGGATTCCTATCTCAGGATGGTTTGTGAAAAAGCTAAGTGGTTTCACGAAAGGTTGAATATTGATGAACCATTTGGAGCTTCACAGGGTTGGTTATTTAGATTTAAAAACCGGCATGGGATTAGACAATTAGACATTCAAGGCGAAAGTCTAAGTGGCGATTTAACAGCTGCTACAGTTTTCAATGAGGAATTTGGTTCATTGATCTCAAAATTAAGCTCCTGGACATAAATCTAGTAAGGAAAGGCTCACTGTCATGACATGTTCAAATGCATCGGGTACACACAAGCTAAAACTAACAGTGATCGGGAAAGCTAAAAAACCACGATCGTTGAAAGGAACAGACGTGAAAAGACTTCCGTGTAACTATTACAGCCATCCAAAAGCTTGGATGAATCAGGCTATTTTCAAAGAATGGTTTTTTCAAGATTTCGTGCCATCTGTGAAGAAATTTCAGGAAGAAAATGGACTTCCAAAGAAAGCTGTTCTCCTACTTGACAACGCTCCTAGTCACCCATCAGAATCTACCCTGAAAACCGAGGATGGGCTAATTTTTGTCACCTACCTTCCTCCTAACGTCACATCATTGATACAACCAATGGACCAGGGCGTCATTTCTTCCTTAAAACGGAGGTATAAAAAGATTTTTCTCCGTTTCCTTCTCCAAGAAAATTGTGTCGATTCAATGAAGGACCTCCTCAAAATGTGGACAATAAAAGATGCCATTTTTGCTGTTTGTGATGCATGGGAAAACTTGCCATCGAGTACATTAAGACTTTGCTGGGCAAAAATTTTGGACCAAGAATATGGGGAAGAAGACAACATGGATGAGCACGATGATGTACAAACTTGCCTTGAACTGTCTAGATCTATTCCAGATTTCATCAATGTTGACCGAAACGATATTGTTGATTGGCTGCAAAAAGATGAAAATGAGGAGGGGTTTGAAATCCAAACCGATAGTGACATTGTAGCGCATTATCTTAGTAGTGATACACCATCTACTTCTCAACTGCCTGATTCGGAGGAGATTGATAGTGACACTGACAATTGTTTTGGTCCGACAAAAGAGAAAATTCAACCAACAAAAGCAATGGAAGCAATTGATATTCTTCTGAATTTTTGCGAGCAGGAAAATTTTGATTTAAACGACGTCATCAGTCTCAGAAAAATCAGGACCGAGGTGAGAAAAGTTATTGCCAACCGTAAAAAACAAAAACTGATAACATCTTATTTTCGACCTATGTAAATTCACTCCCCGATGTATTTTTCATTCTTTTTGATTTTTTAATTACTAAGAATGCATTCGATTTATGTTTTCTTTTGTATTTTGTACATAAATATAAACTGTTGTTAGAGAAAATATGTTACGTATTTACTTACAATAGCGTCTAGTAAAATATTACTATCTCCGGGAATATCTCTAATTGGTGTTAATTATGTTTGTACATGCTTATAATTGATAATTTTGATGTATTGATTTACATTTCTACAAAAATTGATGTTCAATAAATTTTTTCTCGATTAACCGTGGTTTTCATTTATCCGTGTAAGGGGGACCCCACCATTACCCCGGATAATGGGGGTTCTACTGTATCTATTATTCTATTACATTCTTTATCATCAAGGACATTATTCACCAAATTTTTGTACTATACTTAAGCAATATATGATGTATGTAACAATATGTTGAATACCCCAGCCATTTTCCATCTAAAAGATACCATATCTCACATATAGTTATAATGAGGGGTACAAACACGCCATATCAACATATCATCTTGTTTTAATGGAGAAGGAACGTCATGAATTGATAATTTCATTTCGATAATCCGTGTTGAAAATAACGAAACAACACACCATTATAACCTTCAATCCAACGCTGTAATCTAATAAGATTTATTTCTTCGTTGAATCATATGCTTCCAGCACTCGTTATCCCAAATATTTACATTACTTAACTATTAACAACGTAACACATCAATATCGTGCTATGGTATTGACAATAGCATGCTTAAATTTAGCATTATTTATTAATATTTATTTTATCAGTCGTATCATCATGTTGTAAGAAACAATCATTGAATCATTAGAAGAAAATTTTTGAATTAAATGCGAATTCTTACAAAATACGACTCAAACAATTTATAGTTCATACAAGTAACTCCCAAATGTCGCTGAACTCTGTGGTGCGTTAATGTGTACAGGTGTTTAGAGTTTTATTATGAGAAGCTAAAAAATTATGTAGCGCGAATAACTATCGTAAAAACAAATGTGAAACATCGGAATTCGAAAACAACATATTAGTTGCATTAGAAACCTAGTTGAAGGAGCTAGAATTAGAAAACAAAGTGTCGTATGGAAATTATTTAAGATTGTGTGTGATTGACAAAACAACGTGAAAGATTATCTTGTGTATGTGTATTTTTATTGATTCATTTAGTGTGAATTTTCCATTTTCCATAACACCTGATAGTCAGTAAAATTTTTTTTCAAGATGTGTTATCTGTTATCAGCACACCCATTCATAAATTGACGTAGCAATTCGAATATTTTATATTCGATTATTCATTAAAACTGCAGCTATGACTATTAACAATCCCTTAACCCTTCATAAAATGATTCTAATCGTATTAATTCTGGTTCGAATATTCTAATGCTATCAACTGATTCTCTTGAGAATCTTACGCAGCTACATGCCCACCACTCCCAAAAAATCATATATATGTTAATTGAATTTTCATCACAATGAAACAAGTTCGCATTTCATAGAATTTATCATTTATAGTCAAATTGAAATTGTAGATATTTGCCAATACACAAGTCACTTGGGGCCAGATCTGGATTATATGATGGATGAGGAATTCATTAAAAGTGTGATTAGTTCAATTCAACCATTATTGCCATCGACTTGTGAATTGAATAGGTGAAAAAGTGTTTTTTGTTTTCGAAAAATGAGACCGTTTGGTTTAAGTTGATCTCATGATAGCTGAGAGATGCTTTCTATATAAAATAGGAGGCAGGTTAGCCGGTAATAGAGGAATGGCAAGAGAAAGAACATACAAAAAGTGGCAGGAGAGGTGGGATAGTCTGGAGACGAAGGCCCAGTGGACAAAAACCTTGATAAGAGATGTAAGAAGCTGGGTCATGTGCAAACATAGAACCACTTCTTACTACATCACGCAGGTTCTGACGGGACATGGTTCTTTCGGTACCTTTACGAAAAGAATCCGTAAGACCGGGGATGACACATGTAAAACATGTGGGCAAAAGGACGACCCGGCCCATGTCCTCTACGAATGTGTGAGATGGGGTGAGGAGAGAACCAGACTAAAAGACCAACTAGGATATGACTTGCCAATGGCAACCGAGATCATAGGAAAAATGCTCGAGGATAAGGAAACCTGGAATGCGGTAACGACGTACATGACCGTAGTAATGACCAAAAAGGAAAAAGAGAATAGAAACACCCAAGGATAAATAGATAAGGAAGAGGATTTATAGGGTGGTGCGCCGATGTAATGATGTTGTTGTCCTCCGGGCTCACGCAATTCCCAGGAATGCAGAAACAAGGAGGGTGGTTTAGTGGGTGAGAGTCCCACACAAACTCACAGCATTACACCCGCCCGCTGTGAGGACGACATTAGCTTCCAAAAAGGTTGATATAGTGTAAGTGATCTTGATTGATTGATGGAAAAATAGTTGACGCTTCTTACATGTTGTGAGTAAATTATAGCACCGGGTAATGAAATTCATCATATCTTTATCAATAATTTCTGTGGATGATTAGGATATTCAGAATATGATTTTCCCAATATGCGAATTTTAATTAAATTTTACAACTGATGTATTCAACTGATATTTTTTCCAAGTTCAAAGTGATATAAAAATTTTCGAATACTATTGAAATATATATGATTTATTTAATCTTTCAGCATTCATTTTTACACAACTGATCTCAGGCTCTCTGTCCTAAATATTGTTATTTACTTTGTCGACAGCCTGTCTAATTCTATACCTATACCTATATCGGCTTATTTTTTCCACGTTACTCTATATTCTAAAATGAAGTTTTTCACCTGTAGGTCAAGATAAATTAGATTTATAATAGAAATAGTTTTATAGATGATGTACAAATATTTATCCACTTTTCGTTTATATTCGAAGATGATTTATATTAGGTCAAACAAAATAAAGCAGATGAAGATAATGAAGATGAGATAGAGATGTGTCATTCGCCACAGATGTTCTACGTGTAGATCACGTTAAATTGGATCAAAATTAGAATAAATTTTCTGATAATACAGATACAACAAAAACAATAGAGAATGTTATATGAGATCAATTATTTATGGCGTAAAAACAAGATGACCATATAATCTCTTTAACTTTAGGAAGAGTTTATGAAACAATTATAACTATTAAATTGTGAACCTACACGGGTGTACAGTCTAGTATGAAGTTGTGTGATTCAAGCCCAATGTAGGTACCTATGTCTACTCATGGGTTGGAATTGGAAAACGAAGAAGCTACTAGTGAAGGATATTTAGGATGAAAATATTGTTCTTGGACTTCAAAAGGAAATTACAAGAAATATTGATCAACTCTGACTTTGTAAACTAGTGATGTTTTTCTCAGTTTCTCGAGTAAGTGTTACGTAAAATGCATTCACATAACTTATTTTTCTTGTAGTGAGTTTAGCTTATGGTTTTCTGTTGCTAGTAATAAAAAACACATTTAAATAATATTAGGACGCATGAAAGTAAAATCGCTCTATTATAAATATATCAAATGTAGTTTATCAGTTTAATTTTAGTTTTTTTCCATAATCTATTTGTTTTTATTACTTCAGTTCAGTTGCTTTATATATTTAGACGGTTGTACTAACACGGTCTCTTCCTTCTTAGCTCAGTTTTAATTTTTCATGTTATCGATTCATTCTTCTATATGCACTATAAGATAAAAATAAATTTATGTATTATTTAACCAGATGAGCTTGTGATTTGAGAGGATTATGGATAGGATTCCTTTAGTTCTTTATGTCGTCTACCGACGTATGAAATTGCTCATGGCTGATTAAGTACAACGGCAATCCTTAGCCGTCATGTGTACAAAAAAGCTCTTGATTAATTTGGAATATGGCGATTAAAGCTGCAATATACTTTTTATTAAAAGAGTATTCAATATAATATGAAATTAACGGTGAGCTGATACGTGAGCAAAGAAACAATCAGAGCATATTACTAAACGGAAAATTAAAATAAAGACATTCAGGTTGAAAGTGGCAGTAGATAGAAAAGATTATAATATATCTTTTATTTCACGTTCTTGCTATTCAAATCTGTAGTAAAATTCCTATTAGATATTTTTCTGTACAGGTTTCAAATATTTGAAATTTTTTTTGTTTTGTTTATTGGGAAGCCACTATATATGAACTATATATTATTTACATTAATATCTATAATTGATACTAGATCCAGATAAATTCATTTAACCGAATAATTAGAGAGATACATTATCTCAAAGGGGTAAATAAGAAACATTATTTTTTCAAATATACCTATACTTCAGACTACGCCATCAATATTCTAAAAGTGATTATAAAACAACGAGATAATTAGTTTTATGACATTACATATTTCATCCCATATGTTAGATAGTCAATTGATAAGTAATCACTATTTAACGTAATTTCCGAAATTAATTGACTGTAAATGATCAATCAAGCTTGCCACTAAATTGTACCATTATCTATTTTATGTATTGAATAAATGCAATGATTACAGCAACATACATAAGAGAACGGTTCGATGTCCCGCAGAATACGCGTTTTTCTGTAATCGCTTTCCACCTATCCATTCCATTTAATTTTTAGAACAAACAACAACTCAAATATAGCCACATCAGTTTAACAGTGGGGGTCAGCCAATACATAGAAAAGCCATGAACATTATGGGCCAAAAAATTATTTTTGCTTGCGTGTATCACTTTCATTTCTAGTATATTCAAGTTTGACATATCGATTCAACAATTAACTTGGATTACGTTTGAAGACGGGCCAACATTCATTTAAATTTCGGATGCGAGCAAACGATGCGACCACCTTGCACATCGCCATTTCATATGTAAGCTTTCAGCAAATACAAATACGGATTAGAATGTTAGAAAAATTAAAGAGAAGTCTTGGATAAAGTTATTTTTTATCGTTTAAAGATAATACAATAAAATGATAAGCTCACACTTACACAATCAATAACGTCTTAAACAATGTCGATTTCTAAAATATACGAAAATAATTTTTAAGACTTTTCGGATCTTGATTTCTATTACTGGGTAAAACTTGTGTGACATATCAGAAGTAACAACACGGCATAATCTACTTGACCTCTTTTTTTAAAATCTAGAACACATTTGCAATTGCCCGACATACCTAATCAAGTTTATATCTCTATGTTGTTCTTACAATTGATGTATAGGCAATAACATGTCAACAAGCTGAAGGCAATAAAGTTTTTCATTGTAACAGTATATCGCGATGTACTTACAGGGCTGCCAGTCATATTTATTTTGGTATCCGTATAAAAAATTCAATGAAACAATAGTTTGTTTTATTAAATAATATTTATGATCGAAACTAATTTTATTGATTTTCAAAATATTCCCCAATAAGATTCATCCAATTCTCCTTGTGTTTCGGAGCACTTTTTTTTCAGTTTAAATTCGTACAACATGCAGATTGTTCTTGATATGCGAAATCAAATGGGTACCAAATTGATTAGGTTAGGTATGAGGCCGTATGGTAGAGAGCCCTTCAAAATGATATCCTGAATTGTTAAAAACTTTTCGAGTAGTTTATGAAATTAGAATGTCTTGATGAAGAAAGGTTGGCCTATTCTTACAGTAAAAGACGTTTGGTTCATTAACAAAGCATTAGGTAGCGATTTTTTTCATATTTAATTCTAATCCATGGGTTATGCTATAAAGTAACTGGTTTGAATCAAAACCATCTTCAGAAATTAAATATCTAACGAAACCAGTCGTTTTTAAAAATTATATTGATAATAGGATTGTTAGAATAATTGTACAATAATTTGAGAAAACTCTGAAAAATTCAAATAACATAACTAATGATGAAGAAGCACCAACATACTCTTTACGTCGATAAATTATGCGGGAAACTGTGTGTTTCACCTTATTTGGTATAAACCATTATCATTTGCACCTGCTGAGAGCGGCGTACAAACTGAATTTACTGACATGAAAATTGGGCAAACAAAAAAATATTCATTACCAACAAAAAATTGATTTGTATGAAATTATTTGTAAAAGTAAACGAGTCAAAAAGTAATTATATTGATATGTTGAATATAGGACAGAAAAGGAGAAACTAAAAGTATTAGATAGTAGGAATATTAAATGAGGATATGAATTTAAGAAAGCGGTAGCAAACTTTGAAAAAAGCTTAGCGAGAGATCAAAATAGTCATTGTGATTTTAGACTATAATAAAATGTTCCAAAATAGAATGTGAACAATACAAAAAACAGAGGTTTCAAAACAATTTAATGAAGCTTCCTTATTTGGATTAAGGAACATTGACGAAAATATAGTGGAAGAAAGGCAAGTCGGGGTGGCAAACAAAACGGGGTACTTTTCTTAAATCAAAAACCAATTGACGACCAATAACAATCGTTTTTGTACCTGACGCCAAGGTTGAACCAAGACTGTTATTAGTAACCGAAGTCACTGGATGACACTTCCACATTTTTAGGTGTAAAGTCAAAAAAAGTATATTTGACGGTTTTCTAAGCTCTTTTTTCTATCATTTATAACATAAAAATAAGAATATTTCAGATTATAAATAAATTTGTTCATATTGATCAAGGATTACGAAATCAAGTTTTTAATTCAATCGAGCTTGAGAGGGCAGGCAGGGGTAGATCTTGCAGAAATAATTTATAAGACACTATTGATGTTTTAGGATAATGGAGACTTACGAAAGGAAAACGAATAAGTTTGAACGAAAATGCTGAAGCTGCAATTAAAATTAAGGTTCCGTTAGGTTCTAAATTACAAGTTATGCGATTATATATTAGATATGGAGAGTATATTTTACGAGCTAACAACAAAATATCTGAAAATTTTAGTGTACAGACTAGCAAATAAAAATAATAAACATAAATATATATAATAAATAAGTTATCTAACGATTCTAGGACATTCAAAAACAACAAGCGATATAAGATTTTCAAATAAGTATCAGAATAGTTATGGACTCAGTCAGTACCTAAATGTGAAATTTATTCAGAAGAATGTACGCAGGAGTTGATAGCAAATTCCGATAAAGCATCAAAGCAGTCACACAACAACGTATAACTGATAAACGGAGAATATATGATAAGTTGTAAACACGGTATTTTTTAATGTTTGCAATAAATATAGTTTGCAGTTTTATAACCACCCCAACAATTAATGACTGCAGTGTTTTATAATGTGTACGTTTGCTCCCTGTAGATACGCTTATGGTTGGAATAGCGATTATCTGCATGTCTCAATGAGCAGAATATCTGTTGTAATTCAGATAACTTGTTGTGATTGTGAATACAGGTATTAACGAGTTCCTGCCGAGTTAAGTGATTTTTGTCACTTACATTTCTGCAGTTGGATTTTCAAGACATCATTAATACCTGCAGAATAAAGAGTGACGGCTTCGAATCACAGACAGACGAACAAAAAATATGTATTTTTATTCAAAAGAGAAAATTATTTTGCCCAGGTACTCAATTCACTTCATAATTTACTAATGATGAAACAAATGATAAAATCCAAATTTGTTTAGCATTGGTTACGTTTGAGATAATATTATTATTTGAGGACACATCAGATGATTGATGAAAATATTCGTATGAGAATCCGAGTAATTCTTTGATTGATAGTAGTTCCCCTTGTATGCTAATCTCTTTTCTTTGTCTGAAGGTGTACTTGACTCTCTTGATTAATATCTATTATATTAATTATATTATATTATTAATATCTATTATATTAATATCTAATATTAATGGAGAATATCTCCACTGCATAGAAACATGGGAAAAAGGATCCAAATTTGTCACAGGAATTTGGGCTGATTATCTACTACAGGGAAGATTGTGACCTACATCCGTATAAGATCCAGCTGGTAGCTGGTTGACCTTATTTCTTTAAAACTTCTCGAGTTACAGTCAATTGATTAATCGACAATTAGTTTAGAGTGACCAAGATCTTGTGATTTCACATCTCATATTATTTCCTGTGAAAACCACTTGAAGTGAAGCACTGGGTCAACCATTATTTAGACGAAAGGCATACCTCATAATCGTGAATGCTCAAAATCAAAAATTTTTTGGTTAAAATTTAATTCATGTTTTACAGCTCAAATTTTTATTGGGCTCTAAAAATACATATAGTATTCATTTATTCCCAATAGACGAAAAAATAATCAATAATTATCAATACAATTTTCATTTCAATCACGTAACCCATTACAGCATTCAGTTTCATGTTATATTTGGAATAACAGTGAAAGTAATATAATTTTTTCTTTTAAAATTGTAAATCAGTTCGCAATCCAAAAGCTACTCGTGCAAATAAAATAATTATCTTTAAATTCGTACTTAACTAAAAATACCATGTACAGACTTTTTTAAGACCGTCAAAATAAATGTGAGTCACAACATGAATACCAATAATTATACCAAGACTGCACTTTTTCGTGTGAAACCGCTGAATAACTAAATCGTTGATTTGAATCGTGGCCCACAGTTTCCCAACAAAGCAATTTCAGATGAATTGAAATATTCAGAACCAAGTAAAAATAATTGATAGTAACTCGACCGTTGAAATCTTGGTTGAAAATAAGTAACCTTCTTAATTTCAAGAGAACTGAATTTATAGTCATATATTTTGATAAGAAGAATCCACTCCATTCCAGTTAACAGCTTTCTGTAAAGTGCTTTCTGTATCCATGTAATTAAATTTTACCAATTAATTAATATTGGGTAAAAGTATATCGATGGTAAACAGTTATTATCAAATTTCTGTTAATTATTCACATTTTCTATATATTCTTTAGTAACTTCAATATAAATCGGAAAAAGAACGTTATTTTATGTGGTTATTGGAAGTATTCCATTTAAAACAAAGGTAACAAAACAACAGGTGACAATTATAGATGTATCGACACACGCTATAATATCTGCGGTGAGATTCGAGCAATATCGGACTCGATTCTACCAGTTCACAAAATTTTCAGTTTAGAATAAATTCAGACCACGTATCACGCATATCCAATGGAATTACATTCGCTTTTAATAGACTACAAGCAAGTCTATGATAGATTAGATCTCATATGAATGTATCAAGCTAAGAGTAATGTAGACAAGCCAAAAAAAGATATGTAAAAATGATATTGAATATGATAAAAAGTCATTATATAAAACAGGTTTGAGATTAAATAAAGTATAGTTTAAGATAAAATACTATTAACAGGAGGCATATTCACTAAAAATCACCTATGCCCAGCATTCGCTGACGAATTAACTTTCATTTAAAGAACAAAAAAGTAAGCACAGATAGTAACAAGAATATTTGAAAATGAAACATAGAACGAATACAGTAAGCTCAGGTTAGAGAAAATAAGAATACTGAAGATTGTATTACACAGAAAGCCGTTTAGAAAAAACTCAATAAAAAATAAGGTAAAAACGAAAGAAAAAGTTTTGGAAAACTGAACAACTACGATATAAACGTCATATACAGGAAGAAAAAAAAACGAAAAAGAGGGATATAGAGAAGAACAGTAGAAATATTTTTGACAAAAAATTAAGTACCTACTATTATCTAGGCGAAGTTGAGAAATATATATTTATGTATATATTACATTTCCATTATAAATTCCTATAAAAAATTCCAATTGGAATCAGTACATTATTTGTCTTTCATAACTGCTGATTTTCATGATATCGTTATTAATAGCCAATCGATTTTTAACCTGTCTTTAAATCTGGTTTTATAGCTGGACATAAGAAATCAATTACTGAAGTTGCATTCAACTAGTCGTACATCAATTCCACAGGTACTTGTCTGATTGTTTCATTTTTGTATACCTAGTAAATAAATACTTGTCCAAACATGGTGTTGGATTTGTACAAAAATACTAATTAAATTATTAATATCTTATTCCTAGTTTTTGTTTTCACTTCCAAATGAAACAGTATTATTGAAAAACACAGTCTGAAACATAACCTGGACACCTTGAACGAATGACTAACAGATACGAAATAGAATAATGACTAAACTGAATTTGTCAATATTGTTTGATTAACATAAAGAATTATATGATGACTTACATCAACTCTTAAGTTAAAAACATAAGTTGGAAACTATAGATATAACATTTTATAAATTCAATAAAATGACTTAGTTATTGATAAAATTACTCAATATATGATCATAACATAAAATTAGCTTAAGATTTTTAAATAACAGAATAAGTCAAATTGATAAGTCTTTAAAACATTATGTATGTATATCCAGACAATTTTATGCCTTCAAAATAGAATCAATAACGTCATAATGTTCAAACTACGAACAATTAACATATCAATTGAAAAATGTTTTCACGAATTTAACCAGCAAAATATAATGTCTGGGCATTTCTACGATATACTTCTAAACACGGATTAGATGAAGAAAAATTTTTAATTTTTAGTAATAATGATAGAATGATAATGATAAACCTGCTACTGTCGTCAAAGTAATTGCTAAATTTGAACAAACGTATATTCAACTATACTCATATGAGTTAATTTTTAAAGAGTATTTCTCAAATACTTTGACGATCGCATCGTAACGTCATCATTATTTCGTTCGTTATCAATTTTAATGTATGTAGTCATAGTATATTCGATTTCTTCACAATAAACATTATGGTTGTGAAGGTGGCAAATTTATTATACAACCAAGCCACTGAAATCTACTAGCACATTATTTATGATGCGTGAAGTCGAAAAAAAAATATTTCTTTGGGATGATTACATCAGAAATACAGTCTCTCGCACAGTAAAACAAGATATTATATAAAAACAATAAACGTAATTCAATATTTCTATACTTCATCTGTATCAATGTGGTTCATAAATTTTAGACAAACAGTTGTACTTTCTATTGATTAAGTTTAGTCAAGCAAATCGCTATTTTACGCACTGTCATATTGAAAATACATTTAGTCAAAATAGAAAAGAAAGATTCTAGCTAATAAAATTTAACAGCGCATTTACAGTTTAAATTTCGAACGAGTAAGAAATATATGAAAAAAAAACTAAGTACATGAAATATTGAATTATTGTAGCGCAGAAGACGTGATTATTGAAAATGAGTAAGGATTTTCAAAAAAACATATTTTTTATATTCATTATAACTCCTTAACCCTTTATACATACCAGCAAATGAGAAATTAAGGAATTCACAATTGAAAAAGATGAGCCATGGAGATAAGCTGTAATATTATTTATTCTATCGTTAAACCACCTAGTAAGAAATTTGAGTAGAGGAAATTTGATAAAAATCCCAGGATTAGTAAGTGCAAACGAAGACAACATACTCGTAATTATTAAAAAGGAAAACGTGGAAGGTATGTATGAAGGAGCTGATAACAAAGCAAGAATAAATGAAAGAGGTAAAAGAGATGAAAGAGGAGCTTAAAAAGGTATATTTGAAAGAAGAAATCACATAGAATAAAATGACTAGGTTATTCGTACAGTGTAGGTGAAAACACGTTGCCAACCGGTTTAAAGAAGTAGAGGACGACATGATTAGAATAAGAATTGAGCGATGAAAAGAAAATACATAGGAATGGAAAGTAAATTTACTATAGAGGAAAATGGAAAAACCCGTTTATTATTGGTGAAAATTACGACCACACTAAAGTATTAATGCATTTTATTACAACATTACCCCATATCAGATTTTCAATCAATTAAAATTCATCAAACTTAATTTTACCATAATCAGATTTTTAGATCATAAAAGCTTGGCAATGTCTAAAATAACAATCCAAATAGTTATTTTGAAACAAATATGGAGGATAAAAAGAATAAGAACATATACGGTTTTGATAAACATGTTTTAATGAATTCTCATGAATAAGCAATAAGAGGAATTATGAATTCTGATTAGCTCCTGAATTATAAAAAATTCATAAACCACCACTCTAAAAAGGGAGAGTAAGAAAATTTTTAATGAAATATAGAGAGAGAAAATTGTATGAAGAAAGTAAAAACCACATAAAAAACAATGTAAAGAAGCATAAGAATTTAGAATAAATACGGTGAGTAAGGAAAAATATTTTGGTGAGAAGAGTGAAATTGGAAACAAAAGATTCAAATTTAATGGTGCCGCTAGTCACTAAACAAAGATAATGATGAGTTACAGAATATATAACATAATATTTTATACTGAATGATTTATATATAGCCTTATTTAGAATCATTCACTGCTAAGCGATGATTTTCACTTAAAGAGTTTTGATAATATGCCGTTCTTGTTTAGAAATCCTGCATGTAACTTACAGTAATGCAAATTTTTTTGATGATAACAGTAACAGTAGTTACGAGAAACTGAATACTACTGCTTAGCAGTTTCTATGGGTATTAAAATTTATTATCATTTGTTCGTAGTTTCCATGGTTGTAAATTTATATAATATTCATTTCCAAAGTGTGTTACCGTTCTATACTTTCCTTTAATAGAGGTGGAATGCTGAATTGTGTGGTGTAGAAATATTGTTATTGAATAAATCATTGATAATATTCTTAAATATATGTTGGATATCGAATAAATGTCGTTAACTCCATGATTCCATGCTCTCTGCACCTATTTACTAATGAGTCGAAAAAAGTTAATAGTATATTACGTGTTATAAACCATCTTTCTTTACTTCATTATAAATATTTTCGAGATTTGCTTTCCTTCATCTCACTTATTAATTACTTGTTTAAATTAAAATCCGGTTTTATTGCATAACAGAAGTTAATAATTCTGTAGTAAGATGACAAAAGCAGATTTGTCAGAATTTGGCAGTTTTGAGTTTTTATACCTTCTGACCAAATTTTTTTTTGCTTCTGAAGGTGGCAAAATGAGATGAGTCACTATTTCCTATAAAGTAAAGTATAATGTTGACATTGTATTTTTTTAAGTTGGCAAAGTAAAATATGTTATGACATATGTAATCACTAGGTGAGAATCTGTTAACAATTTTAATTTTGGTAGCTGGCAAAACACGATATGTTGTTTCATTATGGTTTGGCATCAGAAGCTTTAACCAAAATTACTCCATTTGAAATTGGCCATTCTGTATATCTTCTAATATTTTGTTTTGCGCACGTGTTATATCATTTGATATTCTTATTTCGAAAATGGCAAACGGAGAAGCAGATGGAGTTTACGAGAGTGAAAGGGGAGGCAAAGCAGAAGCTGAAGAAGATCATACCAAACGGATACTTCATTTACAACGGATGTTACCCTCATCGTATTTAGCAACAAACGTGGTTTATAAGAAACGTGTGTTATCTGTATACAATCTAACCATTCAGGACTGTATTGCTTCCACTGATACTTCGAGCTGTTTCATATGAATTGAAGCGATTAGTGGCAGAGGTTTCTAACAAAGTTCTTTCCGTGTATTTAAAAAAATTAAGAGTTTACTCGATACCGTTCACCACATTATGACATATTCCGACACTTGAGACTTTTAAGTCTTGTTTCTTCTACTATTCAGCCTCTTGAGAAGTGAATGTCCAGTTTTCGTACCAACTTCTGGGAGGTCAAGCAGGAGATGACAAAACAGGAATTTTAGTATGGCTTCAATATTTTTTATACCATTCAAAACACAGCAATCGAGGTAATTTATCCGAATTGTTTGCTCCCGGGACACATCCGTTTGTAATATTTATTCGGATGTTGCAATGCAAAAATATAGTGGACATTACCCAGAAAGATTTCTTAGCATTTTTCACTTCATTGAAAAATAATATTTTAATGAAAAGAACTCTCGACACTAATGGTGAAAAGGTAAACTTGTTTAATATAAAGTGGATGAGATTTGCAAAAGACATTGAAACAATGTTCTTTCTTAGTAGAGTCAGTACAGAATCAAAGATATATATTTTTCCATGCAATAATAATGTATATAGGGTAGTTGAATTTTGAATTAGGAGTTAGGAGGCCGTGAAATCCCAATTTCTAATGTGTAAAATTAATATACGTCCAATTATTTTTCTTTTAGCTCTTCTTTATATACCGATTTGTTATTGAAAACTACTTCTTATATACCATTATAAAGTCCAAAAGGTATCTAGAAACCTCAGTTGCCATTTGATAGCTCCCATTGTACCTACCTATTTACCCGGAAATGAAGCATCAAAATAGAAACAGGTCTTGTGAAATGTGTAGACGTAAACTTTTGTAAAAACTAGATGTTTCTGTTATGGATATTAACCTATTAAAGGTTAGGAAACTAATTAAACACTTTGCATCATGATCATCATCGTCATATAACTCCCAGTGGAGCACTTGTTGGTGTTTCATCGGCTGTAGTAAAACAAACATTTCTTCAAGAGTTTGATTGAAAAATATTGATCTTATGACTTAAAATCAACAAGATTGATACAGAAAAACATAAGAAAAGGTTCAAGAAGTGAAAAGTTACGTAACATACTTTTGTGTTTTTGCTCCATCTCCATATCCAATTATTTGTAAACTTTCGGTCTATTGCATTTCAGTTATATATACCATTTTGAAGAGTCTGCACCCTGAAGCCTCATTCATTCCATATTTTTATCAGAATTTTTTTTCAGATAAAATTGCAAGACACCTTGTATATGATATTAAGTTTGAATCTAGGAAGGTCTTTTTGTAACTGTAACTACATGAATGGTGTGTCAAATTCTAATACTATAATTATTCTAACAGTAATTCAAAATAGATTTTATCAATTGGCAAACGATGAGTTGATGTTTTTCCATGATAAAATGATCGATTGATTAATGAGTACTGGTTAGTTTGCCACACGCAGTAGTATTTAAAAATGAGTATTAGGTTTGATACGCATAATGAAGTTTCTCTGCTTTACGACATCAAAAATTACCAATGGAGTGTAACGTAAGAGTGCAATAAACTCTTTCCCAAAATTAAATTCTAGTCCCTTCGTAGCTTGAGACAAGATGAGACATGTGAGGCACGCTGTTCAACTTGGCGGTAAAAACTTCAAACACAGATGCTGGCATAAATACCATTTCTACAAAACTTGCCACTTCGCACAAGAATAAAGACGTAATCAAGTACATGAGACATGCGAGACTGCATTAGGCGGTTCAAGTCATGCAGATTGATGAAGAGTCAATTCCGAAATGAATCTTCAATACCAAACAAGCCGGAAAAAAATTAAGCTGATATGGTTGACTGCGTCAGAGGAGATGCTAGGTTTCTTGAAATAGATATTTTATAACCACTGGAAGAAATTATCAGAGATAGCTAATATTCAAGAATTGATTGTCGTGTTGAGAATGTTAATGATATCTTGAGCTCACGTTAATTTCTATGTACTAATATAGTTTCATAGATACAGGGTGTTTTTAAATTCATCCGATAAAATTCAGCAGGTATATATATATATATATATATATATATATATATATATATATATATATATATTTACATAATACAAAATATTTGACTGAACAACAGTACCGATTTACAAATTTTCAAATAATAAGCTAAAAATTCAGAGTCTTGTCAAATATTACTTTGTGTGTAGAGTTAGCATAATAAGTATTTGTCCTTCAGTATCTAAAATTTATTTGGATGCTTGGATAGTGATCCAGAGGAATATTGTACAGTTACTTTTTTAGAGCATCAATAGGATGAGAGCTATTCAAAACTAAACAGTGGGATGTCATAAATTCCAAATTTCATCGACATTTTTGTGTGTGTGGTAGAATGAGCAAAAATATGTAGAAATAAATTACTTCATTACTAGTGGACATAATAGTTGTTTCAGTATTGTCTTTCCTGATTATTTCTCATTCTATTATTCCTTTTGTTCCTATTTTTAATTTTGTTTACATTAACCATGCAAGGGTAATTAGCAAGTAATTAAGGTTACACTCTAGATTTTCCTAGTTAGTTTGTAGCCTTTTAGGTAGTTTATAAGTTTCTTTTGGTTTTCTTAAAGTAGCTCCTCCCTTGAATGTGGTAGGTTCGTTCGTTGTCATATTTTATGCAGTCAATTAAGAGGTTTTCAATAGTTAACTCACTATTGCACATTTCGCACATTGGTTTCTGTTTATCAGTAGGGGTAGTCATGTGTGATGCGACTTTGACCGATTCGTAGACAAGGAACGATGATAACTGCTCATTTCTATTTGTTATTGGAGTCACAGTCGTGATAGTTTTAACCGATTTTATGAGTTGTTGTTGATTGTGGTTTGCATATGAACAGTATAATTTCAACTTATCAAAAACTCCATGATATTAAAAGGGAAAATCGTATAATTCAGAACAGAACGTAAGGATAATACACCTTTTTCTATTATTGTAAAAGAATATAATACATCCGTATATTTAAAGAAATTTTTCCATATTCATATAAATTTAATACGGTTAAACATCGATCAAATTATAATAAAATTTTAGCGATATAATTATTTGAAAAAACTCCAAGTAAAGAAATGAAGATTCTTTAATGAAAGATTTTTTGGGAAATTTGAATTGCTTTTACGACAAATGCATTTAAAGCTTGTCGAAGTCGCCGACAAATTTGACTCTCTATCGTAACCACTTTTTTGTTCAGTACTGCATTCTCGGTGTAAGTTTATAAATCATTATTTACAAATTATCATCGATAAAAGTTGAAATACGAACAGCTTCTTTACGTAAAGGGGCAATCGATACAGTATATATTAAATAATTAACCCAAGTATGTTGAACCCAATTTCTAAAAATAAAACTTACAACGTAATTAGTTTTTTCATTATTATTGAGCTAACAACTTCACATTCAAAAATAAACATAACAGGTTAAAGTGAACTAAATCGCAAACAAAAAAGAAAATCCCAATTCTATAATTAGTCTCATACTTGTCTCAAGTCCAAGAAATACATAAAGCTGAATTGTTGTAGGCTATTTCCCTGTACCTTTTATTTTTGACATAGTCACCAGAACTCATCTATTCATTATTCGTCCACGAGTAAAGTTTCTATTATTCTTATTTTCCAAGACTATTCTCAGCCTTTTCAAGTTACGTCACAAATGAAAGACTATTTTCAAATTCCTTTTTTTTTGGATTTTATATATATGAACTTTATAAGCTACATCTTATTTCTCAATATACCGGCAAATTGTTACTTTTGATGTATATGTGCCGAGTGGAAAATACTGTAAACTTTTTTATTGAAAACAACTAAAGGTTACATAAAATTTTGATCAATAGCCTTCAAAGTACTGCCTTAGACCGGCAATATACAGGTACTTATCCTAACGTTGAATCTAGGAATTGAAGCATTTTGGATATGCTATATCGAGGCCTTCTCATTTTCAAAAATGACCACATATTCTCATTTTTGGGAGTTTGAGAAGAGTCAGGATGAATAAGACGTCGACATAACTATTCGCAAAATTTTCAGTACTCCTTTTTAAAATTGATCAACTTGACGGATTCTACTCGCACTGTACTAACAAAGTGACAAAAATAATTACCAAAACCATTGGTTTCCTATTTGGAACTTTTGCCTTATGATTATAGCCATAGTCCCAAATTTTATCAATTAAATCTGAATCTGCGATGTTTTAGTTCTATGACAATTGCTGTTTCTGTTTCTCGACTTTAGCCAATCGCCTGCGTCTGTTTGGACACATTTTGTCAAAAATTTTAAGATTTTATAAATGCATTCATAAAGTAGGTCTTCTGACAAAACATCAAACGCGCACAAAAAAATTATTAGTATAAAAAAATTTATTGAAGAATAATATATCTCACACGTGTGTGTAAATGTACAATGTGGATACAAAAGTAAATGAAAATTCCAAAACAAATATATTTTACTACAAATAAAATATAATATGAACATTAGCAATACTGAAAACACATTTTTATTTTGATTGGTAGACCTGCCGTCTGAAAATATTCTGTTAATGGTTAAAAGTTTACTTATTAAAATTTTTGGTTGATCTGATATTTTTAATAGATGTTGAGCAGTAATTGAAAATTATCCACTTCTCTTAATAACATGACGGTTAAAGGTAGAACGTCATTCGATCAGTAAATATGAGGATTTTATTTTGCAATTATCACCTATTTCTATAGAAGTGATTATATCAAAACCAGGTCTATACAAAATTGATATTTATTGGATAATCATAATTTGTGAGATATTCTAGTTGTACAATTCTTTGTTTTGGGAAATTTAAACTTATTCGCAATTATGGAAAGTATTTAAGTTATCAATAAAATGTGAAATGATACAAAGATCGGCATAAGTCAGGCAACACTCTCGAAAAATCGGAATAAGTCCGTCACCGCTCATAAGTTTGGCAACGCTGTCCAAAAAGATCAAAACAAAGCATGTTTGCACTTCATACAGTTGTGTCTGTGTCATGGTAACACGTGCCTCTCGAGTAGACGCATTTTTAGAATGATACAAGTGAACGTTTTAAGAAAAAGTTTTTTTTGTTATGTTGTATCTGCGTATGAACGCGGATTACGAAACTATGTTTACCGAATTTCAAAACTTTCCGAGCTCGCCGCTACGACGACATTATTGAAAATATACCAGAAATTCTTAGAAAGGGGCTCCGTTGCCGACACGTCGCTTTCTGGATAATACCTGAATGTTCATTTTTGAAAATAGATAGGCAGACGAGGAATTTGTTGAGTGGTCCGCACGGTCATGTTACCTGATATCCTGTGTTTCTTCTTGTGTAGTGCCTTATCAATGACCACGTTTCTGCAAAAGGACCACGCACTCTTCCCGACCTCAGCTTGACATGCTTCGCCGGACCTGCCTTTGAGAAACGTTGCCGTGAATACATTGATTAAAATGAGTATCAATTTGAACATTTACAGCAATCATTTTTCGAATCTCTTCTGTAAATCCTCTCAATAAATTAATTTAGGCTCTGCCTTTTTTTCTGTTAATGCAAATTTGTTGCCTGACTTATACCGACCTCTCTATAGGTAACAGCGTTTAGCGAGAAGATATTGTTTGAGTAACATTCAATTGTTGTTAAGAGAATAAATTTAGAAAACACTATATCTTGCCTCGGTGATAATAAACTAATTAAAAAATTCTTATAATCTTTACTAATAACGATTTGTAATTACCAATATCACTATAAAAAATACATTACCTTCTCGGCCTTGTTTTGATAGCCTGACCCTGGTCTACTTACATTCTGTGTAACTTGTATATACTTTTGAATATATAAGTTATTATTCAAATCTTGAATACTGGAGAAATAAAGATTGATAGAATCTAATATAGTTCTCTTTTCTAAGTTTCAAATAACTTTCAAATTTCTTAATAGTAACGAAACAAAATATAAAGAAAATTTTTTCGAAATTATTAGTAAATGAATATATTATGAGCACAATTATCACATAAAATCAATTAACGCAGCAAAATACTTAATAAAGTACCTTTATTATTTAAAAATAGGTATCCATGTGACAAAGAAATCCCTCTCTATTCATTATTATCAACAATTTGTTAACATAAAAGTTTGTATTATTTTCGGCCTCGAAGATACGATTAATTCTCTATTAAAAATTGTAAAAATAACCATAATTAAATAAGTTACGATTCATATAAAGCTTAGATTCTAAGGTCTTTGGTCATTCTTACTGTACTTGATTGATTAAGTCTTAGTATGCACGAGACGTGGATGAAAAAGTTTGTTTTCCAACCTTTTAATGCTAAGTACTAAGCAGTCATCAAACTGCTGAGCTCATTGTCTATTAAATATAACATTGTGTAAGATACCAAAAGAACTGATTCAGATATGAATCTCCTAAATATACATAAATAAACACAGAATACGGAGTGCTGCGAAAACCGTGATGCGGTTATTGATAAAAGCTAATAGAATACTTCAGCACTCAAGCAAGAGAAAGAGCTATAGATAGTAGAGCAAGCAAGTTGTTTCATTTTAGTTGCCATATAAAGTAATAACACATGTCAATATATATAAACATACCTATATCCAGGTCGATTCCGAGTGAATCCAGATTTGCTATTATTTCTTAAGGTGAAATTTTAGTGCTATAAACGAAATTATTTTTATCAAGTGATGTGCAGAAACGATCAATATTCATCAAAAAAATATTGCCGACATTTTACTCAAAATTTTCAACTTCATTTGGGAATTATCAATAAAAAAGACATTAATATTGATATCATAAATAAAAAATTACAGACCTTCCGCAAACTGCGGTAATTCTTCTCGAACACCATAAATCATCAACACTCATGAATTTTCATACACCCGATCACATGCGAAACAGCTACTGGACTTTGTGACCTTCAACAGCTTAGAATAAAACGAGAAATCAGAAGCTGAATAAGAATTGAGTTATAAATACTTTCTCTCACACAAAATCAATAAACGCGTGAAAAACTAATTATCAAAAACAAATATTTACATTAATTAAGTTCAAAGACCCCAACAGTAAATAGTTGTACCAAAATTGGACTAGATTTTATGAAATCAATATAACTACCAGGAAACCGAGATGACCACTGAAGCCAAACTGTTGATGGGACTGGAAATATTAATGATCGTGATTGAGTAAGTAAATCCACTACATCGCATTTTGTAACAGTCACGGACAATCAATATACCTGTACTTATCTGGAGCAATTGGAACAATTAAACAATTTCGTAATAGAGAACCATAAAAGATAATATGATGCGAAAATAATTATTATTATTGAAAAAAAGGTGAAACCAGTCATTCTGTAGGAAATTTGTAAATAAATAATAAAAACTGCAATCCCGAGCAATAATAGGTAAAAATTTATTAATCAAATTGGTAGTCTTTCACCTTTCTATAATTGAAGATTCAAGTTCAATATTTTTGAGGCTCCGAGATCTCATTACTTTTCAAAATTTTCTATTATCTTCAGCACAATCTAAGCCTGTTGAATTTGTATCCATTTTTATTTTTCTAATAGTCCTAATTTATATTTTTTTATTTTATATTCAGCTACGCATTGATTATATGATAAGCTGGTTAATTTGGCTTAAAGTTTTTGTAATATCAATTACTTTTTCTAACTACCCCATTTTAGTGGATAGAAAACATCAGAGAAGTCAAGGATAGTGCTGAAATTGCACCTTCTCAAATTAAATCAATACCTAATGTATATACAATCCAACCCAAACACTTCATGTTCAAAGTATAGTTCTGCAGTTTCACAGAGAGTAGTTTTTGATAGAACGTTTCTATCAAATTCAATTTAAATATTGAATTTTGAATCCCATGAGATCAAAAAGTTTTACAAGCTTCAATAAATCAAAATCACTTAGTGGCTGAATGAATTACATTTAACATAATTTTCACATTTGCGAATAGATGAATTGAGGAACGAAAATTTATAAAGGGTTAGTTGAGTCTCCACCTTTTTAAATTTTCAGTTAAAGTTCACGTTAACAGGCCTATTAATATTAATTAACTTAAGATATAGCACTGAAATTTATTTAATAATCTGGTACCCTTAACAATGTTTTGCGAGAGTTTCAGTGGCTTGTTGAGCATTTAATTCGATTTAATTACATTATTATGAATAATATTATATGACATCAGAACTCGAACAGTAATGATGTCTTAAAAAACATGCCCCATTGAAAAATAGAATCGATGTATCCAAGTTAATAGAAATAGGCATTCTTTAATACAGAGGATAAAAAAGCAAAAAATAACTATCGAAACTCATGCTTATTATCAAAGTGACGCGTCCTATCCAATCCAATTCTATGATTGTGATTTCGTTCTTTCTAAATAATTACCTCGAAATATAAGCATTCATTGTGAGAGTCTCAAACTATGTTAATTGTTTGGAAATTGGCTATAACGGTATGCTGAACAGCTTTCTTAAGAATACCTCAATATATTGTCAAGAATAAGTCAGTCTAAATAGATTATCTAAAAAAATACGATTGATTTATTGAAATATTTAAACTACCTAGTCGTCCTAAATTTGAGTCTTGAGAACATAATATATGATAAATCTTAATCGTTTTTCCAAAATTTTACAAATGGTTTCACCTGTAGTAGCGGAGTTCCTTAAAACTTTCGGTAGAAGTGTCTTCTTAATCGACAGTTGGCATTTTTATAGCAGATTTGGCGATGATAAAATGTTTAGTAAACTGATTTCATTTATTGAACTTTCAACTGTTCAACCGTTAAAATTCGTTGACAGATGTGAGATTAGTTATAATAGGTTTTGTGACACGTCGTATCATTACATTACACAACATATTAAGTTAATCATGGTGGTTATTGAATAGATTTGCTGCTCTAAGTAGACGGCAAACTTATTACAATACTTAAAATTATTTATGACCAATTAATGGAAATAAGCATTTTTTTACAGATATAACTTCAAACTATTTTCAACCATAATATAGGAGCCAAACCTAACTTGTTAACCGAATTATCGCCCAGCAATACTCTCCGATAGTACGTTCAGGTGCTAAAATAAACTTAACTTATACTGAACCTAATAATAATACGACTACAGACATTATACTTATATATGTACACTATAGTGACTTCAAAATTGTATGTGCAAAGATTTTTGAACTACAATCTTGTGACCTTATTAAGCTCTCACTTTAGAATATAATTTAAAAGATAAACATAGGACTTTTCTTGAGCAGGATCGATCAACTATTAACAGGTTCATAATGTTTTGAGAGTCTGAAATTTTTAAAACTGCAACCTGGTCATATATCCAATATAAACACACTATTCCAAGTATCCAATCATTTGATGACGCACAATAATAGTTTTCATTTTTTATTTACATAAGTCGACATTTGTGTTCAAAAATATCAACTGCATGTTCATAGTAACTTGAGCTAGAAATTTAAAAAAGAGCAAACGTTGACAAGACGTCTCGTATAAGTAAAACAATTACTTCGATATATATGACTGACGTGGCCTACTTCCTGGTGCAACTCGACAGAGGCGCACTTATACTTAATCTCAAAATCGCTCCTGAAGATCAAGCGACGACTTCAATCAAGCTACTATCGCACCTAGACTAACATTAGAATCGCAAAATGTATATATATATATATTATAACTATTCTAAGAAATTGACCTTAATAATGTATTCTCACTCCTAGTAATTATCCTCATACTTTCGATGTCCTACAAAAGCTATAATTTATCATATATCTCAAATTCTTGAAAAATGTTGGAAATATATTAATATCTATTCAATGATATGAAAAAGTGAATTATCATTCCAATCAGCAGAAGATTGGAGAAACCAACTGATTTCAACTGCTCTACTTTATATCTTGTTTCTTTTCATAGCATTCGATAAGAGGTAACAAACCTAGTATCACTTTGAACTAGTATAACTATTTTTATCCCAATTCTAAGAGACTCGATTCGGCAGACGAACATTCTTTTATTGAATAAAATAGCGACTTCAGGCATTCTCCTGAGTTAATCCATTTATAGAGGGGGACTCACAAAGAATGTCGGTTTTCAATATTCGCTTTGATTATTACAACACCTCCTTTGGAATCAAAATTTTTCTCTCGTCATGTATCTGAATTAAAACTAATCTGACAATGCAAAGTCTGGATTAAATGCTGGATGTGGTAGCAGTTCAATTCCACTAAGTTATTCGATCTTATTCCGTCTTATTCCAAGGGAACCCGCTTTCGGTTAATTAAACATGAATATTTCTTCAGTAGAACCTAATACATTCGCATAAACTGTCCACTATATACCTCGGAATTAATAACTCCATTATTTGAAATGATACACTAAACCTTCATAATTCCACCAGACACACAACAAGACGACTTTCCGCTCTAATCGATCTCTCTTTGTGACGGGTTCTTTCTGTAACCGTTGATTTTCGATGTCCGGGTTTTTTCTATACATTCAATTTTTATCACAAGTAAAAATGCGTCTAATAAAACCATCATCTTTCGGCAGGGCAGGGAACTGTTTACATACCTATAATCGACGTTTTACTTGCATGTCGGTTAATACGTGAGGCACTATTCGAAAATTTTCATAAATCTTACTTCATGATTTGAATTGGCGATGTATGGAATCTTTAGGAGGTCCAAGGGAAACGGATATTCAGAAAGTGCTGGTACTAGCTTGGTTTTCTACCGCTCTCTTGTAACTTTTTTATTTCACGCAGGTAGACGACCTGAGCGAAAACGATCTTCAAGAGTCAAATATCCACTATTAAAACTATTATACCAACATAGTGCAGTTCGCTAAGTATGCAGTAAGCTGCCACGGCTGCTTTAAACTTTTGATTACAATAATATCTTAACAATACACGAATTGCATATCTATGGCATTCCATACCGCTTATTATAAAAAACCGCTGAGTTGTCAATAAAGAAAGAGAAAATGATCAAAAGTGAGTGAAGCAATTGTAATCTTCATATGATTAGAGACGGATATAAATTAAGACATAGGAATTTTCATGTATGAAAAATTACATATGAGATACCCTCTGTATAGTTATTAAAAGCACAAAATGAATTTTGCTTTCTCGAGTTCCCCAATATCCTCCATCTAATATGCCAATACACGAATGCAATTTAGAAAGTGAAGAAGGGATTGTAGTTGAAAATAAGAAGTACAAATAAAAATTATCTACATCTGAAAGAGTGACAAGAATTCCACTTTTTCAAAGTACTTACTCAACAAATTGACACACTTATCATAGGGCTGCGAAGCTTTTCATTTACAGCGTTGTTTCTGTAAATACACAACTACTAATACATTTTTAGGTTTTAGGTTGTTTGTCGATAAAACCGTAGTACAGACCAAACACAGAAACTGAAGGATTTTTCAATTTAAGCATCAAACATTTTAATTATGAATATAGTAAATTGATCTGTGCGCTTACATGTCACGTTTCTCAATTACTAAATAGTCCTTCTAATACGTAAATAAAAATTTCCGATTATTGTTTATTTGTAATTTTGCAGGGATTTTTCAATTTTCATGAGTACTATAAACTAGCAACCAAACTAATCGAATGGAGAGTCGAGATAGATGGGCGGATATTTTTCTGATATTCTTTAGAAAATAATAGTACTAATATCATGAGTTTTATTGCCTCGTATTTACCTTAAAAGTATCAATGAATCGTGTAAAGTGAAACACCAAATCATCAAATAATCCAGAACTTAATTAGGAGATAATTTCATATGAACCTCTCTAATGACCTGTGAACAAATTATAAAAAATAATGCTGCTAATCACGTTCTTTATATTACTGTCTATCTACTCACCTATTCGCAGTCAATAACTTCTATACAACCAAACGTTTCCACGCATAGTTTTTAATATGATGTAATCTATGATTACCATCTAGAGATCAAGCTAACGTAAATATTTTTTTATGAGTAGTGACCGAATTTACGCATTGCTTATCGGTAATTTTTAGTTATATTAGTATGGGTGAATATCAATAAAAATTAACAATGTTTAAATTGAACACAATTACGAGTAGAATCTGTTATAAACTGCTCTATTATGACAAAGGGTAGAACTAGAAACCGAACATACAGTCCCTAATAGTTCTCGATAATTTTGAAATTTGGACACCAAGACAACGATGTTATACAGAATATTGGCGATTTGCAATGATGAATTCTAAAAAATACTAATTCGAGGATTACTACTTAAGTTTTGAGATATGACAATACTAACGTGGATATGTTTAATCTGATACTACCATAATAAAGTTTGAAATTTATAACGGTGGAAGTATTCAGAACGTGTTGTCATACGACTTGGTTTCAAATAAATTCAAATAATTAAAGCATTCACGTTCTTCAAAAATTGGAATTAAATCAAAAGAATTTTCGTGTGATTATTTTCCTCAACTTTCGACGTAGATTAAACCAACAGCAGTGTGGTTAACTCGCTTCGAATTTTGCTGATGAAGCACCATCTCGCACTTTGCTACAAGTTGAATTTCGGCTGTTGCGCCACAAAACATCGATATTGTTAGTAAACTGATATTGCAAAATCATTATGTGATATACCGCGAGGCTGAAGCATGAGCAGAATTCAATCGCAATGCTTCAATAAACGTATATAAAATCGTTACAGAAGACGAATCATGTATCGACGATCGACTGTATGGTTTTTTCAAGGCGAGTCAAATCTAAGAAAAGTTGTCCTCCCACGAAGCACTTAGAACCAAATGGTCGACTGTTTTATCGGAATAACTGGTCATTCTCGCCACTGTTCCATTAGAGTAACAAGGAACGGTGAATTCTGAGTGGGGCACATTGGTTTGCCATAAGTGTCCGAAAAATTCAATAAAACTAATTGCAGGTGACGAATAATTCCCCCCCCCCACGACAATAAGAGCTCTCACACATCATTTTAAACAAAAATGTTATTGAACAGTTATTCTCTGCTTATAGTGGTATACAAGCCCATTGATTGTCGATAAAATGTCTTCTTATCGAATCATATTATTTTGGAAACCAAACAGCTTGGAAAATACCGCTCAAAATGTCAAATTTAATGCAAATACGTGATTTATGAGTGAATTTTATCGTTCCCCGCCATGATATTTGTGCCTCATTATTCAATTTAAACGAGGTTAAGAAGCTCAAAGCAGAACTGCGAGAGAATTTCTCTTAAAAAACTAGAGTTTTCGTATCATTGAACAACAATCGATTTTCATGTTTTAATTCTATCTACGACTTCCTCCCTCCAAAGTTAGTGATACACTTGTTTTCAATCGACAAAAAACAAAAAAAAAACATATTATATATTTTGAAGGAGAGATTTGAGTATTATATTTCGGAGTGTGACTAAATAAAAAATATTTAGTTTTTTATCCAATTTAAATCCAGTACGATATCAATGTCTTAATTGATTTTGCTAGCTTTTTAAATATTTCTTGTTTTATTGAAGAGTGAATAGGTTTCTTCAGTGGGGTTGCAGGGTTATCTTCTTTCTGTGTATCTAATTTCAAAAGTGTCTGGCCTATATAAATTGCATTACATTCTTAGCAATATTGTATATATTTTTAATTTTATGAAATATAAAATACTATTTTGATTTATTGAAACAATTCAATATTGATACTTAATAATAGTTTTTTAATGGATGAAAAATCAATATCTTGGAAAATAAAATTTGAAATACCCAATTAAAAAGTTAAGATAAAATACAATGATGAGGTTGAAGTGAAAAGTTGTTTGAGCAATATATTTATAGATACACTTATTTGTACAGAAATTCCAGAAGTTAAATAAAGAATATTTCACAGCCTACAGAGTAGAACAATCAGAAACTATGTCATATAAACGAAAAAAAAATACTCACAGATTAAACACCAATATTCGTTTCACTTTTATCTTATCGCTTAAATCAGAAATAAATATTTTTTCCATAAAGTGGTAACATTATTAAAATGATTTGCATGTTGAATCAACAACTATTGATGTTTTCATTGGAATCTTGTATAAATCTAAAATTCAATTCACTACAGGTCAATAACTCCAATTAGACGATTTCGGCTTTTTCATATATGTTTGATTATTCACAATTAACTGTGTCACATCCAATTAATGTTTATTATTATCTCCGTTATGATTGTCAATCGACTTAATATTATAATTACCTTCATCAATATTTAACAATTGCATGCTTTCTTAACGAGTAGAATCAGAAACATAAAATACCTATGATTTACTTATTGCATTCGTATGTTGAGTTAAGACGGAAAAGTCATACAATAATTTATAAATTGACCTGAATGGGTTCAGCCGGACTATGATAATTTTTTTCCGGTGATGATTAAATATTTGTAAATAAAACGATAATAGTCTTATGCAGTTTATCTTAACCTTGAGAAAATAATGAAAATATGTTTTTATTTGCAAATTTGTATTTTACTGATGTTCTTGTTGTACATATAAAAGTTCAATCATGATTATTAATTTTCAGAGAAAATATATACTCCACATGGAATAGATGAAAATCATCAGAAAACGCATTTTGTCTACCAGATGAAAGATTTGTTAGAAGATATAAATTTCACCCACAAAAACTATAATAGAAGAAAAATAATTCGCTATATTCATTTCGTATCATTTCTGAATTATTTCTCTTATATTCTTAAAAAATAACTTTTGATAGCCCTCATTAATAAACTTGCTGTATTTTGTAACACTTCAATACTCAAATGAGATTAAGACAGACGATATCTGAATATATTTTCGACATATTTCCTACCAAATAACGTTCTTGGCATGGAACAAAGTCGGAAGCAAATCTGTGGATATTCTTAACTATAGTTCATACAGTCATAAATTTGATTATGTTATTGTTCCAAATAATGTTCAGGATTGTTGGAATAAAATGGTGACGTTAATAAATCTGAATGGTTTCAAACGAATATTGCTGATGATATTATAACAATATTAAGATTAGAGTCTTGCCACGAACATTTTTTGATTAGATAGTCCTGTTAAGAAAAAATGAAAAAATCAAATTTGTATAAGATAGTAATCGTCTATCGTGATTCACTGCTTGGATTGCAACCTCGATTTTATATCGTTTCAAATATCAGTTATCATATATTTTATTACTAAAGGGTTGCATATTATACAGAGTGAGTTTTATATATGGAGCTCCCCAATTATCTCGGAAACGGCTTGTACGATTTTTATAAATTTTTGTGTACGGCCGGTATTATGGTGGTATCTACATTGTTGTCAGATCTTTCTTTTTCCGGACAAATAATGGACTTTGTTATTTCAAATGGATCAGCATATATATTTTGTGTATTTAGAAATACTAATTATTTTTCACGTAATATTCTCTATACCTAAATGCTATAACTTCGGAGTTATAGCATCTACAGTATCTCCACCAAAGTTACAATAAATATTGTACATTTAGATGGCTACGATTGAGTAAACTCGTTTAATTTCAATATTCTTTAATAATTTATGTGCTAATAAAAATCTCGTAACAAGGTATAGTGTCAATAAGTTAGTAAAAAGTTTAACGAAACTGTGCTGTAAAATATTTATCCAAATCAGAGCACAGAAAACTTATAACAACTGAATAAAAATCTTTAAATTTTTGTGTCATGTTACTAGTAAATCCACATTTGTGAAGTAGAAAAATTACAAATTTCACAAAACATACATTAAGGGCGATTACAGCAGATACTCAAAAGGTTGTTCATTTACTTCAATACAATAAGCCAGGCGCTTTTAAAACTTTGCAGTACATTCTGAAAAATCCCTGACTGTACAATTCTTCTTATCTATGAGGTAATCCCGTCTTTTAATTCCTGAATATTGGCAGGTTTTGTTTTATAAACGATGTTTTTTAAGTGACCTCACAGGAAATAGTATAAAGGATTCATGTCGGGTGATCGAGGAGGCCATTCAATAGAACCACGCCTTCCAATCCATCTTCTGGGAAACACATTATTTAGGTATTGCCTATCCACACACGCAACGTGATAGGGGGTACCATCTTTTTGTAGCCAAATTGTCGTTTAGGATATTGTAATTGTCGGAAAATTTCTAATAATGAAGTTTCTTAGAATGTAATTGAAAATAGTTATTTGGATTTGGAAATATCCGAGCTAACTCAGGTAAAATACTATTTCCCAATAAATCTAAATACACCGAACCATTTAAGTTACCCTCAATGAACAGGGAACAATGATTATTTCAGCCCATACATTCAGTTTTTTGGTTATATATTGAGTGTGGGATTCGCGCATCCAACGAGGATTGTTATGCGACCAGTATATTTTGATTTAATTTTTCCATCATTAGGTCTGCAAACTCAGGGTAATCCATTTGAAATAACAAAGTTCCTTATTTTTCCGGAAAATAGAAAAATCTGACAACAATGCAAATACCACCATAACACCGGCCGTATCACAAAAATTTCTAAAAATCGTACAAGCCATTTCCAAGATAACTGAGGCGTTCCATACATAAAACTCACTCTGTAGAAGTCTGCAGGTGAAAATGAATTTTCCGATTTTTAGAAATAGCATAATTCTGAACTCGAAGTCCTCATCAATTGTCTTCGGTAGTTTTCGCTTATATTATATTATAATGAATACTTGTTCTAATTTTGGTCACGAATATTTAAAAAGCGTGTTTGATAACGTTCACAAATATTCTTTATTTTTTATAATACTGTAATAATAATAATTCGTAAGTTATTAATGTTTTCACTGCCAATAATCTGTGATATTCTGAGATGTCAAAACACTGGGCTGAAAAATTATAGGGATGCAACTGCTATTTCAATTTCTGGCGTAAAATAAAGGGATACTGAATAAGCAACTTTTGATCAAATTAGACATTGAACAATCCGTCATTGAATAATACCATAACCGACTTTACAATACGGAATACTAAAACAAATTAGATAACCTCTTGGTATAGTCATAAACATATTGGTGTGGGGAAGATGAACTTTATTCATAACATCTCATAATAATAAGTGTGAACAACATTAATAAAATTCTTTCTCAAAGTGACAAATAAGTGTATATTTCTGATAAATTAAATTAAATAGTATTTAAACATTTTAAATATTATCAATTCATTAAAAATATACTACAACTTTTGATATTCTGTTGAATATCAAAGTATCAGAAATATTTAAGTGTTGAATGTTTGCGCCGATAATTATCAAAATAATTGACTTTACCAATAACTTGAAAGAACTTTCCTCTGAACGAACGACAGTTTATAGACATTTAAAAATAATTTAAAGAACAATTGTTTAAGATAGAAGGTATAAAGTTTAAATTAACGAACTTTTTGTCTATCAACATATGGGAACAGAAGTTTACAAGTAAATAAATGCAAAACAGTTGCAGCATTCGCAGAATACATATACGAGATGGTGATTAGATTTTAATCCAAGAAAAATTACAGAAAAAGTACAACACCATTTCACCTACTCAATTCTGGTCTGCTCATGTAATATTTACAAAAAAAAAAATAATGTACGAGGATGGTCACAGGAGTACCTATTCCAACAAAGAAAATCAAAAATTTCAGGAAAAAATGTATTTATTTCTCGACGTAATCTCCGTTTAGGTCCCCACAATTTTCCCAGCAATGTTCAAAAGTTCGATACCCTTTTTATAATAAGAATCGTCAAGCTCCTCAAAATAGCCATTAACTACCGACATCACTTCTTCGTTGTTGGAAAATCTTTGACCGCCGAGCCGTTTTCCAAATCTGGGAGCAGAAAATAATCCGAGAGGACTAAATCTGGCTAGGGTGCATGAGTTAGCGATTCAAGCTTCTATTCATTAATTTTGGCCATTCCAATAACGAATGTGTGAGCTGGTGCATGGTCTTGATGGAATAACACTTTCTTCTTAGTCAAATGCGGTCGTTTTTGCTTGATTTCTTTGCTCAAACGTTGCAAAAAGTTCGTATAATACTCACCTTTTTTCCTTTTTTAAGATAGTTAATTAAAATTATCCCAAGCGCATCCCAAAAAACTGAAGCCATTAGTGTGCCTGCTGATGAAAAGGTTTTTGCCTCTTTTGGAGCCGGTTCTCCCCTTTCAGTCCATTGTTTTGATTGTTCTATTGTTTCGGGTGTGAAGTGATAGACTCACGTTCCATCCATGGGTATGGAACGACGCAAAAATGCGACTTTATTTCTGTGAACATTGCCAAACACGCTGTTTTTGTTCCATTGTGAGAAAAAGGGGTACCCATTTTGCGCATAGCATTTCAGTTAATATGGAATGTACCTCACTTTTTGATATGCCTACTATGGTTGGTATCTCACGTTGGTATCTATTGTATTCAACATTTCTGAAGTCGTCCCCGCATTTGGTCGACCACTGCGATGCTGGTTTTCGCAAGTCGTTTACAACTTTTTCCACGTTTACAAATTCACTGAAAATGTTCACTCTTCATAGCTACCAAAAAAATTCTAAACAACGTGGCGTCTTCAAACTTGAAACATATGCTGTATAGATGGTGTACTTTTTCAAGCAAATATCGCCATCTCTAGGTCAGGCCAGGTATTACTGAGACCATCCTCGTAGATCTCGATATTCATATCATAGAAAAATAATCAGAATTTAATAAATTATTTGCAGAAGGTATGAGTCCATTTTTATTGGTATTTGAAATAGACGAAACCATAAAAATCGGTCAAGAACGGATGAATAAGTATATTGTCAAGATCACAAATGATGATGTTAGTTACTCAATTGAAATATATTAAAGTCTGAAACGCTATACTGGACGAACTTGAAATTGGTCAACATAGGAAAAGACTTGGAAAAATTAGAGAAACATTGGAAAAAGATGAAGGTAAAATTGGACAAAATGATGGAGATATCAAGAATTGGAAAAAGTTAGTAATCTCATCATCCTTTTCTAAATAGAATATATATACATAAGTAGGTTTGTTTCAAAATATCCTACGTTTCAAAAACCATTGAATATTTTTTCACTGCTCCAGTAGCCCACGGAAACTGAAGTCGAGTATTTAATGCAAAATGTATCACACCCAAAGACAGAATAATTTACATGTACGTTTATACATTATTCTTTTAAATTGTTTGCTTTCAATTCTCTTTTTTTATTCAACTAATTCATTTTAAACTTTGTTTATTAATACTTGACATATCAGTGAAGGTTAAATGAAAGCATAGATATGCTATAAATAATTAAACCTTACAACTGTTGGAATGAACTCTTATAGATGTGCATAAATCGTTTACATATTTTGGAAATATATCGCTAATCCAATTACTACAGTAACAATCGGAGACAATATTTCATTGCACTGAGCACTTTAGAGTACTTTATAATTCTTAAATCTGTGGTCTATATTAGTAGATCAAATAAGTCAGTATGTAGGATACACTTGATACTTTTTTGAAAACTGAAGTATTCTATGGTTTTGTTTATTGCCCAATTCATATTTATTTGGTTTTGCATGTTATCCAAAGGATAGGAGTGAACGTCTTGTAATATCTATTTTGTATAGAACTCAGTTCTCCCAATAATGTTTGATATAAGTCTGTGTAGCTCAGCTGATATTGGCTGCTTGAGTTACTTTCTTGCGCTTTGGTTTTCTACCAATCAAAAAATATCCAAATATAGTGCTTCTATCTTTTCAACTGATTCAATAAAAATCACTAAAAAAGCTTCCAAAAGTAGAAAATTAATTTGTTTTGTAATATGAAATAAGTATACAGTTTTTATATGTATGCCTTTCACTCACTCACATTCATAAGAGAGCATATAGTTTTTATTTATTTATGGACAACAATATTCATAAAATAATCGGGAATGAATACATGTAGTAGAAAAATATGATACATAAGAACAGCAAAAAATAATGAAGAAACAAAGTTCGTATCATATATTATACAGATAGAGATTTTGATTACCAACAACATTATATGTTATAACGTGCATTTATGTGCAGTAATAAATATAAAACAATATATTGAGTAAGCATTTCACAAAGTGGCCCATGATTACCGATTACATTGTATCACATTGTCCGTTTAGAATTGTAGTAAACTCTTGATGCACTCTATAGACGGTTTGGTAAAAAAATATAGCAGGGTTTAACTAATAACGGTAAACGATCTGGAGATCTTGATTACCACCCATTGAATCAATGAATTATATCCTAGTACATATTTTTACAGAAATATTAGAGTAATCTGTGGTACCAAAAAGACCTCGACAGACAAGCGACTATAGTGTCACAATCATGGTTATCGGACATCACTCAATTATACTTCTTTGTGGTTCACCTCACGAAATTATGAAATAATAAATACAGCAATGTACTCTGACGAAAAATTATAATAAAATAATAAATATATAAAATTTCACAATAACAGACTCAGACTCGATATTTCTACTTGTTAATCTTAATAATTCAATTTATTTTACAAAATTATAGCTACAAAATCATTAACAGTTTTTTTGTAATTGAAAATAATTCGCAAATAATTTTTATTCTTATATAAAGAAAAAGACGAAAACCATAAAATTGGAACTGGAAACCTTTATTTCAATCTTTTGACCGCTTTCGATCTATTGGGTTCTATTCAGGACGAAGTTTGCAATTACAATTGCGAGCCATAAATAAAGAGGTTAATCGGCGTTACGTTTTTTGGAGGAAGAACGTTCAAGCCTCTATTTAAGAATTGGTAGTGCACATTATTATTAAAAAAATCAGCCATGTTTGAACAGGGAAATATTCATTTGAAAATGATGACAAAACCTTTGGACAACTCAGATATCTAGAAAAATTGTCTTATTAAGAAATAAGAAAGTGAATGACTACAGGGAAATTGGAAAGCAAATAATAATAAGAGGCAACGATGTTGGTTGACGGTTTACATAGAAATTCAATTTTTTTATAATTTATTATTTCCATTTTACTTAATCTAAATTATACTGAACTTTCTTCTGAATCAATAGTCCGTTTACGGTAATTTTGTCCAATACATTTTTTCAATCCAGATTTCCATCCAACTTTTCTTCTTCCTCTAGTTATTTATTCACAACTTATGCCGATTTATCTCTTCTACTTTGAATTTTTTTTCTTTCAAACAATCTATATAATCTTTTCACGTAATTTTACTGATAAATTATCTTGATTTTAGGTCTCTATCTTTCAGATTTTGAAAAAACAAATCCCATAAAGGAATCTATGAAATTTATCTTCACCCTTAACCACCCAATTCATAAAAATTTAATGTCATTCATAATCGAACGAATAAATATTCAACATCATTTATAACGACCTAACCTAATTCAACCTTTAAGAATTGAATGGCATCATCTAACCAATGAAAATTAACAACAATTTCTGTAACAACCAGAATGAATAAGCTTAATATGTCTATCAAGTGTGAATTTGAATATTGATTGGATGAATTTAATGATTTTCAAGAGAAATAACAAAATTTAGACCACCGCAATTCTCAACTAATTAATGTTAGTAATTTTTATTGTTGTTAAACTTTTATAGATATTTTCAAATTGATGAATAAACAGGTATTCGGAAGCTTCGAAATATATTAGAATTAGTACATTTTGGTGTTTTATTTTGCCACAATCCCACTACGATAACTCATAAGCTTGCTGTAAAAGCCTTTATTCTTATCCACATGCAAATATAAGCTACTTCCAAACCATCTCAAGAACTTGTATGTATTTAAAAATTCTCTTTTTCTTGTATTTGTAGTTGTAGTAGAAATGGTTCACATACTACGAACTACGAATAATTTAACTGATGGCCACTACATATTTTTTAAATGTAGCAACTAAGGAAAAATAATTTTTTGTGGTTAAAACAAAATTTTATTTTGATGTTCATATTGTGCGTGATTTATTGATTAATATAATTATGTAGGTAAATTGTCAATGCCAAATCATATTTTGAAAAGACCGAAATAGATCGACCGAAACGTCAATTTTCATCAGTTTTTTGAAACTAATTCCTATCAAAAGAGAACTTAAGCAACACGATTTATGAAGAAAAACATATAAAATGTCTTAGAAATAGAACCCATAGAGTTCTACATAATATAGCAATAATTCTTTTCTTTAATTAATAAACTGAAAACTAGTTTCTGTCGAGTGGAACATAAACAAAATAATAATGACGATTCTATTGACATTTTTGACACTCATAATTTATTGTTTCAATTCAAATATTTTAATGCCGATCATTCGAGAACAATTCATTCAAACATGTTTCCTGTATTCAAAAGAATAGGAGAAAATATATATTCTATTTCTGTAACACTTATATATATTCTTAAAGTTTACAATCAATTACGTATGTTAAACATCTATTAAAGATTTGAGTACTGTGTCATATATATTTTTCTTTCAAATTGGTCCTTAGGTCCACCATCATGCTCGTAGAGATGACATTCTATTAAATAATAGTAATAAGTGCAACAACTGAATATTGAATTGTAACAAAAAGGTAAAAGTTTTTCTATAAACAGATTTCACACGACTAAAAATCAATCTATTTTATGTTTAGATGAAATATAGGTTGCAAATTTGTATGAAATAATAAATTATAGATTTGTGAAGCAGTTTTTCGAAAAATATATACCACACTATTATTTTTATAGATACAGTTGACACAGGGTACTAATTCGTTTCCGACTTTCAATTTCACTTTCTTGTTATTAAGATGGTTTTCAGTTGATGCAGTTTTCCCGCGCCCTGATTTGGATAAATCTTTTACTGAACCAGTTTCGTTAAACTCTTTTATTAATTTACTGACTGTAGATTTTGTTACGGGATTTCTGCTAGGATATAGGTTGTTAAAGATATTACACGTTTCTTGTAAATATATTATTTTAACTACGACGTAGATAACGCAAATGTAGCTATAACTCCGAAATTGTAGCATTTAGGCATAGGGAACATTACATAAAAAATAATAAGTATTTCTCAAGTAACAAAGTTCATTATTTTTTCGAAAAAAAGAAAGATCTGACAACAATGTAGATACCACCATAATACCGGCCGAATAACAAGACAGAGATCATTGAGTCGTTCCACTCTGTATATTTTATCTCATGTCCTAGTAAGCCGCGCCTCTCCCTACAACACTATCAGTTTGGATTAAGGAGTGTAGAGGTATCAAGAA
Organism: Diorhabda carinulata; assembly: GCF_026250575.1. Lineage (NCBI taxonomy): Eukaryota > Metazoa > Arthropoda > Insecta > Coleoptera > Chrysomelidae > Diorhabda > Diorhabda carinulata. The sequence goes on along the minus strand of NC_079460.1, from coordinate 8,252,752 downwards.
GTGGAAAGATTTTAAAAAGAGTTCCAAAAATTAGGGTAGAATAGGGTAGTAAATTAAAATCTTATTTGAAAGTCACAACTATATTAACAAAACTATTAATATACAAATTCAGTCGAAAATTGTAAGTAAAATATACAATACAGAGGTCGGCATAAGTCAGACAACGATCTCGAAAAATTTGGTGTGTGTGCCTGGGATTTATGGATCCTAACCCAGAACAAGATTTTGATCGTTAGTTATTTTGTGATATTCATTGTAAACCAATATAAATATAAATTTTTAACATTCTTAATGGGAAATCCCATAACTATGGACGATTACGTAGACGCCTCAAACAGCCTCGTTAACCCTCTGGAACGAATTATTCATGGGGAACCACACCGCGATAATCAAAGAAAACGTTAAGCATTACATTGATTTTCAACCGTAATTTTTGGATCTTTGTTCGGTCAAGTAGTCTGGACTTTTATTTAATACAATATTTGTAAATTTTGGACGAGAAATCAGGATTGGTAAGATTTTTATTCATATTACATAATTATATTTAAAAGTTGCTATAATATAATAGTCGGGATTGTGTTAGTTTGAATAATTTGTTTCAAATTTCTATTATTATATTCTGCATGTACGTGTTAAAAGCCACTATACTTAACTAGGTAAAGGTTGATAACTTCTCAACAGGTGCTTACTTTACACTTTTAATAAATACGATAACGATGTCATACGAAAAATTTATCTTATTGACGTTTGAAAATAATAGGCTCTTCTGATACATCTATCCTATGTTTCCCCTTGTCGTTCGAATTGTAACAACTTTTTCATTGATATATTCGCGTTTGTATATAAATAGATATGTTTCCTGGCATCGCACATACTTTGGTCAATTATTGGCTTGTGTAGTGTACTCGTACTTATGCTAACGTAGAAGTAATCATTTACAATACAAATATTTCTGATACTCTAAAACTATTACGTACGATATTTTCTATCATTCATCATTCTACCAAAGATTATTTGTTTGAATTTCAATAATAACCTCAAAACAAGATTTACATTACCCCAGGCTTATATAAACGCACGAAAATGTTAAAAAAACTGACAAGTTCGAGTCGGACTCGCCCATCGAGAGTATGTACAAATTTCATACACTTAGAAAAAAGTAGACATTAATTTTTTTTAATTTTTTTTCCCAAGTATTTCGCATCAACCATGTTGGTTACCTATAGCGATGGATTTGGTATTATAATCACAAAATGTTAATTAAAAACGTATTTAACAGATACTTATAGATATTCACATCTCAATTTTTTCCTAGTAGAATTTTCATGATGTCATTTGAAAAATTACATTTTTGTCTAGTATATAGTATATGTCTCAAAGTATGTTATCGGTTACAATTTGCACCCATAGGTTTGTTACTTCTACATAGTAAATATTCGTGCGTAATTTTAGTGTGACCTATTCTTAGTCTAGTTACTATTACTCGTTTTGGGCGATGACTGCATATTCGCGGCCACTGTTCAACACTTTTCTTTATTTGTTTTATTTTTTGAAATGATCTTTTCTACTCAGATTGCCACTGAAGATTAATTTTCATTTCGATATATGCTTTCACGTCACTATATACCGCACTATTTATTATATGTACATGACTGCAAACCGTAGCGTCTTTTGCGTGTTTGTCAGCATCTTCATTTCCTTGTATTCCTTGAGGGCACCCACAAAAATCTGACATTTAAGTTGTTGTGTACTAAATACAATAGTTTCTTGATTTGTAGTTCAAGAGGAGGGTTGTTGGCATAGATATTTTTTAAGAAGCTCAAGGCATTGAAGGAGTCTGTTATATTCACAGTTTTTTATATTGATTGAATTTCAATCAAAGCTTGTAGGATAGCATATATTTTCAAGGGAGTTTCAAGGGAGGTTTATGAAAGGTGATAATAGCAGCTTCAACTCCATTAGGGGATTTGAATGCATCAGTGTATATTTTATGGAAGTTAGAATACACGGTCAGTTTCGAGTTAAACTTCTGATATATTATGGAGGCTGGCATTTCTGCCTTGTTAAAGATATTCAAACTTCTGTCAATAAAAAAGTAAAAAGTTTGTTTGTCATTCTTGGTCTCATATATCATGAAATTAATGGAAAATTTGTTTAAACCCGTGAAAATTAAGACTTTTCATACGATACACCACATGATATGCTCAATTTGATGTAGAACTTTTGGATTTTTAGATTCTTCTTGAAGTATAATTCGCTATTACTTATCAAATATCGTAGTTCTAGCTCAATGGATTCCGCTGAGAGTGTCTAAATATAAATTATTTGCAGCAGTAATGGACGTATCTTTTTTTACGTTAATTCAGATTTTTCCACATCTCCAATGAACACTTGATTATACATACACATTTCAAGTTGATCTTCCACGCGTTCTCGAGATAAAGGGTTTCGAGGCACTATTGGCAAAAAATGATCCTATCATTGTTTCATTCTATCCTTTCAAGGTATAAAACTCTATGATTAGATTTATTCAAGAGGAATACCGGAAATTAATTTATATTTTGAAAAAACATCAAAATCATTGAAGGTCGAATCAAAGAAATCTCCAATTAGAAATAGAAACAAAATTATTGGAATAAAAGTAGAACAAATCTGTGATTTGAAAACGTATTGAACACAAACTTTTTTCTAGCATTACAAACTAGCCTCAATAAGTGCCCTTAATTATGTAATAAGTTGATTGCAATTGATTATTGACTGTGGTTACCTCATACATTGTATGCAGAAATGAATATCTGCTCAAGGTCTCCAAACTATTTTTTTTTTAATTTTCAGACCATATGAACCTCATATGAACTGTAATATTGAGAATTTTCAAATCAACGAAAAATATTTCATCTCGTTCTAGCTAGTATCCACTTTCCATGGTTGATACAAATAAGGCAATATTAATATGAATCACAGTTCAAATCAAGTGACACTATGCACCTAATAAATACAGCCGGTAGTAATTATGTGTTTAATCAAATTTGCATGAACGCATTCCAATTATTTGTCATAGTAAGCGAATATTAAATTGTATTAATCTAAGAAAATAATAATTAATAGTAGTTTATCAGTATTGCTTGAAGCTATTACTATTTAAAGTAATAAAAGAATGCCCTTTTACTTTTTACTAGACTGAAACCGATTGAGTAAATATTTAATGATTTTATTATATTTAGTTAAAAGTATCTCAGAAAAAACTATTATGTTAAATTATCCGTGATTGCATTAAAATTTATACATTTATACAATACACGCTATAAATTTTATTGTTTAGATTTTTTTATCATTGACTTCTTTCTCGTTCAAATTTATGTGATCTAGAAAATCTCTTTTTCTTGTATTTTATTCCGTTTTTTTATATTTTTGATTGTATGTTTTTTTTGATGTCTCAATCAATAAGCTTTATATTTCTACCAAGCGTCAATTTGAATACTAATTTTTGAATTTGAATAATTTCAAAATTTTTTTAGAAGAAAATTGCAATTATAAACTAATTAATTCACTGATGATGAATACATAAGTATTCGAAATATAGGATATATATTGGAAATTGTACACTTTGGTGTTTAATTTTACTACAATCCTACTACGAAATCGTTCATAAACTAGCTGGCAAAGAATTCGTTTCGATTCATATCCTTTAATTTCTTATTTCTTAGACATTTTGATATGTTCCTAAATCGTCTTGATTTTGGGGATCTTTTATAAAAAAAAACTTAATTCTAAATCAAGACGATTTAGATATATGTGGCAATCGAAGCAAATCATTATTCATAATCTAACCACTAACAATTCACTGTTATTTATAATGACTTAACAGAAGTTATCTTAAAATGTAAGTATTAAAAAGCAATTTAAATATCAACAAGAATCAACAAACCACATATTTTTGTCACGTGTCATTTTGAATATCGATTTCTGAATAGTATGAATTTAATACTTTTCAAAATAAAAAAAATTAAGACACCTCAATTCTTAATTCATTATTTTTAATATTTTTATATATAACAGTTTCACATCGTACATTAACCGATGATGAATAAATAAGTATTCGAAAGCTTGGAATATATATTAAAAATATTACAGAATATAAATTAAAACGAGTACAGGGAACAAAAATTCGTATTCGTAAAATTGTCCAACAGAAAATTAAGTCTTTTAATTAACCATTTAGGGGTGTATGTTTAAAAGAGTTTACATAGAGCAGAATTGTATCAGCTTTAGACAATGATGTATATAGCTCCTAAATACCCTGTATATACATTTTCTTGATAAATGTTCTAGTTTTATACATATTTTAAAAAATCATTTTTTTTTCAAAAATCGTTTTGGGCCAGTTCTTCTATATTTTATTATTATCATTATTTTCTTATTTTCAGTGGTTGATTACGAATGATTTATTAACGTCTTATATGATTTTTCATTTATCGATTATTTCTTCTCGAAAGTAATACTTGTAATTCCTAATTATGAGCATTATTTTTTGGTATCGTTAAGGTAGTTCCACTTATTGGACTGTAAAGTAACTCTAATACGAGTATAAATATGTGAAGAAGAATAGTATTTTGCGAATCCATATTTCGTAGATTCAATGTTATCTGTAGTGTTTTGTCAAACATCTGTTTCAGAGATGAATGCCCATTTTTTCAATGGCAATGTTGATATATGAAATTCTCACTACTGGATATAAACAAAGCTGTATATTTTTCGACTTCGAGGAGATACAAAATTCATGTAAGAAGTTATTGTTTGAGCTTCTATTCTTAGAATTGTCTTCAAAAGTCCTTAATTTTTTTAAGAAAACTTGATTTACAAGTTGTGCCCTAATATTATCCATTTCTCTCATAACTCACGAGCTGTAAACTCAAAATTGTCCAAACCGCTAGCTATTTTTTTTAAAATTGAGTATAAAGACATCGTTAACGCTCCAATGCAAAATTCAAAAAGCTATTTTACCATGAGTATAATTTAAAAAAAATGGTTACTTCTTTGAAGATAATTTAGTTATTTGCATAACTTCCTATTTATCAAATATTGACGATATAAGTTGATGGAACTTAATTCAATTATAAATATTAACATTTACTTTTATTTCTACAATTTTATACTTCACTGCTTCTTGTAGATAAAAATAGGGTTAAAGAAAACCGAAAAATATATATTTAAACATTTAGGCAAATTTCCAAATACTTTTTTAAATATACTTTTTTCCACATTTCAGCAACTGACTAATAAAAAAGTGATCGGATTGAATTATACCTTCTGTTCTAGTTTGAACAATTATCTAGGAAGTAAGATTATTACCGATAGTTCTTGAAATAAATAAATAAATGAAATAAAATAAATTCAATATTCACATTTATCGTCGGTGAGCTGTGATATGATAACTTCTAAATAGAAGTTTATTAATTTAAAAAGCCCATTAATTTAGGATCAGCGGAAGTTTTAAACATTGCTGACACAGTTAATGCTATTTCCCTATAAACACTGAAAGTAAAATGATTCTGAGAACCGGTGTAATTTAACGGTTTAATTTCAAATTCCTTTGGCAATGATAATAATTATAATGAAGACAAACATGACATTATTTATTTCCTACTGCTTTAAACATATTAGCATAATTTATACAGATTCTTTACGAACGAAAAATTTTGTTGATAAAAACGCATACAAATTTCAAGTTTGGGTTAGAATTTTCTCATCTTTCGAATGTGAACAGTTATTTCGTTAGATTTCATACAATATTACTCCAAATCCATAATAAAAAAATTTTCTGGTGAGAGTAATTCTTTCCCATTCACGTTAAAAATTTCGCTTGCACAACGGGGTATACTTTTAAATATAAGATTGACAAATTGCACATCAACTTGCACTTTACACCGAGGCGATATAAAAATGTTGTGAAATGGAGAAACTATGTTTTGTCTGTTGATAAACAGGTGAAAATAATTAAAATAAAAGAAGTATTGGAAGAAAATTCTTTTTTTTTTACTACGAAATAATTTTATATAGATAATTTAAAATCCGATATATTGTTGACACAATATTTTTTTTTGTTTATAAAATTCCATATAAGTATTAACGTTAACAAATATCTATTCTTTTGAAAAAATCTAAAACCGCTATATATGATTTCATATATATTATTTAGAAATTTTTAGTGATATTTTTTTTGTAGAATTTTTATAATTTCAGAAATAGATGAATAGAGTGAAAATTACGAGTTAATTCTGAATTGATAAATTTTTATTCTGCAAATATTCTAGTGAATATTTGATCTGGGAGTTGAAAAATAATTACTATTTCATATGTAATTTGTTGTTAATTGCAGAAAATATCTATTCAATTTTTCGCAAATGTGAATAATTTAAGAATTGAATAAATAAGAGTGGAGTGATTATTTCATATATATTCAACTGGCAAAATAAAAAAAATAATATTAGAAATATTTGGGACTCACAATAAGCACTGGTGTCGTCAGTGGTGCCATTCACAGTTCCGTCAGGTAGGATTTGTAAATGTCTATTCTTAATAAACATTTGTATTTTTCTGGCAGTGCCAGTGACGTGAGAGAGATTGGTGCTCCTTTCGCTGCGGGCCGCCTGATCCTCCAGCGATGAGTCTTCAGATGAAGCTGAAGCTGAATTATCTGGTCGAAAAGGTTTAAAGTTGGTGTTAGGATCAGCAGCTGGAGCGGCGTACATGAAACCACAAATTGAAGCAGCTAGCAGTCCCAGAAGCAGCGTCTTCACCATGACTGGGACATAGTGTCGCACTGTTTGCTCACTGTCACTGCCGGCCCCGGTGCCGACCGTGGATCCTTAGCACCGCCACAACACACGTTGACGTTATCATGATCTCTCTAATACATGCGTGCTACTTGTTCGACGGTCGCGAACACACTACTAAAACTAATACTGAACTGAACCCAACAGACAATGCCGTGTGTATGTGCCGATACGATACTGGCGCGATCTCTCTATACCGATGCCGTCGTAGTCGTATGCCGGCCTATGCCCGATGATGCTTTGGCTTTAGCCGTGCTTCGGATCTGCTTTACTTTCCTGCTGGCAGCCGCCGAGACGCCTTAAGACGTCCCTATTCTTACACCTTAGATGACGACGGCGACAGCTCGCGGTCACCGAATATCTCGTGTACACATTTTCCCCACTTCCATGATGCCAAAACGTCGAACGTGATGATTATGAATTCTTTTCTTATTAAACCGATTAATATTCATCGTAAAAAATTATTTCGCGAGAACTACTGACTAGAAAAGTTTGCGTCAGTTATTCCTATTATATACATAGTATCATTTTCATTTAATCCATTTTATTAATTGAGAGATTGCGATGTGATATAATTCACGTAGACATGCATAAAATACTCCATGCTATATTTAAAGGAGTATTTATTATTCATATTTAATCTTATTTGAATCAATAAAAATGAATTTGATTTTCTTAATTAATTAATGGGAACGCATTATTATAAAAGTCTTCATTTATACAGAGTCTGAAATTTTTAATTTATAAAGATAACTTACTTTTAAATCGTTGGCTCTTCTTCGAACGAAAAACGATAGGTACTAGTGATATTTGTGTTTATATTATAATATGATATACCATTACTTTCGAAATTTTTATGCATAAAAAAATTTAAAAAAACATGTGTACGTAAATTTGCCTAACGTTGTAAAGTGGACAAGAAGAAAATCAAATACAGAAATATGAAATATTTGATATTTTCATTCAAATTAAATAAGATCAGAACAGTATGATAGTAAACACAGAGCGTGAATATTAGAAATATTATTAAGTTATAAATACAGATATGAAAGTTTTTATTATTATTATTATTATGCATCTCTTAGAAGCACTGACTGATTTATTTTTTCAGATTATTCTTTGTTTGTAAGTATGTATTGTTTGCATCTAAGTATGGTATTTCTAATCATTTCTCTACTCGATTTGTTTCCTAGTTTTATTGTGAACCTAGTAGTGTTACAGTTAATTTAGTTATTATTGTTTTTTGTGAACTTTGCCTTCTTCGTTTCACACCGCTCTACACTAATCTCGCACTTTTGGAATTTTTCTTTTATCTTTTTTCCCTCTTCTAATATCACTAAATATTGATCTTTTTTTGCGTCTCTTCTGATTAAAGATTATTTTTTTTGTGAAAACAAATAAAAATTTGAGATTTCCTCATATTTTTCTCTCAATCAAACTATGACTTGACACTGAAAATTTGCATATTTATATATCATGATAAAAATAAAATCATAATAAAAATCTGTTTTCACATGAAAAAATTAATTCCTCATTAGTTTTCACATCTCAAAAATATTGCATTAAAATTTACAAGATAGAGTTATAAATTTTACTTAAATAATTTAGGTATTTTTTATCATTGATAGCTTTCTCGTTCTTATGTATGTTAACCATTGCAATAAATTCTCTTTTGAATTTATTTTTTTTTATATATCATGGTTCGTTAATGGAGTTTTATTTTTTATCGTATATATGACCTTTTAGTCTATTTTCTAACTACTGAGATGTCTGCCCTATCTAGACAGCGTCATAATCAGAACAAGTACTTGATATATATTTTATTTATGACTTATACTAATATCATATTCATAAAATTTGATAGTTGTTGGAAAAGTCTTGTACATGTGGCAAGGAAAAATGTTTTATGTTTTTGGCCTGTTTTGTTACTTATTTGATTATGTTTATCATTTTTTCCTGATAATCATTTTCATTCAATGCTTTTTAATAGCTAAGAATCTAAATTCAGGATCTGACAGTTGGATAGATCTGTCAACCAAATTATTATCACTGATTTTTTTTTGTGACAGGATGACACGAATTGAAGTTTAAATATCTTGAGGACAAAGTTGGTTTCGTATACTATTCTGTTCTTATGTTATTGTTAATTTTATATAATGTGACGTCAAGACAATTAATTCTATTATTTTGTTCGATTACAATTGTGAATTGTGAAAGTTTTTTTTTGATAAGAATTGAATTTTATGATCTCTTTCATATGATTTTGTTGATAAATTGTGATTATGATTTTAGGTATCTATCAATTCAAATTTCGTGTTATAATTTTGACGTTTCGACAACTTTAAGTCTTTAGCAAAATATGACTTGACATTAACACTGTCATATTATTACATAATATTGCATCAATATCTCTAAGTTCTACATACAATATTTGCTTTATTTATACTGAATTTTCAGCTCACTATACCTATTGTAGATATATTTATCCGTACGTTAAATCGACATTAACTAAAACACATCTTTCGATCAGATTGTGTCATTGTATGTCTTATTTTTTTTTCATTTCCATTTCCTTCACATCAGCGTCATGGTATTTTAATCTGTTTAAATAATATTGTCTCTCAATATTTATTTGAAATTGCTATTAATTAGCTAAAAACTGTCTTTTTTCAAATACCTATGCGAAAATTTGAACATGTATATGATGTTGAATGTTTTTATACTTAATCATAGAAAAAAAATGTAAACCATCAATTTTGATATTACATAATTCGATGAATCGGAAATCTACGGGATAGATCACTATGTATCTGGAAATCTTTTATGTAATATAGCGTTAACCAGAAATGATCATATTAATGAATTTTACAGCTTTTAGTATTGCTGCTAGACAGACAAATATTTAATGAAACGGTGTCTCCATAAAAAGAATGGAGTGAAGTTGAATTTTATTATTTTCTTACGAAATACACTAAAACAAATCATCTTACAAAAATTGTGATCCAAAAATCTGGCACTAGTCTACGCTAAGGAAATTTCATCAAACTTGTGTAAAAAATGCTATGAATATGATAGTCATAATGATACTTTGTATTGTATTTGTATTGAAAATGAGAAAATGATCACATATATTTTATTCCACTCACTTCTGTCTTCATTTGATAAAAGCATGAGATAATTGTTATATAAGTTTAGGCTTGAAAGGATTTAGTACCGCGTTCATAACTGTATATGAGACTTGGGTTACCACGATGATCCAGAACTAAAACAATTGGGGCGAATCTGGTACTTCGAATAAGGGGCCAAAAACAGGTCAAGAATAAAACACATTAACATGTGGAGCATTTTATAAAGGCTTATAAGGATTTAGTACGACGTTCTCACTATGATCCCATACTACCTATTGAGTTTTGGGAAAAAGTTTGATCACTTTTGATATTGTATGGCGTTCAAAATGGTACGAACTAATTCTTGGAGCAGAAATATTTGAGCTAAGCAGCAAAATACTATAATTTTCATCTACTGTTTTTTGTGCAAATGAATGTTTTTCAAAACGGATCGAATGGGAAACTTCACAGACTCTAGCATCGTTGGTGATATTTGTATTGGACTCAGTTTACTACTGCTATACAAAACACTGTCTCAAGCGCGTTTTGATAACCAAGGTATCATTTTCAGAAAACAAAGCTTACATAATTCGTCCTACATATATTTTCCGTACTGAAAAGAATTTCAGCAGATGAACTTACTTCAGAGATGAAATTTCATATTTGATTCCCATGAAATGAAATATAAGATGAACTGTGAAGAATAGGCTAGTTGTTTCTTTCTAATCTATTCTTATATTCACTTAAATACTTTCAAATGAATCTAATAATATGTTATTAGATATTTTCCACTTGTCCTCTACTTTGTATGATTATAATTGATAACATGCTGGGCAATACACGATCATCATAGTCTTAATGAGCTAGGATATAAGCAGATCTTTCAATCGAGACAATCAATCAATACAGAAAAATTGGTAGTAAACAGCGTGTTAGATCTAACTGCTTTTCGCATCACTCTTAGCTTTGCTGCAATTTTTGAGAATAAAATTTGAAATCCTTTGTTCGATTGATTTTGATTAATGTCAAATACACTAATAACAATCAAGTTCAGCTAGAAAAATAATTTCGACTCCTTTTCGAAGGAAGATCATCATGACTAACTAATTGCATGTTTCCTTTATTAACTAATGTATTTCACCTTCTATCTTTCAAAAACTTCTCATTGATCTTTCAAAAGTATAATCAGGGGTAGAGTAATGAACAAGTAGCACTTCATACAAAATATGTTTCTAAAATTTAAGTATAAAAGAAGACTAGGTTAATTCAAGTGGAATGCTCAAGTAGCGATATGTAACTATCGCCTTCGCCATTTTATATACATTCAAAAACAATACTATAAAAATGTGAATATATGTATGGAAAGATTATATTCGATTAATAAAATATGTACTAATTGGTTACATAATCAGCCCAATCAGATATGTCAATTATAACTAATTATTGGTAATCTTTTGAAACAATTGTCTTTACAGAATATCTCCAGCAACATAGGTCGAAATATTATCGGTGTTCACAATTTCATAAAGTATACTGATCACTTTTATTTTTCAAATTTCACTTCCCAAATATTTTTAGACGCCGAAGTATATTGGTCTAATTGATCATTTGTATGTGCATAACCAATATCCAGTGGTTTTAGTGAGTGTTGAGTATTTATTATTTAGTTCTTGAGTTCTGTCTCCTTTTGCTATAATTACTTTATCCTTTTACTACCTCCTTAACTTGTTTGAGGTCTTTTTGATTATTTGTTTGATATTGAGCTACTTAATGAATATTTATCTACTTCTTGATCTAGATACTTAATTTTGATTGATGAGTTCTATCATTTAATTTATTCATCTTGTTTTTAACTCTCACTGTTCTGGTATTTTTCAATGCTGAAATTTTCCAAGATTTATTATCTATTATTCATAGTGAATTTTATTATATTTGCCTTTCTCACTACTACTTGCAAATATTCCCATACCTATGTTCCCGCACTCATCCAGGATTATATTACTCTAATATCCACAATCATGACGGTGAACTGTGCCATTTAACATAAACGTGGCTTCCTCTGAAAATAGTATTTAACTTGTAAAATAATAGTCTGCATACACCTTTTGATTCTCAAAATTCGATTCTCCCGTCAAAATCTTGTTCAGATAATTCTTCGACTAACGTAACTTTATAAGGGTGGAATTTCTAAATAATGTTATTGACGGATCCTACACTAACATCACGTTGTTGTTTTCCGAATGGATGTACAAGGATTTTCTAGAAAACTTTTCATAACGTTCATCATTAGTTATGGCCTTCCGTCAGTCACTATATTTTTATTCCAGTTTTAAATTCATAAAATTTTTGTACACGCATCATATCTATTAGTTTTTACAGTAATACCCAGCCGGTGTCTTCTAAATTCAATGATTCTAGAGATAAGAATGATACATACCAAATAACTCACAAATCATCTGTCAATATACCTACAAATAAAGTGACAAATAAATTTACTTTTGTCCAAAATTATGGCAAGGATTGAATAGTATTATTCCATATAACTAAAATTATTATTCAATTTTATATGGTAATGCATGGTAACACTTGATAAAACTTGCATATTAAGATGATATATTGGATGATAATAGTAGATGAAGAAAATAAAAATTTTACAAGAATAATTTCACAAAATATTTCGTATAAGCATGTGCAAAACTTGTGCAGTTTTCTGAACTATTAGTACTCATTTCCGGTTAATGAAATCTTTTCTAGAAAATATATAAATGATATATTAAACAAAATACAACCAGAAAGAAAATGGGAAGAATTGGAAATTTAGATGTGATGAAAGGGGCAAAAGTTTCCGCAGCCAATTTTAATCATATTAATTACTCGTTACAATACTAAATTATTTTTTTTAAGTTTGGCACCTTCCAACATAGTTCCTATGTATCCTATAAACAATTACTGTGTGCGAGAAAAATTTCAATTAAAGACTGAACGTTGACCTCGTTCCTATTAAATAAAATAAAACAATGAAATTCTCTCTTGTACCGTAAAAAATTAAGGATTTTGACCTCCCGTGAACTCTCTTAGTAGGAAGTTTTCCAGAAAATTTGTTACGGAACAAAGTTGGGAATTCCGGTTTAGATTCTAAGGTTACTCTTTCTAATTTAGAATTCACGAGACAAGGGAACTACTCTTTGATTAAATATAAATGTTATTGATTAAATTACAAGTTAACAATTATGACAGTATTATTATTAATGTTCGGATGAAAGTGATTCAAAGCTATTATGAGTTTGTTAATCAGTATTTTATTAATATCTGTTTTCAATTAGATATCTTCGAGCAAGGACAATTTAAAATAAGATACATAGAGGCTTAACACTTTACCTACAAGAATTCTTCTCATTTTTGTAACTAAGCAGTGGTATGGGGCAGTAACCAGTCTTACTCTTCGATTTGACTAATAAAAAAAGATTCACCTTAGCTGCCGTTATTTCTTAAAATGCATTAAAAATTATAACTTATCGAATGCGCCAATATAATATCCATATTTCTATACATTATTCGAGATATTCGATTGTCACATACTGATACAGTGGAGGCCAACAAAACTAAAATGTATCAGCAGATATAATATAAGCAAAACTTTCACGTTCCAAGTCATAAACCACAAAAGTCAAAAGTGTAAAGGATTAGTAATCTGGTATAGTCAAGCGGTGGTTACAAATTTCCTACAGACCATTCCGGTGAATCCTTGAACATTAAAATTAATTCAACACTTTCGCCGCATTAAGGATCTATTACTTACGTTAAAGATGTCACGTTTGCTTCTAAGGAAAATGTAAGCTAAACACGAAATCGAATCAATTAAAACATTTTAATGTCTGAATTTATAATTGAAATGAAGGAAAAAATAGTTCAAGATATAGAAAAAATTCAACTCAGAAACGAATTATTACATTTGATTTTTTGTTGTGAATTGGATCAATGTCATAAAATGTTCATTAGCCATAGAAAAACGTGATTATTATTTGTAGCAAATATTTCGATTTGTTATCGTTGAATATATCAAAATTATGATAAACCTAATCGTAATATGACTGTCTCATTACAGAAGGATTATAAGGGGATTTAATTTCCTATACTATCATTAATCACATGGTAAAACTTTCAAATAAAGTGAGTAGGTAAGGCTGTACAGGAAGGAAGTATTAGGAAGAACAATATATTGTTGTGTCCGGCAATGAGCTCATATATAGGGATGGATTACATTCATGTCTTCAAGGCAATCCTTAATTTTTGGAGATCCTAAAGCACTTAATTAGCCTTATTAAATCACTCATTCAAAATCCATAATATTAAGCAGTATTAGAGTTCAACTTAATAAAGTCATGAGAAAACATAACCTGTACGTAGTGCGTACGATGTGAAATTCATTAATAATATTAAAGATTATTAATTAATTCAGTTTCGACTGTTTCTTATGGTGAAGATTCGGTTGGTATAAATTTTTCTAGGTGTCTAAGAATTACATAGAAAAACAGATTACAATCTACTATCAAGTTGCTTATAAAAATTTATAAAAAAGCTTCTGGTGCGGGGAACAGAACTAAGCTGAAATTAGCAATATCTCACCAATTATCTCTACATCCAAGCATAGCCAAAATAAGGAAAAAAGTTTAGAAGGAGGACGGAAACAAGACTGGAGTGTTTTTAAAAGTCAAAGCATCTGTCAGAAGAAATTTGAGCAATGTAGGTAACAAGCGAAATATATCATGTCAAAAAAATCAAGCACTGAAGATGTATTGTAATATTGCTCGTCAGACGACGAGGAAGTTTTTGAAGATAAAATACTCATCCCTGAAAATTTTGATATTAGAAATTTCATCTTATGAAGTTTCCACTTACTTCCACTTCCACTATCAAATTTCGCACCGTAAAAGAAATACAAGTAGTTTTTTGTTTTCTACTGTTGGAGATATTTTGATAGTACAAAGAAAAAACATTATAGTTTCATTGGCCATTAGCATATTCACGTAATAACTTTGATGTGAGAATACGTTTTGCATTTAATCACCAGTTTTTTCAGATTTCACTTCTAAATGCAAATAATAAATGAAGCACTGTCCCCTAGACATTTAAATTCGTGGTCAAAAACATAATTGGAGTCTAAATAATTTCTATGGAGAAATATTCAGGTAAACTACTTATTTCAACTACCAAATTTGACTAAAATTCCGAATATCTCCCGAGGAATAATTATTCTGCTTAAAACGCCGGAAACTATACCAAAAAGGCTTTTGCATATTCTACAAAATAAACCCATTTTTATGAATTCGTGCAATACTCGTATTTCTTCACTTGACTTTTATGGTGATGGTGAATTTATGTTAAATATTTTTGTATATAAAGTCCTGAAGTTTAAAATGATGATTCGATTTCAAAAATCCTGATGTGTGTAATTGATTTATGGATGATTCATATCCATCTCTGAGGAGAGAAATGTTTACAATATCGAGAATAAAATCGGAAAATATTGTGGTTAAATTTATATCTTTACCATATTTTCAATCATTTCATCATAATAAATGAAAATTTCATTCTAAATTTGTTGCTACAAGTTTACACGAATAATCCGGATTAATTTAATATCGCTACAATGAATATAACTAGACTACTACTATTGGTATTACTGAAAACCAAAGTATTGAAAATAATGCTGGAATGGAGATACCAATATTACAATCACTATATCTCTTGAAATGAGATTGCTAGAATATATTATTGAATTACCAGTCTCATATCTTTAAGGCTTTCTGTATCTATAAGATGTCGACTTGGAGTTGATGTGAATCGCTATTGACAGTATTACATATGAAAGGACATCATATCTGAAATAAATTTCGTATAATTGAAGATAATCCAATAATGGGCTTTCTAGGGGAATTTGAGTGGAAATGTAGAGGATTTTCTTGTGCAATGAAGTTTATAAAATTTTAAATGTTCATTTCCATTTCCGTAGTGTTAGAAAATGTTGTTATTGAATAAGGCTGATATGTGAAGTATTATTCCCAATGAAATTAATATTATTCGCAACCAAAACTGGAAAATTATAATGATTGGAATATTTGCGAATGTTCTTGAAGTTAGGTATCTAGTTACCAAAGAGGAAACAGCAGAAATCTGTAGTAAATAAAAGGAAGGAAAAAAAACTGAAAATTAATAAAAGTAATGAAAGACTGAATAATCTTCTAGCAATGGACCTTAATTGGAATTGTTGGGAAATAGAAATTTGTAATATACGGAAAAAAATTTATATACTTCATAGGAAGAATGAGGAAGGATGAACATATGATGAGCAAGCTTCTGTGGAATCATTAAAGAGATATAGAGCTCTCACTCAAAACAATCTAATATCTTTATGGAAAAATAAATATCATTCGTTGTTTTCTTGATAAAAAACCTTTCCACATATAAAAAAAGGAGCTAGTGAATATCATCAAATTAAAGGAGCTCCGCAATTTTACTCATTAGTTTCAGCTAATAGTATTGGTTTGAGTTAAGAAGAAGCAAAACAAAACTCCACTTTAAAAATAAGAGTTTCTTGCAGGAGGAAATGCATAAAGGGTATTGGTGACAATCAAGAATGTTGAGTGAAGGGTTCTGAATCGACATTGTACTGCCCAATCGCTCCTCTAAAAGTATATTTAAAAAGTACTTGTCAGTAGAATAGTCATAAAAAGTTTAACGTTTATGATCTTTTAACACGCTCGCTTTTAATGCCAACTCTATACCTACTCGTGTTAGGTACTAATGTGTTTATATTTACCATATACAATATCTGCGATTTGTTGAGAAATTAAAATTTAACATGCAACACATTTCAAGTCTTGTCATCGCCTAGGTATAAACAACTAGTGAAATTTTTAATAACACCAATTAACAGCTGAGCTTCTTTTTTGTTTATTATAAAATGAAAATTGTTCTGTAAATGTATTAATAGTTATATTTTTCCACAAAAATGAAAAATTACAAACTTTCCGCTTGTCTAGCAAAATTTGTTTCGTTACATTTCACGCACTACATATAAACTATATATATACATATATATATATATATATATATATATATATATATATATATATATATATATATTAATAATCAAGCAATAATCCAAAGAATAATATATTTCTGAATATATAACAAATAATTAGGATATCCAAATCATTTTCAAGCTAATTAATTAGAGTTTAAACAACTAACCACGACTACGTTTAAATAAAGATAATAGTTCAATATTTGGTGCCACCTTCTATGTGACTTAACAAACGAGGCAATTAATATTGAACAGAAACGCGTAATTTAATCATAATTACAGCAGTGTAATATCCCTATTTCAGTCACGGTCTTGTTCCTAATTAAATATTCAAGGTGGTTGTGAATTCTAAAATAAGGGTACTGGTTCATAACAAATTCTCATAGATCTGAATAAGAAGAGAAGCGCAAACAGAGAATAAGTAGCTCAACTTTCCCAATATTTGCCTAACGGTTTTGATTGTGAAGTTCTTATTCTTGTGATAATTAATTTCATGTTACCTACCTCTCTTCTGTATTATTACCTTATACTTTGAATATTATAGGAATGTAACGATTACGTTGTATATCTGAGTTTAAATATATCATTAGCCTTCGGTGCTTAAAATGCTTAGATATAGAACAAGACAATGTGTCATGCAATATAAGACTCGATACCTTCATAAAAACTATGTGTGTATAAAACTAAGCTGATCTTTTGAGTACTTTTTGCATTTAAGTCGTAATTATAAGGAAAAAATATTATTACTTATAGCTTAAAAATTATACCCACATCAGCTGATTGTTTAAAGAATTGTCTATGACGAAACTTTTAGTTTTTAATGGTGAATCTACCCTAATATAGATTCGTTATTTTTGCAGCTAGATGATTTTAATTTGTTTAGCTTTATTATAGACAAAGGTGGATATTGAATCCTATTGAAAATAAGCAAAACTAAAGAAATGGGTTATTGGCAGTCACCATATAATTCCGAGAGCCTTCAATAATGTCAAACAATGTAAAATATCCATCATGAACAATATTTGGATCTAACAAGAAAATCTAAACAATTTTTCATATGTTGCATTGTTCCACGTCAAGCAGCCTAATAAAAGCCCAAGAAAAAATATTTTTTAATAAATAACAATAATTGTACATACATCTACATTCATCGAAAACCGTAGAATCTATCGAATTTCTACAAACGGATTTTTTTACGTCTAAAGAACAAAATAATTGAGAATAACTCTCACTCTAAATCGACTTTATATTAATATGAGCTGCACTAGGTGTCTCGATCTAATCACTTTGCGGATATGAAGTAGGTGAAAAAACAAGTTTCTCGATTCACTCCTCCAAGATTTGTACCAATATGAATGTGTCACAGTTGCAATTTCGCTATTATTTATTAAAGCCGTAGAAAAAGTATAGTGTATAACTCGCATGGAATGCTAATTTGCCACTCGTATAATTTGCAAAGTTCATACTCGTGGGAAATGACTATCATTCCATGCTCGATAAACAATACACTATTGTACAGAAGAAAAGTATGCGTTGTATGATAAATTTCAAGTCACATGACAAATTTATGAGCGCTTTTTGGACAATTTATATCAATAAATCGCAAAAATTACGCATTTGCCGAAAATGTCAAAAAAATATGTTCAAAATTGTCTGTGTAGGAGAACTATCATACTGAGAATACAGAATGCTGCCAATGTGTGAACAGCGAAACCTAATTTTTTCCCGGTATAGCAATTAGGATACTATTATCCAAGTTAAGGTGGTCAATAATTATTATGAGTATACGCCTTCAAAAAAAGCAGCAAAAATAATCTAGCAATGTTTTGCAGCTTCATTAGAGCGAAGCTGACTAACAAATTTGGATTTGTTAACATCTATATGGGCGTGATCCTAACTTCTTTAATTTGCAATTGATCGCTTAATCAGATGCTCTCTTAATCAGTTGTGTTTTTTTAATACAAGATGACTCTATTATCAGAGCATAGTAATTTTTGAATTAGCAAAAATACTCTTTGACGTCATCTGTTAGGAAGACTTTTTCCCAAACCTACTATTTTCATTGTTAATACAATAAGCCTAATATGCGTATATAAATAGAATTATTTGTAAAATTATCATGATTTTACTCATATAAGCTAGCTCCTAGTAAAATTAACATTTACGTTCAAGATATTGACACGTGTAGTATTAATCATATATTTACATTTCACTGGCGCCAAAATTTAAACGGATATACCTAATTTCTTAGTGCGGGCGAATTTGTTTATATAAATAGAAAAATTCACAAAAATTAGTAATTACTTGGTAAATTGTTTGTTGAAGTCGAAAAAACTTGGATTATTGGTTTCTATCTGACTTCTATCACGTAGTCACACAATCATGACGCAAATTGGAATACGGTACGTAATTTTTTTGCACCATATAATTAACCTCGGTGTTATTGATTCAGTGGTTATTAATATCGATTCCTTAGACTTCTTCCATTTTAAGATATGATATGTCATAGGAAAAGAATAATGTGTAAAAGCAAACTTGTGATACATGGTGAAAACATTCAACTGTATACAAGCGGATATAAATTGAATAATAAAGTAGAGACAATAATATGGCGCAAATGATTAATTAACTATTTCTGAAATATGTTGTGTAACACAAAATTGTACTATATTATAGAAAATGTGTGAAGTGAACATACTTTATTATATTTCTACTGTAGATGTTCTCAGAACATCACTTTCAACTTAATTCCGCACACTTTATCTTGGAATTGCTGCCTTTTCAAATAGTAATCGTCGATTTGTATTTCCAGTCGCGATTTCTGCTTACAATAGTAATATAAACTTGGTGTTCTGGTTTAAAGATATGTTAATTGTGTTAAATTGCTACACTGTAGTTTTGATAACTACTTTTACAGGGTGTGTGAAGCTGTACATTATTGGCAAATATATAATTTTTATTTCTTATATCAATAGTTCGTTTTCACTCACTTTTATGTCTTGAAGTACATTGTTGCTATAATCACGTAGAGTGACATGAAACTTAATCTCTCTTAGCTGGATGTTAACATGGACTCCGCTGAGAGTTTCTTCGAAGAGTATTGGTCCTTTCTATTGATTTCTCTCAATCCCGCATATTCATTAACATTGTCTGGGTGATTAGGACTTTGCCGTACCTCCACCGTGGATTTTCATTCGCTCAAACCCGACAGTTTTATTGGCTTACCATAAACAGCTAACATGTATATAGTTTCTTCAAAGTTTGCGAGAAGCAATTTATGTGCGGCGCACGTGACAAAGGAAAAATTCATAGGAAATCTAAATTTGAAATATTAGAAGGGCGCAATATAAGTAAATAAATTGTATGTTTTTACAGTTTTTGTTTAAATTTTTTTTCCCTATACACACAGGTTTTTTGTTTCATTATTCAACCTTACCCGTATAAAAAGTCAATATTCTCTTATTGGACCAATAATTTACAATGAGCTCAGTTGTAGTAAGGGTTAGATGTATTGAGGAGAATCTGTACTTTAGAATAGTATGTTGAATATCTTGTTACACGCTATTCACCATTTAAGTATACAATCACGTCCACTTTTGTGGTTATTATTTATATCTACATCAATAAAAACAAAAGATATTCTCAAGCATTATTTTTTTCTGTCAGGTTAATGTACCTATTGGCAATGGTTTCGATACAATGGTTGTTGACAACAATGCTGTCTTCAAAAATCTTTATAATAGAATGAGTTACAAAATCTTTTATCATTTTTAATAACTTTATTGTACCTCAGTGCTGCAATCAATGGCTTTCTAAATGAAAAAATAGCAAAAAATTAATCAATAACTCATTGTAATGGCAAATTTCAATTGAATTGCATGTGCATGTGAATAAGTTATTTAATTGGGTATATATATATATATATATATATATATATATATATATATATATATATATATATATATATACTTCCATAATTGGAGAAAAATTATCTGCTTGATGTTATTTCTATCCAAAAATCCATCTCCTTGTATTGTATAAGATTCACAAATTAACATATATTATGAGCTCTATGGACATAATTATAGTTACATTTAGATTATTATCAATAATAATTATCACAATTATCTCCTCCACTATATGTACTCGTATATATGTATGTCTAAAAGCAGCATACAGCAATTTTATATCCTAATGCTTTTCAATTTTGAAATTTATGAGCAGCATGTTCATTTCTAGGCAAAAATATAATGTGATGCGCTATAAATTCAATATGGAATATTTACATTGCAGTTAGACCAATCTGTTTTTTGTGAGAAGAAAACAGCTCCTGTGAATTTACATTTACATTACAATTAAAAGACCATAACTTTTGTAACTATCAATTTAATCCTATCCCTTCATTTCTCTAGATGACTAGTTTTCCTTCAATAATCTCAGGTCTTCAACCCTCTCTGTTGTGATTATGTTTACCACTGCATTATCATGTTTTCTGTTCGTGAATATAACAGATATTCAATAAATTATCTATCATTATCTAAGAATATATGAAACTTTCCATATTGTTTTCTTTCCATAAGTTTTTATCCCAAATTGTGTAATTAATATCGTAAACGTAAAGCTAATGTTAGATATATGAAAACAGTATTCTATGATATTTTGTGACCCAATCATTTTTGTCTGTACAAATAAAATATATTTTGAAAATATATATGCTTTACACTTGAGTCATCAGTTCGTCACTCACAGACCGGATCAACAACTAAGCAATTTACGAGGAAGGTGTCTGTTTTCTTATTTTTGTAGTTTCATTTGCTGTCACAAAGATATATTCCTATATTGTGTTCATGGAATAAATTCATAAATATTAATTTTGAAATTAAATTGAAGACAGAGATGTAAGCTCCCCGCCGATCGTAATTTAAGTTTCCCTTATAAACTTCACTTTTAGGTATTTCTATGACATTGTTTGTGATGAAAGTTATATCACTATAAGTGTCGACAAACTCGATACATAGATTGCTAGACATAATAGACCAGGGAACAAGTCGTTATACTTAATTTGTGAAAAAAATATCACAAAAATTGGTATTCATTGGAAAGGTATCATCTTAGTTTTAACTTAGGCTCGTAGGTCATCTGTTGTATGATCATTTTTCTTATACAAGAAGTCATCTCAACTCAAATATGATCACTTTACAGCATAAATTTTTTTGATGAAATTCAATCGAGTAAGTTTGGATTTTTCTGCGAATTATGAAAAAAGAGGTCAGGTACAACCAAAACCAGTAGAATTTGAGATATCTTTCGAATTGACAGTTTCTCAATAATATCTTGAACACGAAGTCACACATTTTTCATATTAAATTCAAGTAGGAATTTTTTGCTAACTAAGAGAGTCTCTTCGAAAGGTTTAGAAGAGTTGTAAATTGACTGAGCATCGACCACGAGATACAAAAGATTGTCAGATATATGAGGGAAGACATATACAATATCATTGAAAAATGGAATATTTTGAATAACTTTCGCGTTGGATCCAATTTTAAATGTTACAAAGCCCATTTTTTCTAAGTACAGAATGTGTACGCAAGAGCAATCTATTATAACGTTTTTGTTGACACACAAGAAACCTTCGGAGATACATCAGAAATTTTGTCCGAAAATTGTGCATTAAATTTAAACTGTCGTTCAAGATGAAGAGAAGAGTGATCTCATATTATTGTAATTAACTAACTGGTCCTAAAAATATCAATTAAACCGTCTTATCACAAAAGTATCATTAATCGATTTTCCATGAGGTCCACAGCTCAAACAACAAATGAAAATTGATATTTGTTATTAGATTGAACCCCAAATAAAATGAAATACGTCAATTATGAGACAAAATCACATCCAAAACCAAAATATCTATTTGCATACTTTGTCACCAAGTTAGATTCTGATAACTGTCTTTTGGGAAAAGCAAGTTCGGATTTCGATGTTATGGTTTCGCTACAATACAATCTGAGCAGTACTGTAAAAGTTTGAGTAAAATTAGAAAAACAATTTCACAAAAACCTCGAGGAAAGTTGACATTCAAAATTTTTTTCTTGCATGACGATTCCCGACATCAAACAATGAACTGCATCTGATAACTCTTCATTTCATTCGAAAGTGAGATTTTTGCCATCCGCTTTATAGTCGAATTTTCACAACTATTGTTTCTAATAATGAAGAACTGAGTAACACAGAACTTTGACGATGGCAAGGAGCCATGGAAGTGCGTCTCGCGTAGAGTGACAATGCAAAACTTTATGAGAGACTATGTAGTAGAAAAGTGGAATTTCTCCGCTGTTTACATGTAGATAATAATTTTTCCCTGCACTCTTAACAGCCTTCTTTACTCTCTGAATAGCCCTCGTACTTAGTTGCTTAAAGTATGATTTCCCAAATCTTGAGTTCCTATTACGATAAATCCAAAGCCTCACGCTTTACATCTTTTCATTGAAAATTACCACACGTCTTATTTCAAATGTCGTTGTTTTTGACTGTGTTTCTTAACACAAAATAATATGTATCACTGACATCAGCAGTCACTTCCCTGCTATAACTTTCAACATTTGAGCTTCGGTTAAATTCTGTGACATTTTTAAAAATTTATTTGGCAATAAATTTCAAGAGATGTCAAATAGTCGAATTCAACGAACATTCTCTTCATATTTTTGTTATGCAGACTGTCTCCCATTCGAAAGCCACCGATTTTCCATCGATATACTACTACAAGAGATTGGAAACTGTGGAGTTTTAAAAGTATCATTTGTATACTATTTTTCTTTATATTAGTAAACGGTCATAATATGGGTTATTCGGGTGGTTATTTTTCTGTATATCTAATTAGTGATAATGAAAAAAATATTCATATTCATTGATTGTATTTTCTCCGTACAGCTGAATCTCATATTAATCTGAACTATATTTTTAATAAGTGTGAAACTTAGTAGAGACCCTCTATTTGCCTTCGAAATAATATAATTTGTCCAGAATGTTACCCAATCTTCTAACCATTTTTCAGGAATCTGTTCCACTTGTCTCTGCGAATTATCTTTTATATCATACGAGAACAGGTTACTCATTAGTTATTTATTAGTTTCTGACGATTGTCTTGAGAAATACGTTAAACAATTGTTTAGAATAGTACAAATCGATTCGTGAGACACGGCGGCTTTTTTATTGAATTAACTCATTTCCTTAGAAAATTTCTGCCAATTTGCACAATACTTAGGAATCGGATTTTCTTCCATTTTCTAGCAATTTGTCAAATTTGACTAATTTATATTCTTTGTTTATTCCAAGTGACAAAACAATTTGTATTCTTGCAATGACTATTGAAGATATACACATTTATAAATGGTTATTGAACTTTTGATTTATTGCAAATTTTATAGGTATTTTTTTATTTGTTGAACATTAATCAACAATTGTAAAATGGAAGAATGACATAAAAGTTATTCTATTACTTTTTGATAACTTTGTGGTTTGATGTTTATGTTTATTTTTTCAAGTTTAACATTGTGAGAATATACTGGAAATTATTTCATTTTTATTTTGCTTGGGAGCATGTGGGTTTCCTGTAATGTATTTATGGAAAATATATAAGTCATATAAAAAGTATTTTCCGATTATTGCAGTTGATAGTGTTATGACGGCATTTCGAATGCCACTAGTTCAATTGAATCCCCTTAATACACGTTTCACAAATGGTATTTGGGTTGATATTTTTGAGAAGGGGTCATTGTTGCTATTTAAAGTGATGATAACAAATTAGTTGAATTTCTGAAAAATTACACTATGTGATTTTCACTATAGAAAATACCAAGAAATTAGTGCTGTTTACTATGAGGATGCTGTCACTAATCGCACATAATTGGTTCGAGAGTTTCCGATAATGAAACGGAATTAGGTTATGAAATCCAATAATATTTTGCAACTGCTCGAGATAAATCGTCAAAAAATCATTGGGCATTAATCATCAAACACATTAGAATCCGAATGAAATTCCGAAACCTGATCACCAGATTATACAAGCAAATTCAAAAGAAGCCCGGAGTTGGTCAATAAAGTGGGCGTTGGATTCCACTACCGATTTCAGGATACAAACATCATTGATGACTTGCCGAAGTCTTACTGAATTACACCATTTTTTGCCTTCTACTTAATTTCCTAAAAACAGCAAATAGATTTTCAGTGAAGTAATATGTTAATTGTGTACATTATAAGTAATATTTGCAACGATCATATAAATACGATTGTCCACTGGATTTGCTATATACCGTCTTTATATAGATATTTACTCAGACTAAACAGTAGGACTCACTGCTGGGACCTTTTAATATCAATGAAAATATTGACTTTTCCTTCCTTATTCATTTTTGAAACTGCTTGCGTTATCCGTAAGCACGCTTCTCCTATTTTAGAAAAGTCATTGCGCAGCTATCCATTCAAGAACACGGAGCATGACCTCATCTTTCTACTCCACGTTCACAGTGGCGGATTAAGCCAGGGGCTTGGGGTGGCTATAGCCCCGGGCCCCAGGTCCAAGAGGGCCCCATCATTTGTAAATCATTCTGTATTTTTTGATGTGTTGATACCACAAATCTAACGTATTGATATTATTTTGTGAATTTTTCCGGGTTTCCGGGGCCCCGTCATTACTTCAGCCCCGGGTCTTATAAATCTTAATCCGGCCCTGCACGTTCAGAATTAGATAAGCGCTAAATACTATACAATGCGAAAAAATGCACAATAATTTGCCTATAGAAATTAAAACTGAAACATCTTTCCCCGCTTCTCTCAAGAATTTAATGGCATATTTACTGTAAAGTGCCTTCTAAGTTGTAAACGGCTTGTATATCTAATTCTGTACTACATATTTTAGGTTTTTCATATATTTAATTTTATTATCTGGTTTATTCA
The DNA here is from genome assembly GCF_026250575.1 of Diorhabda carinulata. Classification (NCBI taxonomy): domain Eukaryota; kingdom Metazoa; phylum Arthropoda; class Insecta; order Coleoptera; family Chrysomelidae; genus Diorhabda; species Diorhabda carinulata. Next base: position 8,226,770 of record NC_079460.1, on the reverse strand, counting down.
CATAATTAAATCTGTTTTGTTTTGTAAATGTATACATGTAATGTATATTACATATAAAAATGTTCACATAAATTTAAAAAAAAAATATCGTTACTTATTGTATTTTTCGTGTGTATACTTTATATTTAGATTTTATTTTCGTGGTGTATTTATGTAATTGTCCACAAATTGTAAACAAAAAATTGATAATAAAGCATTTCTCTTTATAAACTTTGAGTCAACGCAATTTAATTATTTACGAAAATATTCTTAATAGCTGAAAATTATTTTATTGTAAACTAAGGCGTTCCAACATCCATTTTATAAATTCTCATTGCTTGTTGTATCTGGTAATTGAACTTAACCTCCTCTATCAATTGAGTAAGAATACAAGAATTATTAATTTAGAGAATTTATGTAAATTTGCCGAACTAATATTCGGTATTTACCTTTGAAAGGTTTCCATTCCAATTTAACCGAAAAAACTATACATGCAAGTCATTGGGATCGTTTTCCATCGATAAAATTGGAAGAATATATTTTTACATTGACTTTAGACAGACTATAACCGTTAGATCTATTGCTACAAATTCTCCTCATTACCTGGTCTATGAAAAGCAATATTTCTTTCTATTGTCCACCTATGGTAGTGCTTTCAAAGTGAATTGTGATCAGATAATATAAATCAAAGCGATCGCTATTTAGTGGTTATTGTGCATTATCTTAGTAATGTGTCTTGAAAAATTAATCCCATCGTATTTCTAAGATGCAAATCACTTGACTTGGTAAATACCGAGTTGTTTTTACTTTTATTGCCACACCCAATAGAGTTTCCGATATATTTGTGAGTAATGTCGTCAGAAATAAATTGATATGAGGGTTTTCCGAATTAACACGATGCTGATCTAAATGTTCGAACGTGATCCGGATCACTTTCTCTGCCGTTCGGATATTGTAGGAAATAATCGAATAATAGCCATAAGATATTCTTATCCTAAGGCTGCACACATAAAGAAAGCAGATTATCCAGCATTCACTGAGAGCACTGAAAACCGGCGCCGGTTTTTCTGCTGGTGTGTGCACAAACGACGATTGCCTGCCAGTGACAAAGCCGATTTCATGGAGTTAGGATGTAGAGTTCATTCTCAGATGAAGAGTTTTTGCTACTGGTAAATGTGTTTTTACGAATACAAAGAGCCATGCACAGAATTTACATTGAAATTTCCACTGGAAACTCTAGCTTTCACTAATCTTCCAAAAAAAGGAGCGAATTAAAATATGGCCATTTTGACGTGTAATTAGGGGGTGCCGGTTCCCCCGCCCGGGCTTTGGGAATTTTTTCTAGCTCCACTGCAAAGTCATCCCGCAAATACTTATAATTCCTGTAAAAAATAACATTATTTGTTTTGGGTATTTAATGATTGGCACTTCGTTTAGGTCTCTAGCATTCTCTTTTCGAATGAGCCTCAACTGTAGGAAAAATTATATCTGAAACTGTAACGGCAATATGGGAAAATAGCTGAAAACTTTTATACTTTATGATACTTTTCCTACGTAATAGGTGCCATTGATGAGAAGCATATCCGTGTTATTTGCCCTAAAAATTCTGGATCTATGTTTTTAATTATAAAAAATATTTTTCTGTTATACTCCAAGGGATTGCAGATGCGAATTATAAACTAATAATTGTGATAGACATAGGCGGTTCCGGAAGGCAAATTGACGGCGAAACTTTTCAATTCTCTGACTTTTACCGACTACTAATTACAAAGGAAATCAATCTTATCTTTCTTCTTCTTATCTTCCAAGAACAAATACTAAAGTACCATATGTTTTTATCGGGGACGAAGCCTATCCACTTATGGAATTTTTACTTAAACCTTTTGGAGGAAGAAATTTGCCTATATATCAGGAATTTTTTAACAGCAGACTCTCTAGAGTTCGAAAAACAATAGAATGTTCTTTTGGAATATTAAATCAAAATGGCGTATCTTGTCCAAACCCATCGAAACATTATTAGGTCAAATGTGAATATCGGGTAAAACAGCTCGTAACTCATTGAGAGTTTGTGGAAGGAACGAACAGTTCTTTTGATACATTCGCAAACATGTTCCATGGGATTGAAATTTGGAGATTTGGCTGGTAATTTCAAATAATGTATATTCATCAAATACGTGAAATGGGTTCCTAAATTGTTCCTGTAATCCTCGACAATGCTTTTAACGATATCATTTTGATATCTCAGATAATTTATAGTGCCAAAGCATAGATACAACTCCATGCGACTACCCCGATTCAAATTCAAACCCATGCTTCCGCAACTTCATATGGATGAGCTTCTTGAACTCATCCTCTTGACACTGTCCAAACTTGTCTTGAATATTTATGAATACAGATTTCTAACTAATCTGTAAACATCACATTATTCCACTAAGAAGTCCATTTTAATCTGGCACTACACTAAAAGATTTTGGCAGTGTTCAACGTTAAGTGGTATAGCGCACTATGGTATCTGTGCCCAACACTATGTAGATGATCGACTGTTATATATTTAATAAGAATTCCACTTCCTCTTTCTAAATTAGCAGCTAATGCCGAGGCGGCTCTGGCTACATTACTTCATGTCGTGATAGTAATGAAGCAGTCTTGCTTCATGGGAGTAAACTTCACTCTTATAGTCCGAGTACTATTTCCCGAAATCTGCACAATTGAGCCAATCAATCAGACATTGCAACTCACTGAATCCATGTGTAACATCAAGTCAAGTCTGATAACATCCTGAAACATATCTAAAACTTTATTAGTGTCTCCTTCAGACAAGTGCATCGGTATCTTTTGAAAAATTGGTAGAATTCGAAATTACAAAATTTCAAAATGCATTAAATAAAACTATCACTTAAGTTCTTGAAACAAATTTGATAGATGTCATAATATTGGTTGAAATTTGACAGTGCCGCACCACATTGGTACGTTCCCTCTTATAAATTTTATTTGCAACATAAATGTAGTTTTTTCATATTTTTCATTATTTCTTTTTCCCTGTGTGTATTACAATAATGTCTGAATGGTATGAATTCCATTCTAGTTAAAAATATTGACACGTAGTCCATGGTAAATTCTGCCAATAAATTTATTAAAGTGTTAGAAATACCGCAGACGGCTGATACACTGATATGAATCTCTTTGTATTCAAATACTTATTTCTTAGATGGTCCCAGTTTTGAATTCCACAACCGTGTTTTTATTGTTTACAAATTTTTGGCGGTTAGCGATATATATTTCACATCTGATAGATGGCTTAGATATTTATAAATACAAAGAATGTTTTCCATTTTGCAATGCAATACACATATTATGATAAAATCACATATTTTCTAGCATGACTAAACCCAAAGAATGAATACTCAATCTAATAGAAACTCCTAAATATGGTCTCTGTTTATGCTGAAAGCAACACGCACAAACTTTCAGGACTGATTTTTCATAGTAGCAAACACTTACGCTGTAGCTGTCTTCTACTATTGCCACTTTATTGAGATCTCGCTTGCAGTTTCTATCCCAAAACGTGTATCTTTTATAACGTATTAATATTAAGAAGAAGTACCAAATAAGCTCATGATATAGTAGCATTTGTCTATTATGATAATGTAGTAACTATGGATAAACTGTTTGCAAGTGTAGTTAAATGACGAGAAACGGTCAGAGCATCCTTTATCCTAAAATACAGATAAAAATATGTAAGAGGACAAATTTGTTCAATCAAACAGGCAATTAGAGTAATGAAACAATTTGCGATGACATAGACCTGAAAAATGGGTTTTATCTTAACAACACGCCATGCCACAAGTGGTTTGCGATCTCATTCCTCACATTGACGAACCCATAACAGAGTAGATGACAGCCAGTTTGAAAAAGCCTTCCAGAAATGCTGGAATGAATGGACTACTAGCCAAGGAGAGTACTATGAATGAGGCTAATTAATTTTTTTTATTATGTTACAACTTCCCTACAAACATCAACTTTGAACTCTAATATTCATTGAATAACTTCACTTCTAGGTATTTATTCGTCAAGATAAAGGTACTTATTTTCTTGTACTGAAATTGGTAATCAAAAAGTAATCATTTCTAGCAATGGTAGGAAAAGATAATCAATATATTATAGATACATAAAATTATGCAATAAAGAACCTATTATTTTATTTCTAATTTTGTTTTCGTCATCCTTTTAGTGCTACAGTTTTCGAATCGATACGGATGATTTTGAAAAACTTCTTTAGCCGTTCTTGTGAACTGGATTTAAGTCAGCAGAGAATCAATTTTTAAAAATATCTATTCCTTATCAAATTTAAGCTCTTATCAAATTGGGATACATGCATTAATTTTGAGGTCAATGAACGATAAGTATCAAAATATGCACGTTACATTTTATTTTTGAGGTTTTTCATTCCATCAAGAATTTCAAATTCGGCCGGGGTACGAATGCTGGAATGGCTTTCTGTTAGAAGTTTTCTATATTATTTTCTCTGTTTTGACTTGTATTAACATTATTTATTTATTCACAAATTGTTCAAATTTGACAAAGGAAATAACACCGTAATGTAGGTGGTCAGTTGGTAGCACTGATTCATGTTAGACCGTTGACTTTGGAAACATTTGAATTCAAAAGTTTGCTTAAGTCAGAGAAAAAATTATCCTATAAGCGGAGTGTCGGGTGAAGAACTTTAATCTACACCACCAGAATTACGGGACGTGGCCTCTACCGCCATAAATAATTTACTTCTTCAGAAAGTGACTCATATTTCAATATATTAAACTATCCATTCATTCGAAGGTTAGGTCTTTTCAAGAAATTTCTTCAATGTAGATTTGTATGTTTTGTCCATATTTCATGACTACATTCAGTGTGCCTAAACTCTTTATTATTTATTGTAAATAATATGTGAAAATTGAAATAACTTCACACCACCATCACACATAATCGAATAATGCTTCGTCCAGTCAGTTATCAAAATGAAATTGTTATTCAGGGGCACCAACCCACTCGTTTACAAATGGAGTCCCTTCTTACACTTAAATGCGTGCGGGAGTAACGTTGTTCTAATTTGGAAACAGAGAAATATAATCCAGTTTTGATTTACAATTTGCTATATACTTCGTCGGAAATATTTATTGAAATAGCACGATAGAATATCGTCTATGATTTACTCCAAGAACATATTATCTTCTTTGAAAACCACATAATGGGGTCCTGTAATTCGAAAAACATGCCATGATCCTTGAATTTTTTAATATCGCTTCAGGTCATTCACGATGGTAAAATTCTCAGGTATATGTGACGAATTGTATACGGTTAATACCGTTTATTGTTTCCTCGAAATAATCATGATAGTCCGGGCCTCGGATTTGAGCTTACAAAGTAAAAAATTTCACACAAAGTGCAATAAAAATTGTTCATCAGAATATAATATATTTATGTTCTAGATCTCATTTCTCATTTCTGTAGATAGTTCTATAGATAGATCTTAAAAAAGTTTTTTAGATTGGTTTGAAAAATACTTCTTACTACGTGAAAGATAAAGAAATACCATATTGAAGGGCACTCATCTCATTGTTCATGTGTTGAACTTCTAGAAACAGCTGAAGCTAATGTTTTGTAATGCCTACCGCCGCATTGCACTCAATATTTGCAATCTCTCCACAGAGCTTTTTTGAGTTTCTCATAACCTTTTACTATCAAGCTTATAAATAATGGATGCACAGTCACCCTGGAAGAAAAATAGAACGGCTCCAATTTAGTGAACTTTCAACGAGAAGCTGGAGAAAGTCAGGGGCCGCGGTTACTGCAATCTTCGATTTCACAGCCACTAGAATATTTCCTTGGAGCGCCCATACTATACCCTATCCTGCTTTCTCTGTTTCTGATCACAGATGAAGTGCCATGCATATATTGAACCTCGATGTTCAATTCTAGTAGAACCTACTTCTTTTACATATTTGACACCAGGAAAACTCTTAGAACAGATTAAACCCTTACCGAAACTAGTCATTTCTGAAAAAATACGAGCAAAATCTATAGCTACCCTATTAATTTCGACATATTACGAGTGTAAAAGATAGATCAGCAAAGAAAACCAAACAGCTAAAAGATACGGCCTAGAAAAAAGATTCCAGTAAAAATAACTTTTCGAAAAAGAAAGCGCTTCCCTTCCAAGTTCAATGAGCATTATAATAAAGACGTCCAATACGAAAAAGCTGATTTTCTTTCTAAAGTGGATGAAATCTAATATTCAGGAAGAGGAGATTGCTTAAGATACCCAATGTGGGTTCACAAAAATTGCTCATATTTTCCAATCACTTGTCAATATTCTTGTAAAACAGCATTAAATGAGAATAAAAATTTAACCCAATACCATTTCAAGCCTTTTTCGAACAAGTAAAACACCGGAATCACTAACGAAGTGCTCAATAAATTTAAGAATGATTAGTCTATTATTTACGAAATATATTCCAGTTTGAAAAATGTTTCCAACCAAAGTGGTTGATCGTTGTTTTTATGGAGTTAGTAGGGATCAGAATTTATTTACTCTATTTATATCGGTACTCTAATGGTTTGTGTTATTTTTCTAATGCATCTCACTGTAAACATTTTACCAAGTATTGATATCATTAATTTACAACGGTTTTAATAGAAGTATTAAAATCACCTTTAAAAATAAACGATTTTGGCACGAATGTGATTTTATTTATTTATCATTTTAAAAATATTTTATCAACTGAACCGATTAAATCTATTTTTGTATATCAAAATCTTCAGTTTTTTCACTTATTCACTCTAAATAAAACAACTTGATACAATCTTTAGACTCTTTTATTGATTAAACACCTTAAAAACAGTGTAAATTAGCTATATAATCAAAGTAATTAAGCTTTTAATACCGGTTTATTTGAATAACTGTATGTAAAACTGTAAGTTTAACAAAATTCCTGAATCTTCTTTAACCTGTCTTTGAAGAAAAATACAGACACCAAAATTAGTGCATTTATGTATTGATTTCTCAATGGAAACATTCAAATTACAAAACCCAGATGCGATAAATAATTCATTTATTTATTATATAGGCGGATCGGATATTCTAAAATCAAAATACTGTGGAATTTAATTCATATGAACAAGCTCATAACTATGATAATTTCAATGTGGACCAGTTAGATAAAAATAAGGTAGGTGTACGGAAAATTTTTATCTATCGAGCTGAATGCTGGTCGTCCGAATGAAATATGTATAAAATATGTAAATATATGTAAAACACAAGCATAGACACATTTAAAATAAATAAAATTTGATCTTCAGTGAAATTACTTTCTAGTACAAAATTGTTAAGATTACATTAAATGTGATACTATGAGAAATACGAATAAAACTAATGAAAAAAGTACATTTTTTCGCTAATACAAAAAAAACCATATCATAAATTTCGATATCTTAGAGACATTATGAAAGGTTCTCCAAACAATACCAAACTGCTGTAATATACGGAATTTTTAAAGCATAAAAATAATATAAATTATGCACTATCTATGTGTGTTCGAATATGTGATAATCCGATTCTCATAGGCACTTTGAACATTCCAGAATATTCAATAACTGTGTAATGCAAGTACAAGTTACAGGGCTGACGATTACTATGATTCCAACTTTGACCACATATTTTCAAACTCTGGTTGCCTTCTCATCTTCACAGGATAGACGTACATTCCAACAAGTTACACTGTAGCTTCTTCTTTCTATATAGCAAGACCTTAAGAGGTGTCTTATCAACCGTAACTTGAGGGCCTGCTGCTAACACCAAGTCTACATTATGTTCTTCACTTCACTACAGAATAGAACCTTCTAGGTGTCTGATCTGGAGAGTTTTATACTTGCTGCTTTTGTTGGAAATGACGTGGCATCTTCTCCATTCCATATTAATTCTGGGATGGTCAACTTAATCGCTTCTAAATAGACTAGAGCAACAACGTTCAGTAGAACTCATATAGTGACATTCCACACAGTTTTTACATATACAGCCTCCGGATATTTTCACTTCACTTTTGTAACATTCAGTTATCAATTTCCATCAACTTCCACTTCCACCGCTACAAAAAATCTAATTTCTCCTTCGAATATTCTCGTAGGTTCTTGAACAACATCAAAATATTCGATAATTGACAGCACAATAATTTAGGGAGAAGAATTACTTATCGAGCCTGTCTATCATATGTTTCTAGTAATTCCATTTTGACCCCTTAAATTCACTCAATAGGATCATAGACAAAACCACCGGTGAACTACCATCTGAAGAGTATCGGAGAAACTTCCTAAAGCTCTTGTCGTTTCTGCAAGGAACCAAATAAAACCGCCGAGCACCTCCTCGGTGAGTGAGGTACTATCCATAGACAAAGGCACATACGTTCAAGCTTTCTAAAGCTAGAAGAGGTAAGCCGTACAGCCCCCAGGCAGGATCTTGGCAAAGTCGTTGCTACTGGACTGGTTAACAGTTCGTAGTACGCAAAAGATCAATAGATCAAAGGGTTAGTAGATTCAAGGCCTTTACGCCTTAGCTAATATAATCTAGTCATGAATACGTATGGTTCCAGTTATTGGATCTGGTAGATTAGCTGCAATTTAATTCGAAAACAATGAAAACACATTTATTTTGAATAAATGGGATAAAAAGAAAAAAAATGCTCAAGAACATAGACGATAACCATCCCTCATAAAATAGGGTACAGGCAATTCACTACATACAAACAGATCGGTTCGTCTAGAAAAAGACGGTGCACCGCTGAGATAAAGCAATCCGGTAGTAATTACAGGCTCTAGACAAAAAAACTGTGGTCTTTAATTGCAAAAACCAAACTTGTACTCGGAAATTGTTTATGTATTTATATATGTAGAAAAGGTTAATGACCTAAATATTGAAAGACTATTACAAACTTTGGAAATCAATGATAGATTTATTCTTCATTTGTTGTTTGATTTAAACTTATTTGCTCTATTATCAACTTTTTTTCAATGGCTTGTTTTACTCCCTTTATGTCTTGTAATTTTGGTTCAAAATGTTAATATTATTTCTTCATAACCCTTCCCTCAATTAATTGAGTCTTAACTATATAATCATTACCATCATAACAATATTTTCTTTAACAATTCTTTTCAAAACTGTGTATTCATTATAATATTAATGAAGAAGAGAAACGCGATTTTGATCTACAGAATTTGACTTTCATATGCAATCTACTAGGTATTAGAAAATCATTCCTTTTTTCTAAAAGTATGTACATTAAAATTAATTAACAGACATTGATGTTTTCTATCTTCCCCAAAATAATTAGTTACGAATATATTATAGACATATCACGATTACCCTCCACAGTTTCATCTGAAAAAACAGAGATAAGTGTCAGAATGTGGCCAGGATCAGATTTCAAAAGAATATGTAAATTGAATGTTTGTCCTTAACTATTGTACAAACCCCACCATCTAGGGGTCCGAGACCACCCTTCAATTCTGTTTCAGAAATGACTCAATTCAATTGTTCTGTTTAATTTGAAAAATCACCCAAGACACTGGTACATTATCAGAAATTTCCATTCAATTTAATAAAAAGTTTGGAACTTATTATTATTTTATACAGAATGTGCATATAAAATAGACGAAACAAGATTGTTTTCAGTGAAATTATATACATGGACAGCCATTCATTTTTGCGTCAGGTTCAAACACGATAAAAACAAATATTTATATCATGGAATTTTATAATGAATATTCATTTTATAGTTTCCCTTGTCCCCAATGACATATTCTACTGAGTATTTATTAAATTCATAATTTATATTAAAACCCGCACCTTCGACATATTGAAAAATGAAGATGAATCTTATCTAGAATATCTCATAATAGATTAATAGAAGAATTTCCATCTTAAAGATCAAACCTGGGTTCGGAAGAAATTATAGATTTTGATTCAGTTCTGAACAAAATTCTGAAGAGCTCAATAAGAGAAGCAAGATCTACAAAATAGATTTCTTCTGAGAAATATAGATATTTGTTAAAAATCGAATAATTAAGCAAAATACCAAATTTATGATTGAGGTATTAGGAGGAATAATTATATATTTTTTATAAGTGATTAAAAACTAATGATTGATTAGTTTTAAATAGGTGGACCACATTTTTTAATTGTAATTTGTTGAAATATCTAAATAGTAGTCTGGAAGCCTGATTGTTTTCTACTTATGGTAGTGTTATTGTAGAAATTAGATAGTATATCATTCCCGTATTCCTCAATTCGTCGCAAGGTTAATTTGAATGTGGCTACAAAATGTAGCTCACAAAATTTGGAAGTATTATTTAAAAAAAAACAATAAAAAATTATCCTTCTATGCTTTAAATGCTAATAATCATTTGTGGTTAATACCAAGTAATGCATTTTCAAACCATATAGAACTTTTTTTAAACAACTATATAAAGATGTAGCTATGTTTGAAAAGGCTCAGTATTTGACAAATCAAGAAATTAAGCAATTTTTCATTTCTTCTCGAGATTTTTATCTTCACTGGCAGCGTGAAAAAGTATAAATATTTCTAGGTAAAGCGGTTAATTGTCGGCCATATATTAAATGCGCCAAGTGACAAAATTAGGGGCTGGAAAGTAGCCAGGTTAGTTTATCATCGATTGCATCTAACAACCCTACAAAACAGGGTGATATAGTGTCTTAAATGTTAATTTGACAGTCTACGAAAATATAACAGCTTTTATAGAATAACAAATCATTTTGTAGAAGAGTATCTTAGTGAGGTAGTAAGATAAAGTAGGATGATTCAATGATTTATTCACAAGTCCAGTTAAATTTTGAATTATTTTAAATCAATAGCAGTGGAGTATCTCCAGACGGAATCAAGGGTTTCTGTATTCTATCTCTGTTCATTCAATGAAATAATATCATAACAAAACAGAAACTTTTAGATTTTGATATTGATAATATTTACAGATTGAGTTGCTTCGATATTGAGCAATAATTTAATACGAATCCTTAGAAAGCAATCTAGTCTTTTGCATCAAGGGCACTTTTAAGAAGCATTAGTTTCATTATCTGACATCATTACGGCGCACTGTCTATTTAAATTAACGTTTGATCATTATAGTTTTCATGTAACACTTCTTTGAATTCTTTACTTTTCAAATACAGCTCTATTCTAGTATGGGCAGAGAAGTTGTTATGAAATATATACAAATCGGTTGAAATCTATATGAAAATTTCTGTTGCATTCGAAACTATAAGCTAAAACTATGTTCGGACCAGTGTGGTATGTTACAATAACGGAGGAATAGTTGAAATTATAGCCAACACAAAATTAGCACCTGGATCTATTTTTCTAGTAAATAATCATATAATACATAATAAATAGAACTGATTTCCAGGTATGAGTCAGTTGACATTAGCTAGAGAATGATTTAAATACAAATAGAACCTTCATTGAAGAAAAAAAAAACCAGAAAAAACACTGTTCCCTCGGTGGTTTATTGAGTTCCTGAAGAAAAGTCTTGTTTTATGCGATTTAGCTCCAGTTAATCTCACGAAATTTTTCAGTTTATCATCCTACCCTTATTTTGTTCTATGTTTTCCCTATTTTCTGCCGTTTTCATTTGAAACAAAAAAACTTTACTGACATACTTTAAATTATAATGATTTTCTGGATAAGTATCCAGTCAGAGACATACATAACATATTAGAAGATATCGTCATTATACATATAAACTAATATATTCTATATATTTGTTCGATCAACATAATTAGTTATAGTATTACAAAGTCATTGTCAGCTATATTATGAGTGGTTTTTTTATTGGGAACGTGGCAATGAAGCACCAAAGTGGGCTAACTTTAATATATTTCCCGAGCTTTCGAATACTTATGTATTCATCGTCTGGGGAATAATTAATTAAGATTTTTGATATCATTAATGATTGTAAAAATTCCAAATATTCAAATTGAATATTGAATTTTGAATTCTATGAGCTTAAAAATGTTTACAAGCATTAATAATATCAAAAATCGCCGGAAATCTTAATTAATTATTTCCCAGACGATGAATATATAAGTATTCGAAAGCTCGGAAAATATATTGAAGTTAGTCCACTTTGGTGTTTCATTACCACGTTCCCAATAAAAAACCGTACATATATATATATATATATATATATATATATATATATATATATATATATACATATATATAAATATATGTACATACGTGTATAAATGTTCTTGATTTTAGGTCTCTTCTGTTTTAAAATTAGTTTTTTTAATAATTTTTGGAAGATAAAATTTCGTTTCGACTTTTCTTTATCAAAATATGATATTTACATGCATTTATATACCATAGTGAATCACTACTTTAAATTTGGAAGAACAAATAAATGTGTTTCCACTTCAATGATTAATCATTGGAAAATTTTCAAATAAATCACACAGGATACATCAAAAACCTTCAACCTCATTCCATTAATTCATACTTCACACATGCACAACAGTTGATGACTTTATACAAACGTGACAATTATTTTAGTGACCGAATTAAAATGACCATCATTCATAAATGATGAGTGAAACTAACTCTGTCTCTGATTATAATCATTAATTATTATTAATGCTTAGTTTACTACGGTTACGGTTGTCTTAATTTCCCAAATGAAGTGTCCAGAACGCCGTTCAACATTTTGATTAACACCCTTGATAGTATTTTCTTATTTTTTGACAAGGTGTTTTCTTGTTATCATAAGATAACTTTAGGACCATAAAGTATTGAACGTATGTTATAGTATTCTATAAACATATCAATTCTATGAATCTAATAGTGACATTTAGTTTCTTCTTTATTACACTTATTTCCTTCCGAATCCATATTTTTGGAATATCTATATGTAATTCCTTTATTTTCTATTCTATATCTGATGTTGAATTTCATAAATTCACTTTCAAATCATTTTACAATGCATTTGCATTCGTATTTATAATTTTCCATTTTTCATATAGAAATAAATATAAGTCACCATGTTTTTATCAGATTCATTCCTATTTATGTGTTTCATACAGTGCCTTCTTTGTTTGGCATATATTCATAAGGGGTGTCTCCTAGATAATGTCGGTTTAGATCGTTCATTTCACCCCAATTTCAGCAAGCTCTTTGCGGCCTTGGTAAATCCATTCTTTGGACAAAATGCAAAAAATAATCGCACTGCAATTTCCATATTTCCTTTGTATCCAAATTGTTTTCCACGCAAAAATTTCGCCATGGATTGTTGTAAAGAGCCTGCTTTCGGTTAACTAAACCTGAATATTTCTCCTCTCTTTAGAATGTCCAAAGGAGTCCTATAATAGACGACTGTTAGCAGGTACCAAAGTTAGGATTTTGATATAGATCTTAATCAATATTTTTATTGTGAAAAATACCTTTATTGTTGAACTTCTTAAGAGAGAGCATCTTCTAGTATTCTATGTAACGTCACTGGAGATGCTGACGGTGGTTTAAAGAAAATGGGAATATACATTCAAAATTCGAAACGTTCCGCTATTTAAACAGAATTTGAATCTGATATAGCACGGAAAAGAATTTATTTCTATTAGGCGCTCAATAATATATCATTTTGCTTTATGTTTAATGACTTAAATATCCGATATCATGAGAAAAATACGATTTATTCATTTCTTTTTATTTATCTCTTCGTCACTATTCCTAAAAACAAAGCGCTTTTTTATATAATGTCTCTTCTGACTATTTTCTTGATTTATATTTGAAACGGTCGTTCGAGCACCCTAGTTTATTTGGAATCTAAGCAATTTATAAAAAAATTAAGAAAATTATTTTAATGGTACACTCTGTGATATCATATCAGCTCAAATTTTAATGAAACAATATTCCAATATTAACTAAACTGCACTTTTAAAATCAATTGAATAACGATAACGACATTTATCCAATCAATAAAATATTATTCTCATATTCTTCCTCTGCAAAATGAAAACATATGTTTTGATGTAAAAACCGTGTTCCTTGCAAGTATGTTTAGAGCAAGATAATCAGCCGAATTTCTGGTCAAAACTCAACAAACCATATAAAACACCCACAGATTACCTTTTTGAGGGACCGAAATACTTATTTTTAGTCTATAGAAAATGTGAGAAGAATTTAGCACCAGTCGTTTCCTAAAAATTCGCACAAAAAAATAATTGGTTTCTCTGTTAGCGTGAATGTATAATTTTGTCTTTAGTGCTGATTGCTGATAAAAGAAATTATTATGATTAATACAAATTATGCATTTACTCGAACTATAGTCGGTAAGTTTTCAGCAAATAATAGTCGAGTTGAGTTGAGTTCAATAAACAGTTTTAGAAGGACTTCTCAAGGGTTCACTTTATTGTACATCTGGTTTCCCAGAACTCAAGCATTTAGTTGTCAATGTTAATTACACTGAGCAGAAATTTAAATTACAATTACGCATGTCAAATTATCATCCTAACAAACTTGATTATTTCTTTTTCATAAATTTTCTGCCGAACTTGGCTAGAAAACTCTCTGGGTAGAAATCGTGGAATGACTAGCAATTTTCGATACACTTTTTAAAATTGTCAAGTAAAGTTTGCCGTGTGGATTTTTGATTAGGTCTTAGTTTCAGTACTTAACTAAAGATAAGACCGATATTTTTTATTAAAATCGTCAACCTATTTACACGTGGAAAAGCGACCCGTACGAGTATCATCTCGTCTCCTTGTAAAACTTGACGCTTAAACCATTCAAAACACGTACACACCAGATATTCATTGCGGTAGATTTCATTAAAAAATTATTAGCTTCAGTTTCGATCTTTTCAAGTGTGTCACAAATCGACAATCTCGTTATTCATAAGTCATACCTCGTACATCTCTTTACATGCTGTTTATTAGTTTTGAAAAGGTCTGAGGCTTACAAATATCATACTCGTATGATTGTATTTTCACAACATATCATGTACTAGAATTGATATAACCACATTCAATGAATAATTAACTTTGAAAATATTAAATATATGTCTTTAACTCTAGGGATAGATGACATTATCCGTCTATATCATGTCCCCGAGAATGTTTAGTAGTTCAAAGTTGACGTTAAAAATACTTGACAATCTACAGGGTAGTTGAGTTGTCTATGTTTCAAAATAAAGACCTAATGAAAAAAGATTTTGGTCGACTGGACAAAAAATTTTTCAGAGCAGACAAATTTCGTTATCAAAGAAAGTTCGCAGTATTTTATAGCAAATTCACGATATGTAAAACAGAAACAACGTGTGAGGCCACGAAATAATGAGCAGTCAATATTAATTGAAAATGTAGCTGCGATACTCACATCCAACCTTATCATAAAATCGTTATAAATAACTTAACAGGAGCATTTCAAAATTCGATAGAGTGAATCCGGAAATAACTATAATTAAAAATATATTTTATTGTAATTTGTTTTATTGCTTTGAATCGTTTGATTTATGATCTACAAAAATATTCCTTGATATTATTTGTTTACCTCCTCTTTGTTTTTATCGAGCTTTCTCATAAACTCTAAACTCACCGATTTCCCCAATTTTTCTATTATATCTTTCTCGTGGATATTGTTATCGTGAGTGATTAAGATACTTTAAAAACCGCCATTAAATCTGAAAAAATTTGTATCTCAAATATGAATTCCTTCTCATAATAAGCAGCACAATTTAGAACAAGCTTTGTCTATATTACCTTTGAAATTTCTTGTAACTCGTTTCCCAACCCTTATGACAATCTATGGGCTTTTGTTATCCGAAACTTCAGCACTTATTGTTCGAAACAGGCACTGATGTAGGCGTTTCGTTGTCTTCTCAACATTACTGTAAATTAATTAAATGAACAAATACAAACATTCTTTATTCATAGCACTAATATTAATTGAACGGCTTGGCTTCAAAGTAAACTCTGTGTCAAGTTACAGGGCGTGATAGTTGGTTAGTAAAGATTCATATATTATTCATATACAGGGCATTTTGGAAATTTAATTTTATAGTTAGAATGATTGGAAACTTATCGTATTTCGTCTTTTTATAAATTATATTAGATTTATTACGAAACGTAGCGGGATATGCTTATCATTCTCTCAACTTATAAAATATTTACATAATTTTAGCCCAATAAAGACGTTTCTTTTGAAACATATGACACCACAGCTAACGAACAAAAGATAAATAGATAGATAGATATGCGTTTATTGACCTGTTCTGGCAAATATTAAAAAACAATTCTAGTACTTGGAATGCTATATAGAATATTCAGATTTGAATAGATTCCAATAAACTATTAGAGTATGTAATTAAAATTTTGATATTTGATTTTGATGTGACGCTTAAATCAATCGATGAATATGATTTCAGTTAATATTTGGTAATTTAATATCATTCATTCTAAGGTTTACAGTAATTATCACAATTATAAAATGATAATACGAATAAACAAACACATGTGGTGATCGGTTACCATAAACCATAAGCTATAGCTATTGGAATTTCATTTGGTTTGGGTTATGAAATTAAACACTTCAATAGTTGTTGTTGAATGTTTCATATATTAGAAAAAACTTAATTTCAAAAAGAATATTTCTCAGGCTACAGTTTACGGAAAGGTTCCCGTACATATCTTTACTACATAGTCTTAAACATCTAGAAATTTTAAGTATACAATCATAAAACAATGCTTCATGAATTCTTGGCAATAATCTTGAAAAGAATGTTGAGAAGTGTTGTAATATGTCATAAGACTTTATTTATTTGTTTTGTAGTGTTTTAGCCACCCCAATAACATGTTGCTCTCTACGCCGGTGCCTTTTCCTTCTACAGACGCCATGCGCTCAGAAACAATCTCGATTCGTAGCTGAATAAGATATTATGCTAGTCTGCTTCCCAGTGCTGCAATTCTTTGTATCAATCACATCAACCCAAACGTTGACGACAGTGTAGCTCAAAGGCGACGATATAGTATACGTATAATAAATGACAGATTCACCTTCTCCAAACCAGAGGACGCTAATTTGACGCTCATTTTTACACTTCGGTTGACCAGTTGACCTCCTTCATGTTCCTTTATCTTACCCTAAGCCACTAATTTACCCCCGTCAAAATTATAGCAATAATTCTGACATCTTTGAACTTAAGGTATTTTATTGTGCTTGATACTAGAAGATGACCTCACAATAACTAACAATATGATTTTCGTAAACAGAATTCTTCAGGATTTAATTCGTTTTGTGAATATGGTTACAGATAAGAAGTCGATATTCTCTGCTCTAAATATGGTCATAATTTTGCAAAAAAAATCTAATTCATGAATTCTCTTTTTGATTCTTCTTGACACTTCTAATATATATGATAATTTGGGGAAAAATGATATTTTCAAAATTGTTCAACACATCTGAATCTCTCTTAAAAATATTCTCTAAAATCGCCTGTATACGGAGTTATGTCACTATGGTATTTCACTTAGCCTTGGCTTATATACGCTGAATACGGATTACACTAAAATCAAGCATTCGAAATCGAATAAAAATGGTTTGTTATGGTACACAACAAAGCGATACACGCCGAGATCCTCTTCATGAAATGATCTGGCAATTTGTAACGTGATATTGTAGTGTTTTCGCTTTAAAAATGGACGTTTCGGGAAATTATAATAAGATTCTCATCACTAAGTAAATTATGGAAGTCATGTTAGTAATGCATCATAATATTCAAAAAATCTCACAGAGTTATGAAAATTACGCAAAGCTCTCTCTCTCTGATATGTCTGTTAGCTATTAAAAGGAGATTTGTACAATAACTACCCTCAATATCAACAGATATAACAACTTAGTTGACATAATTGTAATTGTCAAAAAATAGTAATATGTACAATTCTTAATTTCTGTCATTCTCTAGATAATGGTAGATATTTTTATCACTATTTCATAATATATTCTTTCATTCAAGTTTAGATTTCAACATATGTATGAAGTTCCCGTTAACATCCGTTTGACTTTTCCTTTATTTTAATGATACCTAAAAACACTTTTCAGCATTTTATATAATCTTAAACAGTGTTTCACTGTTGTTTGAAATTGTTTCAATGTTACTTGAACTTCTAAAACTAGTTTTATTTCATACGTTCACAATTTACGAGTCCGTTGGTTAAAGAGTAATCTGAAAGAAATTTTACTATATATATATATATATATATATATATATATATATATATATATATATATATATTTAAGATAACATTGCTAGAATAAAATTTATTCAATTCAAATATGCTTGAACATACGAAGATTTCTACGAAATTAGTAAGTGAAATTAGATTCATTAGCATATGATAACATATTCACATACCTAAAGTATTTTTCATTAATCTAGAATGATATTTTGGTTGTATAATATATCGCTACATGAGCCTTAGAAGTGGAGTATAATTACATAGATTATTTTGGAAGAATTTGTGGATATTCATAATCAAATAATTGTTATCAAAGAAAATGAGAGTAGTTAAAATAAACAATTAGAAAAATAGTTACAATATTGGAACGAAAAATATAAAATTTGATACTAAATATTTGATCACAACAACTGATGTGACAGTCCTATTGCCTTCTTACTCAAAAATGAATGAGGAGTATAAACTCAAAATTATTAGTTTTTGGTGTGAAATAAAACGGAGAAAACGTTCGGGTATTTGGCGAAATAATTCTAGACTTTGCATTAAGACAATGTTATATTTTGTTCGTAATCTATTCTGGTTGGAAAGTATGATATAATAGAATGAAACTTCATTTGTTAATGGAACAACGTTAACGTATTAATGTTTATACTGTGCTTCTGTGATCAGAAATTTATATTTAGTTACGTATAGGTTAAATATTCGCATGAAATAATTAAACCAAATCAAAACAATTCATTCTTTATATAGAGAATTGACACTAATTTAGTTTAACAAATAAGTTTTAATTGATCATGATTTTGGATTTGAGCATCATCAATTTTTATTCCATTTAATTAGTACCTACCTATATTACAAAGATTAATCAGCAATTCTTTTCAAATAAAATCTTAAAACTCGAGTGCTATACCAAGTTTGACCCACTCAGTTTTGTTCGTTCATCTTTCGTGCTTCATTACATAATATATTGTCTCATCTTTACCATATTTACTCCTAGCAATCTCTGTATGTCGCTGTTTCTTACTTTCTTACCTTACAGCATTGACAATAAGCAATACCTTGTTCTGGTATCTGTGCATAGTTTTAAGATATCTTGTCATATAGGTACCGTATGGCAACTCATGCTTTAAAACTTTTTAGTATATCAACAGTTTGCTTTAAGTTGGTAGCTTAGAGTTTCTATTTAAAAGTCACTAATATATAACTTTAGTTGTTTAAGCCTATAATCAAATTCTCAAAGCACTTTATCGAAAGCTTGATCACGTTCAAACATACCGATACAAATTGTTTCTTTGTATTCAGAATATTTTTTAGTTGACTTGATCACGAACGAATTCAAGATAATTTTCGAATCTTCAAAAGTATTTTTTTCAGTTTTTGGTAAAGTGATTCACCAGGTTCAAGGGTAATTATGATCTATGCTAATTTTCCAAAGATGGTTACATTTTTAAGTCTAAAAATAACATTGGATGAATACGCTACTTTGACTTTGCTGTGCTATTATTATATTCGCTCTCATTTATTCTTTTTGGTACTTTTTACGTTCCTAGTTCTATCAATTTGGTTGTTGATCAGTTCTGATGGAATTTCTGCTGTTTATTTTCTATTAGGTTGGAATATATTTTTTAAATGGTGGGCATATAATGGAGGTTGCTTCTAGCCCTTGTTACAATTTCGTTCCTAACGGTGGCCAATAATAATTGCCAATTTTAATAACATCTATAAAAATATTATTGATAAAATGTTTCCAATATTGAAAAATAAATAGACAAATAATATAAGCTAATAGAATTTTTTCTATAGCTGATTGTCATCGGTTAAAAAAAGCTTATAAAAAATCCATGTTAAATCAGTAGGATATCTTGATTTCATTTGTGTTCATGCGTAGAATAGAGATAAATAAAGATGCTGTTTAGGTAGTTAAACTTTACGACTTACCCCTATTGTGCGGCCTGTTACAAGATGTGTAAACCGACGATTTTTCTTCTTCTCCACCAACAACCCTTACTTTCTGCTTGTCTTAAAAAAAGGTGTGGCTGGAATTCATTATACTGTTTTAAAGAATATACGCATCCAACCCCAATCAAAATTAATTATTCACATAAATTCATTGCCCCAGGACTGGAATCATCTTTTTTAAGTACTTTGCGATGTAAAAGGGAGGAAAGACTTCGTTTCTATGAAATCAGATGTTCAAACCAATGAAATATTTGACAATGTTTGTAAATAAGAACTAGTTAACAGTGATCCAACAATGTGCCTATGATAGATTCATCACCAATGGATATCGGGTAAACCATAAAACCTACAAATAAACTTTTGGTTTTATTTTCATTACAGTTTACGATGATCCTTTCTTATTTTCAGCTAATTTTTTGCTAAGACGCGTGCTTTACATCTGTATCTAGCCTATTGTTTCTATGGTTCAATTTATTCTATTTAAAGACTGGTATTCGTCTCCAAACAATCTAAAATTTATCCTCTTTAAAGCCTAAAATAGTCGATACCGATAATTCTGCACAATTAATATATCTAACCCACCTCCACTCTTTCCTATTTTCAAATTCAATCACTAGCTGAACTGTCTAAACTATATCCGCTATTTATTATCACTCACAGCTTATTATGTAAGAAGGAAAGAACTTTATTGCCATCATAAAAAATAACATAACATAACTATAATGAAAAAAGTTTTTATTTGAATAAAAACAATGAAAAATAAACAAGATGGCAAATACCTATAGCAGAGCAACGAACGAGGAAGGGATTAAGTAGAGGGGGTAATGCAAATGAAATTAGAATAGAAACAGAACTGAAAGGCCAGCAAAACCAGCAAAATAAAATTTCCAGAAGGTAACCTTTCATCTGTTTTAGTGTTATTGCCTTATTTGCTTAATTCGAAGGTACTTTTCTATCTCCATAAAAAAGGTTTAAATGAGATGTTTCTATAGTTTTCTGCAAACTTATTCCATATTTGAACCGAGGAATATAAAAATTTTATAAATATTAAAACTAGATTTTTGAAAGCTAGTTTTGTGTTGTTAAGGTACTCTATGAAAGTTATTATCTATAGTATTTTTAGGATAGTTTAGCGTATAGGATAAATAAAATAAATAAGTAGATTGGCCGCTTTTTATTATTTCATGAAAAAACCAAACACGTGTCGCTCCCTGGGATTCTTCATGTTTAGAATTAAATTTATGTGGGGAGTTTGTCATTTTTAAATGTAGCCGGAAACTGCAACAGTTGTATACATATTATTATATATTTGAAACTAATTGATATTATTGATTATATAAAATTTTAAATTAGTGATTTGTGCATCACGAAAAAGCAAAATTATTGTTATCGTTTATAATAAGCAAATAGTGAAAATGAATATTCACATATTAAAATAATTAATTTAAATTCTTTACTTGGTAAATTGTAATAAAAAATAGACAATTTAGCATAATAAGACCTTTTAAACAAGCTTTAATTCTATCGAAATTCTTGCATTAAGTTTAGATCTCTTTTAGCCTTCTACGTTAGATGCTCATTGAAGGATTTCTTAGCCTTTTCCACCTTTTGATGAGAGAAAGTTCTTAGTAGATCGGTTACTTCGCGAGTGAATATCCTTTACGCTTTATTTCCATATTATGGTAAATATTTGTTTTTTTTTTTTGAAAAATTAACCTAAATTCTAAGAGGAAACTCCACGCAGATCCTAGTTAACTGATATTCATCTTTCATCGTTAAAATGCGGAAGTTGCTATACGGTTGAGAGTTTTAACACGTTGTAAAATGAGTTTTATTTTCTTAATCGGAAAATATTTCACTATATTTAAAAACTCGTTTTTCTTGATAGATTATCAACATTCTGAATATTATTAAAACTCATCGTTTGCTATTAAGAACAGTTAACCCAATAATAATTACCTGAACAGTGAACTTGGACTGTGTATAATTTTTAATTAAATGTTGTCCTCGTTTGTTTCAAATGTTTACTCAAGCATCCGCTCTCCTTAGCAAGATTATTTCATAGAGTACTTTAATGATAGTCCTACCCTGATTAAATAGCCGATAAGCTTATTTTGGGTTGCCTTAATGTTTAATCAACTGATTATTTAATGTTTTAAATTTAAGTGTCTGTCAGTTATTGTTGTACACTCTTGTTATCTTAGCGTATTAATTAATGATCTTTTGAGAATAATTTCTTTCACCAAAAACTGAACATCTTTGAACTGAATGCATTGTACGGGGCGTGGAAATTAATTTATTAAACATCATTCAAGCGGTAGACCATTATGTTAATAATTTAAGTATTGAATTGTTAAATAATAATAGCCAATTACAATTACACTTCCATATCAGAAATGAATAATAACAAATTCCAAATATAAAACACTACATTTGCAGGAATTAGAACCTATAAGAAAACACTTTCATGTAAATGTAGGAGCAACTTGAAATTCTGTTCATTCAATCATGATCACTAAGTAACATACAATATTTTTCTTTCTCATCCTTCCCTTGATTTCTTTGGTGTACAGATGTATTCATTTTTTAAACGTAAACTGTTGTCTCAAAATAGCAAATGATATTGTTATGCAATTTCATAGTTTTGTAGTCCTCGAAAGCCCACCTGGCCAATATGACATAAAATGTTTAGACAAATTTAGACGAATACATCGGTTTTTATCAGAATAGTATCTTTCTGTAAAATTTTAGCCCAAAATAATAGACTACTAGAGAATGAGTAGCAGTAGCTTATAGTAGTTGATACGAGGTACGATATAATCTTCAAGAATGGTGTTTGATAGGTTCATGAATTTGATGCGATAAGATGTGTTATTATTTGCATATATGATTATCTTCATGATAAATACTTGCGAAAATCTAGTATATCTTCAGCAATGAGCAATTATTATCGAATGAAATACCTCAAATTTGAATAAAACATACTTTAACATGATTTTATCACAGGAAAAAATAATAAACAGGAAGCAATCACTTTATTCGATAATAAAACGTGTTCCATCATCGGAACCTCATTTAATCCTTTTGTTGTCTATAGGGTGATAATGGCTATCGAGCTATTCTTTGTTTTTCTGCTACTTATACTTTTATATTGGAATCTAGCACTGAAGAAGGGTTTGTTTGCTTTAAAACTTATACGCTGTGAACCTAAGTAAGTGATTATTCTAATCAATCTTCTCATCTTATGACAGTATGGTCATTTTAAAATTATTATCCAAAACGTCTGTGAATATCATAAGTGATTAAGTATTTATTTGGAGATATGTGATGAAAAATAAATGAATTCTCCATTCTGCATAAATTTCTACTAAATCCTCTTTTCTTACCTATAACCAGGTTCAAAATTCAATGAGTATATTTTAATCCGCGAAACTATTATCAGGTAAGATCAAGAACGAGATGTCCACAAAATAGACATGGGAGCAGAAATCTGTTGATATACGTTCTATTTATTGGGGAAGTGAACTTATTCAGCTAGCAATAAGTAATAAAACAAAAGTAGAAAAGAAAATAATTAGTAACTCACTTTAATTACTTCTTGTGAATGAATAGAATGGCTCTGAATGGCTCCTATTAATTTCATTTGTTATTATAGATGATAGAATTAATATTCTATAAATATTCTCCCACTTATATGTTGTACAACATACTTTTAAAACATGTCGGTCCGACTTTCATCTATATTGGCCAGCTGTTAATTTTATTCGATTATGAATTCAAAAACTAAGCATTAACAGTCACAACACTCCGTCATTCAACTTTACTAAAACATGTAAATTGATTGATTGGGTTTCGCTTCTTTACATCTAATGTAACTCTAATAATTCATTATAGGATTTAGAAATTATACCAATTTTTTTGGAAAATTTCAGCTATTATTGAAGAAGCATTTAAACTCATTAAAAATTAAGAAAATTGCGTCTATTTATTCAGATGCTGTTTTTAGTATGTTCTTGTTTTCTTTAAGTATTGATGTTTATATTTTGATATGGCCATGATCCAATTGAATGTTAGTATAGTCTATTAATCACTTATTCAACTATATCCATTATAAAATATAGGATTGCACATTAAATCAGACAAAATATGCAGTTAATGACTTAAAAATCAATATACCTAATATAGGCAAGAATACAGAAAGAATACAAGCATAGACAGTTTAATACGAGAATACAGATCATAATTACAAAGGTAGAACTCCGAAATTACTGCTATTAAGGTAACATCGCAGAGAAATCAATTAATTAATACTAAATGGGTGGTGACAATTATCGAAGAGTAGTAAATATTGATGTCATTCGAGAACAAAAATATGTGATCAACGAAAAAATCAAACAATACAAAAAGAGAAAAGGCAACAATGAAATATAATTTAGATCATATAGACAATCGTGGAACATCAAGACATCAAATTATTATTATTTTTTTTAGAATGCACAATATTTTAACTTTATGAATTGAACACTTCCGTGAAAAATATTATAAGAAATGTACGTTTCAAAATGTTATGTCTATTAAAGGAAGAGAGGCTCAGCAGCCGAAGACACGCAATGGAAGACTGAAAGCTGATAAAAACCATTCGATTACAGTTCATAGGATTTGAATAGTAAGATCAAAAAACCTGACTTGGTAAAAAAGAAATATATTTATATTTAGAATGCTTGCCTGCAATAAATATCGTAACAATATACTTAAACTGAATTTTTCAAACCAGTATTGGATTAACTATAGGTAAATCGCCCTGTATTATTAGGAATAGTAAAATGGCAAAAACAAAATCTAACTCATTTTTCAATTGTGTAACGGAGTATCATCTCTTTTGGAAAATCAAGCAGCCGTTGAAAATTACGCTATTTATTACTATACGGTCTTGTTATTACAGATGTTTACAGGAAACTAGAAAAAAGGAAATCGATGAAATATATAACATATGAAACGAAATGTGAGTGATTGACGAATTACGAAATGTGTTTTTATCAACAGAATTGGACATGAAGAATGTTTATGAATATTTTCAACAAACAGTCTGTAAAGAAAAGAAATATTCCTAAACTTCGTCGTGTTTTAATTTTTTGAATAAAAAATGTGCCGCATTAACCTTGAAAGGTACTAAGAGTACACGGACCTAATCATAATTGTTAGTGTACTTCACCAACTAAAAATAAAAAACCACATGTTTTTCAATCGTAACTTTCGGCAACACAGACTACAGAAATATAGTTCAATAATTACGCCTTATTATTTGCGTGGTAATCTAGTAGGTAAAAGCTGTCATTTAAAAACTTATTTGATTTTGATTTGTCATTTGCCAGGTCTCAATATTCATTGATAACTTGTTATAAGAATTGTCATGTACGCCCCTGAAATTACTCTAAATAGCTAACTCCAGTGTCGTGATACTTATTCCAACCCAGTCGCAAAAATTGTATCATTTTTTTTTATAACTCCTAGTGGAACTTCAATCAGCCTAGTTGGCAATAAGCGTTTGTTACGACTTGTAGAGTTCACTCCTGTGTGTTATCACCTTGAAATTATAATTCTAAATTACGTTCAATCTATTTCTTAGCTGAATGAATTTAGCCTATCATTGTTTGAGTCCTTTACACAGGTTGAATTATTTCGCACTTAAACAAGATATGGTTTCCTTGAATGATCCTAAGGGGATGTCATGCTGAATCACCCTGTTGAGAAAAAAGTAAGGCACATCAACGTTGGCACATAACACTGTTTATACTGGCGGTGCCCTTTAGCTGAATCCCCAAGTCGAAATGAGTTTAAGGATAGAATTGTGCAGTAGAGCCTTATACAGTTATCTACGGTTAATAACTCAATATATATGACTTTATTTTAGTCCCAGTATTTGCATTTTGGAAAGATTTTATATTGATCGATAGATCACCTTCATCATGGATATCAAAAATATCAATCAAAACTTGAATACGATAATTCACTGGGAAGATTGTTTTTTTTGTTTTCTGGTATAATACGTTATAGTGTTAAATAAGAATTCATTCGAGTGAACTTTAGCTTCGAAAAGCACAAATTTTTTGGGTTTTACTTGGTTGGTTGTTGATAAGTACTTTTAAGTTGGTGATCATCTTGAAAATCTACGGTTTTTTTTAAATAATAAAAAAATGCAAAACTCTACGATCAATAATTTCCAAGAAACAGCACTTTGCATTCTTACCTGGCCACCTTGTAGTGGGGTATTTCATCATATTTAACACAAGTGGGAGAACTCTTAAAATTTACAAATGTACCCATTAACATAAAAATTCCTTATTTAACTACCCCACAGTTTGACAAATACAAGCTCACTTTTCCCCAAGGAACATCCATTAAGTTCTTAACAAGCTATTTAAAGTTCTAATTTATCTTTCCCTCAGGTGAGTTGTGAATAGTATATGAAATGAGTATCTATAAATACAATATTAGAATAATAATAGAACAAAGAATCTCCAAAGGTATTAAAATTAAGCAGCTTAAACAGCAGCTTTACATATTTGTAAAATTATTATAATAATCTTGAGAGGTAATTGAATATTTCAAGAGAAAAAAACAAATACCGATAGAAGTGAACAAATTGAAACTTTATTATTTTTCAACCTAATGTAATATTTTGCAGAAATCAATCATATTGTTAAACCCAGCGTTCAGTTAAGGTCTACCGAAATTAAAGACTGAATTTGGTATTGAGAGTGCCGAACAGTTTTGTCTTGTTATCCAGATTGAATCAATCAATTTAACATCAAGTTATCTGCGTCCATCGTACGTCTGAGGAAATGTAATTACAGTAAAGTGTCGATTATTCAAAACTTCGGTTAACTGAAAGAAAAATAGAGATCAAAAATCCAAATTCAACTGGTTGAGTTTATGAATCAATCGCAAGTAGTTGAAGATTATGATAATGCAAATATTGGCAAAGATTGGCTTGAAAGTGACCTTGAATATGAAGTGATGACGGACGATGACAAAGTCCAAAAAAAAACAGTGATGAGGATGAAGAGGAGGATTATAACATCGAGGTCATTGATGTTATAAAGGCCCTTATCACAATCAAGCTTTGTAATGTAAAGAGATCGCAATGCTGTGGTTAGACCAGCAAGAAGAATGTGATTCAGATCAATCGCTGTCTTTAAAACGAATGCGAGGTTTTGTAGCAATAAAATTGATTTAGAGCTTGAAAAAAAATCTATTCTCACAAAAATTAACTAATCAATCAATTATCGTACTATTCCCGTCAATGACTGGTTATTCTTAGTTTTTTTTTTGGACAATCTATAGAACATACGAGTATTTGATATAAGGTTGAGTATATTAAAAATATAACATTGCCAGATACTTTAAAGGATCTTAGCGATAAAAAGTTTCACTCATCTGTAATCATATATTCAACTATTTTTTAGCACTATGTTTAAGTTACACAATATCCTATGATTATAATTTGATATTTTTTATGTGCAATTCTAATTGCATTCATGAGATTAACTT
Organism: Diorhabda carinulata; assembly: GCF_026250575.1. Lineage (NCBI taxonomy): Eukaryota > Metazoa > Arthropoda > Insecta > Coleoptera > Chrysomelidae > Diorhabda > Diorhabda carinulata. Next base: position 8,198,995 of record NC_079460.1, on the reverse strand, counting down.
GAGATTAAGATTCACTTCTTATCATCTCCATTTACGCTTTTATATATAACAAAGTAACATATATTCTGGACATCCCCATATGTTGTAACCGGCAGTGATAAATATTTACCTCTTCTTAATGGAAAATAATTTTTAACTTGAATTCTCACGATGACAGTTACCTTGTTTCTATATTGTAATGACGATAATCACCTTGAATCTGGTGTCATTAATAGTAATGAACCGAAAAATTTTCCACAAATGGTATTAAGATGTTTCAAAAAAGGGAATGTCGTTCTAAAATCTTGCAGCTAACTTGAGTGGTGTATAAGCTATTTGCTTTTCAACAGTTTATTTTAGAGATAATCAACTGAAAAATTCTGCGTAGTTGTCATATTTTACGGTTGTCTCTCAATGAAATTGCAACATTGTGTATATTTCTTAATCTTTACCAGGAACATTTTAATATATGATATACTCTGAAGTAAATATTTTGTTACTAACAAATTTTCAAAACTATTCTGATATTGTTAATTCAACATATAAACTGAACGATTCATGAACGTCTAGTTTGAGATGTTCTAATGCTTTATGGTATATCTAATCATTCAGACCAACCACCTCCTGTTTCTCTTGAATTTTAGTGGAAAGTGGTTGATAACCCAGTCTTTGTTATTAAATCTTCAGCTTAATTGTTACTTTTTGGGAATTTTTTGAGATAAATTTTACAGGAGACCTAGCTATGAGTGGTGAAGGTGAGTTTATCGGATAATTTAATGGAATTTCCCATTTTCCCTAGTAATAATACTTCACTAAAGGCGGAAAATAGTACTGCTAGTAATATGCAAAATGAAGTGGACTCTTAAGTTAAACTACACCAATACTTAGATTTATACCAACAATATCAGAAGCAGATTATGGACAGTGTTAGATGTTGTTAAGTTTTGAAAACATATTTCAATAAATGTTGTGGATAACATTGTGAATCTATTAATGTGAAATCTATCTTCCCAAATCATCATAAGGACCTATAACGTTTTTTAAGATAACTGCTGGCTACGAACAGTACCAAACCAACTGCAAGTGATTTATTATGAAGTGTTAGTTATGAAATTTATTATTATTATATTTTTATATATTCACTATGCTACATTTGAATTAGCTATTTTTTGGTTCAAAGTTTTATTTAAAAATATATATTTTCCCAAAGTTTTACCATCGCCTCATTAATAAATAGTTTTGTTCAGGTTATTATTATACTGAATGATTTTATCTTATTAAAATTAGATTTGTCTATATTTCATTTGAATAAGAGTATTATTAATAGTTTTATCCTAATGAGATAACAAATAATAAATATCTAAATTTATTTTTTCATATTTCTCAAAATTTTATCTTTTATTGTACTATAGCTTGAAAATATTCCATTTTAAGGAAAATTATAAACATAAATTTGATTTAGTTCTAAGGTAGCGGTATAAACTATTTTCAAATAATTTAAATTACCCGCCATTAATAAAATTCAAATTTGCCAGTTTTTTTATGAAGGATCTCATATTAGTAGTTCAAGTTCAAGTTCAGAACCTCAGTAAACATTGTCGTGATCAATATAAATATAGGTGATAAATTTCTTTTGATTTTTAAAATGAGATCCCAATAAAATTGTTACGTACTGCCATCTACCAGTAGCAAGAGCTGTTTATACTATAGTCTTTTAAAGATATCTGCATCAATTCCTGAATAAGTCATCAAGTAAGTTATTTCAGTAGTTTCCACTACTTTCGAAAAGATGACGCAGCATCTTGTGAATAGATTTTTGTCATGAATACTGCACTAGTTATATCCCTATTCCGTTACATCTAAAAGGAAATATATTTGAAACCATTTTTTTAAAATATCTGCCGTGGTATATTTATGGCAGTTTAAACTCGAATCATTAAAACATTTGGCTGTTAACAACAACGCATTTGGAATCTTACTTCATTTCTATGCAGTATAAAGTATTGTGCTGCGTTATCCTCTATTTAACCATGCTTTTGTCTGGCGTTCTTTAGAGAAATTTAGTCAACATAATATGTGTCATTAAAATAGATTTCAATTTCTATAAAATAAATAAAGATGTCGCCATATACTTGACGTAACTACATTGTTCCATATCTTTTATTGATATTACAAGATTTTATTCCCATCTGCCAGAAATTTAAAAACGTCCTTATTACTTACGTGTACTAATCGTTCAAATAACCAAACTAATCACGAATTATTATAAATACGTATAAAATGTTTGTTGAAAACAAGAAGAATGTCTTTGATGCAACTCTAGCTGAATATTTTTCAAAGGCTTCGGCGATTACTTACTAACGACCTTTTTAGATAATCCTAACCCATACTACAGTTCGATTTTCATACACAAAGGGTAAAGTTTCTCATAGTTTAAAAATAAATTTTTGTCGTTTTTCTGGCATTAGTTTTGTATAATCATCCAAAATATTTCTAATATTATACGGCAGTATCAAGGTACACACCAATACAGAGAATTGATTTACCTTTTTTTGGTATAGAAGCAACTACCACTATTCAGATGATATTCGATTTAGTGAGTGACTCCTTGGTAAACATTATAACTATTCCAAGAATTAAGATTGATGAATAGAGATTTCTTGTCCCAGGAATAGTACTTATGTATACTCTAACATATTGATGGAAAATATATTAATTCAGTTTTTTGAGAGAAAAAAATAAGTAGACGAATGAATAAATAAATATATTTTGTAACGATTTTTATATAGGAAAACGACTGATATATATTGATTAATTGGGATTTTGAGCAATATTACGAATTTCATTACAAAATAAAAGTTTTCAAATGTACATTATTTATAATTGCATTAAAAAATTCATATAAAACATTTTTTTTTTCGACATTCTCGATGTATTAGAACAGAATGGTACAAATATTCGGTATATATTTGAATAGAAAATTTGTATATCATCAATTTAACAAAGGTATAATGAACATGTGCAGGGCCGGATTAAGATTTATAAGGCCCGGGGCTAAAATAATGACGGGGCCCCCTTAAGTAATTCGGAAACCGGGAAAAATTCACAAAATAATATCAATACGTTAGATGTGTGGTATCAACACATCAAAAAATACAGAATGATTTCCAAATGATAGGGCCCTCTTGGACCTGGGGCCCGGGGCTGTAGCCCCCCCAAGCCCGGCTTAATCCGGCACTGAACATGTGAGCTAATCCGTATGTAATCTTTCATAACAATGTAAACAAATAATTTTTGAAATAAAGAAATATATTCATTTTGAGAGAATTCAGTATATTCTATGAATATGAGCTTTTGAATTAAACAATTTTTTGTCGACATTGAAACTACATATAACATGCCGCAAATTTGTTGATATTATTTTTTTAGTAAATTACACTTATATGCCTTAAAGATCATAGACCCATGTGATACCTGCGAAGCTCAAAAGTGCTTTGGAAGATCAAACGCTTTTATATTTATGAAAAACTAACAACCTTCAGGTACTGGTTGAGATTACAACAAATTGTTTATCGAAAATGTTCAAAGAGATCCAAAAATACCATTACGTGAATTAAATCGAAGGTACTTAATTTACGAAAATGTATTATCAATATGGGTTGCGTTCCTAATATACCATTAGTGATTCATTGTAACCGCTCCACGTTTTAACATAGTTTCCGTCATGCATTCACTTATTTTACTAAATTACCAATTCCATTTTCTGAAAAACTGAACTGTGTCACAGTGTTTTTGAAGTTTCACATCATCTCCGAGACACTTCTTCATCACATTGAACAGATGATATTCAAAAGTGTTGGAGGAAAGATAATGAAATATTTGAAATTGCATGAAACCTCTACTGCTGTAATAGCAGTGTGATGGTGCGTGTTATTGTGAAAAATCACATACTTAAACTACATTAGGCCGCGACATTTGTTTTGAATTATTTGCTACAGTAAATATTTGGAATTTATTGTTGTTTCAAATGTCATGAATTCGGTAAGTAAGGTTTCTTGAGCATTTCAAGTAATGGTTAGTAATGGGATAGAACTTCCGGTTGTCTATTTCCCTAAGACTGTCTCACACAAAACAGTTTGGAAAGTATTCTGAATGTTGAGCGATTATAAAATTACGGACCTGCCGATTTTTCCATCGATTTCTTTGATAAGCACTTATTACAAACAGCATCCATCGTTAAAACGGCCGGAGGATAGTTTCCTTAGTGCCCTCCTATATTGTGTAAATTTGCCGCATTTTATAAATTATAATAATCATCACAACAATGCAACTGACAATCAGAAATTATTCTATTAACCTGTGCTTATTAAATTATTTGTCTAATCTGGTTGATACACTAAGACAAAAAATACCATTGTTTGGAAGTGTATGTACTTAAAATAAATATCTGCACACTTTTACCAGAATTTTACAAAGCATGTCCATTTTATTAATGCCAAACTTCATTTCTTGTAACAAAATGTCAGCCACTGTCCATTACTTTGCCTTGAATATATAATTTTCAGAAATAATTGAATTAGGGAAATTTAGGAGAGTATTTCACTGTGAAAAAGTGATAAATTTGAGAGAACCACAATTTTAAGCTGCATATCAACAAATCTGTGAAGTTCAATTCAAAATATGAATTTAGATAGAAATTTTAGAAAATCAATAATATAGTTTCGATTAGGTACTCTTGTACTATTTAAAGCGTTATAATTTTTTTACTCATTATTACTTACGGATAGCAGTTAATGTTTTAAAGAAAATCCCATATATCATCAATTATTAATGTGTTGAACCTAACAAATAATTTCTTAGGAACAATGAAGTATGTAAGACAGAAAAAAGAATCTAGCACTTCCACCTCAATGCATTTACAAATCCTATAAATACTATCACACATTTTACAAAAATGCAAGTATCACGCGAACATACAGGATTTTTCTATTTAAATAAAAATTCAACCTCTCGGAATTAACATAGCTTCCAATATTAAAAAAACAGTTATTAAAGCACATCGATATTATTGGTTCTAGACATTTGAATTCATCATTTACATTAGACACTACATTCCTATACATTCACAAGATATGTTTCAAAAATATAAACTTCATATTTCGCCACCAATTTAATACAAAACATGAATCACCATTGAAAATAGTTCCATGTTATATATAATTCATTTTTTGAATAACTACATCGTTAAAAAATATTGCACAATATTTATAGCAAATGTTATTTCAATATATATCTGGAAGACTGCAAACTTTAAATGCATTATATAAGCAGAACCCAATAAAGAAGCAATTGTCTCTTTTATTTTGATAATATCAAATTTGATAATTCAACAAGTTGACGCAATGTTCAAAGTTGTGTTGTCAGAGTAAAATTCTAAGATGGAATAAGTCATTGATTTGAGAGGAATGCGTATTATGAGTAGTATTACGATGAAAATCGAAATTGATCCAAAATCTCAAAAACTATTACGTTTTGATAACCACTTTATCGTCTTCAGAAGAAAAATTAAAACCAATTAACTTGATTCACCTATTTTATAATAAAAATTTCTAACAATGAACCTTCTCCTGGGAAAAATATTTCGAGCGGGAAAACTTCCTTGGTGGAAATCCTCATATTTATTACTTAACTTCTAAATTATGGAGTAGGAATAGGCCCTTTGTCCTCATTTAAACTGTTCTTACATTTCATAATTTCAATACAATGATAACGATCATATAATAAAATCGAAAGAATTATTTGGTAATCTTAGGATAAAATACATTTGAAGAAGAGTGGTATATATAAAATTATCTGTAGTGATTGTCACGAGAAGTATTTCGGGTAGATTAAGAAAACCGTTAAGGTTCGGTTCAAAGGGAACATAGCTCAGATAAAATATGGACGGACCGAAAAATCGAGTATTGCCGATCATGAAATAAATATAAATAACGTAAAATTGTTGAAAAATGTATCCAATAATAAATTGTTGGATACATTTGGAAGCATTGGAATTGTTAAATGTATGAAAAGCTTAAATAAGGACGAAGTATCTATTCCTTAGAGCCCACTCTATAGTTTAGTAGTTAAGGAATAAATGTGAAGGAGGTTTTCCCACTCGAATTATTTTTCGCGGGAAAAGATTCATCGGTAGAAAATTTTTGTATAAAATCGGGTGAGTGAGGTTTTAGTTTGCCTTCAGTTTCTGAAGACATAACTTGATTATCGAATTGCTCGTCAAACGATGTAGTAATTGTGAGTGTTGGTATAGTGGTAGTGTACACAGTGTGTTCAGCTTGAATATCACCAACGGTTCAAAAAACTCCAACTTAAATATGATAAGTTGATCTATAGAACTCAATTATCCTCCAGTAAATAGAAAGCGTTTACTTCAAATGAAATAGTAATTTTTTTGTGATTAGTACCTCTAAATGCATAAAATTTACCTTATCTACTAACAATAAATCACAATAGATTGAATTTTTGATCTATAAGACTGATTGTATTACGTCTTGAATGTTTTTGTTTGTTCTCAACTTAACTTCAAGGCCGAATTAAAAATACCTCGACGTACCGTGGACTACAACGTGAAAAAATATGTATCCATGAGGAGCTTTGGCTATAGAAAACGTTCATGGCGGCCTTAAGAAACCACAACTGCTGGACACAAACGTATATTGATCAGTAAACGTGCTCGACAACTCACGGGTATAGAGATAGCAGCTTAGATCAATGAATCGAGGAATCTGTACTTGAAACTTTTAAATTGACAAGGAGATAGAGAGAAGCTGGCCTTTTTGAAAAGGTGGCAGTGCAGAAAAGTCTTTTAAGACACCAAAATAAAATTAAGAGGTTGCAGTGGCCAAAAGAACATAAAAATTGGAAGCATGAAGAGTGAGAGATTGATGAGTCAAAGTTTCAGGTTTTTGGGTCTAAGAGAAGTGTGTATGTGCGCAGGTCAAAAAAAGCTGTAAAGCCCGGTGGAGACTCGGTTATGGTTTGGACATGTTCTGGACGTAAGACGACTGGAGATCTGGTAAAAATTGAAGGGATTTTGAAGAAAGAAGGTTATAAAATTTATAGGAAAATGTAGTACGTTCTGCCCAGCGCCTAATCGGCATAAAAAATTGTCTATTAATATGATGACGATTCCTAGTATTTCTCGAAGCTGTGCAAAGAGTATTTGAAATAATTCGAAAGGAAGAATGCACTGAAAGTAATAATTTCACAATCGTCCAAATTCAACTTGATCGGGAGTTCTACTTCCATTTCACGTTTTTGGAAATATTTTTATCTATATATTTTCTTCAATATATAAACATCAAAATCGATCGTATTGTTTTTATTGGTTGTGTATACGCATGCATACTATGCATACATATTATGAACCAACCACAATAAACAGAAAACTTGGTCGTGTTCAAGAAGTAAGTTAGGTAAAGACTGATAAAGATATTATATTTATAAAAATTAATTTCGGAAATTACACAATCGATATTGAAATGGTTGATGATATTCAAGCAACCAATATATTGAAGTCAGTGGTAATTTGTCTGAATGTATAAAAAGAAGTATTCCATTTTATTTTTAAAACGTATTATATTGGAAAAAAATTAAGATGAACTTATCATAAAAATTATGATTTGTAATTAGTGCTATCACTATTTTCGAAGGATACTTTTTTACTACAAAATAGTATGATCAGGCTTTGGAGACAACCTCTTCGTTGGGCTTAGTTGAAATGTCATTGAGCATCAAGACTGAATTCAATTGTTATATTTACTTGGAAAAAAGTGCTAATCGATATAGGTTAGATATTAACTTTAACAATGTTTATAATGAGCATGTATAATATTCGAATTATCAGCATTACTTTTTCACAGATGTCAATATTGGGAATGCACATTCCCAATTCATTTCCATTGCTTATTTATGGAAATTTTAATTATTTTCAATAAATTATGACCACATTAACGAATACTACTCCTTCACAAATCTCATAAAACTGACCTATGGAGAAATAATTGATTGTTCCATCTATACTAGAATATACCGCAAAATGATGTGGAAACTTGTTATTTTAATTTTAATCATCAATAAATGTTTTAAAGTACATATAAAGTTTGGTCTATCACTTTAATGAACATTTTTTTATTCAGATTTTCATGTTTCTAAAAAACACATTTTTATGTAGGAATTCAATTTAAGAAAAATCCTATTATTTGATAGAAATATCCTGTACAAAACTCTATGTATCGATATGCCAAATTACATGTTATTGTTCTCCATATATAACTTCAAATATTCCATAACAGCAAATGATTCGTAGAATCTTCTCTGCCAGCTACTTCGGATATATTCGACGTCCTAAAATCTTCATATCCATCACCGCCAGAGATAACCAATAGCTTTGTGTTACATCTGGAATCTTGTTTGGTTTTATAGGAATTTCTATGAGATGATTCGCTGATTACCATTTCGACGGAGGTTAAAAATCTCACGTGACCTGTGTGCCCGTGTGGTACACCGGTAACAGTAGGCACGGAAGTAAGTTTTGTAATTGCGGATGATATATGTGGAAGGGGCATAGTCAGTAAAACGCCAGCTGAGGTTCCAATCCATAGTAAGTCTTTACAGGTGACTAAAGCTGTCACCCTCAAACAGGCCGCTTTGTGCTGTCTAATGATATCATCGCAACCTGAAACATCGAAATCAGTAACGATATCTTAGTTTTCATATATAGTTCTCAATTTATGAAACAAAAAAATTGTTTTAAACGCACAAAATACAGGGATCTTAAAAATATCTAGCCTTAATATTGTTTGTTACAGATAGATTTTTCGAATCGGCAAATAAAATAAAATTAGGAACAAAATGAAATACACTACATACCAATTATTATAAAGGAACAAAATTAATGCGAAAATAAAAGATTTTTCCATATTAATGAAAATACTTACTTGTTAGCATTTTAGTTACAGATGGAGCTACATTAATTTCACACAACAGTTCAAATGTCACCACATGGTAACATTTGAGTATAGCCGAATTTTGCAGGGATAACCACACCCCATATCCGTTAAGAACTATAGACGTAATTGACTTGTTATTGTCATTGTTAACTGTAAAACTATTTTCTACTGTCAAAGACTGGACGTCAAATATTTTGATACTGCTTCCACAACCACACCACAATTTTCCATTGCTGGGTACCATTTTAGTGATCGGTGCGCTTAAGGAGCCGACTGTACACGTCGTTGAGCTTGTGGTATTCCAAATTCCAGCTAAAAGAACATCAAAAATGAATTACAGCTACAGGCGAATCATAAGAAAACAGTTTCTATGTTGTTCTTGTATAATAGTTTAATAGTAGATCTATTATTGGTAATAAGGTAATGGATACAGAAGATGCGACAGTTTAGTTCATAATAATAACGTGTCACTTCAATAGAAAATTTGATGAGTTAATTCTGACGTTTGCTGTACTACATATCCGTCAAAAATCTTAAAGAGATACTTTCATTCAATAATAATACATAATTATTAACAATATCCTAACTAAAATGACATTTAAAATAGCTATTAAAAAATTTTATATTATGGGGTTTATTATTAATGTGTCCAACCATTTTATCCAGTGTCACCATTATAGATTTTCAAATGCTTGTAATTACACTAAGCAGTCAAAGGCAATAAACTTTGAATTCAATTTGTATTTTTCATATTCTAATAAAACAGCAGATGACCTCACTGCTATATATTTTTATAAGTTCATATATTTTGGAGTACAATACAAAGAGTTAAAAATAGAATTACACACGACTGGATTTATATTCCAAAAGTATATATGTAGGATATATTAACGTTTGTAATTGCATTTTTGATTCGCGGGAGAGGGTTTTATATATAGTCGGTTACAGCATAATTTGTGACTTAATTAACGTTATCTTAAAGTCAAACTGTTTTTCATAGAAGAATGTTACCAATCGAATTTTTATATAATCAATTACGATGATAGAATTACATAGAATATTGATAATTTTTCCATAATTCATAAAATAAAAAAATAAGTGAAAAAGAAGCTCGTACAGAATATTGTAAGTTTTGTGACCTCCAAAGGGTTCACAACAATTTATTGCACCAAATATGCTACAAGTTTGAGTTTTGTGGTATTCTAACGAGAACTCAGCTTTTAGGATTTTCTCTATTAAGAGAGTTCCAAATATACGACAAGCTTCAGTATACTGAGTATTTCAATACAAAATGATGTATATTCTCAAATAACCACTGCATTACATATTTTATGTTTCACTTCAACTTAAATATCAAGATCATCGGTATTGTTATTTTATTAAGTTGGCAAAAAAACCTATTGTCCCTATCTCTTTCGACAGAAGATTCAATCAGTTTATTATCAATTATGTGTATTTGAAAAATAAAACAAAAAAGTAAATAAGGAAAATCAATGTATACACCTACCAGTATCTCTATCATAAACAATGATATCTCCATTTGCTAATGATACATAAACTCTGTTATCCAGATATCTGTAACAAGTAAAATAAATAAAATTGATAGACTAGAGTTTTTGTAGAGAACGAAGTCCATATTTTTTGACAAGCTTCGTATAATTTTTAATAACTTATTTTTATATAACGTATTTTTCGTTCAGATTGTGTAAATGGATATCGATAAGTATGAATAAACAAGATTGTACAAAAAGAAGCACTTTCTATTTATAGAAGAAGTTAATGCCAATATACCATACAACGTATCTAAACATCACCAACAGACAAGTGTATCACATATATTTCTAATACGAAGCTTGAAAAAAATGGCAGTGCATCAAGAAGTATGAAGTGCATATCATTTTGATGAAATTTGGTTTTTGGATATGTTACGATAACATCAAGTTTAAATTTTTGTTATTGAGAGTAGTAATATTACTGTGAACTACTAATTATAATAGTACATTATTAAATCAATAGAAGAGCCTAGGGTGGGAATATCTATAAAATATAAACAGAAATAATAACAGTGATGCTATGACGTAGAACTTTTTGAAAAGAAACGTGATACGTAATAGAAATATATAACAGAATTGAAAACTAACAACAAAATACCTGTGACTTACTTACATTATGCTTAGAATTGAAGCCCCTAGTTGTATTTTAATTTTATTTTTTTTAATTCTAATATTATCACTACAATTGTATACATGTATACACCCGTCTTCAGTTCCTAACCACATGGTAGACTGCTGAACATCTGTTTCTTCATTTTCTATACTACATGTTTCTGTATCTAATAACTTTTGGGGTTCTTCGTTTATTTCACTATCACAGTTTTCGTCTTCATCACTAGATGAGCTGCTATCGAAATGCATCGTTTTATGTTCTTCGGGTTCTTCTCCAACTTTATTGTTATGATTTGGTGAAGATCTGCAAATAACGAAATACATTGAATGAAGATATTTCCTTAGTAATAACGTTATCTTCAACAATATGATAATAGATTACCCATTTTGCCTCAATAAATAACGAATATCTCAGAAACAAAATTATAACAACTAGTCAGTTTTAACAAAAATTGCTTGGTTTGATGTAGTGCCTTTCATGATGAGGATTTTATTACGATGTATTGAATAAGTTTAGTAAGTATTGGTTTAACTATTTATGCAGCAAATACTCACCCGTTATTAACACCAGGGACCGAAGCTATACATAATATTCTTGCATTACATACTCCATTACATGAAATAACATTCGGCTCTTGCATTAAACTAAGAACACATACTTGTCCTACATGTCCATCACTATTACATACCCATACATCTTTGCTATTATCACTTAACGTAGGGGCAGCACAGGTGAACTGTAAGCCTGCTCGTGTTTTTCTAATGGGCACAGTAGCCAGAAGTTCAGGGCAAGGTCGTCTATCACTTGTAGTAGCTAAAAATAACAACAACCACATTTTTCATATGGATTTGATTTTAATATGGATTTTAATTATAATAATTCCCATAATAACCCAAGGTTATTATGAAAGGAAATCGTGAAATTTAGTAGCGTTGGGTTGTTTCTTCGGAAACAAACTTGGTGGAGCAGCATATAGTGGTGATGGAATATTACAGCAAACTTGTAAAAATTGCCAGGTGACAATCACAATACTTCGTTTTATTTGGAATCACAAGTCTTACTTCGAATAAAACCACTCATGTGATAATTTCGTCAGAAATTGATTTTACCAAGGGAAATCTCGACTAATGACCAGGATACTTTATTTCGTTCGTTATATTGAAAACTGCAATGCAGCATGTATATTTTAAAGTAAACGAATATCAAAGGTTTTCAAAAGTTCCGTTACCATTTGTTTTAAAAAGCTGGAATAAGATCCAAAAAAATTTTCAATAAATGCTTACAAATCTACTACAACTCTTCTTCATTTTTTTAGTTTCAAAAATCTGGTCAGGGGTGGTTTTAAAAAATACAGAAAACTTAATTATAGCTCATAATTACTCACCTAATTTTAACTTAGCTTCGTTCAAAGATTCCTCCCAAGATGTCCTTTTTTCTGACTTTGAAAATACTATCGATACGTTTTCGGGGCCATTTCTAAAATTCATTGATTACAACGTCTTTTTTTATAATAAATTTTTGAAAATTATGTAGACTGATACTATCCAAGTGCTATGATTAACTAACTCAAAAAATTATTATGGGAATATCTCATGTTATCATGTCAATTGCAGATGACTTAATGATCAAATTAAAAATGAGTTCTAACTTTAAAAATTTCATATTTTCATATATGGAAAAAATTTGAATGAGGTTTGGCTCATGCTTATAAGTTTATGCTTAAAAATATCAGTTTAAAGTAGAACAGAGACCCGAGTATCAGATATTCGTAATTGTCAGGAATTGAAAAAGTTTTACATTGAGCTCATGCAAGAAATCATACCAGGTTACGTAAGCCTGAATAGCTTAAGAGGCAAAAAAATATTTCAGTTTGTTACCTTAGGCTTTTTCTCTGGTCCTTCCCCTATGTTCCAGAAAATATTCTGCTAACCACTCAATATTAACTTTAGAAAATCTGTATAGCTTCTCGTAGTGAATTACATTGAATTATATTTATTCAAAAGGGTATTGTGGATGAGGTTTTAAGATCAGTAAAATATGAAGAAACAAATGCCAAATATTCCAAGAAGAATGATTCAACTTTTGTTAATAATTTTTGGCTCAAAGTCTAAAACCTTCCAATCACTACACACATTAAAATATCTAACACTTCGTCTAAGAAAGTTAGAAAGAAAATGTATATAGCACTTTTTGACATAAAATTTTTGTTTAAAAAATAAGTTTCGGCAAAATTAGGTAAGTGTGTCATATATACTTACGGTGTCGATATGGTGAGATCCAAACGTGATAATTGTGAATCGGAATTTTGTTGTTCATTCAATTGTTTGTTTAACGAGGCTAACATTTCTTTGACTACTTCATCCAGATGTGTGTGATTATAATGTAAAGACCAGGTTAATTCATTTATTTGATTCAATATCGATATGTCTTCAGTTAAGTTATCAACTTCTATCATAATTTGTCTTAAATTATCATCTTTGGATCTTATAATTTCTATATCTTCTAAAGGTACTTTCATCAGTAATTTGTACTTGTTTGCTTCTAGTGTACTTGTAACACTACCCTGACCAGTAGTAGGTCTTCGTATCGTCCCACTTCTTCTTTTGATCCCTGTTACTAAAAGTAGGTCGCTAAAAAGAAATAAGGCTCGTTCTTTCCTAGGTCCCGCACCATGAGACATAGTAACTGAATCATGTCTAAGGTACTGCCGTTCAGGAGTTGCTAACTCTATTAAACCATCTATAAGTCCTTCTATTTCCCTCAGCTGTTCTAGTTCTAATGCTTCCTTTTCAGTACAATTAATTTTTAGCAACTGTTCATGAACCTGGCGTTGTGCTGCTAGAAGAAGATTGTGATCTGGATGATTTTCATCCGTGTGCTTAATAAGTCTTTGTAATAATAGTTCATATTTTGGAAATTTCTGTATAGGTTTTATCAAAAGAGAATCTAGAGCTAATTTACCGGTGTGCTGCCTCGCCGTAACCTGTAAAATAAAATACTATATTCGGCATCTGAAACCATAAATTTTTCATCAAATGGTATTTTAAACACTTTTAGACGACATATTTGCAACATTCTAGTGGTTGAAGCAATAAGGATTATCACATTAAGCCTTTTATCCACAACCAAATGTTGCAGGACGATGAAATTTTGTATATATTTAAGAATAAATTAATATAATTACTATAACGCGAAACTTGACTTGAAAAAATTAACAAACATAAAATGCCTTCTCTCAAAATTATTCCTATTACAATTTGACAAATTAATACAACACATCGATTAATAAGTCCCAAGATTATTAAACAAAAAATAGTTTTTTATTCATGAATATGGTTTCATTTGAGAGTAATACAATCAAATCCAACGTTTTTCCATCTTCTTCATTTCACTGATATTTGTTTCTTTAAAATATTTTTATTCGGTTTAGTAACAGTTAGTAGTCGTTGGGACGAGATTTGGAGAATATGGTAGTTGTGGAAGCGATAAGAAGTTAATGGAATACAATTTGACTATTCTATTGAATTCTTATACAGAACAAAAACAATTTTTTTCTTCTACATTCGGGACCGTTATTATATTCTCTTTGAATCGATCGAAAAAGGTATAGTAATAATTACTGTTGTTTTCTGTTCCACATAGTTGATTAGCAATACATCCTGTGTACCGGGTCCAGTTTCCTCAGCTAACCGTCATTTTGATACAAAGGAGAGGTGAATCTAATCTAAACAGTGCCCTGAATCTGAATTAGGTATACTGGTGAAACCGCCTTTTTTCCCATTGTATCAAGATCAAAAATACTATCAAGCAAAATATAAAGAAAAATGTGATGTCTCATTGTACATATTGATCGATTGTGTATGTTCTATAAAAACGCCTAGAAAATACGGAACAACACATTTGGCACAATTGTAAAAATTATTGGGATAGATTTGCTTTAGTATCATTCATATGTGCATCGTACTCGTTTCTAATAACAAACATAATAAATCAACCCTGTAAGTCCTGGTTCGCACCTATTTCAAATACTTTGGTTACTGAAATCATTTTCCAAATTAATATCAAATTAATATAGCTTGAACACATTGAATTGTAAATATTTCCTTCTAAAATGAAGCATGTTATTCATAAACAGTGTTCCGGCTTTGCATTTAAATGAAACATCCTACCATACCTAAATGAACATACCTCTAAAAATCTACTAAATGCTGGTTTTGATTGCTGAGCGTTCTTCAGTGTTTCTCTGGCTCTCTTCCAGTTATTAACGTAGTTGGTATAACTATCTATGAGGACAGGTTTAGAAAACTAAAAAAACATAATAGATTTTGTATTGTAGAAAATGAAAATGTCATAATAAAGTTTTGAGAACATAAATTTTCTGTAATTTTTAATACAGTTTTATTAACTTTGCTTTTTGTAGAAATGCTAATTGCTTTAGTATAGTAGTTATATCGAATCAAGCTACTGCCGCTAGTACTTTGATAGGTCTATTATATTTTTCGAATGTTTGGTAGTAATTCAGGTATTTGGTTATCAATTCCAATATTCGTAAGGTGGATGTCATCTAGCTATTATTTTAGGGTAATTGTCTATTATTGCATCGTACTGTGTCTAGTTAACTTAGTATCGTATAAAAAACTTTTCCACTATTAATTTTAACTCAAAATAAAAATCTCAAGTATACAGTTTTTTCCGCCGTAGAAGTTCCTCAAATATGTTTTCCGCTGTAGAGAAAATTACATTTATTTTTGACGGTATCAAAATTTGTTGAAAGTAAAAGTTGAATGTTCGTGGCAATAACAGTCAGACATCGTCCGAATTATGTCAATATCTAATTAGGCCGTTTCAACATGCCATGGATTAAATGCTTGATTATGATTATGTAACAACAATGTTAGGATTTTTGATATCATTAATATCATTCCTGTCCATGATTCTTTTGTTTGAAAATAGATACATGATGAAGAAATTCACATATGCTCATTTCAAAATCTCAAATTAGTCCATTTTTCTTTTGGAACGAACTTGAATAATTTATTTCCCTGGATAGCTCGACGGAAGTCTTAGATATGATCCGCGCTTTATCTTCTATAATGAACGTTAATTTCGGTTGAAAAATAACTAAACCTTACTTGATCTACATCGTGGTTGTGATTATTCAGAAAACTTGTTCCCACCGGAAAACAACAAATTAAACAGTTGTATTCATAATTAATGAAAAATCATAGTTTAATTGCGAACTCGACGTTAACTATAGCCGTTTGCGATATATTTTTATCCGCCTGTTCGATAAGCATATGGCAGTTCATGTGATACATTTTTTCATCGATTTTATTGTTTTGGAATGGCTCTTATATAACTGTATGAAATGTTTTGAATTTGCTGCAAAATTTCTGAAATCGGCATATTTAAGAATATACCAATCAATTATACTAATAAAGAATCATAACTTCTTTTCTTTTGTGAATAAGTTATTACTTTCGTCTTGTCAGAGACACTGAACAAATATTATATTATGTACTAACGTGATGAAGTATTTTCAATGACTGAGTGGCAGCGAAAATAATGTAGAAAACTTAAAAATGTCGAAGAGAATATATGATATGATAAAAAATTGCAAACGAAACGTTCTTCAGTGTATTACATCCGAGGACAAAAGATTAAAGAACATAAGAATCCGATTTCCCTTTATCCCAGAACTTAAGGCTTCAAACATAATAAAATTCTTCTCAGAGAATGTTTAAAAATATTTAAAAATCCATTATACTATTTTGAGAAAGGCTAAAAATAATAGGACTACAGAATTCTCTAATTCCAAATTATTTCTAATGTAACTGAGGAAAGCTGACATATTTCTGGTAATGCATAAAAGTACTTTTCCAATGAATGATTAATTAGAAACAAAATTAGATTCATATTATGACATTGTTTGGGTTGTATAAAGTGGTTTCTAAATAAAGACTTTGTAGGCGTGTGATGAAACACCCTTCAGAAACCTAATACCTGACTAGACTAAAGATAGAAGCAGAATTATGAAAACGCACATGCCATTATAATTACGCAAATGAGGTATGCACTGTTCTGCATAGTCAGTTTGTAGGATTTTGTTATTTAAGGGATTATATGTATAAATTAATGAAAATCTGTGAATTGTTTTTCAGAGCATATAATTTGAGAAGTATCAAGCACAACAATATTTCAACAATTCAAATACAACATAACATAACAGAATCTTTCCAAAAAGACTGGAATTTATACTCAGTTCATTCTTCTGTATTTTATGATGTGTCTGGTATTATATACTTAATTTAATGGGATATTTTCCTTATCAAACTCTTTTTCATTATTTATTGAACTACCTTAAACTCAGGATAAATAAATAGAAAATTCTAGTGGAGACGGATACATAAAAAATTTGAACGGAAAGTTTAAGGTGTCAAAAACACATTGATATTATTTTAATGGATAATAAACAATGTATGAAACTAAATTCGTATCAAATTAAGGTGCAATTTAAAAAAAAATTATAAAATATTCAATAAAAGCATTATAAACTATTGAATATTACTACTTGAAAAAATGTAATACATCTAATCAAGATTTCAATATTATAACGTAGAAAACAATTTCCCAGGCTCGGCTCGGCAAATATATCTATGGGCCCAAAATTCATTCTTGATGTAGCCAATAGTCTCTCAATGGTGTGCTTACAGGGCAGGTTCTTACCAAACAACTATTCCACTCCGATAGGCGTGAAATTTGAAGGAGGAAGAAACTGCTTTAACACGGGCGCGAGTCAAACATTTGGGCAAACCTCATAGCTTGCTTAGTAACGTCAAAAGGTTCAGGCCCAAGTTCCTGATTGGCTTTTAAAGAGACATTGGCCTTTTGACACAATGAGCCTATCAGAAGGCATATGTTCTTAACGATACTTAAGCGCCCACTATGAACTATTATGTCCTGGTTGCTCAGTTCAATGAAACTGAAATCGTTGCTAATCAAAAAAGAAATAATCATCATATTTTGGATAGATCAGCACAAATAGAATTATTAGGCACTATTAATACAGAACATTACTTGATCAGTAAAGCAACAAAATTGCTCAATGAAATCCACGATTTTTTAGGAAAGTCAATTTATGAACTAGTACTTTTCATAACAGCATTGAAGAAATTGAAGAAAAGCTAACTTCAATTTGGTTTAAGAAATTAACAAATGGAAAATCAAATTAATGCGACTAGTAACATGATTTTGCATGATTGTAGTCACATTCGACAAAATGGAGTGCCATCACATTTCATTTTTTTAAGTAAGATACCGGCCAAATGGAAGATTTTCTGGCAAATAGATGGATCGAAAAGGGGTTATAGAATGGTTATGACGATTGCCCGGTTCAGTACGTCTTGATTTCTTCCTAGAGGCATCAAAAGTAGATAACATAAGAATAACAATGCATGTAAAGCGCGTCAGACAGAAATTTTCGAACTCTCAGAAAAAAGTTTGAAAGTCTATTTTATCACTGTTAACAAAAAATTGGGAAATATTTCGAAAATTTTATAAAATAAATAACTGATTATTAATTTTTTATATTTCATTGCAAAATAATTGATGGATAAAGTTATATGAAGCAAT
This sequence comes from Diorhabda carinulata, assembly GCF_026250575.1. NCBI lineage: Eukaryota > Metazoa > Arthropoda > Insecta > Coleoptera > Chrysomelidae > Diorhabda > Diorhabda carinulata. The sequence continues at coordinate 8,180,207 of NC_079460.1, read as the reverse complement.
TTCTTAACAGCTTCGATCTGGACATTTCTAAATAATTGTATAATCTGGTTCTGAAATTGTATTTCGATGCTTGTTTTCGAATTGCATCATTGATTTATACAAATCCAAGTTGAAGTATTTTGAAACTATGCCTATAATGCCGCAATAAATGTCACATAAAAACTGTTGGAATATCAACTTTAATCCATACTGAATGTGGCAACATACTGCATACCTACATATTTCATCAGTTGGAGAATCAATAAAATATTCAGTATAACTATATATAAGGTTATAGAAATTTTAATAAAAATATATGGGCAGAAAAACACTTTCCAGAGAATTTAAAAATATCAGATACTGAATTTGAAAAGTCAAGAATACGAATTGTTGATATTGTAAAATTTATAAATACATAAATAAGGTAAGATGAAATTAAAAAAATAAAAATAAATTGGAAACCTGATAATAAATGAGAGAAGGGTAGGAGTAACATGGTTGAGTGTTGAATAGTGAAGCCAGTGATGGATTGTGCCTAGGCCAGCGAGGTTCGGCCTAGGGAGGCATGATTTGCAAAATTTTTGATATGCTAAAATTTCAGAAACGAAATAAAGTAAAGACGGTCTCCTTTGAAAATGAGTTTAGATTAATTTTTGTGAAGAATTTTCTATAAAATATATAATGGTTAAATTTTTTATTATTTATTTTTCAATCTATGAATAAGATTTTTTAGAAGACCAATTATAGTCTTTATCGAATGATGTTTTTACTTTTTGTTTCATAACTGAAATCAATCGTATGCTTATAAAGGTTTTAAAAATTACTTCTTAATAATTTCGCAATTAGTTTCTAGCTTTAAATAAGATTACTTCATATATGCCTGTGTTAAATATCATTTTGATATAAATTTTAATTTTTTAATGAACTTACGACATTTATTTATTTTTTCATTCCTACTTAAATCCCAACATGGTCTTCTGTGAAATGAAATGAAATAACGCATATTAATCAAATTTCTGTTAACAGGAACAGTACTTCCCTATCATAAATTCAGGGACTCATTTAATGGAAACTTTGAAATTATTTTGATAACTTTTCTTTTTTCACATTCTGATTTATAAATACATGTTTATGTGTTTATTTAAATTAAGAGCAATATTTGACGATAATTCGACCATATCGAGCGCTATTTCCTTCCAACTACTAATAGAACTTGAACTAACAAGGGTGGTCACCAATGTCATTTGAAAAATTCTATTTCGAATTATACCGGTTAGGTAGAATGTTTGGACCGATTACAATATTTGTTTAGTTAAGTCGTATTAATCTATAGAATTGTATCGTTTTGAGAATATTTTGTTCCGATGTAATTTAGACTTGTGCTGAGCTGGGCGTCGTTGAGAATATTGAAATAAACTCCAATAATTTCTGATTAAGCCATTCCTTATTTTTGGCATCTAGGTGTTGTCGATTTTAGAATTTTACCGCATTTGTTCTAAGATTATCATTATACGTATTTAATACAATATCTCGTATAATACCTCCGATCAGAATAATAAAGATTTATTTTTTCAACAAGTAATCCGTAAAAAATTTTATTCAGACAAATTAACTGAACTACTTATAAATTTTCGATGTCATTATGACAGTCACTTTGTTTTATGCCGACTTATGATTTAATAGAGTTATCAGATTGACAGGAATCACTTTTGAGACACTGAAATCTGCAAGTGGCCATTTAGTTAGTATTCTCAGTGACGCTGCTTTCTATCTTCTCAATTCATGTCTTTAATATTAAGTTCATATAGGTACTATTACTATATTTTCATTTCTTCGAGTATCTCCTATCACTCAAATTATGGCTCTGAATTATTACACTTTCCATATAAAAATTTGTTTGAAATAAAAAAAGTTCACGTAGAGCAGCAATACTCACTATTTCTAAAAAAACATCGCCAATTTTTTGCTTGACATCCCATTGTTCCAGTCTTTCTTTCAGTTCAGTTAAGAAAATTTGATGATGATTATATAAGAAAGGAATCTGAAAAAAAAACACATTTATGTAGAAAATGATTGATCGACTTGTATCTGTTGTTTTCAGTTGTAGAATTTGAAATAAAATTATCAAGATAGCACATAGTGTTATTTCACTTCACCAAATTATGTCTAATGTTCGTTCGTCCATAGCTTGAATTATAATGACCTGGATAAATTGTTATTGATTAACAGATTGATTTATTGCCACAGCTGGAAGCTATATGAAAATAGAAAAAAACACATTCATATTTGAAAAATAACAAAGACAAATTTTTTATCATTCAGAAATCACATCAATTGTAGGCTTCTTATTGTATCTAAATTAATATTCGATCTATGTTTAAAATTGTGTATAGAATTAGCCATAATATCTAAAATTATTATAGATATTTCGATCTATCTGTTTCTATTCTCTATCAGTGTGTAACATGAAATTTGATAATGTTGAAAAATTAACTATTATAGACATATAAACTCAAATCGGCCACATTGAAGCCCCGCGTGTAACTGTTTATCAAATAATCAAATATAAATAAATAATCTGAATCACGTGAAAAAATTACTACACAGAAGAATGATTGAAGAATCCTTCATCTCGCAATGAAGCTCTCGACCCTTGTTTGAACCCTCCATTTATATCCAAACAAGTTTATAGATAAAACTTAAATAAAGAAAAACTTAATAGAGGTTAATTTCGACACAATGAATATTAATTTACTGTAGTACTTATTTTCTCTTTAACTTTCAGTACTTTTTTTATCAGGAAATTTTTCAGTAACGGTATACCTTCATAATTTATTTGTTACGATCGTATTAGAAATACGTCTTAAAAAATATTTTCTGATTATTCTTCTAGACTAGACGATTTGCAAGATATTAACTAATAATATTGATTTGCGTATACAGTAATATAGTGGTTCATCACCTCTACCTTTGAAGGGTTAATTGAGTTGCATCTTTGATTAAAAACTGATGAAGACCAGTACGCTATACAAGTTTGATAACTAAAGTATATACGTCTCGACGGTCCATGTTTGTGAAAAATCAGTGCAAAGCAGTCAGAGCAGGTACTGACATATTGCAAAGAAATGGAAATACATTTAAAATCTTGAAGAATACGGAACATCTCACCTGTATTTGTTATATCACATGAAGTGGTAGATAGATCATGAGTGGTTGTGTGCCGTCCTAGACCGAGATATGGGAATCGTTTATACCGTCTTGACAAAACCGGCTTCATCTGTAAATAATATCTTAATGAAATGTCATCTCCTGTGGTTTATTCAGTAACCATTTCGCATAATTAAGTAGCCTATATCTGGAAACCATTATATAACATTTTTATCAATAGAAAAAAACTTATTTTTTTCATAATTCTGTAGAAGTTATGTTACTCTATAGAGTTATGCTGAAAATTGTTTCCTACTAGTTGTAACATGATTATCTACATCATTTATTATGCTTTTTTCTTCTTCTTTTTTTCTAATTGACCGATAATGATTCCAAATCCTCTTCAATTATTGATTTTGTTATGTTCATCAATTCTTGTAAAGTTTCCCATCTTTTTTCCGATCTCCCTTATTAAATCTATTTCCAGCATTTTTCCTATCCATTTCTTTCTTGGCATTCCCTTCGCTTTTTAAAGGCCCTCGTTATGTTTTTTTTATGAAAACGAGACTATAAGATGACAAATTGATACCAGTTTATTTTATTTCCGTTGGAATAATATCCAGTTTATTGATAGTTTCCCTGAATAAAATTGTTGTTGCAAAAAGTTTTTGATTCTGATCACCAAATGTCTTCTGTGTGAAAGCAATTGTCAGAGCTGCAGAAAATTACTTAGTAAACCCACGCGAGTACCAATGAAGGAAAGATTAGAACTTCATATTAAGACACAAGATTTCAAATTTATGCTTAATCAATCTGTAGAATTTGCCGTGAACAAACGATTTTATATTCTATATTATGAAGTATAATATGTTGGTGACAGTTGTTAGTTATATAATTTTTTTAACATAACAGATAGATCGAACTGACAGAGATTTGAACGAGTTAACCTTTTCTCAGTGCATCTTGATAGACATTATGTAAAATCAAACTTTTACAACATTTGGTTTCTTACCTGATAAAAAATTTCGTCGACTAGATTTGCGTCCAATAAATTCGCATTCTCAGGAGCTTTGAGGGGCTCCAAATATTTCTGAAAGATAATTTTTCACGTTGAGTATACAATTTTTCGTAATTCGTATTTTTCACAAAATAAAAGAAATTAAGTTATCTTCGGATCGGAAACTAAACAGGTTTTTAGAATAGAATATAAATTGATACCTTAAATTATTTCTCGAATCTCCCACATCTTAGATCTTTTTTAAATATGTTTTTGTTGATAAATCGTCTTGATTTTCAATTTCAATGACTGTTATTACTCATATTTCGAACTAATTTCGGTTTTCATCAAAATATTTTAATAAAAATAAATGAAACGTATGAATTCAATACTTTCGTATTTTATTATTTGCCACTCATATCAACTAACATTTATACCGTTCCCTTCTGAAAATAATTATGCCCGCCGTTTTTGAAAAGAGAAAACTAGCTAATATATTGAGAATTATTGAATTACATCCCTTCCGAAGAACGTCATGTTTATCGACCTTTTTGTCGATATCGACGTCTAATGGTTCTGAAATGCAAGGAAAGGAGCATAACCGCTAACTAGTTTCGACATTATTGCATCTCATCACAACGGCGAAGCAACTTCTCGTTTGGAATCTCTAATCTGGACTAAAGAAAACAACAGCTCGTGCTGCTGTTTGGTTCGTGCAGTTAAATACTATCCATCAGACGCTCTCTGGCGTAATCCTCAACCCCAATTGCGAACTGTGGTAAAAATCGTGTCGTATCGTGGATAACGTAGAATACATTTTGATTATAGACGAGATGTGTCTAATATAATAGATCTACCATTAGGGTTATCGAAGGTATTAGCTAAAAATTACTCATTTTTTCGTTTGGAGAACGGCAGACGTTATGTTTAAAATATTAAATTTTGAAATCGCTCATCATTTTCCAAAGTTAACCAAAGCTGATCTCTCATTGTAAAGTATTTTACTTCTGTTATAATAACTAGATATAAATCAGAAATTAAGTATATCGGTAATAAATACGCACTAATAATTCCACTTATGAATAGTTCCAATGTTAGGAAAATATATTTATGGGATATATTTATGAAGCAATAAAATAAAAATAATATAAAATGTGTTATTCATGAACTCAACGTTCTGTGGCATAACTATAAAAACTTCGTATATTTTCATACCTTTGTTTTTATTTCAAGTTATGATCTATAAAGTTCATGGAAATATTCCTTAAAAATATCATGCAAAGAACCGTTCTAATAGTATTTTTTCCGAATGTCTGACTTCAGCTATTTATCTTTATTCACTAAGGTAATGGAAGCTCGTTAAATTCACTAAATTTTTTCACACAACAGAAAATATGGAATAAGTGACAGAAGACTTGTTTATAGATGATATGCAAACTATGATCCAGAGTATTAGGTTGAATATTTCCGCAATTTCATTGATGCTTTTGATTTGTTGACACAAAAAACCAATTAAATAATCTTGTGCCAGCACATTTATTAGTATTTATCAACATAACAAAAATAACCTATGAATTTTTCACTTGATATTTTTAGAAAATATTGTGTTTTCCAATTATTGTCACAGAATAGTTATGCCATTTATCAAGTGAATCATAACTTAGATATGTACAAATAGAATTAATTTAACCTAAAGCTACTATAAAAATATACATGGTATAGATATTATTATAATTTGCGCCATAGCTCTTAGATGAATTACCATGTGTGAAGATTTTTGAAAGATGAAATTTTGTGAATACAGAATGGGTCACAGAAAATAGTCCACATCTCTTTCTGGCGGTATTAATGAGATTTTAAGAAAAGGCCGATAGACCTCTGAGCCCCCTTCCTACCACTTTCATAACTACTTCTAATACATTCATTTAACTTTTGCTAATTTGTCATTTTTTCTGTCACTACATAAAGAAGTGGACACCGGCAGACGACTACAGTAACTGATAGATAGAATAAATACTGATCCAAATTACTCACGAAAATCCTACAGTTTTCCAAGAAAAACATATCCACGACGTCGTTTTAAAAAACGTATAGGAAGCAATTTGTAGGAATGGTATTGTTGGGCTATTCATTTGCCACAAAATTTGAACGTGGATATAATCAGATCAGACCAGAAACTGATATAATCGAAAACAATAGTAGGATTATTTCTATTTAAACGAAACGGAGTACCTTCATATTACAGTAGAACTGTAGGGAAATATCTTTATGACCGATTTCGCAGGCATTGGATTGAAAGGGAAAGTTTAATTGAATGGCCTGTAAGATCCCCCAATTGTTGATGGACATTATCTAACGAATTACTTTAACATCAATAGAAAATGTAGCATTACTTCTAGTTGCAAAGACTGTGTTTATACCAAAAATCGTTGACAATCGTAATGTCTGAATACTTTATCTCATTGACTCTCTTATGATGTTCCACACATATTAGCTATTTAAACAATATGGGTTGAAAGTAGAGATTGATAAATGATAGATGTCTGTATCGTAGGAATGTGTCCCCTTATGAGAAAGTCAACGTGTTTCTGCCTTAACCGGATAGAATTTTCTCTTAATTTTCTTGAAACATCATAATGACCTTATCAGGTTAACCTCATTAGGGCAAACCTGACTAGGTTCACGCTAGAAGCGCAACAGTATAACACTATTTGAAAAAAATTTAATTTACAATCAGGTTTCCCTAATCATGTTCATATAAGGAACTTCTCAGGATCTCTTTATTGAGAAGAAAAATATTTCTTATCAGATTATCCTGATCAGATCAGATCCTGACTAGGATCACATTAGGTTGACCCTGCTCATATCCATGCAAGGAATCTCTAAGGATCATAAAGACCCTTTCTATTGTTAAATCACTCATTTAAAACCGTCTAATTGGAACCTCCTATCCATCCTTTTTCGTTTCATGCAAGTGTTTCAGCTGTATTTAATTTCAGCTGCTTTATTGTAGCTTCTTGGAGATGTATATATAGTATTTTGAAATTCAATCTTTTAGTTTTTGTTTTATGTCATTTCTACTTTTCTATTATCAGTCATACTAATCATTTTTCGCTCTTATATACAAACGTCAATGCAGATTTTTCAGTGCTTAACATTTGTATGTGTATGTAGATTATTTCTTCTGTTTCTTAATTATCCTTATTCATATATTGATGATCCCAGGTATTGAAAGTGAATAACCAAATTTTCCATCATTTTTATTCATATCCATCTCTCCTTATCTAACTAACTATGCACATTCCACAACTTTTAAACTATTATATAATTTCAAAAGCTGAAGTTCATTTCTGAATCCATCTCTGCTCAGCGCATATCTTCAGTCGTCTAACTGGATTTAATGAATAACCTTCGTGCAGCTTTAAGTTACATCTTCTATTTCCTATAATCCATGATACTGATAAATATGTTTGGGCCTGATATCAAATTCCTTCAATTTTCTATCTTTCGATGCTAGGTCGATACTACTTCACGGTGTTTTGTTTTAACTAATAAATTTCTTTTGTTATACCATTGACTCAATTTCACTATTTATATCTTGAAAACTAGTAGTTACATCGTAAATCAAAATAAAGACTAGATACTAGTTTGAGTAATCACGAAGTACATTTATCTGTTGAATCAAATTATTGAAATTAAAGGCATTCTAAGCTTCCACTAAATTTCAAATGTTTATACAGCACCATAAAGTTGCTTGAATCAGTTCATCTAGCAATAAATAAAAATTGTTTGATTCAACGAAATATGTACCTACAGAATATGAAATATAGATTACTTTACTCACTTCAAATGTTTTTTTCACTTTACAGAATATTAAAGTTTCGTCAAGATAACGTATATATTCCAATAGAATGTTCAATACTGTCAAATAAACTTGCAGTGAAAGTAGGAAGGCATCTCTTTCCAGAAGGGAAGTAGCACATCAACATATGAAAGGAAAATCTGACGATCAAATGATTATTCGTCTTTTTGAATTGTTTTTGTCGTTTACATTATCATATGTAGGCTTTATGGAATCGCCAGAGGCTTGTCGATCAAAAACATAATAAATTATTTCTAATTGATTATGTATCGAAATGGAAGTGGGAGCGATTGTCACAAACTCAATATGGAAACCCCAGCATTTTTTTCAGTTTCTGAGTATTTAGTGTTTGTTTTGAATCGTATGTAAATATCACATACTGTGTTAAACTAAAGTTTTTAAAGCTTTTGTTTTTATGATCCAGGTTTCTTGCAAAGTTGTTTGCTGGGACTAAAAACAATATTTATCATACAGTATGGTACATGTGACGTGTGTGTGTGTATGTGCGAAGGAATAAATTCGTTATTTTGTAAACCAGCAATTTTAAGAAAAAATTCATCGATTTTAATTTTAAACAAGCTATTCGTGAGGAAACCTATTTTTGATGTCATCTATGTGAACGTGATGACGTCATCGTCATAGAAACGGGAGTAATGTAATACATTATATGAAAAGTCTTTTTAATATTTATTCAGCCATATCAATAGATATATTTGAGTAATTGATGTTTGTATTTGTCTAAAAAATTAATTAAATTTTATTATTGCAATCATCCATTAAATGTAACGAAATCCATATTAAGTGCTCAAACTGTTAACCTTCAGCTGTCATTTAATGAGAAAGACGTGGGGTGAAATCTTCTCTATAGCTTCAGCAGTTATTCATGCAACCTCAATACATATCTTTTTTTTGAATTCAATGATATTCTGTTATCTATTTTGGTAAAACTTGGCTACGGAAAATATAACCATACTTTTTCGAAGAAACCTTAACAGGTCGAGATTTAGAATTTTTTCAAAACTTCTTGATCTCCGAATTGAACCAGTTGTTTCCAAACAGAAATGATTGAACAATAGAATGGTCGCTTAGGTCACCTGATTTGACTCATCTTGCACGTGTACCAATATAGACCACAAAATATCATTGCACTCAAAGAAAGGATACGTATTGAGATTGCACAAATAACTCCGGAAGTTATAGGTTATTAATATCTTAGACAAATGCAAACATCAATTACTCAGCCTGTTTAAAAATGAGAATCAACGGGTTCCAGGATTCTTCCTTAAAGTCACCGGTTTACGAAATAACGAATTTATTCCTTTCATTTGCACTATTCTGAATATTACCCATTAATTATCAACAGTATATTGTCAAAAAGTTCTATTCTGTGCCTATATTTGTTTTACAGAAACTTCGAACTTTTTTAAGGGAATAGAGAAAAATAATATTACATTTACATGAAATAGTTGTTGTTGTTTGTTTGATTTTTTTCTTCTCAATTGTCAAAAGTCTCTTCTATGAAGATGGTAACTAGCGATTTTGGAAGACTTTCTATCTCTGTAAATAATCTATTGTCTTATCAACTGTTCTTTACTTTTACTGATTATTGTAGCTGTGAGCTGTTGAAATTCTTTTTGACGCAATTTCAACATTACAATTCTCTATATTGTCGCGGAGTTTGCACGTCATCTCTCGTTTAGTTTGTAACAGAACTTCGTTTTGGTTCACATCAAGTATCATCAAGTAAATAATATCTATCTCGAGGTTTATATTGCAATTGGAAACGTCTACGGAAGCAATAAAAATGTTTTACAATGTTTATGAGAATCTACTTCAACCAAAAGACTATGAATACTTGAAACGTCAAATCGGATGAGATTTATCCCAGCCCCTTCAACTGGCAATGAGACACCAAATGTTCTGAATTTTAGTTCTCTTCTGTTTCAAAATTATTTTAATAAAGACTTAAAATTAGACCAATGGTCAATATGTATCTATCTTTTAAAAAATTATCAAAAAAACATAATTGGTACAAAATAATCCACCGTATTTTTTTGATATAACACCAAACAATATTTTACTCATATCTCAAAATGGATTATAACTTCGTGGCATTTGTTATCATTCAATGGAGAAATAATGAAGAATTCGCGGCGAGCTCCTAAGTGGTAGGAAAACGCTTTTAAAAATAATGTTCGATAAATAATAATAATATGAAAAGATAAATTATCCGATTACTTATTGCCTGCCTATTCCCAATAACGGGACTGGTAATACTGGTCATTTAGACCACATACGTATTAATAATGGAATAAAAAATTTCTCACTACTTGTTTTTGTTTCTTATGCTTATGAATTAAATCTTATCGCAACAAATATAATAATCTGTAATTTTATATCATAATGTTATTAAACCGAGCATGTCTGATCTGTGCTATTGCGGACTAACCAGGTTGATTCCACAATATTAAGGTGTGGTAAAGTTTACCGGGACTGGTTCACAATGTATTAAATTGTTTTGATAAAGTTTACCCAACGCATACTACAAGCATTATTTCGGTTAGATTTTTTTTGTAGATATTGCAATTACCTATTGAGCACTGAAATAGATTTTCAACTAACTCCTATAGCTACTTGAAAGGAACAAAGAATCAGAAGATTATTTTCGAAGCCTATATCTATCACCAGCGACATAAAAGCTCTATATATCTTGGACTTATCATTTCCTTTTCTTATATATAGCGAAAATATTCTTGAATTGTTATTCAATTACAACTTAACATCGGATATCTAAATGTAACAATCTTCACTTTTTTTGTTGAGTTCTAATTAAAGTTTGGTCAGAGTTAGTCACGAAATGTGCAGAAACTTTAAATGAGCCAAGTAATAGTTCTTCTAATCTAGCTGCGAGCACAAAGGGCTATACAGAAAAATCAACGGAATAATTTCGTTAAAAAGAGGACTAAGACCTTTATCATCACACCACAACCGTTTAGTTTCCTGATTCACTTAAAAGCAGAATTGAAGAAAATAGAAAACCTGAACCGATTACTCGAATGCAAGTCTTCCAGACTTAGACAATAGTGACTGTTCTTCGGAACTTATCTTCTCTCTAAAGCCGTCTCAAATCATAGCAAAGGGAGATAATAGATAATAGAGTTCTAGGTAACAGTGCATATACAAAATTATCAGATCTTAGTGCATCTCTCTATTTATTTAGTCTTCCTTTCAATTGCAAAGCTAATGAGATTGATACATATTCTGGAAACATACATCAGCAGAGTGCTGAAAAATATGTGAATTATCAGACCAACCCAATTACACGAGAAATTGTGGATGAATTATGAGTACTACGAAAAAAAATGGCTATTATTAATTGCTTCCTCATTTTTATAGAACGATCTCAGCCAAGTTGATAAAATTATGTTGGTATTCACGAATATTCGAGGTTTGTATCTATTAATGATTCAAATGAAATTGTTTCCTCTTCCTTATTCAAAATCTCATTTGAGAAATTAAAAATAAAAAAAAATCTATCTATAAAAATGTCTATTGTTTTGTATTGTTATCGTAATAAGAATTTTCACGCAAAACTATCAAAATTGAGCCTCCAAAAGATAAAATTTTGTTTGTTTTCAAAATAAAGCTACCGTAATCTAAATTTCGATCTGTTTTGAACTATTATCTGATATTAACGAATCTGATATTTGATTTGATAGATCTCCTACCACATTAAATCAAAATACAATTGGTTGTTCTGTTTTCTGATTGTCAAAATTATTTTTTCCAAATATTCAGATGTCTCTCATATTCACCAAAATTATTTGATAACTTCTGAAAAATTTGTTGTAAATATGTCAACGAAAAGTATTTTACATTTTAGTTATAGTTGTCATGCTTCTTTTTTCTCACTTTTTCTACATTCAGGCTATCTATTAGCAAGTATAATAATCATTGTTTTTTTACGAGATAGGATGACATAAATTGAAGTTTAATCAAGATGATTTTTATACCATGTTATTGCTGATATTATATAGCAAAAATTTATTATATTTTTTTATTCGATCCATTAAGTAACAAGTCAGAGTTATCAATAGTAACATCAAAATTTGAAAAATTATTTTTAGAAACTCATTCTGTATTTAATCTCCGTCAACCCGCCAATACAATCAAAAGTAGCTAATTTCCTATTTCGCCTTTTCTACTTCTCGAAACTTTACATTTACATTGGGACATTATGGTGATCTAATAAGAATAGAGTAGAAAGAGATACGGAGTAGTATACCAATGTTTTTTCTCTCTCTACTAGTCGTTCGGGTTCACTCGAACAAGTTCCCGTATCTCGCTACCTCTATCTACCTAAATATATAAAACACAATATATTTTATTAATGCCTTAGCAGATTGATTGGTTGGTTTGGAAACAATATCTAATACTTGATAGATTTTTCAATGATTTATTGTGTAGTTGTTGTGCTTTATTTTTTCAGTGTTATTGCGTGGGAAAACTACTCAAAAAGGATAACGTACCAAAATTTGTCTTTTTGTCTTCGAGGCCACATATATTTAGAATAAACTTGTACATACATGCAGGGTTGATAACAGCTCTAAACCAAAACTCAAGCAGATTTCAAGAGAAAGAATAGCATGGTGTTAAACGACAGTGGAAAAATCTGTACAGATATTGACATTACTTGTACTTCACAATGTTTATGTATACCTATATTTTATTCTTGGCTGGAAATAATATTTTCGATTATAAATTTCGATAATAAATTTCGCCAATTGATCATAAAACACCTTTTTGAGAAACTGATATGAGTCGCGAATTAACACTTTATTAGAAAATCAACAAAGATTAAAATGCAATCAAAGATAGAATGAAATCGATTAATTAATTTTGTTAGAAATAATACCTAATAAAATCCAAACAAAAAAATATGGAATATATATGGAAGAAATTGAAGGTGGAAGATTGACAATGAAAACATAAATAAAATGAAAATGAGTTTAGGAAGAGAATAATCATATTCATAATTCATAATCATATTTCTATGCCTAAGATATATTATCAGAAGAATCATAGATATTTTAAATTATCATCCATTATTTTCCAGATTAAACAAATATGTGCACTTGCTTACATCAGTTCAAAACTATTTTTAATGCTATGATAATATTAGAAGAACGATTATTTATATTTTCATTTTTATTAAAATGAGCACACCATATTAAATTAATTTGCTTTCCGCATTTTCAATAAAAATGCTGGAAGCTTTGTGGGATGTACTTTATCATGAACAATTGAGATTTTTATTCCCAAAAATTCTTTTTTTTTAATGTATCCTATTTATTAACATTTTTTATTTCATATGGTCTAGCACAAGATGTAGAAAAATGTTTAATATTAATTAGATTTACAATAACATTGTATTTATAATCCCAAAAATTACATTCACTGTTAATTCATAATATAATAAATAATAAAACTATGAAATCTTACCGTAACAAGTATCCTAAGTGACTCGACATAGGTTTTTTCATTGTCGTATAACTCCACCACCACGTGTGTCCGTGTATCCTGCAAACAAAACATAACAGGTAAACATTTCCATTCCAAAAATAAATGTTGTGGTTATGTACCGAATGGGAGGCGTCTGATGATGAAGATGACGAAGAAGTTTGAGGCAATGTCTGTAAATCGTCATCATGATTTCCTGGCGTACAGCCTTCCAACTTTAAACGCAGTTCACTTCTCAAATTAGGGCAGTTTTTACTCATTTCTGATAGCATTTCATTATAAACACTATGCCACACCTTAGCCACAACATTTGGTGTAAGAAACTGAATATTATCATGGTTTGTGACGCGCCGACGCTAGATCGACGCCTGGCGTCCTATACACAGAAGCAAAAGCTTTGAACGCCATTACGTTTCATTACAGATACAATTGTTTATCCGATTAAACTTATTCACGCTTACAATGATCACACGGAGAAAAGTGTTTAAATATAAAATAGTATATGACACAACAAAAAGGATTGGAATATATAACAATGCATACAAAAAGATATCAATAGCAGAATTTTTATATGAAATATTTCTATTGAATAAAATAATATAAAGTTAAACTATATATGCTAAACGTCATCAGTCTACGAATATATGATAAAAAAAATATATCTACCTACTAGCAAATAATGGGCCAGTTAAAACGGAAATATTTATAAAGAAAATGATACATAACTATCCAAATGTAAGAAAAATCATGAACAAAAGAATAATCAGTGAAATAAATTACAGTGTAGGCGAGTGATTAGAGGAATTAATGAGAAGTAAAGGAATTGGCTGAAGATTAATCGGAAACTATCTGATAGAATAATATGATTAAAAAGAAACCAAACAAGTGGTAATTAGCTAGTGTTTAATATGATTCTATAAGTTTTCTCTGTTTAATTCGAATCCACAAAAATTTGTATTTTCCGTTCGCTGTCTGTGATATGTTTCTATTATTTAAAACAAACCAGGTATCAATAATATTCTGTGAAGAAAGGCTAATGTTAATCAAATATCAAATAGGATATCCATGAGACCTTGGTAAAACAAATTTAAGAAAGAATTATGAGTGTGACATTAATTGAAATAAAATACACAACACAGAAGGTTGCAGAATAATTTGCTACGTAAACCTAGACTGCCTGGTCTTGCGTTTTATAATGGAATTAAACGAGGAATAAGTAAGAAATCATTAAAAGCGTTACCTTCGGGATTTGACGACATTTAATTGGAATTTATGAATACAGAGCGGATGTATATAAGGATAAACAGATACTACAATCAATCTAAAGACAAAACAGAAACGAAACATCAAAACATAAAACTTTTTTCCTACTAATTGTGACGCTGTCTACATAGGGCAAACATCTCAGTATTTAGAAAATAGACTAAGGGGTCATCAATACGATCATAAAAATAAAACTGTATTTATAGCTCTATTTTGTAAATTCTAATAAAACTACAAATAATTTAATTGATTACTGCAATATATTTGAGATGTAGGGAACAAGGAAAAATTAATTTTTCTTATTAGAACAAAGTTCTAAGTTGATTTTATCCTTATTTTGATGTTTATGATGTAGGTGATCTATTGATTAATATAAATACGCAAATTGTCAGTGTCAATATCATAATTTGATAAAGACTTGAAGAAAATTCGAAACGTTAAAATTTATCTTTCTTTTTAAAATTATCAAAAAAAACTAATTTTAAAACAGAAGAGACCTAAAATCAAGAACATTTAGATGCATTAATATATCAAAAGGTCTAAGAAATAAGAAATTAAAGACATTTATCTTTAGGACACGTTTACCATGTCAATCAAGATCAATAGTTAAAGATATAACCTTAAAACCTACTCCAAGAAGATTGAAAACCAGAGATATCTCTACTTGTCCTAGAACAGCTGACAGAAACAAATTTTGTGGGTGTAGCAAGTATACCGGTCGGCATTCGAGTTTAATGATTCAAAATTGTTAGTTTAGAACACGTATATTTAATGTACTAGAATAATTTGACTTTCCAAATATTATACATCGAATTAAACTCTTTAAGTCTGTATGCAGTTTGGTAAAATTTTGTCATTTGTCTATGATTCATAAGAAAAAGCGCCTTCGATGCTAAGATGAAATTTATAGAAATATACTGAAAATATATTTATTCTTGAAAACATCGAATTGAAAAATTCTAATTATTTCAAGGGCTATTCCATTACAAAAATTGTATTTTGTAATGGAATGCACGTTCAGCTCTAATTGCGAAAACAGTAGCTTCAAAACCATAAAAACTGGCTCGAAATAGAGAGATTGTGCGAAATAGGAGATGAACTTAATTTTTATATAGACAAATAGGTCTAATCAGAGCTGGACGTTTTAAGCTGGTTTTATGTTACTTTTCTTTAAACGGCTTCATTGTGCCCATTTATGTATGATCGAAAAAATTCAAAAACAAAATTTTCTTACGAAATAATCCTTTTCTGCAAATGTTATTTTTCATAAAACTTCTTTCCTAATCCCTACAATCCGTATACTTTCGTAAATTACTAACACATCTGGAAACGAATCTTCTTTTATTACCTTGGTTTATTTACTATCTTTTTGTTCTGCAGTCAGCTTAAAACTAAATGTATTTAGGCTACGAGCCACTTTTATTAAGTAAATTATTTTACTTGAATTATTTAATTTAGGTTAATCAGTTTCCTTTTGTTTGTTGTTTAAATTTAACTTATATATATTTATAAATCAATTTTTGTTAGTTTATTAACCAAATTCGACCTCAATAATTAGGCTTTTTACTTTGTACAAATAAATCAGTGGAAGTCTGGCAATTTAGCAATTTATTTAATAAATGTCAAATAAAGTAATATCCTCCTAGGATAGACTACTAATTAGAGGTATCACTTTGAGGTATATCATACGTTACAACTACTTAAATTCAGGTGATCTAATAGTTACTTTTGGTATAATCCAATATTTCGTGATTATCGTTTTTCCAGACAGTATATGATTTATTTTCAAGTATTTAAAGTCACCACTACAACACTTCAGCGATGTGAGAATTTATCACCCCTAATTGAAGTTTTTTCTCATATTTGTATACCACATGCGTATATCAAAATTATTGTTTCATAAATGTTAAAATAACTTTTTCTACTTAACTACTCAACTTTTTCATTAAGTAGTTTGCAATGAATAAGAGGAATTCTTTATACAAATTCATTAAAAGACATATTCACTACATGTTTATATCTTAATAGAAATTGCATCTATTCTAGTTTCCATTCCAAGGAAAAGTTATTTAGATTAGGATTATTTCTATGGTTTGTGTTTATATGAAATATTGTTATTTGAAATTCCGTGAGTACCACGATACCAATAACATATTTTTCTGAATATGATTAAATGACTGAAGGCCCGTTTATCAATGACAATTTACCTGTGAGATAAGTCTTAACTATGTGTTATTATTTAAAATTTGGTTTATCGACAACAGCATAACTTTTATCTTTTGTTGAATTGTTAGATAGTTTTCTCATAATTTAAAATATCTCTGTTAACTGGAAGATAGCCCATTTGCAGCAAATTGAGGATTGGCATCTGAATGTAAATATTGTTTTCTGAAATATATATTTTGTTTCCGGTCTGTGTAAGCTTTGATAAAATTTACTGGTTTCTTGTGAGCGATATTATTATAAGGAAATGGAAAATACTAAGAAGCGAAGTAGCGAAAGAACTGAGGAAACAGCTTGGAAATCCAAACAAAAGGCTTGGAAACAAAAAGAATTAGTTCAAACAATTTCCATGATTGAAGAACCCTTTTGATTTTGATCATGTTCAAGTTAGAGTCTAATTCTGAATATTTTATTAATAATTAACACTATACTGTAATATCAACAATACTACTCTATAGTAATCATATATTTATTATTAAATGAACACTTTTTTTTAAACTGATATATTTTTCAATTTTTATTTAATAGGTGAAATGTCAAGTATGGAAGTAACTTGAGAATAGGAAAAACTCAACAATCTATTTAACAATAGAAACAGATTGGCCTGATATCAACTGCAGAATGCTACAGACACTTTAAATGCCGCAGTCAGCCTAACCACCGATGAAAATCTGAAAGCAATTATCAAGAAGTCTGACCATTCATACGCTTCTTGTTTTGCCAGAGATGAAAAAGAAAATCATCAGTACATGAAAATATATGTATGAAATGGCTTTGTATTAGTATGTTCCTCACCTTAAACAAATATATTTGATTTTTCAGAGAAAGATTGGTCTGCTCAAAGACGACCGGTATCATCGGCTGCAGCCAAATTTGAAGATCTGTCTAATAATTATTGGAATGTTTTCATTCTGTATATATTCTATATATCTGAAAAATGTGAATAAAACTATATATAGAATATCTTTAATAATTCTAATATTAGATATTTTACTATAAATATTAATTCTAATTCATTGTTCTAAAACAATCCTGCTAGGATTTGCGCCCTAGCATTGATAAAATGCTCCCGTGTGTGGATCTACCTCCGATTATAAAAGAAATCAATTTCATTTTGATTTAAATATGGATCCATCGGGGAAACTTCCATTTTTTTTACCAATGCAGGAGCATAGCAGCTATTATTATTATAATGGCCATAACAGTTTTCAACTTCTTATTTTCAGTGCAAGAACGGAAATCTTTTCCAAACCCTATACTGTGTCTCCACAGGATTTTAAATCCTGCACACTAACTTATAAAATTCCTCATTCATTATGTTTATTAATCAAAGGTGTTAAGAGGTATCTTGTATTGGTTTAACTAGTATCTCCAACTAAAAGGCAATTACCAAATTCGTTATTCTGATCTATTTTCCAGATTTGAAGTGACTAATATTTGATGATCATGAGCAGATCCAGGCCAACTTTAAACTATGTCCAGACTTTTGAGATTTGTAGATGATACAGTGTAGACATTCAATGAAAAGTATCCTTTCCCATACCTAAAATTCTCTGCGTAGAGTTCACCTATGAGGGCTCAATTTTAATAAAAGTTAATTGAGAAGGAGGCAGCACTTAAAACAATTTCATAAATCTGCCAATACTTTCATACTGTTTTCATACTTGTTTAAAAATAACAAGAAAATGAGATGTGTCGATAGGTACCTGGTTATAAGATGCCAACATGAGTACAATCAATACTTCTAAAGACCCTTGGAAGTTTTGCCTTCAAAAAAAATCATAGAGAACTTAGCACTAAGGGAAGATAGCATAAGACACTTTTTTTTATAATTTTTGAAACAGAGCTGTTGCTTACATTCCAGAAGTTTTCTAAGGATATCAAGAAATTGCCAGATGCAGAAAATCTGGGCCAGGAGAGCTGATCTATGGATCCAATACTGTTTTAATAATTGATTATAGTAGTGGGATATTATTAGTCACCTAACAGTTCAAATTTTAAGTGACTCTTTATTTGGTTATAATACGAACATTACAGTTTCTTTTTTCATTATGAATCATCATGCTCATCCAATTTCTTTCCTTTACTATATTAAGGCTTTCGTTCGTATTGAAGGAATTCCAGAAGTAATTAACAAAATCCATGGTGTCAAAATAAAAATTAAATGATATCAGCACCTCGCAGATCCTCACAGTTGTAATATTCGTGTTCATTGACTTCGAAAACCGCCAGAATGTATATATTTGGCCAATTTCATAACGAATTTCCACGGGGCTGCAGGGGACGGCGTATAAAGCAGCCACCTCAGGAACCAGGTACCTCGTAGGTCATCGCCGTTGTGATATTCGTTTTCAACAACCTTCAAATATTCAAATAATATTCAATTTTTAGTTTAGTTGGTGTTTAACGAGTATCTACATAAACAAAATGGTACGTGCTTTAGCTGATAAAATAACAGCTATCTTAATTATTGGTGGAAGTGGAAGTAGTTTTCGTGCGATGGAACGAATTTTTAATAATAATCAGGTCCACCAAATAATGGTATGTATAAACAAATTGATATAGTTGCAGAAATTGTAGTAAACCATTCTTCTTCCACAGCCCAAGTAGCGTCTATCTGCAAAGTCAGTAATAGGACAGTACACAGGATGTTGACCAAAAACAAATTTCAACCATAAAAATTAAAAATGGTGCAGCAACTTTCAGATGACAACCCCGGCCGAAGGCTGTAATTCTTTGAAAATATATCCACTAAAATTCTCCAACAGCCAGACAATGTTTTTATTGATGAAAGTACTTTCTTTCTTAACAGAAATGTTAATTGTACTCTAAATGTGAGGCCACTTTTTCGAACTCTTACTTAACAACTGAAGTATCTCTCGAGATTTTAGTAAACGCAATTGCACCGTTAATTCCTCAAAATTTTAAGGATAATTCAGAAGGATTTGGTAATTTGGAAATAACGTTGCAATAACATGGTGCTTCTGCACATGATTACTTTGCAGTAAGACAAGATGAGGAATATCCTTCTGGATGGATTGGACAACGCGGTCCAACAGAATAGCCAGCTAGGTAACCGGTCCTTTAGGTTTAATTGTGTGGGAAAAGGTTTAATCTGAAGTTTACGCTATAGATCCTGGCAGTATTGACGTTTTAAATCCACAAGTTATTGAAAAATGTAGGGCAATTTCCCCTCACACATTTTATCGAGGTTGAGAAGAGTTTAAAAACTTGATGATATATTACCAGGAACCTGACGTTACCACTAGACGCTCCAAATTTCATCTGACTAAGTATAACAATAAAAAATAAGGGGGGAGAGGACTATCTTGATTCGTCTCAATGCTCAGAAATTCCTAGGTTTTGCCCTTTTTGTGCTTTATTTCTCCAACTATATAGTGTTTGTACTAAAACAGTTGTTTTTATTATTTTTGATTTTTGTTAATTGAATCTTCGAAAATGGAAATTTCAAAACCTTCCAATACGAAAAAATTATTCTATGGTTGATAAAATATTATATTACGGAGAATGGATGAAATTAGAAAAAGTATGCTGCTCTCTATTGTTATTGAAGGTGACGATTCTTGTTTCTATTTTTCCATTTAACAATTAGAGAGATCGTTTACACATACATTTTCAAAAGCAAGTAGACTGAGAGGTCTATAGTAACATAACTACGGTGTTGAATATCAAGAACCCGTTTAAGATTTTAATATTGTTTACATCAAGTTCGTCAACTGCAACTGTTCTCCAATCTTCAATGACATTACGTTGAATATTTTAAATTAACGGTAAATATTAAATTACATACAGGATGGCACTTCGATGCATTTTTGGCTACATACTAACATTTAGTAATTACTTACGGTAATAGATTGAGATAAACATTGTAAAAAGACGCGATAATTGCTCCACAGTATTATTATAGTAGTTCAAATCTAGTCTATTGATTTTAGGTTTAAGGTATGATGATACAACTTAATGTACCAATTGTTTCATGATATATAGCATTTAGCTCTACATAAAAAATCAACTTTTAGTTATTTCTTTGAATCTATGATCATTTTCTAAGCCGCTTTTGTTTGGCTATGTTCTAAAATGCATTACGGATCTTTTGTCACCATTGTAGAGGATAGATATTTCATTTGTAGAGTGAGTTCTTCATTTTATATCATATAAAGGATGAGGACTTGTTCGTAACAAACTGAAATCACTACCAGGTAAAATGTAATGCTGAGAATATTGCTAATTTTTAATTGAACATCAATGTTCATTTCGTTGTCATCCAGTAGAGTTAGTATTTGAAGATTTCATATATAATAGTTATTCATATTATATACATAAAGAGAACACAATTGATTTTTCCTGAAATCTGTTGAAATCAGTGGAGCAGACTTTGAACCTAGAGATAATTCAATTGAATTTTCACCCCGTATCTGAAATAAGCTTCCCGTTATTCACAATAGTGCTTGAAATTTCCACGTATTCTTTTCGCAGAATATTTCGCAGTTTACATAATGACATAAAAGCTGATTTGAGTTGTAAAGCGGAATTTATGGATAACCAACTAAAAATATCCAGCATTGACAACTCTATTAAGAATTTATTTATCTAAGACATGGCCTGTGTTGTTACTATTAGTAATCCTAACACGTGTCATCGATTTTCTTGTCACTTGCCTCGTGTTCCATTGTACATCAGGCACCATACTGATTTTTATCCCATATGAAGAAAGAAATAATGTCGATCATTTCATGCAATGCATCGAATAGAATAAGTCTTTATACTGTTATGCTAAATAGCTTTCGATAGTTCATTGTATTACAATTTTCAATTATTTTACATTCACTTGGAAATATTCAGAAACAATGACTCAAACAAAAAGTATACCTTTAGAGAGGTAATGCCCCCTGACACTTAAATTCAGTTTCTTATAAAATATTCTCTAGTTATTGTGAAAAGTATCAATAATACCTCCGAGTAACCAAAAAATTCTACAAAGGAATCTTCGAGCCCCAAAGAAGTAGCTGATGATTTTGAGTAATTAGTAAAACCAGATATAGCTACTCAAAAAGGTGAAGAAATACATGCTGGATATACATCAGGATTCGTACTTAATGTACTATAAACATATTTATCTAATTCCGGAAACGTCACACTTTTCATAACCTTTATATCAGTTAAGAAAAGAAGTTATGTAAAAACTTTACGTAACTGTTCAAATTTTAAAAAAGAATTTATTAATTATAGTAAAAACTGACAATTATTTCATTATTTGAACTAACAATTATACTCTATTTGGAAAGTGCGTAGAGTAATAAATCCTCATTATAAATGCAAAACCTTTTATATATTTTCCCCATGATTGATCGTACTTAAATGTAGACGGTTACCTGGATAATACGAATGGCCATCCTTTACTTTCCAAAATTGAAGGATATTTTTACTTCTCTCTCTATTTTAATACTTTCACATCAACTTCTGCATCTCCCCAACAGTAAGAAGATCTTCACCATCATAGCCGTTGCAATGGTTTTTTCGTAATTAATAAAATATTATTATTGCTTTTTAATATATACCGTTATTTTTATTTAATTATTTGCAAATACGCGTATATACATGTAAGTATGAAAAATAAGAATACAAAATATACTAAACTACACATTACTAAAATATATACACTATATACATACTTATATGCTACACATTACTATATTATATACAACAGTCTAAAAATTTTTCCTGTAACATATTTAAAGTGTGTACATATTTGCAATTTTATTGCGAAGAACTAATGGATGAATTGTTTAAATTAATCATGAAAGGTTCTACAGTTTGATCAATAATGTTGTCTAATTGTTAGATTATCCACACTCACTGAAGGGTACTGATATTTTAATGCACCATATACATTTAAAGCCATGGCTTTCTCGTTAAAAGAGAGTTCATGCGTCTTCACTTTATGTATTGGAGTATAGTTTTCAAAGGTCGACATACTGAATACTCACTACAGTTTTGTAAACGTTTATGTGACAAACACTGCGCTAGAAATGCAGTTGTGTATTGGGAATTTTCTTTTATAGGACTTTTTCTTAAACTGAAACTTGTTAATAATCATTTAATTATACCTCATATTTTAATCTCTTGCAAAATTTACCTAATTATCATTTTTCTCAGAAAACCTTTTACAAATCGTTTTCAAATTAATCTGTCTGGTATAGGTATATACTATAAAGGGTGTGAAATATTTACCTGTCAACATTATTCCTTTCTTAAAATACCCCAAACGAATTGTTTTGGCCGATAACTAAACATAGTTGAAAATTTGAACTTAATACAATAAATTTCTTAGAAAATAAATGTTGGATTCATTTACTAAGGTATGATAAAATAAAAATTCTTAAATGTGATTACGGCTATGGTGGCCAGGAGAGGGATTGATTTATTACTCTACACTGTTTCCAAATGTACTATAACTCATTATTTTAGTTCAATAGTACTCGTATCTTAAGATTTATAAACAATGAAAACATCATTATTAGAGACACAGTTATTTAAAGTAAGCCCATTTTCTGAATGAATATTCTCTTGAACTTCTTATCTAATATTAATTTCATTTGAAGCTGTGATATCTACATGTATGTCAGGGGCTTGGCCCAGACTATTTTCTGAAATTCTCCTCTTATTTTCTAATGAACTCTCAGCATAGCCTTCGGCTACACTGTTGGAGTTCCATCCTCCGTGTTTGCTTTATGGCTGCTCCTGAGACTGCCATAAGAGACGGTGAAACAATGTCCTGTGTATCCTTTAACATTAGGTAGACCCAGGTACCGAACAATCTTTGTAATTTTCGAATGCTTTTTATGTCCACAGGTTGTATGCCACGTTTTCCATTATAATATCGCAAACAAAATCTGTCGTGCTTTACAGCAGGTGGACTAGTATTTCTATAATTTTTTAGGAGGTCAACAAGATTGATACCAGCAATATTTCCAGCAGTGACCACAAATTCACGAATAACGTGTCTTTTGCTTTCTGGAATTGTAATTTTTAAAAAGGTGCCTTCATCAAATACGTCTCCTTTTCGTAAGAATGTCATTTCAGCCTTCCAGTAGGTTCCCGCAAACATTATTATCATTGCGACATAAGGAATAGTATCGTAAATTAAGTCGTACATTTGCAAATTGAAATACTTCGTCTTCAGCCTCTTTTGTAAATCTTTCTACATTCTCCATTGTCAAAATCTTCGATTTTTTTGCATGGTATCCTGCTGACCGTCTCTTTAGCCAAGCCAAAAGCATAGTGTACTTCTTGATATCGACATTTTTGCACTCGGTTTTTTCAGATTAATTTAACATTGAAGATTAACATTGAAGATGTAGTTCATAAAGTCGACATCTTTAATGTTTTTAAATTTCCAAAATAAGCAAGTGGTACTTTTTCGTTGATGTTCTTTATATTTTCCAAATCGCATCATCGATTCTATTAAATATTATAAACGCCCAGAAAAAACGTTGTAAGTTAACACGTGATGTTAAGAGCGATATTATTCAACAAGCAAATTACGCGAGTAAATAACTATTACATCGACGATTATCACAAGGAATTGAGCTTTAAAAATTTTACACAAGGGTTAAAAAACCAATTCCCTTATGCGTTTTAGTAAAAGATAATGCCTCCTACTACAGTGTATGTACAGTTGATCCTATTCCAAATTATTCATGAAGAGGAGCAGCCATGAAGCAACAGCTAACGGAACGGAGTATTTTCTTGTATTATTGTATTGTATCGAATGTCTTGAGAGCTGAATTATATGCAGAAATTGAAACGTAATGACCGAATAAAACATATTTACATTGTTTGTACGCTTCTAGCGAGACATAATATTGTAACAATGCGTTTACTGTCATATTATCTGGAGCTTAACCCCATTGAGAAAATATGAACACTAATAAGGAACGAAATAGCAGGTTGTAATGACTTCAAATTAACTTAAGTAAAACAATTAACTAGCAAGAAAATATAGAGGACGCCTAGATAGAGGAAAGTGAAGAATTATATATTGAATCAAATCGGTGATCTTATCTGAAATGAATTCTTTAGGTAGTAATTATGGTAATTGTAAATATCGCTCTTAGTAACATTGTTTTGTTTGATTTTTTTTTTCTTCTATCCACCTTTTATATGTATTAAAGTGAATACATCTTATTGAATGATAAAGTAATTTTTCAAGCCAACTCAGTGAATTTTGAATGGACTATTGCAGTGGCACTAATCAGACATGAGTTGAGCCTATATTTTCGATTTTTACTTACTAATAATATTGATCATATCCGATGGACAGGTCTTTTGAAGGTCATAGAGGTTGATAAAATTGAACACTTTACTAATTTTATTACGATTTTAATAATAATTATATGTACTCATAAAGATGTTGACTATCATTGCTAACAGAGTAGTGGATTCCTGATTCATAATAATGAGTTTCATTTCAGTCAGAGAATATTAATGAAAGGGGTTACATGTTTTACCTAAAAAATATGTCGATAAAAATAATATCTAGAATCTAGATGACGTTACTTGTATAATGGTTCATATCTTTTTATTTCTACATTAGCGACTTTCGGGGCAGGAAACATTCATAGAAAACTTTGATTTTCGCTTTCTTGATCTTATTCCAATTTTATTTAGTATGCAATTTTATAAAAATTATCTTCGCATTGACAACTACCACAAAAACAAATTTGTCTTAGTATCTACAAGAAACCTGTCATTTAACGTACTTATATATTGCGAAATAATATGATACGTTTGTCTAAAACTGGGTCAGCGGATTGTTGTAAATTCAATTAACTTCGCTTTAAATAAGTAAACAATGGCGCCTTTATTAAAACCAAAAACAAAAAATGTTTAAATAGGAAATATTGTACGTGATAGACAATCAACAATCGAAATTATTCTAAACGTTTTTGTTAAGACGTGTCCATACGTATTGTTGATCTAAATACCTATGGCATCAGGGATAGAAGATAAAATATCAGTGAGTAAAAGTTTCTTTTTAATAACGTGGAGTATATTTTTACTAAAAATTTTTATCTATTTTGAGACAATAAATATATACTGTTCCTTATATGTATAAAGTCTAAGTAATTTATAATGTATTTTAGGTAATAAAAAGATATCTGCATCTTAATATTACATAAAGTAACTATTGAAGTTGAACAGCGTTATTTTTATGGACTTGATGGTCTCGAATATTTGTATTTAGTTTTAATATGTTACCAGACACTCTTTCTAGCATAAAAATTATCAGTTTCCAGAATTTTTAACTTATGCATGAAGATACAACATTAAACATTGATAGAGCTATTCATTGTAGCAATTTTCATCTCTTTTATTTTGATAACTGAAAAATATGAAACGATAAAATTACGTTGGAATAAGTTGACTGTATTATTTATACAATTGACAATATTATCACATATTAAGAAATGTTTGACAAGTGCTATTATTCTCTCCATTATCAATATATTTCATATTTCGTCAGTAGTATATAAAAGCGATTTTAAAACTCCCAACAGAAGTTTTGATTCATAGACACATGGCTTAACGAAATTTGTTAGAAGTTATTAATATTATCAACAGATGGAGTAAATATAAATTTTGGAAGTATTTTTAGGTCAAAAATATTTGGAAACTAAACATTAAATTATTATATGAAGGTAAGTGATTTAAGTTTCTCGAATATTTATATTATTTTTGAATAAATATTGACATTATTGACAGGTATAAAGATGCTTGTCGATAATTAGAAATGCTTATATCAACATAGAGGCATATTAATCAAAATACTTTCTGCACCTATTTGCTTCATGGGTATATGTACACATTAAAGAAAATATTTAAAAAGGATGCAGAATGCAATGAATTTCCATCAGAAATTCTTAATTGAATTAATAAACCATGTAAAAAATTTAGTTTGTTTTAAAAGCTTAATGTTGTGATACGGAAAGGAATTATCAGAATTACATATTTTCCTCCTGTCAGGCAATGAAACGTAGTTTGTTGTGCATCACATTAAAAAGACAACTAGTTCAAGCAAAATGCATCATAATATTACATAAATTATATATATAGATCATGAATGAATTATTCAAATTAACAATGGCTTCTTCTTTGTAAATAAAAATTGAGAACAAAAAGTTGCTATCAGCTAAGAGAGCAGTATCAAATCGTCTCGCTATCGGAATTTATATTGAAAAGATAAAACGGATGTTATATTGTTCTACATTGGGTAAGATTCCAGAGGTGAGGTCTAGGTGATCGACAATAGGAGCAAGCATACTATATAAATTCATTTATACAGGATGACCTAGGGATGCGGAGTGGATAGAAAGGTTCACAATACAGATTCACTTTATAAAATAATATGAGAACTATTCATATTGTTTTTAGAGGTGGAAAAATTTCCATTTAGCCACAAAAATTTTCGTGCTGTATTATCACATACAATGAAAATGAAATTTCGCAAAAATAAGGTTATTTTCCATAGAACATTTAAAAAGTAAAAAAACATCTTTGTATACTTTATACATTATAACTTGAAATGTTTATGATTCACGTCAACGTCATTATTGACCAACTTATAACGAATTTCACACTCACATTTCCGAGATGTTAGCCAACTATTTCGCTGTTATATGTGATGAAATGAATACTATAAAAAATATATATATATATATATATATATATATATATATATATATATATATGAAACTGGAGGTATTTTTTGAATGGCTTCAATATTTTCACTTGTTTAAGAAATTATTATATATATATATATATATATATATATATATATATATATATATATATATATATATATATATCTAATTTCTTGGACTCGTAGGTTGTTTGGATAAAATAATCAAACTTCACATCAAGTATCACATTTTTATGTAAGATATTTATAACTTTACGTTTCGCTCCTTCCTTAGCATTTTCAAAAGAATAATTAATATATTAGTAGGTATCTTGAAAATTATTGAAAACATAGTACATATTAGAATTAATGAATTTACCTCGAAATCTCAATAAGACGATATTTTACCATAATAAACTAATTATTCAATTTATGGTAAATTTGGCTGCGGTTTTTTATATCTTGTCTATCATTCACAGAATATTTATCTTGTTTTATGTATATTATTTCTTTGATTAATACTTTTTGGTAGTTCGTGTCTTGAGCTAAGATTTTGATTTTTTAAAATAAAATTTCTTAGTGTCTTTAGTTTTGGTTTTTAGTGTAATGTGTTGTGTGGTCTATGACCTTATATTGGAAATAGTCATTAGTTTCAATAAGCATAATACCTTCTAAAAATTCATCATAACTGAATGATGTATGTTGTTTGATATCCCATCTATTTTTCAATACGTGTGTTATCAGATCATTTGTGTACATTGAGACAACGTCTAGAGATATGATTTTGTAATTGTCAGGAATATGTACTGTATCCAAAAACTGCTTGAGCATAAATGAATCTTTTATTCAAAAGAATTTTGGTTATTTTTAATAAACTGCAAGGTATTTGGAAAGGTAACTGGGTATACGACACTATTGGATGCATTGGTATATTATTAATGTATTAATTTTGTTTTGAAATATTTTGGTTTTATCTGATTTAATAATATATATATATATATATATATATATATATATATATATATATATATATATATATATATATATATATATATATTTATATATATATATATATATATATATATATTTATATATATATATATATATATATATATATATATATATATATATATATATATATATATATATTGAATCCTATGAATTTAAAATTTTTTCAAGAATTTATAAATTCACACAACTCAAAGCCTAAGCCACCACAAATCTCAATTATTTATTGAAAGTGAAATTTTATTATTGTTATACGTTTATACATTTTTCTTATAATGTACTTGACCATAATTTTAGTCACAGATAACAAGAACACATAAGTATTCGAAAGTTCGGAAAATATAGCAAAGTCCACTTTGACGTTTCAATGCCACGTTCCCAATAAGAAAACGCTCGTTATAGCATTTGCGTTTATGTTTTTTTGATATTTCATGGTGCGTTAATGCAGTTTTATTTTTTTATAGTATTGATGACCTTTAGAGATCTCAAAATTTTGAAGACAGATAAATCTAATAAAACTGTTGTTATAATAATAAAATGATTCCAAAACGATGAGACAACTTGCAAAAAAATTAAACTAGACCCTACTAATTCTTATCAAAAACAAAATAATGATCTAATTCGATCTTGGGAAGAACGACTTTTTATTTCGCCATCAGATGCAAAAAAATTGAAAATTCGAAATGCTTTATCTCCTAAAATATATGGTTTACCAAAGCTGCACAAGCCTGACATTCCCCTTAGACCGATTGTTTCAGGTATTAAAACTCCTCTTATCCCATTATCTAATTATTTGGAAAAAATTTTACACCAAAACAAATACTATATCAAAAACACATGGGATTTCAAAGAAAAAATTAAAAGTATCAAAATTCCTATTGAATATGTATTTATTTCGTTAGATGTGGTTCTTTATATATAAATATTTCATTGTGAAAAATATATAAATGAAAAAATGGGACAAAATTAAAGAATATACAGAAATACCTCAAAACGAATTTATAAAAGCTACAGAACTTACACTTACAACAACATATTTCAAATATGAAAATGAAATATACAAATAACTGATTCTGCCGTATCAAAGAATCAAATTAAAAACATAAATAAAAAATTCAATTCTTATCATAAAAAACTTCGAAATAAATAATAAAATCTTGACGTCACATTATATAAAATTAACAAAAACATAAGAACAGAATGGTATACGAAACCAACTTGGTCCTCAAGATATTTAAATTTCAATTCGTGTCATCCTATGTCACAAACAAGATCAGTGATAATAAGTTTGGCCGATAGATCTATCCAATTAGCAGATCCTGAATAAGATGCTTAGCTATCCAAAAAGTAAAAACTGCATTTAAAGAAAACATTTTTCCTCATCATATGTACAAGGACTTTCCCAACAATTATCAAATTATTTTAATAAATATGATATTAGTATAAGTCATAAAGGACATGAAACGCCGACCCGTATAATAGTAAATTCTGGAAAAAACATCAGAAACCTCAGGAAACAATCAGATTATAAATCAATGTTTATCTCTTATCCATAGTTTGCCATTAAATGTATGGTTAATAACTTTATTTTATATTCATATTAATAGTTTCCAAGTCCCTCTCTGTATTTTCTCGCTATTTGTAGGTGTCATTATTTTTAAATCTAAACATCAATGGAATAGGTAATATATAATTTTCTATGCTAATACTAGTTTGGACGTATGCTTGATCATGCGATGTGAATTTAATAAAATAAACTGAGTTTTGACAGTTAATTAAAATGTGATGAAAAATTGCCTATAGCATAGTGACACTGTGAAGATAATCCTCATTAAATTTGACACAATGACGACAGAGAAGCATAGCGTGAAAATTATGCCTTAATTCAATTTAAAGCTAGTCGGTTCAAAAACTAGTTTTTACTGCAATCAAAAAAAAATGTTATAAGAGAAGTTATAGACAGTGATTCATTGAGAACATTCAATATCTGAACTGTATATTTTAGTACAAAAAATACCATAAGGTGAAAAAAATTATTTCCACAACTATTTCAAAAAAGAAATATTTTTGGAAAAATAGTGTATTACATACACTATAAATTTGAAGAGGAAGATTATATATAAATAAGAAACGTGGTTATAACAAAATTATATTTATGTTATTTGTTACTAGTGCCTATTATTTTCTCCTCAGCCTTTATAATAACCTTAATACATATACCACGTATATCTAAACTGGTTTTTATGTACCTTTCTCATAGAATCTCCATCAACAACAAATCACAGTCTATAGCAGTCCAAACCATAACCGAATCTACACTTAGCTTATTCTTTGAACAATATTGCAATTGGTATCTCGTTCTCCTTGCCATCTCCACATTCATCCACAAAAAAAACCTGGATTCATCTGAGAGCAAAACATTACTCCAGTCTGCTTAATTACAGATTTTGTGCTCCCGTGCAAAATTCTAGTTCCGCGATATTCTACTGAGAGCAAGGGCCTAGGGCTGGTTTTGTATCGACCAAACTATCCACCTACTTAAATGATTAGATGCAAATGCCTATTTCTTAAACTTGGCTTACACTGAACACATCTGCCTCATAATACTGGTAACGACAATTTTGCACTGAAACCACACCAGCCGTTTGTAATGAATATAGCCTTTTTATTACAATTATAACTACTAAATTCAAATATTGAATTGGTGTGGTTGTTGAAATCAATATTATAATGAAAATCTTGCTGTTATGACATTTTCGACAAAAACATAAATTCTTATTGTTTATAAGAAATGTCATAAAAAATATAAAGTTTAAATATTGATATATTGTGGTTTACAAGGGTTATTTGATATTACAAAATCTTCACGGAAGCGAATAATAAATAATATGTAAAGTAACTGGTGCAGATTTTAAACATTCACTTTGATATTTTTCATTTTAGTTTGTTATTGGAATTTGGATATTTTTTAAATATTAAAATTCATTGTTGACGTAGAACGCGAAAATCCCGTCTCACCTAGATCGTTGTAAAAATTTTGTAATCGGTTTTCGTTGGATTTTGTTATGAAAATAAATATCTTCAACCACAGTTTGTTGTTCCATTTTATTGACAAAACACAATTTATATCACGCAAATCATTGTAAAAATACCTAATGTAACACTGACTTTTATTAATAATGAATAGTATGAAGTACTTTTTTTATTCCTACAAAAAGTGTCAAAGGATCTACCTCTCATTATATACTTTGAAGTTTATTATTTTTATTTATCACTTTGTTATTATTACAAATTTTTAAGCAAACTAGGATTTAGTGATCTGTTTGTGGTAACTCTATAAGGGATCTATTTACATGAAACAAACAACAGTAATTTTTTGTATTGTTATTTTGGTTCAGCAAAAAAAATAATTTCTTGATTATATATGTATAATATACAAGCAAATGTAACTATCACCATTTATCAGCTACGCTGAATTTGAGTCCGAATTAGATATCCTTGTGCCAAAAACGTGAAATTTCCAATTTTCAATTAGAATTTGTGTACGCATGGAAAGTTGTTGCGAAAATCACAATCCATATTTAAACTTTTAACACTTGGATTCTCAGAAACTAGCAATATTGGTGATTATAACGAACCACAATAAAATTGGGTGCAAAGTTCATTACAAAATTGTTAGCACAGGAATGCTGATAACAATTTTTCAATTTTCTTATTTGTAGTAATAGAAAAATAGAAAGTACTGTCCACTTATCATTTTCACATGCTACATAAATATTAACCAAACATGTAATATGACAAATATAATATGTATATGAAAAGAGTGCAATGAAAAGTGAAGATTTGAACATTTTCCTGGAAGGCGAAAATACAATACAAAACCAAGGTGTGATGGATGATGACAGAGCTGATTCACTATTGAACAATCTATCTCATATTGTCATCAGTATTATCCAGACAATTGAAAATAACATTTGAAACTTGTTAAGCAATTGATATTTTGCTCTTCTTCGTAAACGTTCACTTTTTAATTTCGACAGTATGTTTAAAAATATGATAAACAGAATTTAGAGCGATTATGTTCCGTGTGAGTATTTGAACACAAGAATTGCTATAGTTAGTTATTTGATAAGGTCTTAAAATTATTGTGATATGGAAAAGATACCACACATAAATATGAGAAGTTAAATTAAATCTAGTTTTTCTATGTATCTAATGTCTATCAAATTTTATTATTTTTTACGGCGACTAATTAAATTACTTTGTATAAGATAAAACCGCAAGGAATTTGCGTCAAATTAATTTTTTTTATTTGAATGTTCTATCTTTTCGTCTTCGGTTCGTCGACTTTCTCAAATATGTCCATTTCAAACTAATAATATAAAATTCACTCACGTCCTTACTATGCCACTAATTATCTCTTAAAGAAGTTTTTAACATCCGCTTAGACATAATTAAATAATCTACTATCCTATGTCACAATACCTGCCATATTTTCAGGCAGTTTTTCTACTATTCTTCTAGAATAAATGGCCCAAGAAGATTTTATCTGGTTGGCTCGTCTTATTTCTTAATTGACGTAATGCCAATTATATTAGGCATGTTGGTAATATTTATGTTACTTGTGCATTACATAAAAAATTAATTAATAAGTGATCTAGCCCACACAAAAAAGCCTAAAATAGACTGTCATCCTTAGAATACCTAGAAAACTAAGGAAATTTTTATAATGTAATTTATTAAATCAATATTATTATTATCGCAAATATATGATAGTTTAAATCAATAGTTGTCAAGATTTATTTTGGAATACGCACTCCTCTAAAAGTCACTAGATCGCTGGATTAGTTGCTTTTGTAATTTTTATAAAAGACGAATCTTGATTGTTTAGAATTTATTAATTTGAAAGTTATAGTTAACTGAATGTCAAAAATATAGTCGCGTATTAATAACGGAAAAAAAAATTCAGTCACGTTTTTTATCGAAAGTTTATCTGGTTGGGTTAGCCCAGTAGTTCAATATCATTGTTTCTAGGTCAAGTGATGTTAAAATTTAGGTTACTTATTTTTGTATAATGATCGTTTACATTTACTCTACTAAGAATAAATATTCAAAGCATTACAGTTAATAATATTTCCAAATTTTTGGTTTAATAATAGATATTGTGAATCATCAAAAATTTTCATTTACTACTGTTTCATCAAATAAAATATTCTAAATATTTACGAGGATTAATCGATTGCGTGATTATTCTAAAAACAATATTTTTCGAGTATTGACGAATCCAACGAACTTCAATGAACACGTAGTTTGGTAAAGAAGATATGTAATCACACATTAAAAATATTTTCACTTTATCATATACAATGTAATACAAGTATGAGATGTAATAAAAAATACGGTATACCAATTTTTATAATAGCGATTACTTATGCTGCATCTATTTCAACTAGTACGTCCGGTACCTGTATTTCTTTAATCGAACAGTGACAAATTTGAATTGGTTTCGCTGTTTTATCTACCATAAAACATAGACTTGATTAACGCATAAATCTAATAAAACTGTTGTTATGAAACCAGAAGATTATAATAATAAAATGATTCCAAAACGATGAGACAACTTGCAAGAAAATTAAACAAGACCCTACTAATTCTTATAAAAAAAAATAATGATCTAATTCGATCTTGGGAAAAACAACTTTTCATTTCGCCATCAGATGCAAGAAAATTGAAAATTCGCAGTGCCTTACCCTCTAAAATAAATGATTTACCAAAGCTGCACAAGCCTGACATTCTCCTTAGACCGATTGTTTCAGGTATTAAAACTCCTCTTACCCCATTATTTAATTATTTGGAAAAAATTTTATATCAAAACAAATACTATATCAAAAACACAGGGGATTTCAAAGAAAAAATTAAAAGTATCAAAATTATAAAGTTTTGTTCCAAATTGAAACTGTATTTGGAAATGAAAGATGAGTCTATAGTTATGATATCCCGTACAATTCGTAGCTTTATATATCTGAGTTTTTTGCCGCTAAAAGTCTTCCTTCCGCCTTACTCTTACTAGATTTAGCACTATGCAATTTGAAGTAGATTTACAGCAAAGGGCATTACTTTGAAGGCGATTATTTCTTTTGAAATCTCTGTTATTTATCGTAATTTTTTTTTTGTATTTTATATGTATTTCTGATAGAGTTGTCTACCTTTATGTTTAATCAGAGTAAAAACTATCCTCTCAGTTATAATACCATCAATCCTTTTCAAAAGACCGGATTTCGTAAAGTTAATCTACATATCAACAATATCTAAATATAATTCAGCTTTTAAACAAAAGCAATTTCACTAATTACTTTGGTATTAAATAGAATTATATCAAACTTTCTTAAATATTTAATTCGACGTTTCATAAAGTATTCTAGAGATTTAGTACAATTTTAATACTTTTAAATAAAATTTGGACCAGTATGATCTGCCAATATGATGAATTGACTATTTGTGACCGCAGACATCTACTGAAATTTTGAATTTTGGGGCTATATTTCCAACATGATCTCATAGGGATCACCATAAGCAAAATATCGTTAAATTACAAACAAAGGTCATTACACTTCAGCTAGCCAATATTATAGCAGTTTGAGCGTTTTCTGTGGTTTTCCTATAACCTAGAGAACTTCTTCATCAGCCAAACATTCAAGCGAATAAGGCAGCCGTAACTATACCCTACTTTGCAGAGAAAAAAATCCTATATCAACTCCATCCCATCGCACAACTTTTTTTCCGATAAATTTACTTCATGATTTTTGATTTTGGGAAAGTTGGATATGAAAAAATGAAGAATGGGTTCTTTTCGTAGCACAATCAAGAAAAGCGGATCTTTTAAATATACGTCTAGGCAAACATCAAACTAAAAACAGTTAAGTCATGAAAATAACATGGAAAAGGAGTGCTTGAAAAATCGATTTGATTGCATGAATATTAAAAAGTATGGAAAATAACAAGAAGAAAAAAATTAGAAGCAAAAATGATTAATCAAATACCCATTTCCAAACTATATTTTTAAATAGAAAATTGATCTATTTCAGTAAATGAATAATTGAAAATTGAATTGAATAAATCAAACTGTTTTATAGATCGTCATAAAACTTGTAACAACTACGATACCATGTGTTGTATTTATAAATTGTAAATATACGAGTAAATTTAGTAGCTTATTTGACTTACCTTTTGCAACCGTTGATTTGCATCGTTTGTAGCCAGTTGTTCGGAACTTCCTCGTAGTAATTGTTCTAACAATTCACTACTTACTTCCACATTAGCGAAGCCTTCTAGTTTCGATGGACTAGAGGTTGTCCGTTGATGATTAACAATACACTTAGTATCAATTTCGTTAGGAACAATTAAATTATCGGCACTAACTTTTCTTTTATTAACTTGTTTAGGTGAATTTAAATTGGAATTATTATTTATTTTGTCTTTGACATTAGTTTCGTCCAAAGAACTGTTACACGACCCCCTAGTCCTAGTATGTTTAGATTTAGATAAATTATTCAGAGAAGAAGATGGTACTGAAGATAGGTCTTCCAAAAACTTCAACTCATTATTCAAATTCTTTCTACATTCTGGTTTCTTCATCTCGGCTTCTAGCATTTGACCATACGGTCCTCTTAAAGGTCGTTTTGAATACCTTCTAGGCACGTTAGGACTTGTATCTGTATTTAAACTCAGTCTACTTTCGTTATCTGATAAGTCGGAGGGTACCAGTGATAATTGATCTAATTTACAAAGATCTGGTTCTCCTTCTGATAATGAATCAGATCGAAATAGATTAATACTGCGTGGAGTTAGCTTCAAAGTATCTTTTTCATCTGGAGACTGAGATAAGAATCTGGGTCTAGGCAGTGCTGGCCACTCAGGAGGTATATTGTTTTCTTCAGGGCTCAATGGCTCTTCTTGGGGGCTACTCCATATAGGAAATTCTTTATTCTTTTCGTCAGAATTACTTAGTTTGGAAATTTCAACGAGAGACTCTTGTATGAACTTAGAAGTAGAGTCCGCACAAGGAAAGTCTCCATCTTGAACAAATTGTGGGATAACATCTTCTGTTGTTTGATATGTGTTCGGCCATTGAGATATGTAAATCCCCTTCCGTCGTCTTGATTTATCTCGCTTCTTGTCTTGAATGTTGTTTTCCTGAGATCGCGTTGTAGGTTTATCAGGAGAACCAGGTGTAACTTCAACTTCTGGAACTCTTGGAGTTTCAGTTAATACATTTAAAGTTTCTATATCCTGAGAGGTACAGTCTATATTGAATACTGGTAATTCTTGTTTAATAACTGAGGTCGGAGTTGTCGGTCGTGATGCACTTTTCGGCCTTGGTAATGTAGATACTTCTTTAACGGGGCTTTCAGTCTCTTGATGTGTAGTGGATGGACGACGTCTTATATATTTGTTATCGTCTGGACAATAATCAACTTGAGAAAAAGATGCGCTTCGTAACGGTATGTGCCTTTCTAAATTATCGTGAAAAACAGCCGGTGGAGCATTTGATAAAGGTGGTGTAATTTTAGATGAATGTCTTGTTCTCGGAGGCGGCACAGGGGTTGTCCCTCGTTTTAACCTATCACTTAGTTCTTTATATCTATGGTCATTATTCCTTTTATCAGCGGCGGAAGTACGATTTCCGCCGAAGCGGAATCTGGGAAGACGGTCCAGTGTGTTATCGTCCTTATCGGTAATTTCTCCGTAAGATGCAAATCTCGTATAAACTTGAGGCCGCACTAGGGCACACCGTTTCAATTGGGTCTTTAACAAACACTTATTCGTATAAAGTACATGGTCGCGCACTGTCACTGACGCCTGCTGAGCCAGCAGTTTATTTGACGTAGCATCCTCGTTTATCCTCATTCTATTTGCGCAACTAATTATATCTACGCTATTAATAGGTGGTGTTGTGAGTAGAGGGATCCGGGAGACGGGAACGTTGTCACAGCCACTGTCGCCGCAAGGTGTTGTAGGCCAGCAGCTTTGATGAGAACGATATCTCGGTCCTATACCGGGCGGGGGTGGCGACACTGCTCCTACCCTCATTCCATAACGCATCGGCCTCACGGTCATTAATCTAAAAAAAACGGCAAATATAATAAAATATCTTCAAGTCAAGTCAAATTGAATAAATAAATATTATAACGATTCCTTCTGAAGAGTTTCGAACTAATAAAAAGAAATTTCAGAGACGGATTCAGAATCTTTCGAAGAATATATGAGAAATTTTTAGATTATATGGAACCTTTTAATACAAGAAATCAACGCACAATATCCAACTGTTTTAATTGGAGCTTTTATAATAAGAAATGAGGAAATTCATATTCTATTTCCAAATTAATTTTTTCTAACAATGAATGTAAGATCTTTTACAACACAGATCTCCATTTTTATTCAACTGGATGAAATATTAGGAGTAAATTATATATTTTTAAGTGTGTTAATTCAATATATGACCTCCTTTTCCTGTTATTATGTGAGGTACATGTTTTATTTATTGGTGTTGTTGTTGGTACATTCGTGGTTATCGAGCTACCACGTCTCTTCTTTCATTACCAAGTGATACCAACATACATAGATAAGTATCAAAACAAGAGTTGACCAGATAAATACCAGCATAAAGACCAAACATGAAACTAACTACAGAAAAATACATGGGCAGTATTATTAATAGCTAAAATTATAATGAACTAAACATATTGTTATTTCGAAGCTCACAAATATTCTATTTGCTTCACTTCTATTTATTTACGATTTCCGCTTGAACTGTAATCAGCAAGTATATTGAGATCTCATCTTCCTTGGTAACGTTTCTAGATATCACAGATATTATGTTTACCGTGTAAGCTTTCAAGTAAAACATGAATTTCATCGGCTCATCTTTCACACTTGTGTTTTATACTCTGCATACGTTGATTAATGTTTATGTAAACGAGATCCTTACTATTTCTAAAAACTTTAACACCATATTTTTTAAGAAGCTTCGAATTTCTGTTTCTTTTTCATTAATATGTATCGTAAAGAAGGGATGAGATAAAGCCAATGAAATCTCTATCTTTCAACTTGGCTTCAGACATCTTCGGACATTTAGATACCTAAAACAATGCGCTTATTGAGTTCCAAACTGATACAGGTTCCCAATTCATATAAAAAGATGTGATAAAATATTTTCTGCAATTGAGGTTGTATCAGAATTTTAATGTTGGTCAGTTAGCTTTTGTTCAATAAGGGTTTTAGCTCCTTTACCTCACATGGCAAGAAGACATGAATTTTTTGTGTATCTATCCCAAAAGGATTGTCACTATTTTGATCCAACAAACCATGCACTGAATTCATTTTTCTTGAGAATAGTGGCTAAATAATTTTTATATGCACTGAGTGACCAACAGAAAGAGATGCAACTTTATTTTCAGTTTGGAATAAGCAAAAGAAACTTTCTCCCAAAATCGGTAATATTTTTCTATTAACTTTTAACAGCATATTCACCGCACAAACGCTTACTCTAGAATTAACACAACTTCTTGGAGCCATGACTAAGAAATAGTGAAATACGAGCACCGTTCAGTTTAAATGCTAAATGGAGATATACTGAGCGTGACTCTGTATATTTTATTAGCTTGTTTAAACATATTCCTATTCAACTATAAGTTTATTTAAACGTAAACCTTTCATAATAGAGAAAAATGTCGTTCACGTATGAGATCGGCGTACCAAAATCCACGGAAATCAGTTAATACATCTCATTTTTTTACGCAAACCTGTAAAATGAATTTGAGAATTTATTCAAGAAATGAAATGATTAAAATAAAATAAATCTTGAATGTATCATGGAAATGAAAGATGTTCTATAAATCACTGTGTGAAAATGAAATCTCAGTAGGTAAATAGTTTTTGTTTGAACCAAACAAACTCCATCCAATAATAAATAATGAATTTCAATTATTTATGAACCCGTCACAAATAAGTTACTTATCTTGTAAACAAGTTTGATTGAACCAAAATTTGAAATAAACAACCGTTTCATCCATATAAATTCTAATTTTCATGAAAATTATCAATCATGAATATTCACGAGTACCTATAAAAAAAGGAACAAATGGGTCGAGTAAATTCAGAAGTATGATTAAATCAATAGTTG
Source organism: Diorhabda carinulata (assembly GCF_026250575.1). Taxonomy (NCBI): domain Eukaryota; kingdom Metazoa; phylum Arthropoda; class Insecta; order Coleoptera; family Chrysomelidae; genus Diorhabda; species Diorhabda carinulata. The sequence goes on along the minus strand of NC_079460.1, from coordinate 8,140,324 downwards.
TTAAATTAATAATGCCCTAAGTCAAAAATTACTTTCAAATGTATGCATAACATCACCTACTAACATGAATAATCAAGAATTTCTTCGACTAGTATAGAAACTATATTCTTTCTTCTGTAACGACAAGGATATACAACACCCAATTGTTTCCTAGCTTCCTAGCTACCTATTTTTGTAATTTGTAAATAAAAAAAAAACAAACAAATTCAATGTTAATCAAAAACCTCTCAGCGTAGGAACATCAATCAAACTCATCAGCAATACTCAATTGTGATTTCATAAATTTCAAATTTTTGAATACTTTATAATATCTCTTTCTCATTGCTCCATCAATACTATGTCGCCAAGATTTTCTAGGTATTCCTCGTTCCATTCTACCCATTGGTTTCGAGTCGGTAACTATTTTTATCCATCTAGTTCTTTCTGTTCTTCTTACGTGGCTATACCATAAAAATCCCTTTTCATAAATGCATAGTAGCACTCTTACTTATGTTCATCCGTCTACGTATCTCATTATTAGTTATTATGTGAAGATTCGTAAAACCGCAATTTCTACTCCAACAATCCATTTTCACCGCTGGGATTTTGTTTCTAGTTTTCAGCACCGTATGTTAGTACATTTTGAACCATCGTGCTTTTTCTTTTTTGTAATGTGTATATTTCTTAGTATAGGGTTTGGTTGTTTAATGCATCTTCGTGTCTATCCCAGTTTATTATTGATTTCTTCTTCCGTTGTTGTGTCCTTTATGATTATAAATACCAGATATTTGAACTTTTGGATTTTATGCACTATTACAAATGTCTTACTACATTTGTAGCTACATATCAAATTTCATACACAAATTTTGGATCCTGATATACTTGATAGGAAAATTGCAGCCTTTTGATCAATATAATAGTATTGGACAACTCCATGCAGTAGTTTCAACGATAGATTAGAATTGAAGTTATATCAGCTCTAAGGCTGTAGGATTAAAAACAGGAAAGATTATGCCAAGAAATAATGAGATCGATAGTACTATATGAACCCAAATAATCAACAATAAGTATAAAATAGGAAGAGACCTAAATCTAATTGCAAGTCGAAGGGGTTTGATGAGTAATTGAGGGCTTTACACACGAAACGCTACAATGAACTCACAAAGATCGCTGGATCTCTAATCGTATTTGGAAAGTTAGAAATACAAGAAAAGTGTTATCGGATGAAGTTATGAATAGAACAAATAAAAAAGATCGAGAAGGAAATGAATAGATGTGGTTGAAAGTGACCTGCAGAAATAATAAAAATGCCGAGAAACGTTGGAACAAGCCTTACTTTACTAAAATCAATTGTAGGTTATATCAACTACTCTTTTCAAAAGTAAAAATTATTCAAGTACTTATGAGTGAGTCCAATCCTGATTTTAAAATTATAAAACACTTAATAAATCTACAATCCGCAGTATTTACATAATCAGCTTAACCAACTCTCTTTTTGATACATGGAAGTTATAGTGTTTATAATAGGAACAGTTAAAATAATATACCTTTCAGTAGCTAATTTAATAAATCTAACAGTCAATTGTTTGAAGTTAAAACAGTATTTTGAACAGAACATTATACAAAAAAGACTTATCGACTCACTACATGAAGTTTTATTCGAACTTGTATCATTTTTTTTGCCAAATTCAGAATATTTCTGATATTGCTGTTTCATATCATTCTTCTTGATACATTTTCTCAGAGTAACATGAATATTCTGTTCTTGAGCAAAACTGCAGCATTAGACTTACTTGCTAAAACCAATATAATTCCAATAAAGAATAATGATTCATTGATAAAGTACAACCTCAAACAGGAAAAGAAGTACGAGTAACAAAATGAAGAGTGAGACAAGAAGGATGGCACAATGACAAGTATTTCTCAATACAAAAATATAAAATTTTTATTTGCTGACATGGAAAAAGGATTACCAGGACCAGAGCTGAGAAAATGTTAATATTGATTTAGAAGAGGAGAATTGACAATATTGCAATTTACATTTCACCAGTGAATAAATAGAAAAGTGATATCAAGTTTATTTGTATAGATCTAAACAAAATAAACGACAAAATACTAAGTAAAAACTGTATGAGCTCATAATAACGATTTTATTTTTATAACTGTTCAGGATCTTTCCAGTATGATGGATTGATGATATAAATGTTAATGATAATAATGCATCCATCTAAATGTTTTTGATTTTAGGTCTCTTCTGTTTTAAAATTAGTGTTTTTAATAATTTTTGGAAAAAAGTTAAAATCTGTACGTTTTGACTCTTCTTCAAGTTTTCATCAAAATATTTTAATAAAAATCCTAACTTCAGCCTTCTTCCAAAAATTATTAAAAAAACCAATTTTAAAACAAAAAGTCAAAATTTGACGCTTCGATCCCTCTTCAAGTCTTTATCAAAATATGATATTGACACTTTCTTCCAAAAATTATAAAAAAAAACTAATTTTTAAACAGAAGAGACCTAAAATAAAGAGCATTTAAATGGATTAATATATTAAAAGGTCTAAGAAATAAGAATCTGAAAAAAATTTTAATTATATAGAGCGAAAATAATTTTGTGGCCAATTGATATCAGGTAACTAGTATTATTAACAAAATTCTTTCAAATGCTAAAGATTTAAGTCTATAAAGATTATAATGTAAAAAAAAATAGTTTTTATTAATCACATCAGTTAAATTATGATGAGAATGTCATTGTCATTTCCAATTTTGACTCATAAGTATTCTTTCCATATCATATGATTTATTAGACCCCAAAACTTTGTATCAATACTACCTCAAACCTATTTAGATATTGAGAACTTTGACATGAATTTAAGATTTGCTAATAGTCCAAAAATATATTGTGAAAATGTATTATTAATAGTAGTTTTTCAGTAGCTTTTTTCACGAGTATGTGTAATACAAAATGAATTGTCGATTCAAAATAATACAATCAACTTCTTGGTAGTTGAACCTCCGACTTCAACTACCAGGAACATTGAGCAACAATGTGAAAAAATTATTCCAGCGAAACTAATCTGATATCTGAGAATAAACTATATCATATGATCAAAGTACAAATAAAACGTTTGAAAGTATAGGTTCAACTGGAGTTTATATAAAAAATATCAATAACTAATTATTAATAATGACACATCCTGTATAAAGTAATTTGTTTTATTTTGCCCAACACTGAAACAATATAAAATTCCACTGAACTCACAATTGTTTATAAAACAAATTTATATCAGGATGTGACAATAAACGACAATGAAACGTAACAGATTAATTGATTCAACCTTATTGTTAAAACAATAGCTGAAATGTGAAGTTTACGGCCTCTTTTTTTTTAATGGTATAAAGGAGGCAACACTAATCAACAGAAAATACAAAATAATCAAGTGAATGCTATTACAATTAATCAATGTATTCATATTAAATAAATACTGTGAAAGTTATTGATAAATAAATTCGAACATAGTAAATTAACGACATGTGGGCTTTGTTAATCAGTTATATTACGGAAAATGAATCCATCAAAAAGTATACGATATTGAAGAAATAATATTATGAAATACTGCTACATTGGAATTTATAACGCATAAACAAAAGCAAAATACCATGATTTGATAAAATCTAAAAAAATGATACAGTGAAATTTCCATTTTAGCGTGTTTGAAATTGTACTTCATCATAATATTAAATAATCTCGTTCATTTAATGATAATAAAACTGAAACTTCAAGCTAATAAATACGTTGACTATCATTATGATGAAAACGGGTTTTATAAATAGAACTAACCTACCTTTTATAAATGTCTTCATGAGGATGTTGTTGATGCGCGCAAATACTAGATGCAATACATTCTTTCCCTCTATGACCGAGACAATCGTCGTCCCACTTTGACATGCCGAACATTTGAGGAAACTGTATCCTCAATGAAATATAAATATTGTAGTAACGCAAAATTGAGTAAAATAAATAATAAATATCATAATTTATTTTGATTCACTGATGATTTGATGCACAACCACAAAAAACAACCATTTAACCGGTTGAGTCCTTGTAAATTCTTAGTGTTTTCTACAAGAATCAAAATAAAGTTCTCATTTTTCAAGAATGCAGTTTGTGTTATCAATCGGTGGTACCCGAGAGTCATGCAGTTCGCGCAATCTTATGGGCACCCACATGGTATCATTGTCGGACCGGTCCGGCGAGAACCCAATTTCTCGCATTACACTCTTATGCACTCGGAACGATCGACTCGACAGGTAAACTCCCTCCATTCGACTACTAATGTTAGTCGCTCTGGTAGGTACTTTGAAGTGAAGCCCGATGATGGTCAGCGATGGAGAGGGACGCATGGGGTCCGGGGATGTGGTCGCGATCGCGACTGACTTGGTGGACTTGCTGCCGCTGCATTCTGGTATCTATGCACTTAAGTAAGATTTATTATACGAAGAAAAAATTATGTAAAATATAGTACTAGTAATGATAACATTTGAAAGGTCAACAATAAGAACAGAACCTAGGTTAATTCCCTTGTACATTTCACGTTTTCAAAATAAATCCTCTAATGTCTTAAGGCTAATTTCAGTTAATACAGTGAACGAAATTAAACCTTTGTAAACATGTAGCGCGATATTTGAAGCTGATTGAAATTAAATCACGTATGGACAAAGATTATACAGAATTACATATATTGTTATGGTACGGGGAGTACTTGTTGTCGTTAATTTAATCAAAATACAATTGCAGGAAATTTCTTTCTTTTCTTTGCCTATATAAACTAGAGATGTTACTTACAAAGGCTGCTTCGTTGTAACCCGGGAATGTCCCTGGTATATAGTTAATTTAAAACTGGTTTCAAAATACTAGGCTACTACAATTCCTTCCAATTAGAAATACGCAAATAAGGTTAATTTATAAAGACTCTGTCTGATATATTATGTATGAAGCTAATCATTGTGTATTATTTGGCAAAGCCAAATTGTCCTGATATATTCGTCTCACAATGAGAGATTTTTATATTTTCGCATTATTTGGAACATGACTGGAACACAAAGTACATATAAAAGTAAAATGCAAGTTCACAATTGACAAAAAATTAATGTGTCGTGTGGAATAGATTTTCAAATACTTTATAGGAGTATAAGAGAATATAATTTCCTTAAACAAATTATTTGTTAACGAAACATTTTTTTGAAAAGTATTTGATTGTTATTACTTATATGTGCTTTTGTATTCTTGTGTATCACGCCTTATTTTTCCCAAACTGAACCAGTTGAAAAAATAGTTTAATAGATACTAATTTAAGATTTCAAGTTTCTAATCTATAATGTTTCCAGCCCTAAATGTGTGATATTTCCTTCTTTTTCTTAATTTATGTTTCATGTAATATGATATGTACGTTGTGGGTGAGACCGTACTTGGAGATAAATGAGCTTTTCCTTTAATTGGTAACTTAGCATGGGAGAAGACAATAGCATTGCACCTACAAAATAATACCAATCATAGATGTCGTAATTAAATTTCAATTGTGACAGAGAAATGCTTTATTATCAAAAAATTGTCACAATTTCTAGACAAAAGCTTGTAAAAACTAAAAAACAAACATAAAAATAGCTAACTAAAGAAACAAATAAAATTTCAATATACAGAAGAAAAGCATGATTAGTAACAAAATTATATGTAATAATTTTATTAGTATATAAGTCCATAGCAAAAATTAAACCAGTATACAGCATATCCAGAATTAAATGTTATTTTTAGAATACAAGTCGTTTACAGTAAATATGCCATTAGGCAACATAAAAATATCAATGTCACCTTATACTCGCACGTTACGGGATTGGTCTCAGTACCTAGCCTGACCTAGAGATGGCAGTAGCTGCTTGAAAAATACCACTGTATTAGAAAGTACACAATCTATTCAGCAAATGTTCCGAGTTTGAAAACGCCACGTTGTTTAGTATTTGTTTGGCACCCATCAATAGTGAACGTTTTCAGTGAATTTATGAACATAGATAAAATTGGTCATCGTTATGTGATACAACACTTTATTTGAAAGGGATTAGCACAACCAATATAAAATATAAACTAGATTCTAAAAATAGAGATTGCTCCTTCGTTATCAACATTAAAATATTGGATATCATAGTTTAAACGAGACCGTACGATCTGCAAGACAAGCATCGCAATGGTAATGGATGGTCGTCGAGTGACAGGGCGCGAGCTAGCATACATAGTAGGCATTTCAAAAAGTGAGGTAAATTGCATATTAACTGAAAATTTGGACATGAGAAAGCTGTGTGCAAGATGGGTGCCGCGTTTGGTCACAATAGAACAAAAACAGCGTTGTGAAGATATTTCCATCGAGTGTTTGTTAATGAAATAAAGCCAAATTTTTGCGCCGGTTCATAACCATGGATGGAAAGTGAGTCCATCACTTCACACCTGAAACCAAAAAGGAATCAAAACAATCGGCTGAAAAGGGTGAACCAGCTTCAAATCAGGCAAAGAGAAAGTGATGGCGTTGGTTTTTTGGGATGCGCGTGGGATAATTTTCATTAACTATCTTGAAAAAGGAAGACTTATCAACGGCTAGTATTATGCGAACTTATTGGAACGTTTGATCGAAGAAATCAAGCACAAATGGCCGCATTTGGCTAAGAAGGAAGTGTGGTTTCATCAATACAATGCACCAGCTTACACATCCGTTATTTCGATGAACAGAATTAACGAATTTAAGCTTGTATTGCTATACCATGCACCCTGTTCACCAGATTTATTCCCCTTGAATTATTTTCTGTACCCATACTTGAAAAAATGGCTCGGTGGTCAAAAATTTTCCAACAATTAAGAGTTGATGTCGGCAGTTAATGGCTGTCTTGAGGAGTTTGACGATTATTTTTATAAAAATGGTATCGAACTTAATGAACATTGCTGGGAAAAGTGTATGGAGCGAAAAGAAGATCACGTTGGACCAGGACTTCTGGGCCCATCCTCGTATAAATCCAGAGATATTTGAACAATCTAGGTCCCAGGATATTTATGTGCATGATGAAGAATTATATGGAGGAGCTAGTGAAGTTTTGAACACTGCTCATCATAATTACGATCTACTTCCATATCAATTTGCCTATTGTTCTGATGAGCTAGCTCATATAGTTATTAAATTATTTGATATTAGTTTCTGTCGGGTATTTAAAAACGCATTTGTGGTTTCTCATATATTTCTAGTAAATACCTTATTTTCCAAACCAATAAAAACCCAAAAAATAACAAAAATGAACTGTCTAAAATACTACATATTTTTCTGTTTTCTTGAATTTTTGCTCAAATGCATTGGCTAAGCGATGTGATGAAAAATCATCTCCTCTATATCATCATACTATTTATAAAAAGTTGAATTTATAAGGACACTACTTCATATTATAATTTTTATTTGAAAGACTGTTCAATCTACTTTGAAATCGAAATGCCCTCAACACATTTTTAGCACTTGGACGGTACCAATTTACTTTTCTTTTATAACATTTCGATAATGGAAAATTTACTCATATCCGTTGTGAGTCAGTTAGCATAATCTAATATTTAAAAATAAAGAAATCCTTGACTTATTTTGAAATGTTAGGAACGCTTTGAAAGGAATGAGAGTAATCTAGTCTCTTCCATTCTCATTCATGAATCTGACTGATGTAAAACTACCCAGTTGCTAACAGCTTGTTTCGTTTTTGTTTGGTCGCGTATTTTATAGTCGCACGAGTCATTGCTATTTTTGTGGAATAAAGAAAAAACACCTACTTTCCGGCTATACAGGTGTGAACAACCTTGTGTTTACACAAAAACCCTGCCTTTTATTTACGATTAAAACGAAGTATACATAATTAATATACCAGTTTCGGATTTATCTCTCCTCGTCAGTGCAAAATTTATACTTTCCTCTTCAGCATATTCATGCAGTGCGATTCATTTAGAAACACTGATATAAAATATGTTGATTACGGCCTTAATAATTTTTTTAACAATGTATTAAGAAGAACAATATGACAAATTAGAATTCGAAAACTTCCAAAGCTAACAGTTACAGAAGGACACCCTTTATACACACACACACACACACACACACACACACACACACACACACACACACTCACACACACACACACACACACACACACATATATATATATATATATATATATATATATATATATATATATATATATATATATATATATAATATAGTCATATGAATTTTCGTTTCTTTTGCAAAACTTGTTCGTATTTTTTTTATTAATTTATGTGCAAACCAGGTACCTCAATTAATTTGAATACTCGCTTTCTCAAGATTATTTATTATAAGATTAAAACACCAAAATATTAATCCTTGTAAACTCACTAAAAATTCAATTAAGTTGTAGCTAGATGTAATGTGGTATAACAGCTTATTTGATCCAATTAATTTGTTATGAATTCGTCTTTTAACGATATCAGTATTATTACAAAACATAAACCCTCAACTTAATAGTACTACAGAATTATCGAACATGACGTAATGGATTCTTTGAATATAAAATAAAATTTGAATTACATTATTTTGTAGTGGTGTATATACAACAATCACAAATCAATTCATATCAAAAATCAATTGATTGATTTTTATGGCATCGCCTGGAAGGATGAAATGAATGAATGAAACTAGATGGCGCTATTAATAATAACGATTTCGTAATTTTTTATATAATTAACAGAATAGGACCGAATACAAACAATTATTATTTCTGTTTCAATGAAACTATGTATTTGATGTTTTTGTTAAAAGTAGGTTTGTGTTAATGAAGTGCTACATCCCAAAAGAGCTAAATGTTGCACATGTCCCTATAATGATAACAAACATGTTTATATAAACTCATTTCAAAATTTCAGATACGTGTAATAAATATTCAAACTGAATAATTATTTGAACTCAATAATTATTCTTGGTACCATAAACATGCTTGTCTTTTTTATGTTTATGATTAATAAATAATATTTTTCGAATCAAAATTCAATTTTCTATCATTTTTTAGAATCTAAAATGTCTTTTTTGCGTTTCACCTTATATAAGTTTTAAGTACAACTAACTAGGTATAAATAAATTTTCAAGCATACGTAAAATTATTTGAGTTTATATTTTGACTATAAAAAAAATAGATAGATCAAATTTGATCCTACTATATTACTATTAATGTTATTTTAGGTCGCTATATCAGTTAGGGGTTCTACTTCTAAACCGTAAAGAGCATTCATTATGTTTAACGTCAATAACCTCAACTATATAAAGTTTCTCTGAACGAAAATTATTTCGTATGAAGTGACCGATACTAAAATAGGGAACAAATAAAACACCAATAAACGAATTATGATATAAACAGTGAACGAATTTCATGTCAAAAATCAGATTTTGTTATACATAAAGAACTGCGGACGTGCATTACCATAGTTTCTACACTTCATAATGTATAGACATCATCGTACTCTAATACTCTGCATCAAAATTAGATTTTGTTCAAGAATGCTATTTGCTTACACTAGAATGTAGCTGTTTTTAAGCAAAATTATATAAAGAGAAATAAGAAAAAATTTTAGCTAATTAAATTTTTATTCGAAACTGTAAGTTAAATTTGTAGTGAAATTTGTAGGAATTAGAAATTAATAGAATAAATTTCAAAGATAAAATAACATAGGAGGCATGTTCCAGCAGACTTTCTGCAACTACTTGATCATGCGCGAGATGGGAATTGAGTTTTAACTGTATCAAATTCATGGTAAACAGTTTACCTTATGAAGACGACAACTTGGTTAACGAAACGCATGTTAGACACTGTGAGTGTTGGTGTAGAGGTATTGTAAACAGTGTGTTCAGTCAAAATCTCACCAACGGTTCCGGAAAGTTAGAAGTTCAAGTAAGGAAAGAAAAGTTTTAAGTTCCAGCAACAAATTGAACTTGTTCAGTAGTCGTTCAAGATGAGCAAAAATATTCTGAATAAATTTTTGGAACATATGGATCTGTACAAGTAAACAGATCTTGTATCGTGTCTCGTGAATGGTTGAGTGAAACTATATAAAAACAAAAATGATTATTTTTTTCTTTTCCCTGCTTGTGTTGATTGTGGTGTTCCAGCAGCATTTGCTGGGTACGTGTTCCTAATTGATTATAGTCAAGTCATGTGTAATGCACGAAAGTTCAAAATATGATCAAAGCATACTGCTGGAACAAACCTAATGTTGCGGAATGATTATTCACTTAAAATTTATGTTATTTGCATTCAATTCAGATTCCGTTTTATTTGTAGGTAAAATTCAGTACAAAAATAGATTGATAGTGCAAACTAATAATAGTAGTCAACAATTTCTAAGAAATGATTCTATTTAAATTTTAAACCGGCGAATTGATAAAAGGATCTTAGTCCTACCAGAAAAATAGATTTCTAAAGTAGAAAAACTGCATTTCATAGAACACTCTTTATATTGAAAACATTTTCAAACAATTACATAGAATATCATTCAACACTCAAAGTAAAATTGAGGTTAAACATCATATAACAATCTGATACTTTGATCACATGTGATTATTGATTTTTTCTTTTTTCTTATATAACATGAATAAACTAGAAAAATATACGCAGTACGCAAAATAAGGCAATTTCTAAAATATGAACCAGCAATTAATAAGCACGTACCTCAAAAATCGTCAATACTTATTAATATAATATTTAGCAGTTATTATGTCTCAAATAATTGGAATATAACATCACTTATCGAATTATTTAATGCTTTGGAGGTTACCAGAAACAAGTACATGTTGATGTAAGTTTAGTCGTTGAGTTTTTATTCTACAGTTATTTTCCAGTCAACACATCCCATGTCAAAGCCACGGTTGTGTCAAGATAACGCTTCATTACAGAACTTCTGTTACATCATCTATAACTCAAAAAGTGTGAGGTATCAAATTAATTTCTCGATATAACTGTTTGAGATGTAGAATGGAATCAGTCGTTGAGAAGGGTATGATAATAATTGCAAAACAGTTATCGAATGGAGAACTGGTGCAAAGATCAATTCCTATCACGAGAATATGATACAAGTTGGGTTACTGCATGCCACAAGCACTAAAATACTGACAGAACAAATAAAATAGATTTTTATTATACACAGATGATTTTCAAGTTTTTGATTCTCTGTTGTATTCTTCTGACCTTCTTCGGATAGAAATGTCTATAATCGACTATTAAACAGATCAAGACTATTTTAAATAAAATTATACGAATAAGTAATTTAGCTGAACTTTAGTTTTATTCAAGGAACAGTATAGGCAAAACTAAGATACAGTACACTTCATATGATGAAATTTGATAAGACAAATTTGAACGAACAAAGGAACATGATGTGAAGATATTGGAATACCAATATTTGTACAGAAAAAATTTGAAATTTAATATAAAATATTTACAACTAATTTTTATTGTAGACCCTTTGTGTAAGCTCAAGCTTTACCCTGACTCAACCACGTTTGATTGCTAAAACAAATTAATTCAAATGTAGTCACCCAAAAATTAATAAATCGTCAATTTTGTTCATTTTCTTACTACCCCTATCACTATGTTTACAAGCAACCCTTTAAGCGGTTTTAGTGACATGTACTGCTATTTTATCATTCTAATAATCTTAATTTCAAAAAATTCAAGTAGAAATTTATCAAACTTTTTGTAATGTAGTTTGTACCGTTCATTTTTAAGATGATTATTCCTTATACCTACACCCCTGATCACTTCTATCGATGAATGCGTTAAAAAATTCAAAACTCCCACAAAATTTCTATGTGATTGATTGATTTACAATTCTTTTCAGGTCGAGTCTACAGTAAATTCCATTTTGGTCAATGGACCTAAAAAATTCATATCAATTAAAATTTATTCCTTATTAGTGTATTATTAGGGTGTTAGATCGAAAATGTTTTCTTCTTATTCTGTTTTTGACATACTAAATAATAATTATTATTATAATTTGATCAATGACTGCTTAGAGGGAGACGTATGAATAGTTTATTGAACAAATTAAATATGGAACTGGTTTCAGCACAAGATTGAAAATGGAATTAGCTGGAGCTAAAAATTTGGAAATTAAGTCGAATGATCTACTATTATCATTTCTTAATTATATAAGACCTTGTTCAAATTTACATTTGAGTAAACGAAGTGTCTTTTGGCACCATCCACGGAAAAATCCATGACTCTAATTTCAACCACAGAGACACGGACATTTTTAAACAAATGAGCCGAATTAAGCTTAATGTTACATTAAAAAGCTTTAACTCACGGAAGAATACTGTCCACGGATGAATACCATCCATGGATAAATACCACCTACAGATGAAATCTGACATATATGCCATATCTAATCCCAATATATTTTTTCATTCATTTAAAACGAATCATATAAAAAAATATCAATGAATAATTTGATTGTAAGAATAACCTTAGTAAATCCTTGGCAATTGTATACGGATGATAAGGTTAGGTTAGGTTAGTTTAATTTTAAAATTTCCGTGTTTCTAAGATTAAAAAAAACGGTTTTTTTCCGTGGAGGGTGGTGATTTTGGATCATATGGTAAGATTTAGAGTCGCGGAAATAAGCTTCATTCTGATCTGTTTCTCTAAAAATTTCCCTGGTCTATAAGGTTAATGTGATGGCCACAGATTATTCCGTGGAGGATGGCTATTTCTATAAAAATTTCCAATAGCAGCACCGTTGAGTAAAATAGATCAGATCTAATGCAACATATTATTTTCAAAACTAACCAAGTTATTAATCTTAAATTATTTCCTTGGGTTACGAATAAATGATTAAAATTTATTTGAAACAATTTCTAGATAACGTAATAGTTTCGCTGATCAGAAAGGTATTTCAAGAAAATTGATGTGAATATACTTTTCATAGTTTTTTCAAATGCAAGATAGATCACAAAAATATTTTGATTTACATTGGGCAAGCTTATTGTCCAGTTTATCAAAGTTTATCAAAAATATCTAAAACTTTTGTAAGATTTTTTGTTTGTAATCCCAAAGTTGACTAACCAGCTGTAATTTAAAATTTACTTTATTATTATTGAGAAAAATATATTTTGTGCTAATTTAAAACGAATTTGGAGAAAGAGAGATTTTTTCTACAACTAAATAAAGAAAAATGGAAGTAATATTGTCATTGTGTTACTATGAGAACAAATAGCGTGTTACTTATTTCTGTACATTATATCATGCATGCATAACAAATAATTGGATGCAACATATATATAAAGTACCATAATATAATGGAGTAATCGTAAAAAATACAAGTAATTGTATAGTAATTTACAGTAATCAATTCCAGAATCTACCTTGCGTGTGCTGCATGTAATTTTCACTCTTTTCATAAGTTTTGAACATTGTCAACTCATTTGTTTTTATATGAAATCCGAAATGTGACCCATTTCGGATTTCTCTTACATATTCATTATCTTGTAGATTCTATAAATCATAAAAATTGTCAAAATCTTCATGACTCCTTTATCATTTGTTATACTCAAATATACGTAAATTACTTCAAAAAGATGCTTATCCTGATTGTGATATTAGATTTAGAAGTAGTATATACAGATTTTCAAGAGTTGAATCAAACTTTCATTACATAATCTTCATAAAAATGTAATATTAAATTAGATGAGATAAGGTATAGAGGCCGTGTATTTACCACGGTAACACTTTTACCTATTGAACCATTGTGTACCCCGGACTGTTTACCAGTCAGGTAGCAACGAATTTGCAATGTGAGGTACCTGTCTGGTGACTAAGCGGCTTACCACTTCTGGCTTTAAAGAGCTTGAATATAATTACCGTAGCGGTGTTCGGCGGTTTCATTTGCTTCCTTGCAGAAACACTATGTGTGTCGGGAGTTTCTCCGATATTTTACGAATGGTAGTTCCCTGGACAGTGTCCATTGAGCATACAAGTAACTCTTCTTAGCTCATTTTTGCTCATCTGGTATCAGTTGGTAGAATAAGAAATAAATCTTTTCGATTGTTTCAGATATAGGTTCTAACTCCGTTTTTTTAATTTCTTCTCGTTTTTTCATTTTCTATGACGATGACTTTTTGGAAAACCTAGAAAATGAGTTGCCCGACTTTCTTCGTCAGCTGTTCATTGCCGTGCACTCTGGTGTGACCAGGTACACACATTAGAGTAACTTTGTTGTTTGCTACCAGTGAGTTCAAAGATTTGGTGCTGTCACATACTAGTTTTGACTCAATTTTATGAAATAAAAGTGCTTGAAGGGCTGCTCAATGAGCTGCGCATGTAAGAATAGCCTGGAAAATAGAAAATGTAATATAGAAAAGCCTAGATACTATGAAGATATCTAGCACCTGATGTTTTACACGTAAACTTTGAACTATTTTAATCAAGATTTTCCAAGTAGTTTCTAGTTATTGTGATTTGGCAATGTGGAATATTTGGTTTCATCAGAGTTGACAGGATAAAGCTCGAAAATTGAGTGAATTTAGCTGTCTTCTCAATATTATTAATACAAATATGTAATTGATAGACGGAAATGAAAATTTACTTTCATTTAATAATTCTTGTTGACTCATTAGAACTGTATATTAGTTTTTGTTGACTATACAAATAAAAATACATATTTTTTATTTCCATGTAACGTGAAAAATTATACAATTTATGTCAACAAGAGCTACATTCTATGATCACATTATTTTCAATAGAATTGAAATTCATCGTGGTCGATGATAAGACATGGGTTCAATACAACATGATCGAAATGAAACGTCAGTCACACTGCGAAGCTTGCAAAGAGTTGTTGAAAATAATCGAAAAGGCAAGCTAATTATTGGAATTGCTCTGATCCAAAACAATGCTCGCTGCAACGGCTCATTAGACAACACCCATCATATAATGTTAGCATGGCGCCGAGTGATTTTTCTTTAGCTCAAGCAGATACTTGGAGGGGTAATGCTTCTTAACTGACGTGGAGCTAAATGAATCGTTACAACTCACTTTCAATCATTAGTGGGAATATTTTATGAAGGGGTATTACACACCTTATTTACAAATAATCTCATCTTCTTACTATATAACAAACACCTAAATATATTTCCGTTTAATAACTATCCTTTGTACCAAAATTTCTTAATACGTGAATTTATCTTAGGTAGCGTTGAGAGGAAACAAACTGGGGAAGTATAGTGAAAAATAAAATTGGAATACATTCTTTATCCTATTGTACTTCTGGATAATAGATTACTATCAAAAGAAATTTTTACACATACTAACCAATATTCTAATGCTATAATTAATTAATATACCACAAAGAAATTTTCTCTACTTATGTCGTGTACATTAGGTTTTTAAATAATGTCGGTTATTGTGATTGTGATATTCAACATCAATATTTGATCCATTTATTTTATTCTTGTACAACTTATATTTCTTATAAACAATGCTACAAAATGACTATCAAAGTCAAGTTGAATATTGAATTTTGAATTCCATGAGATTAAAAATTTTTACAAGCTATAATAATATCAAAATTACCGGAAATCTTACGATGAATACATAAGTATTCGAAAGCTCGGAAAATATATTGAAGTTAGTCCACTTTGGTGTTTTCTTGCCACGTTCCCAATAAAAAATTTCTATATATATATATATATATATATATATATATAATGATCCGATTCTGTGGCGACCCTTTTATTTGGTTAATACAAATTGACGCCATAATATTGAATTTTATGTTGATGAAATATTACAAAATTATTCACACTGCAATTTTTAACTTATCAATGTAATTAATTTTTATTTTTGTTATACATTTATACATATTTTTTATATTGTATTTGACCATAATTTCAGTCCCAGACAATGAATACATAACTATTCGAGAGCTTGGAATATTTTAGGGTTAGTACACTTTGGTGTTTAATTTTTCCACAATCCCAATACGAAAAAGCTGACAAATAGTTCCAATTCATATATGTGACCATTTATTCTATTTTCTATAGTGATTCCTATATAATTTATTGGACAATTTAAACATGGTACAGAGTAAATAACATTCGATTTTTTTGTATTTTTAGTTTTGCTTTTTAATTTTGTATATAATGGGTATAGTGTATTTTACGATTTATGACATACAGTGATGTGGTGTTTGGACAGTATATATTTTAGTTTTTCAGATAATTGATTAATTTATTGATTTCTTTGTTTTGGATTTGGATATATATGAATATGAAAATTATTAAAATAAAAAGAAAATGTACTTAGCATCAAGAACTTCCACTAATTCTGCTCATTAAGAATATACAGTGGCTCAAACAACCAATAAATCATTCACAAATTCGACTTAATCAGTTATTAGTATTGAAACTGAAAAGGGCAAAACGTGAATGGAAATATAAAAATGAATATCGATGCTGAATGTTTAGTTTCCGTAGGTCAATATGTTTTAGAAATGAAGCTCAAGAGAAGAAATATTGGTTTCTTTTACGAAACTGATAACTATTCGCAATATGTTCGCAATAAGATGAATACATATTTACAAAACTTTGATAACAGAAGAAATTCTCAATGATATCTATGTTTTAAGTTATATTTAACAGAAAATGAAGAATGTTAAGCTGGGTTTTATTATAGACCAGCTTCCTAATCTGTTAAAAAATTGCGATTTTTTATGTTATATATTTATTCGGTATATGTATCAGATAATTTTCTAGTCTAGAAAAAAATTTAATAAAATACAAGTCAAATAAGTGGAAATGATCTAACAAACGATGACCAATATTGTAGGCCTTCAAGCATTATATCAAATCAAACACCGCAGCGTTGTAAAATGTGTGAAGATAGTTATCATATAATCGTGATAAAATTTATTTGGATAATTATATATCGGTGAGCTCACTCTATAATTTTTCACAATGTGGAATAAACCAATTAATGTATTTTCCTTATAGAATGTTTTAGATAAACAACAGTCATTACAATTTAAAGGGCGTGAGAATCACATGAACTAACATTTCAAATCGGTTGAAATGTAACTTCGTTTCATAATAGAAATAAGTTTATTTGCAGAAAAAAGAAACAATAAAATTTACAAATATTTTGAATTAACTTTCTGAACGAGGGTATGACAACAATTAAACTGAGACGAGAGCATCTCTCAAAATGATTGAGAGAATTTGAAATAATTATATACATCCATACAGAAATCACACAAAAAGAATGTGACTACATGAATATGCATTGGAAAAATGTTTAAGTATTCAAAGTGATTAAAATTTTGAAAATGACATGAACAATTAGAAAATGATGTGATAATACAATATTGCAAACATACTGTAGCATTTCTATAGGTGAACTCTCAAAAGAGAAGTAGGAAAAGACGATTGGAATGAACGAATAAACGGAATGCTACCAGTTTTTTTCTACTAATTCTAGATTTTCAAATATAAGTTGATTGACTTAGTTTTAACACTATTTAAAAATATTAGATATGGCTATAAAGTAACAAACCTGCATACCGCAGAAGTGCACATACACCATCCAAATGCCAGCAACCCTGAAGTCTTCTGTTAGTACAGTTGTTACTTGGAAAAATCGGTGAAACTAAAAACTATTCGAAAAAAGTATATGGAAATGAATTTTTATCGAGTACCTATCTGTTGAAAGGCTTAAGCATTTTCAGTATGGTCAAGGAAGATGCTTTAGAACCTTTTTTTGTGCCATGCCCCACTTTAGCCTTTCTATGCCTCCCCTATGTAACACACAAAGAAAATTTGATTGTTTACTAAAGAAACTTAAATTAAAATAGACTTTAGGAAGAAATCACTAGGTAATACGAAGCACAATAATTTGGTAAATTATAAATATATAGAAACATATAATGAAAAACTGTATTTCAAAGTCCAAATAATTTTGGTGGGAATTTCTCTATATTGATTTATTATTTTAATTTACTGAGATCCTTATGCTTGATGCTTGCTGCATTGAGATTTTATATTAGGTGCCAATTTGGTAAACTTCAGTCTCAAGTCTTCACGTAATGTTATATTTCCTTTTTTACCAGTAAATCATTTACAGCACTAAATCCACGTCAGCTAAATATGAAAATGGAAACAATAGCAATAGTTTTATTGCACATTTTGTTGAATTTGGGTATTTGATTTCTGTTTCCTCACAAAACCATACCATCACTCCTTCTATATTGAATAAAGTTTCAACCGACTCATCATTTTGCAATTCTGCCAGTTCTTCTTGATACCGCATATTTGTTATGCCAAACAAATCCACTAACATTGCCTGCATCATCCATGTTGATAAATCAATTTGTATTAAATCAGAAAATCTTTCTTTCAAATCAGCAGATAAAATATTTGAATAATTGACAATAATAAGTAAAGATGTTTGAGTCACTTCACATTTTTGGAGCCAAAAAACTGTTTAAGTCAGTAAAAGTAATAAAACCAAATATCTTCGCTTTTGCATCGACAAGAATTCTGTTTGTTCTTTGATTTGATATATTTAGTTTTTCGAAGATAGAGAAATAAAATCAAGTACCTACTAATTATATCTATACAATGTATATAATATATAAATACAGCAGCTTTTACAACAATTTTCACGGACACTGTTTCCAAATAAACATCAACGGTAATCTGTGAAATACTACAGCAAGAAGCCCAGGGTTTTCCGCAGAAACCTGTTGTCTGATGCAGGGAAATTTACTTGACAACGCCAGTTGATATTTTTGTTTCGACAAGCCAGATTATATCTAATAATTAAATTTGACAGCTTTGCACTCAAATAATCCGGAACGAAAGGGTCCATTTTCGAAATACGTACTTTAAAAATAAAAGTGCCCCCTGTGGGACGTGGGCCTCATGTTGGGATACGCTGCTCTAGATGATTCCCACTCATGTCGTCCTTCCACGTAAAAAACAATATCGGAAAACCGATTAACTGAATCGACTATCGGTTAAATATTCGTAAATTTTATATGAAAAAGTGTGTGCCAAATTTATACCCAAAATTCGCACCACTATACAACAATAAGCTTGCATATGTTTGTGCTGATACTATAAAATAAAGAAATCGCAGTTTTTTTTCGACCTGAACTATGGAAATCATGGGCTCTCCACTAAGGCATTGTACTGGTTCACTCCACATTTTTTAATAAAAGGGTTCTAGCCAAGTTCAGCACACCTTCCCTATCAATCGTTCCTTTTTTGTAGCTTTCCTCGTTTTATATGATAGAATCAAAAACTGAACTACAACAGTAGCATCCACCATTCGTACCTCGATGATTTTTGGAACATACTCTTTAAAAGAAAGAAAAAACTATTTTTGGCTAGATGAACAGAACTTATCGTTACAATTTTGGCATTCTTTTGGGTGATTAAAATAGATCTTATGTTTCACATTTCGTATGTAAAGCATATAGGAGAACAATTGGAAAAAGGACGTGTATTAAGTTTGGTGTACCAATGGACCTGTAGTGCAATCTGAAGAAATGGGTATTTCAATACTTCAGCAGTCTTTCGGAACACACAAAAGATAAAGGAGAAACGTCGGATGGTTTGAAATATATTTCACATTTTCTCAGTGTTTCAATTAACGATATAATAAGAAACCTGATCCTCGAATCTACTGAAATACTTTAATCTACATTCAAGGAAGAGTCAACTTTATTTATGTACTAATATTGCAGCTAATTATCAAAAAGATGAGGAACTCTTTTCTTTTTCTACCAAGCAAAATAGCCCCGTATTTCGTAATAATATCTATAGACTCTTAATAAAAATCGTTTTCACAAACCAAGCTTCACAAGATTCGCGTCTTTTGATTTCCATTCAAAATGTATATTAAAATATGTTCATTATGTTTCACATAACATTACAAATATAAGTTCAATGGTAATGGTAATGGTAATTCTACTAACATGAAGGAATAAATGTAACTATTGCACTAGTTTCGAACAAAAAATCCAATGCAAACAACATGGGATATTTTTGTTGATTAATAAGTAGTAAGCTTCCTACTTGAACAGCAAGAATGATATACAAAATATCCTAATCGCTTTGGGAAGCAGAGCTAAAAATAATTACCAAATTGGCATTATTTAAAAAAAACCAAACGTAATCAACAAGGAAAAATATTACTTTCGCCTTTCTCATTGAGTTGGAGCGACTATCAGATAAATTCACATTAATAAAGGTGAAATTATAGCTTGGTATCCATTTGTTTATGTAGTACCATATTTTTTTGTGAATCATAAAGTTCAATATCTACATAGCCACCTATATCGCTTTCCAGTATATATAATGTTATATGAGAGAAAAAAACGATTATATTTGAAATAGATACTTCAACTCATGTTGTTTTTTCCAAATAGCATTAGCAATAGTTAAAATAAATATATAACATAAATTAAAATGTGCTAAATTTAGCATACCTTCGGAAATAACAAAATCAAGAAGTCTTGAAGCTGGTTCGTATTCTGCACAAGATTAATCAGGAACAGTTGACAAATCCCGGGGATCAGAAAGTCCATTGACAAACATACTCAATAAAAATCGACTATTAACTACTAATAGCAATATTTGAAAACTACCTAAAATATCTTTCAATCGAATCGAATCCTCATTAAGTATTCAAAAGCTGTATTAGTGAACTTCCGATACACATACTTAACGATCATTAAATTTATATATTCCATTATAACTGATTAGTTCCACAAATTCGATAACTGGGACATCAACAGCAGTTATAAGGTATTGACATGCAGACGTATTTACGATTATATTTAGGTTTTGGTACGTGTGTTGTGAATGATAAAACAGCACTAATTGCTAGGTCACATTGGGAATAAAATGAAAAAAAATTGATTGACTATAGTATTTAATAAATCATATATTGTGTTCTTTTAGAAGTTAAAAAATTTTAATATTGCTTTGCTAGTTTATGTTAACATTTCAATATGGATAGACTTACACTAGAGCACTTAGATTAGTTCCTATTAATCTGGCTGGCATGTGGTTCCAACAGGACAGAGCCACACACACCATACAATTGATTTACTCACAAAAAATTGAAGCATTCACGTAGTTTCTACCCCATTAGATTATTGGATTTATTTGGTTTCGTGTAAGGTCTCTTGACTTGTTCGATAAAACAGACACAATAATTAAACACCTGGAAAGCAACATTTGAAAAGTTATTGGTGAAATACGACGGCATATGTTGTGAAAAGAAAAACTGATTTTTAAAATAATTTTTCTTTGTCTTATTATGATATTCTATTGTAAGTGTAAATAAAAAATTCCTTTTTTCCTTACCACGATTTTTCAGCAATTGTGTTCATACAATTCAGTTACGCCAGATGAATTTGTTCTTCATATATTCATCTTTCTCTTTTTGCAGCCTGATATATAATAGTGATTTCAATTGAAATGATTCCTTTGTCTATTCATGTGTACTTGCATAACTTATTTCTGTATTCGAGAGACAAAAAGCATTTTCAATCTTTAATTGTTAGATATTTGTAAATTTCGTTCGCTACCAGAAATATTTAATAAGGAGGTCAGAAATACTCCTCTGAGAACCTATACAAGGACTCCATTTGGTGTCCAATAGAGCCTAATAAAACAGCCAATGCTAGTATTAACTTCCACAATAGAATTTTGATCATATAAGAAAATATTACCAAAGACAAATGGAATATATAAATGGATCAAAAATGAGTGAAAATATTTATGACACTACATTACTCCTGGGAATCAATAACGACACCGATAAAGAACGGGCAAGAAAAAAATTTATTCTATCGTGAGAGTTGAAGTTACTTTCCAACTCATTTGTTTCACCATTTAATTTTACTCTATCTAAATTATTATCTAATCTAAATCCTGATTTCGTGGCATTTTCATTAAATTGTGGTTTTTTTCATCGAATGAGTTCTAATATGTGGCTCTTAGCGAAATTCAGTGTACTTGTCTGCACATATTATGTTAACTTGCAGATTTAACTAATTTCACATTCTAGTTGGTATTAAATCTGATCTTCCACAAATATTTATCAAACCTATTCACATTATTATGCACGAAACGTGCAAACAAATACTTAGTTTAATACGACTGTGTTCAGAATTTCAATATCATATAATACAAATAGAAGGAAAATACTGTCTGTAAACGAAAATTTATTATTGATGTTCGGTATGCGACAAACTCTTCGCTTATAGATTGTTCACTGGAACTAATGTACGGTTTTTCATACAAAGCATATAAAAAAATTAAATAGGTTTTGCCTAGGAAATGTTTGTTAAGCCATTTTTAAGATTAAAAAGTTTCGAGTTTAGAACTAAAAAATAGATATTGGCAATAACGTCTACATCATTTGGTATTTTTTACAAGAAGTTTTATTAACTTTCTTATCAAATTGTATGTAAAAATGTGCATCAAACTACTCTCATAGTTTGAGGCCGAAAAAGAGGTTTCTTGGTTAAGAGGTACGCCTTTCATCCAATACCAATACTTGTAAAAATATAATTTTCAGCTTCTTGTAATATTTTGCAATAACTATGGATCCGTAAAAAACTTAAACACGCGTTATAAGCAAAAATCAGAATTCACTTACCTCTAAGGATTACAATATTTTTTTAAATAGATATCTAGTTATTTGTCAAATTTGTTTAGAATAAGCACAACAACTTGTTGTGTATAATAAATGATAGATTTTGCTGTAGTGAGAAATAAAAGTAGTTTGTTTCAAAATGGTGAAGAGAAACAGGTTCGTCATTAAATAGTTATCAGAAAAAAATAAACATAGGTGCTGTAAATAATAAATAATATGTATAAATAAGAAGAAAAATAAAATAAAAAAAGAGACAAGAACAATGTTCAGTGAAACGAGAGAAGAATGTTAAATACGTCCTAAAGTAAACTATAATATGTTTTTCAGGAGAAGAGAAATCAAAAATATAGGGAAAGAATAGACTGACCTATTGTGCATAAACGTAGAAGGAAGCCAACTGACAATAGCTAAAAATCAACTATAGAAGTGAGATTTGTAAAAAAATAAATAATAAAACGAGATTTGACTCTTTGATGCAACCATTATTGTAAATGTTTAAATTTAAATTTCAATGAAAGTATCTGAGATGAAACTGTAAGAAGACCTACTTTTTTCATGAGAAATCATTTATAGGGGTCATATGTAATAAGCAAATAAGAGATCAACGTATGACAATAGCTTTTCATCATCTAAACCATCGGCAAAAACAGCGAGTGGAAAGTAGCATGAATTAACAATCAAACTTCATGTAAGTTATCTAGCTCTATCAACAAAAATACTTTGAAAAATGTATAACTGTGTAGAATTCTCATACTATTGAGCTTATTGTGTGTCCTATTTTTTCTCAATTTATATTATAGTTGTCCTGAATGCTTATTTCTTCTTCCTATACCTTTCACTATCTGTGATTCTTATTGAAGCACTCGGTATCCCCAGCACTCATTGTACCCAAGTACATGAGTTTCTTTCCTTCCCGTTCATATTTTGAATTATTCATTCTCATTTATTTTCACCTCCACTTCCAAACATTTGGATTGAATAATCGTTTTCTTTAAGAATTGAAATAATGCCACAAGATCTAACGGTTATCAACAATTTTATTAAGCCTTATAATAAAAAATACAATTTCGAGAAAAGATTTACGTCTAAACTTACATAATATCTTTTAATAGAAAATTTGCTAATAACTTCAACTTTTTAAAATTTTTTGACCTACTTAACCACAATACTTTCCCACTTTTGCACAATAAACCAAAACCACACACATTACAAGAGTCAAAGGTTCCTATATTTCATAAATGGAAATAAATTAAAACAAGAAGTGGTTTTATCCAAAGAAATTTAAACATTTAGTACATCATTTTAGCAATAAATTAAAACACCTAAATGGAATTTAAAGTTTAACAAATTTGATTAACTCGGTATTCCAGGGAACATATAATAATGTTAAAAAAATATCATAAACTTATCTATTTTTTATTATCAACTATTAATCGGAAGAAAAACAAAACTGAATAAGTACTGGGTGTGCAACTATATTATGCTTCAAGGGAAAAAATTAGAATAAAAGTGGCCCCGAGAAACACGTATTTTCAGAATTTTAGATCCACTACTAGACAGTGTATTTGAAAATATAAAATTAGAATAGCAATTTTCTTTAAACTCACCCAATTAAGTGACACTTTATATATGATAATCAAATTCTTGAGTATGAGAACATCCATAAGTTGTGTTAAATTTTTTTCATTATTTTAAAATGTTATATTTGTTTGCTAGTTTGCAAATAAAATATGAAATAATAATTAATTAAAACCAATGTATATATTACGAATAAAGACAAGTGACTTGTTAATTTCACACATATGTCAAATATTACACATCGTATTAAAGCTATTTTGAAAAAAATATAATTCTCACAACTGACGAAACATTTGACATTTCAGAAGATTATATGGAATGTATGAGAAACGCGAATGTTGCTGATCAAACATATCTTGATAGGTGAATAGGTCGTGGAAGTTGATTAATTTTTCCACGCAGATCTCCAGACCTGACTTGCTCAGATTTTTATCGGTAGTGCCGAATATACGACCCGTCAGCGACTGAAATCATGTAAAGGAAATGATGGACGAAATTTTAAACATCTAGAGCATCACTTATTACATTTGGATAACGCAACCTAGCTGTAATAATAAGATTATTATGAGAACAGTCCAAATTACTGCGGATAGATCAATGTAGCAACTTTCCAATTTTTCGTTTGGGTGAACCAGCCTAATAGACATAAAATTCTCGCCGTTTACACATTTCTTAACATATCTCGGGATAGAAAAAAGATATCTACATGCGTTTTTCACTATTTTAATGGTAATTTACTTTACTTTTGAAAGCCTTACTCAAGCTTTTGTGCTTCTATCTAAATTTGTCATGAGAAATCACAATATCGAAAATATATAAAACAATGCCCTCTAGCATTCATAATGTTAATTAAATCGCTTAGAATTTATATATTTAATATTGCTGGACAAAAGCTTTTTCAAAAAACATCATGCTTATAGAAATCTGTTAAGCAGAACCGGACTTATATGCATTTTTTCATAATAAGGTTCCCACTCTCCCCCGTCTGTTATTTGAAGAGATAGACAGAAACTTGAGGAATAGAAGATGCGCAGATTTTGTTTGAAAATTTGATTATTGTATATAAATAGCCACTCAATTGTGTAAATTTTGGAAAAATTTTGCTTCTTTAATTTTATATTTTCAATTACCCCGTGTAGTGTTCTTATTTGCCCATCCGGTACAAAGCTGTATATCAACAAAAATTTTGAGATATAGAAAAAAATGAAGAAATTCGTCGAATTTGATTCAATCTTCTTTAGACCAGTATCGCGTATGGTCGTCCAAAACGTTAGCTTCCCTTAACTAAAAATCTTGATCTAAACATTAGCAAATATACTGGGAAAATTGAAAATTGATTAAATAATTTAATAACCAGTTCTATAAAAAAACAAGCTTATGCAGTCCTTTTTATTAGTATTAATAGTATCTGCAAATTTGTGACAAACACTTAAATTTTTATGGTCATCACATATACAGAACTATAAATATTTATTTTTAACAGGAGACAGTATCTGTTGGCAATGTTTAGCAGCATTTTTAGTAGATAAAAGTACACTCTCTCCCCGACGAGTTACCAAATAAGGAAGCTTCATTTCATTGTTATTGATTAAATATTTAGAGGAAAAGCTTCTGCTAGGACGGTATACAATACAAGCTTTTCATTAAATTTAAATGAATTGGCTCATTTGAATCTGTTTAATGAAAAGATTTTTACGATACATCGATGAACGATCAACTATTATTAAGACTCACGTCTAGAAAATCGAAATCAATGCTTGTTCCCTTTATTGAGTAGCTTGTATGTGTTTCAAGATTTTCTCCTACATATTTCTTAATATCGATGAAGAAGTCTTATTATATATTCGGAAAAAATACTGAAAAGTGATTGATAACAGAAAAGATATATTTAATTTTGAAATTTCAAAAATCCTCTAAACAAAGTCAGTGAAAAAATTTTATAAATTCGCAGTGCAGTTTGTATTACATTATATAGATTTCATTGTTAACTGACTGACTAAGGCATTTGCGTCGAAAAATTAAACAAAGGCGCGGCAAAATCAGCCGAGATGTGTGTTTGTTTCATGACAATGCTCAGTCCAAACTCTTTCTAAAGCTACTGTACACCAATAAGGTTTCGAAGAGATTAAACACCCACTAACCCCGATCTAGCTTCTTCCAACTATTTTTTTTTCGCAAAGCTGAAGGTGGAGTTAAGGGGTAAAAGATTTAACAGCGACGACAAAATTGAATAGGCGGTGAACGAACATTTTGACTATATAGTGCATAGTGGCATAGAAGTTTTAGTCATACATTATTTATCATCTCTTTTCTATGTTAGGTTAAGAGCTTATGTAGCACACTACGTACTTCCACTTGAAGTTATTGAATGAGCTGAATACATTTCCGTCCACATGCTAGGTACTTTTAATTCCAATATTCAAAATTACAGCTTTCGCATACGAAACTTCATATTCACTTCTCCACTTCTTTATTTTACCCTCCGAATATCAGTAAACCCTCAAAATCTATTTAATATTTCTGTGCTTGGAAATATGGTGAATCATTTGTATGTAATTGCTAAAAATTGGCCAAATACTTTTTAAATCAAATGCATTGATCCCTCACGAGCACTAATGAGAACACAGATAGCACAACAATGTCAAACCATTCCAACAATAAAACGCATCACCCAGTAGTTATACTTATATCAAATTTAAAGTTCCGTTATTGTTATTGTAAATATGAATATTACTAGAAAACTGTGTATAGTTTTCACCGCTAACATAATAAACAATGCAAAGTTTTTTCTAAATATTTTTTAATTAAAGAATATAAAGTAGAAAAATTTTGCATTCAACTAAAAGTGACGTCGATATTAATAATAAATAACTCAGGCATTTATGGAAAGAAGAGTTCAATATGCTTACACATTTCCACCATAGTCAAAATGTCAGACAGAAGCAAAGTGATGTGGGGCCAAGCATTTGTCTTTTTATATTTTCTTTCCAAATACGCGAGATAAGTTTGTTTTACAAGATTAGTTACATTTTTTAATTGTTTTTATTTGTAAGATTTTTCTTTCTTTTCGATGGGCATTTATCATAGCATGGTACAAGTTTTTGTGTTCCCTCTAAATATTACCGCCTCTAAATTGAACCTTAAGGTGTAATCTGTTCTTTAGTTCGCAATTGCTTTCAATTTTTGACTGCCTAGAAAATTTTCAGATGCCTAAATAAATGAAATTCGCCAGGATTGAGGTTGGGGTTGTACGGATAATGTCTTCACTCAATTTATCTTTACTCGAATTCAGAAAACAATTACTAATCGAAATGTATAAATAGAGCTATTTTTAATCAACTCAGTCATTATTACAATGTACATACATACAGTCAACGGTATGCTCAAAATGGGGTCATGTTATTTTGTTTGAGACATAGTGACTACGGTGCATGCGTGGAACTGTAATGAAAACGGCTCTCACTTTACGAATAAACCTAGTATATCTTATTGTTAGATTTGGATGAAATTGTCTCATTTTATTCGAAACGGATGCAAATATCATATAAAAATTAGGGAATAAACTGAGATTTGTTTCAGTCGTCTTATTCCCAATCCTTACGTTTTTTTTAATAGAAATTATTGAAAATAATGTAATCGAACCTTCTCTTTCTTCTATATTATGATAAATCTCGAAAGCTAAAGTCAGTTAGAAAAACATACCTAATGTATAGACAAATCGATAAAGAAAACTAGAGCCATAAAATTCATGTTGACTTGAGTTATTTTTAAAATTTAATGATCTCAAGCTTATGCTTTCATTTTAATTTTATAATAATTATTTAAATTCGGAATGGTTTGTTTGACATGATTCTGTATTGAGTGGTCTCAAGCTTATGCTTTCATTTTAATTTTATAATAATTATTTAAATTCGGAATGGTTTGTTTGACATGATTCTGTATTGAGTGGTTATTAAAAATTTTTGTTTCTGATATGAAATAGAACAGTATGGAGAGCTAGAAAAAAAACTGTGTTGTATTTCACAAAATAATCCATATGATCATATAATTTAATAAAAATCTGTATAGAAAATAAGTTTCAGTGGTTGTATTACTAATTAGTTCCGGTCGTACATTAATATTTGCATGATATGGAATTTAGAGACATTTCTAGAATTTGCGTTGAAATTCCATCAAGATTGAATAACGTTGATTATACTTTATATACTCACACTTTACAGTAGATTCTCAATATTTTAAGAGAATATATATATATATATATATATATATATATATATATATATATATATATATATATATTGTTTTAATTCAATTATTGTGAAGTATAAGAATACCGAAACCTTGAACAATTGTAACGTGTGCAATCTTTTTATAACAAAATTTTATTAATTCATAGAATAATTACTGATAGTGATCCTATTATCCCTATCTTATTGAATTGTGTTTAATGTTTCAATGCTTCTTTGCATTTTATTGATGATAAGTTCAACTGCCAGTTCTATAATGTGCGTGCGTCCCCATCACCATTAATTATTATTAGAAAACATCGATTCTAACAAATTGAAGGACAAGTGAACTGTATTGAAAAAACTTTGAAATAATAAAAATTCACGTTCGAATAAAGATTCATTCTCAAAAAGAATAAATAAAAAAATTCATACGTACTATCTTATTTGAGAGGAACGTAAGTCATATATTTTCAGATCAAACTGATTTTGAATTTATCCTAAGATTTACGAGAGAAACGAAAAATATAAGCCCGAGAACAGTAATTTCACGGCTCATATATTTTATATGTCAGCGACTGGACCTCCTGTGGTCGAAATGCTGGTTGTCATAGTCTTCGCGATGTTTCTGAAATATATTTTCGTTTAAAAAAATATTGTTTAGTGGAATGAAATATATTACCCTCCAATTGAAATAGAAGTGATGACGCCATCAGCGAGATTCTCTCGACTTATATCATCTACCATTGCAACTTTGAGGTGGTGGCCAAAACTCGCTAAATCTTCTCTAAAGGCTTCGCTAGCTGGTGTCAAGCCCCCACTAGCTGGTGGTAATGGTGTTCCTTCAGGTCCACTATCTCCTTCCATGTCAATATCTTCGGCATTTTTCTTTAAAGGAACTTCTTCTTCATCTTCGTTATATATTTTAAAATAAGCTATCGCCAAATACACTACAGATATAATAAACGAAGGAATAGGTATTGCCATGGCATACACCAAGTTCATATAGACTTGCCACATATCCAAGTGACTTATCACCAAACTGGGATCCACTCTACTATAATAGCATGAAAAATTTGATCCGATTTCCTGGTATTTTTTTAAAAAAATTGAACAGTTGAGCATAGGAGGATAACCACAACCCTTCACGTTAGGAAATAGTTTTGCTTCCTGAAAGGACCAACCAAAATCATCATCATCTGAATCATTAGATTCATCGTCATAATCATAATCTTCCACAATAGCTCGTTTTCTACGTAGAAGAGCTGATGGTTGTACAGTTGACGAGACCGATATGTTGGAACGGTTTGCAGCTTTATAATTTACAAAAATTTGTGTGCAAGTATAAATATCTTTTGTGCAGCCTTCTCTACAAGACGTCCAACTACAATTTGATGCACCTAAGCGTCTGTCGGTCCTTAAGGTCACACAATAAGCGGGTTCTTCGTCGAACTCCATGAAAATCGTTGTAAAAGCCGGGTCGATGACAAAAGGCACAAGGAATAAAAATGAAAATAAGCTAAAAATACCAAGCAGCACGAAGAAAGCTGTAGTATAAAATAGTAATTTTTGTTGCCATGTTTTTTTAATATCCTCGCTCTCCATGGTCGCAAAGTAAGGACAATTTGGAGCTTGGACCCCAACATCTGCGTCCAAAGACTAGCGCGAGCGGCTTCGGCCAGCTCACACCATGTATCTTCTCCGCAACTTAGTTATAAACTTTTATATAAAACCAACAATCTTTGGGTCCATTTTCTCAACCAACACATATCTTTATTTAATTATACGCACACGAAACGAGTGTTCTTTTACATTCTCACGATAAATAAGAATACATTTGAATTTTAAAATATTTCAAGGAAACACACATAAAAGTTAATCACAGTCGTTATAGTTTAGAAATTAATTCGCACAGTTAGAACAAATTTCGTATAAAGTGTGCCTTCGACGGCGGGCATTGTGTTGTGAGCACTGCAGTCCGTGTTTATGGTATCGATTTTGGCGCCGATTCCGTCAGATGACTGGAATAACACTGTCACACCGTTTTCCATGAGAGGAGCCACTTGCCATCCTCGTTCTACCGGTTTTCATGGCAGAAATTTTATTCCGGTCTCTTCTGTAAGTAATTTATTCGCACTTTTGCACTTTTTAGGACGTGTATTTTAGAAATTACCATGTACATCTTTTATTGAATAGTATATATATATATTAGAATCTGTTTTGGTAAATAATAATTCGCGGGCAGGCAGTGCGCGTGCTATTATTAGCCTCGCCGCAGTAGAATATTGATCAAGGAACGTGCGCGTTTGCATCTAGCAATCACAGGCCGATTGTCGTTATTCAGTACCCCATAATACACGAGTCTTGAATGGCGGCTACACAAATCAACCCTAATTTTTGCTGACATCAGTATGCGAAATAGTCTTTCAAAATGCCTAAAAAGAAGCCGACACCCGTTGAAGATCTCATTATACCTCCTCAAAATACAAAAATTTGCGGAACAATATGTCTCTGTCAGTTAACTTTAATTCTTAGCAGTGTGGCTATAGTTTATTTAACAGTTGCAATTTATGTTCCTTCGACTCGTGCGATGCAATCAGGTATATCAGAAACTCCAGTTATGTGTACAACTACTCGGGCGGTTCAAGTGGAATCTTGTGATTGGGGTTCATGTGGTGAATGGTGCTTAAGCAAAACATCAGGTTCTTGTATGCAAATTTATGTTAACCTCAGACGGAATGGCTCCAGTCTACTATTAGTGAATTGTACAAGTATAGCTCAAAAAATTTGTTACGGCAAAGACCAAGAAAACGCAAAAAGAAGTAGGTGCATTGCGGATGAGTGTAAAAATTTGACAGGTACATTCAACTGTTCAATGGGTATGTGTTTAGATCTTACAGATTCTTTTGAATGCATTTATAAATACACAGATCCGCCTCTTAAATGTTCAGGTCGACGTGGAAAAATAACTTGTATTGACTTGAATGGATTATACAGCTGTAACAGAGGAACATGTGAGAGAATTCGCACTCCTTATAATTGTGATCGTCATTGTGGAGGTGCCGACATAGTAACACGAAATAAAAATGTAATAGTGCTAAGTGGGGACGAAGTATATTTATCACAATGTCAACGATGCATAGATAGCGATACAGGTCAAGAAATTTGGAATGAATCTCAAGATAACATTATGATGGCTTCCTGTCATTCTATATTGAATACATCTAAGGGATTAGAAGCAGTAGATTGCGTAAATGGTTCGTTACTCGCTAATAATATGTTACCGAATGTCACAAATTTTACGTACATAAGTTATTTGAGCATTTTTAACACAGTTACTTTGGATGAACGTCAAATAGTAGCTCCTCCAGAACCCGATCTATTGATTGCAAATGACAGTAAACTACTTATTAATCTCGAAGGTTGTGTGAACACATTAAGAGATGAATGTAGAGACTTTCTAAAAGTATATGGAAAAGATGGTACCGACCATTTTGCCAGAGCACGCTTCCCATGTTTTTATTCATTGGACAATCCTGGTATAGTTGTAGCACGTTTTGATTTAGCAACAACTACGAAACAATTTTTGATTGCTTCGGTCCTGCCCGCTGTTTTATTCGTTGTTTCTTGTCTGACCTTAATTTTGTGTCAACGCACAGTAGTGGTAGGTGATGATGCAAAAATGCGATTTCAGGGATGTATAAAAGCAGAAACTGAAGCTACTGAAAAAACAGCATCAACGAATAATATTAACGATAGAGGAGGAGGAAACTCGATCATGGCACTTTGAGATCAATCACGTGAGTACTACATTATTTACGTATTTTTACAAAAAATTATTAGTACTTTTTTTTATTTTGGCGAGAATTTATTAGAAATATCGACATTTTCAAATTTTCGAATTTATTGCCGATATATTTAGATAATTTAACGTAATTGCAAGTCAATATTCCATCATATGTATTCAAGCAATTGATTATTTTTTCTCACATGTCCCAATGAAATAAATTATTATCCAAAGAATTCCAATACATTATACAATGAATTAAAAAATTTATTTCTCCGTTTTGTCAAGTAATTCAACTTGACTCGAAAATTATAGTTTCAAAGTAGATTTTGATGACGAGATGATGATACTTCTCCACGTCGTTTTTATATTAGTATAACCAAAAAGATTTGGATCACTGGTTCCCATTTCACTATCGAAATCAAACTTATCACGAACTCTTTTAGTTTCCAACAATCTAGAATATAGTATATAGTGAATATATATATGAACTGTATAGAATAAATAAAAATTTCCATTTCCAAATATATTAGTTTGTAATGTGGTTGAATAAATAATCGATTGCTGGAAATTAATAATATTACTTATTAATTGAGTTAGATATATTTCCGGCAATATTTGTTCAATTTTATTTTGTTTAATTTTATATCGAAATTTCATTAGTACAATATAATAAATTCACGATGAGGAGGGTTTTCAATTACAACTGAAACTCTGGATATGTATCAGTAGTTTTAGAATTCATAAGCCATTTTGTGACCGGTGCATTAGTAACTGGAGGCCCTTTTGAATGTATTGAGATTAATTTTCTATCCTGTCTTTGTAAAATCTTATTAAAGTTACGGGGTATATGAGAAATATAATCTTTAGGCTTCTTTCACAAAGTAATCCTCTTCAGAGTAGTCTTCTTGGGTAGCTGACCGGCTGGGATGGCTACCATTATTTGTATAAATCCTAGAAGTTTCCAACTGATATGGGTTTCAATTCACAATCTTCTTTATGTCCTCCAAAGTTCCGAAATGACGTTCTTTCGGGACATGCGTTAATTTTTAGAAAAGAAAAAAGCTATAAGGATTCAAATTGGGATTGTTCGTGGTTATTAGCAATACTGGCAACAAGATCAACGACAAATCTCCTTTGATTATCCAGTTTTTCAATTGTCAGGTTTTTCAGTACCATTTTGGCATAAACATTTCGTATGTCCAAATCTATTGTCAAAATTTTATATACGATGAAAATTCTCAAATACAACTATTCAATCATTATTCTTATCGATCAAAGATCATGTATTACTAAAATTATCGCATGTTCAACGGTTCCTTCAGTTTTTTAAGTTGAAAGTTTTCCTGAGCGAACTTGATGTTCAACGTGTTCTCGGCCTTCCACTAATAATTTGTCACAAATGTAGTTGTGTTCTTAATAAACATAGTTCTTTGTATCAACTTTTCAATAACGTACTCGAGGATTAACCAAATTTAACACATAACTTATTCCATTGCGGTCTTCCCAGATCTACTACGTTTAATTTGTTCATTCAATGTGAGTCTTAGTATTAGCACCCGAACGAAATTTGAATACATTGGAAAAATAACTTACTGACCTTGAAAATAGTTTCAACAAATAAAATTTCAGCTGATTATATTGAATTGGAGTTGATTTTGTACAGTAATTTCTGTTTCAGGCATTCCCCTCCTACTGGATCGAGACTGAACGGCTAAATCAAAATTTGAATCCATCTCGTAGGGGAAAGCGTACTTTTTGAATTATTGGCACACTTAATTAATAGATAATTGAAAAGAAATTGTAATTATGAGCATTATAAACGAAAAAAAACCACTCACTCTCATTTCGATAGCAGAAACTGCGAAATTTTATACTTCGTTATGTCTCGGAACTACGGCTATCCTTTCCGTATTTGCTTTTTTGTTTTTGATACCATTCGTGGTGGATCCAGCAATCACAAGCCTCTTAGCTGATTATGAGCCAGAGCCTGTGACATGCATCGTAACCCAACATATTTATGCCGAAGGCATTTCAAATTGTTCTTGGTCGTCTTGTCGCGAAGGGTGTACTCGAGAAGCCACTAAATGTCATCAAATTTACGTCAATTACTCTAAAATTCCATTTCATCTGCACAAATCCGCCAATCCCATACAGTGGGACGTAGCGGATACTCATTTTTTAATCAATACAGAAGGTTGTGGATATCCACCATCTGTTAACTGCTCTGAATTTGCCCGTCAATATGGTTACAAAACCGCAGGTACACCTTTTCCTTGTTATTATAGTAGAGTATATCCTGAAATGCAAGTAGTTGCTAGATACTCATGGGACGACACCTTGCGACATTTGGTGCTGTCTATTGCCATTCCAAACCTGTTATTTGCTGCCTCCATAGGAGTACTAAGCTATTGGTATTGCCCAGGATGTGGCAGATCCTGTCAAAAATACATGCATCACTTTCCAACAGAGTAAGTTTGTTAGAATTACTGCTTGTTCGTGCATGAGCATCATTCAGTTTTATTTGAGTACAAAAATAAAGATAATATAAAATGCTGCATGAATATTAAGCTATCCCTTCAAACAATAATTTAACACCAACACATCTATACTTCTCACAACGATCGCTTCTTTTATATAAGAAATAAATAAGTATTATTTTTACTATACTCTATACCCCAGCATGGAAATATCACTAGTTCTCTATAAATATCCATGCTACCTAATATGAAAATAACAATTATTATTCAATTTTTATAAACCAAAAATATGCCGATGATAAATAATGAATAAAACTATTACAATCTATAACGTTATTTGCTAATAGACACATATAATCTGAGAAAAGCTGATACTATTACAATATTTCGATTTTATTAAACGCCCATTAAATGCTCAATTTTATTTCCTTTATAATTTGAAATATTTTCTGTGTGTGAAAAGCACACGTATACTTTTTCATAGTTAACCTAGTTTCCAAGGTAAAATGAATATCATTAATGATGTAGTACAGTTTTACCTTATTATATTTATACAATCTTCCATCTTTCACAATGGTATTCCAGCACATGATTAACATTAGCATTAGTATTTCTAGCTTTCTATCAAATTGCGTTTAATTTTTTATGTGCATTAGATAAAGATATACATATCTATATTATTTGTACGGGTAGATGAGAGAAAATAAATCAATTGTCATAACAGATGCTCTATTTTGTTGAAGAACTAGTAGCTAAAAAGAACGCAAGGAAGTTTGATATGATCCTAGAAATATAAGTCAAGTCTTTGACAAATAGGCGGTTGAGAAATTGTTTACTTACTTAATGGGAACAATGTACGTTTGATGAACTCTCATATTGAACATTCTACTAAGAGCGATAAATTACATGTACTTTTACAATTCAACATGTTCTGAACTCATCAACCAGCCATTTTTCCGAATAGAATACAGATTATCACTGTATGAATGTATTGAACTTCTACAAACGACATAACAGACTTCTTAAGAAACCCATAATATACTGTAATGAGTTGTAATACCTGTTTATTATTAAATCCTGAGATTTAAATCCATGTTGACTCATTCACTCATAATATACATCTACATATTTTTATTTTCCTTTTATGCGATTTCGTAAGTTTATCTGTGTGTCTCCAAACCATTCCTTCATACTATCTTCTAAGAGTTTATTCATTATATATATATATATATATATATATATATATATATATATATATATATATATATATATATATAGCATATATATATATATATATAGCATATATATATATATATATATGCTATATATATATATATATATAGCATCTAAATGTTCTTGATTTTAGGTCTCTTCTGTTTCAAAATTCAAAATTTTTTTTAATACTTTTAAAAAGATAGATAAAAATTGACATTTCGACTTGTCTTTAAGTCTTCACCTTCATCATAAATACCAAAATAAGAATAAAATGGAACTAGACCTTTGTTCTAATGAGAAAAATTAATTTTTCCTTTGTCCTTACATCTCAAATATTAATTAAATTATTTGTAGTTTTATTAGAATTTACAAAATATAGCTATAAATTTATATTAAATTATTTAGGTCTTTTTCATCATTAATAGTTTTTTTCGTTCTTATTAATGTGAACCATTTCTAAAAATTCTCTTTTTCGTGTGTTATATTACGTTTCAAGAATTTTTCCAAGAAAAGGATAAGCAGATACTACACTTGGGAAGAACGACTTTTTATTTCGCCATCAGATGCAAAAAAAATTGAAAATTCGAAATGCTTTATCCCCTAAAATATATGGTTTACCAAAACTGCACAAACCTAACATTCCCCTTCGACTGATGGTTTCAAGTATTCAAACTCCTCTCAACCAATTATCTTATTATTTGAAAAATATTTTGAAAAAAATTTTATATCAAAACAAATACTATATCAAAAACACATGGGATTTCAAAAAAAAATTAAAAGTATGGAAATTCCAACCGAATATGTATTTATTTCGTTAGATGTGGTTTCTTTATATACAAATCCTATTACCATTATGAAAAAAATATATTAATAAAAAAATGGGACAAAATTGAAGAATATAAGAAAATACCTCAAAACTCATTTATAAAAACGATAGAACAACAATATATTTCAAATATGAAAATGAAATGTACAAATTGATGATTTGTTATTTCAAGTGTTATAACACAATTGGTAATGGAAGATCTTGAGGAGACTCTCCTAAGCAAACATGATATTAATATTCCATTCTTTTTCCGATATGTAGATGATTGCATTACTGCTGTACCAAAGAATCAAATTGAAAACATAAATAAAAATGTCTTAAGTCTTAAGTCTTTATCAAAATATTTTGATACAGACTTAAAGAAAAGTCGAATCGTTAAAATTAATCTTTCTTTTAAAAACTATCAAAAAAAACTAATTTTAAAACAGAAGAGACCTAAAATCAAGAACATTTAGATGCATTAATTAGACCTTTTGATATATTAATGCATCTAAATGTAATGTGTGTATGAAGGATACGCTTCAAATCCTGCATTCACCTAGAAATAAAGAAATTTTCTATTTTACTAAAGATAGATGATTGGAGTTTTTTTATATCTCTCTTTTAGGAGAAAAATGTTCAAATTGTATATATTTTTAACATGAATTCGTTTATTATTGAACATATATCAGGATCAAAAGGAAGCGAATTTAACCGTGATATCAATACAATGACAAATATTTAAAAAATTTTGGCAACTATATGGCATAATATGTAGTTCTCTGAAAAGTTACGGCTTTTTATTAATGTCAGATCTGGAATTGATGTAAATTTTCAAAAGTATTTTCCAGTAATCTCAGTTAACATGGAGTATTTCAGATTATCATTATTACAGAAATGCTCCAATGCTCTTATTTCATACATCGCTACTTTTTATAAAAATATTCGATCTTCGTTTTCAGAACTTCTGTAAGAATCTTTTAAAAAGGGTTATGTGTTCTTTCCGACCAATCTTTCAGATATAGTCACCGTCTTACTGGAAGAAAGTAATGTGACCGAGCAGGATCTTGTTAGAGGTGAATAATATCATCAATACGGGTGCTCACTAATTTGTTGAACCAATTTAAGTAGAAATCAGGTTTTTCTCAGTGAGTGAAGGTCCAATAACACTATTCCCAAGAATACCAACATACAGCTGACTTTTGCAAACTTTTACTTTATTTGCAAACTGTGTATGACCATTTCTAAGAAGCTACTGATTTCTATCACTCCAGTAGTAATAATTTGCTGCAGAGTGATGTGGAGGGTCTGCAGTAAAGGTCTTCAAAACCTCCTTTGTACTGCTTCATCCATGATGATCCATTTATGTCAGCAAGAGAGCAGATTTCAATAAACTTGGGAACTCATCCCAGAACATATTTCTGGCTTAAGTTGATCAATGTTGACATTCTTCTTGCGCATCTTGCACATTTCCTACTGGTAGGTATAATTTGAAACATAAACACCATTTTAAAAAAGCGTACATCCCTTAAATCGCAAAATTAATTTGTTATTTGGGCGACAATAGTGAATGATAAATAGGGGATATTTATGCAAAAATCTTCAGAATTCTTCACTTCGGCTACTTTCTTCATCTTATAATCTGAACGACAACAAAAATATTATGCCTCTTTGTTAATTTCGTGGAGACTACAAGTAAAAATATTTCGATAGTTTAATTCATTGTAATTCATTGAAATCATATCACAAAGTGTTCTTGATAACTGAAACTTGTTTACAGTTTTCACCAGCTATAAAAAGTAGGTCAATTATGGGATATTTTTGAAAAGGTAGGTAAATGACGGTGTCAGTCAACCGCACTTTCCATTAAAGATTTAAGTGGTTGTGTCCGCCCGCGCTACAAAATGATGTAGTTTCGCTGAAAAACAGCCTACAAGCTGTCCCTCTGAAAAATAAGTGTGTCGTGGGTTTGCATACTTTTGAATTTTTTATAAAGACTGTAGTATGGAGGAAAGTACATTATCAAATTGATACATTGTATAGGTACTCGTATATCAACATATGAACTAATTTAGTATAATCAAATTTGAGAATCTAAGTGAAGGGAACAGGAGAATTGAACTGTTTAAGGTGGAACATTAATTACTCCCTTGAATTCACTCTATACAGATTTCATCTTATCCTGTGTATTTATCTGTATATTTTTATGTTATTGCTTGTTATATACTCTAAGTTGACTGTAGTTAGCAATTACGCTTTTTTAACTTGAAAAGTATGTGCATTATCACATTTTATATTATACAATTTCATAAAACACTATTACTTGTAGTAACGACATACATCTGGGGGTCCATTCCTTCGGAAAAAAAACAAGTTTGTCTTCAATGGGCTTACTAAAAGGTATATTCTTTGAGAGTATACGTTCAGTGTGTGTCAAGCTAACTATTTATAAACTGGTATAAATATTTCCACGTAACTACTTTATGTTATTACTGTTTGTTTGTAATTACAAAAACTTTTATTTTAAAAGAAATTAGCATACAAATACAAAGTTCATATGAGTAGAGATGGCGTCAATGTAAACAAAATAATGTATTTTTTATTAGGTTTAAACATCATCGACCCAAATATTAAAAATTCCAATTTTAAACTTGTTGAAAATGTTTACAGTAGAATTGATTTAAAGCTTCTAATAATCTCATTTTTTGTACATAGCTCATCTATCTTGTGCCAGAAGTTTGGCGAGGTTCTACTTTATACTACGTTTTCTAGTTTTTCCTTCAAATATTAATTTTACAATCTCGCTTTTTATGTGTAATTATAATTGATGTAATATATTTAACAAATTTTATTCGAAATAGTTGGAGCAAATGCTCAAATAGCAAAGAAAAGTTTCTCTTAAGTACGATGACTTAAAATTTCCACGATGAATATAAATTTATTCATAAATCAAAAACGAAATATTCATTCGTATTTACATATATACTGTAGTAGAAATTGTATCCAATAAAAGTAAGTAGACTCTGATTCTGATAACAAAACGCTAACAAAAATAAAATTCCCCTTTCAAACAATTTGACTTAATTCTTCTTAGGAGAAAAAAAAATACGTTACTTGTTATATGGTGGCAATTTCCACTTCCTCAATCTGAAATTATCTTTGGATTATATCTATATCGATTCAATTTATATTAGCTGTATATCTACCATTGTTGTTGCTTGAACAGAGAAAACAGTTTCGAACTGCAATACGTTGAAGACTTTATCTTGAAAAATAATTGGTTACAAAGGTATTCTTCTTTTAATCATTGTTTATTTCCAGCTTAAACTATAATCTCTCTCTTTGAACGTACCAATGTGTCGAAACTTTTAGCTCTTACAATATTTTTGTTTGCAATAATTTTTACCCCTTAAAAATAATTAAAAGGATAGAAGAATTGGTGATACATGTTTGTATCTTAGAAGTGTTAGTACAAGATTAGATTTAAAACGCCATCATTTAAACTTCTCCTTAGGAATTTGTAAACGTTTACAATGGCACCTATTTGACTTTGAAAGAGGTCTTATTGCTGCTCTTTGGGATGCTGGAGAGAAAATAAGCAGAAGTCTGGATACTATTATTATGTTATTAGGCGTGACACCAAGAACACCAAACACGAATAGCAAGAGGCACGGATCCTTGGATTATAAACGGATAAGAAGTTTTGGGATTCTCCACACCGATCTCAGTTAGTGTCACCTTTAATTCTTGAAAGGATAATATATCCATTTCGATGCTGCCAACAACAACTATTTTGATAACAGAAATGAAACATTATCGCATTTAGTGATGATTCCCTGCTCTGCCTATACATGTATTGTCCTCGAGCGAGGGATAGCAGGAGACGTAGCTAACGTCACAAACTAAAATATTTTGTTGAGCAGCTTTTACATAACACCGTTAGAGCTGTTAGGAGTATGAGATACTATTGCTTATGGCTCAAGGTCACCTTTTGTCTTCATCAGAAACAATATGAATGCACATCGATACATTCGAGAAGTAATGGAAATTCCCTACTACATATAGCCAGACAACTTTGATCTATTTCCACCAATCTCAAATATGTAAAATAGTCGGTAAAAGGTTAAGAAATGTATAGTCTCCTGCTTAAACTCGGATGGTTATTCGATGTGAAATAGAAATCGTTTAGAATAAGATACCCCAGCTTCTGATTATAATTATGCTTAGAGGTTTTGGGCAATTTTTGGGCAATCGCGAAGCTTGAAGGCATTATTTATTGTACATTTCCATGGGGCAAGGTTCACGAGAGTGAGCCATGCTTATAATTTCAAATTATTTCAGTTCGTGACGCATACGAAAATATAAAATTAATGAACAGTTCACACGATTTTGCGTTCATGGCGCTAATTATTTATTGTTCACAAGTTTAGTCTACATCGAAACATAGATCATGAATAAACTAGTTGTTGGAAGGTGTGCCGTTATGAGTTCTGCTCTTTTTTTTTGTATTATATCAGCAAAAGTATTAAGTACCAGATTTTTTCGTACTTCGTATAAACGAATAAATGGGTACATATGATCAAACCAGAATAATTTTGGCTTTTAGATATAATTTGTACCTTTTCCAGAGTTCGCACTGCTAGATATTTTCTCAACTCCTGACAATAAGAGTTTCTTGGATTTTTCATTTCATAATCATTTATTTTGGCCAAAGTCCAGGAATTTTTAATTCATGTCTTATCCTATTAGCAGCTGCGTGCAAATCTTTATCATGATATCCATCGAAATTTAAGTCATATAAGACAGATACCATAACTCCAAAAAACATGTGGTTTCATTGTCATTAAACTTCATCAGAAACGTATTTCATGAAAGTATGATTAAGCACTATTAAGTAGGTGAATAAAATTTTATCCATTTACATATTACTTGCTCATATATAAGCCAAATATTATCGAAATAAAATATCATTGTTTTCTGGGTGTACTAGCTAACTCATTTAAGAGACATTTGGAAACAGTAGCAGTAGTAGTAGAGAAATGGGGCGACGTAGATTTTCGAAATATCCGATTATGTAAGAAATATTTGTTTCATTTTTTTGCTATAATTTGATGGAAATTTATGAATATTCGCTTATTTGTGAGAAAAAGTTGACAGTATATTCAAAAAAAATAAATTCTTGTAAAAAGAGTTGATGAAAAAAATCTTTATACCAGCTTTGAATAGAAAACACAAACGCTTTTGTTATCATGCATCCATAGACACTATTTTGTATGCCGATCATTGTATAAATAATCTTAATACCCACACAACCTCCAATTATTTCGATATCATTATAAGTCAGAATTCAGGATTATATACTCTAAAGAATTTGTTCATTATTCAGAAAACCATATTTGCAATAATATATGACATTGATTATCAACTATATATTTGAAAAATTGTAGTTTAATCTAAAGAAGAATTGGTAATAACAATTTGATAGATAGTTTCATTACTGTCGTTAAAATTCTAAACATTGAAGCTTTTCAATAAATATTTATTCTTGACGACTATACTGTTTTATATCTATATCTTTTTTATTTAAGTGATGATACTTTTGGTGGTATCCATATTGTGATTCTTATCTCAAATATAGTACCAATTCGTTTGTCCCATGTCTTCCTCTTTTTTGGTTTTGCCTAATTTTGGTTCCCATACTTCCTTCACTGGTCGTGAAACCATTCTTCGTCAAAATTTTTCTGAGAGATATGAGATGTTTTCTACAATTAGGACTATATCATCATCATGATACGAAATGATTATCCATGACGATCAAAATTTTCTGGATAGTTTTATATACAAAGATAAATTGACCTTTTTCCTTTTTGGGCATGTGAAAACTCAATATGCGGGTATGGGGCTCAAATAATCTTCATGCGATGTTACATGTGCAACGAGATTTCTTAAATTTCAAACGATATACGTGATCAGCAGTAACCTGACCTCTGGATTAGAGGATCTAGTGGTAGGGCTTGTTTCTTTAGGCTTGCACGGTCACCCGATCTAATTTCG
The DNA here is from genome assembly GCF_026250575.1 of Diorhabda carinulata. Taxonomy (NCBI): domain Eukaryota; kingdom Metazoa; phylum Arthropoda; class Insecta; order Coleoptera; family Chrysomelidae; genus Diorhabda; species Diorhabda carinulata. The sequence continues at coordinate 8,097,442 of NC_079460.1, read as the reverse complement.
TATGATTTCTACATTTTTAGGTTCATAAAGGATCGTCTGTGTGTGCCTCCATAATCTTCCAGAATTGAGAAGCAGGATTGTAAGAACTCTTTTAACAAGTACTCCGAAGATACCGATCAACATACGGGGAGTACCGCACATCGCCTTAACGTGTGCCGTGTAATGAATGGTGCTGACACTTTCGCGGTTTAATGTAAAACTCTTCTTATTCCTCTTTCGATTGATGTATCATTTATATCTGTTGAATGTTATAAATTATATAGAGTTAAAACCCCGGTATTCAAGTATTCATTGTGAAACACCCGGTATATTATTATTATATTTATATATTATGAACTATAGATAATCGTCAGGAATGCTTTATATTATAAAATACCAACAACTGAAATTTCCTAATTTCATAAATAATTGCAATATTCTTTTCTTTGTGTGTTCCATATTTTTAGAGAAAGAAGTATTCTCGAATAATTTGTATATAAAATAGATCCATGGAATTCAAGGAATCTTCATACGATAAATATATCAAACATTTCATAGGAAACGTTCTCATTTTACAACATTGAAAAATTAGCTGTCGGTTGTGCTTATTTCATGAATCCAATTCTAAAAATGCAGAATTTTTCTTATTGTTAGTAAATATAAGATAAAATAAAAGTGTCACCTACATTTCGTGAAACTAATTATAGTTACAGGAATTTTGTTGGAAGGATTGATTAATATCGAAATTCATATAGTTAATTACAAGATATTTATCTCGATTAATGACATATATTTATTTCCAACACCTATGGTAAAATCAATGTATTCTTTGTTCTGTAGAAATGTACAGTTGATCGGCATATTATAAAACATAAGTAATTTTGAGCCACTGGTCACATGGTTTTTTGTTCGCAATGAGAATTTGAAAGAAATGTGAACATGTGAACATTTTGAAATACTCTAATAATTATAAGAATATTGTAAGTTATTTTTAACGGACAACAGTGTTACTTTAGATAGTCAGTTAAACACACACATTTTGTGCTAAATTAGAGTTTAATTGTGATTTGCCTATACAATGATAATATTAAGTAAGAGTATAGCTTGTGTCTATTCATGGTTTCAATTCTTTGAACCTACTTCATATGTTCGTTTATACAAATTTTGTTCTATTATAAGTACTCCATTGTCTCGTATGAAGACTTTAATTTTCTCCATTATATTCCCCTCGGATACGATCATTCATTACTTCCTCGTAATTTTTTTTCCACGACTGTTTTATAATACATATTTGTCATTGTCATGATGCATTCTATTTATTTGTAAGTTTTTGGTTTTTGACGCCATAAATATATAATCCTTCATTAGTCTTTTTCACTTTTATTTAGTACTATTGCGATTAACTGCAACAACATTCCTAGTACACAACAAAATCAATCGTAATAATGATAATTAATAAAGAGTAACTTGTGGGAAAAAGCATTATAAATAGTGATACAGAGAGCGTACCAGAAATTTATATGAAAAAATAGCGTGAAGGAAAATTAGGATACAAGTAAAACATCTGGTGAAGAAAATACAAGGCGTCAAGATAATAAAATGATTAAAGGTGGACATGAAAAAATAGGGATTTGGAACATATTTAGGGGAAAAGAAATAGAGCTAGCTGAGAAAATGCAAAGTTATAAGATACTGATATTAAGTATTAGCGAATCGAAGAAAAGGAACAATTGAAAATCCCAATACCATATGCAGAGGACATGGTATTAATAGCAAGTACCAGAAGGCTTGACAATGAAAGTGAATATGAATAAAACCAAATGATTACGAATTGTAAAAAACGTAATCAAAATAGTAGAAACTAATTTTGTTATATTCAAACTTCCTATTTCGTGTGCGCCCTCTTTTGTGAAAAGTCCTAAAGGACATCTTCCTGTTCTAGTAAGTCTGGAAATTACCTGTTTGAGTACTTTTTTCATAATACCACTATAATGATATGCGAACAATATATGTATATTGGGTTTCTGCATAATTATTAATCAGTTGTGAATACGGGTTCGGGTATATCATTTATCTTTTGAAACTATTTTGAGTTTATTTCTATTGAATCTCTATTCTCTCTCTTTCATTCTAGATTCCAGCATTCTGGTCAATTCTGGTTATCCGTTACAAAATAAAAACCACTTCACTATAGTATCCGAAGACTTCTACTGGTAGTGATAAAAAACAGTACGTTTTCATTTAAAAGTTCGTTACTATAATTTAAAAAATTATCTCATGACGTGGTTTATCTGTCATGATTTATAGGTAACTCAATTCTCAATGACTATCATCTTCATCTGACTAAATCTTATCGTATTTAATACATTTAGTAGTACATTTTATAGGTTGATGTGAAACATTTCCATTTTAAACTCTCTTTGCGAAAATTATTTATTATAATTGGTAGTTTGGATACATTTATTGATAAGATTTTGTGTCTCTATATATTCAATTTTAAAATTTTGCAGAGAGGAAGACTTCGATGAAAATAACTACTAGCACCGAGCAATTTTCAAGTTTCTGAAACCTTACCACGCCAGCTTTACCGAAAGTTTTCCTCTACTTTTACATTCTTCATCATCATCCTCAATTACTATAAAACTGTTTGATACTAAAATGTCCTGCTTTTTAAAAAAAATTTGTAACAACAGAGATTTTTACACTTCTCTTCAATTACTATATTATCAGGAATCACCAAAATCGTAAATTGTACACATTCAAAAATACCATTCACTAGTTTCCACCAAGTAGAATACTATTGTTGGTGAAATAAAAAATTTTATTTGATACTTTATAGTTATATGAAATTGAAGACGACCAATGAACAGTTTGAAACACGTACTTTTGTTGGTTCACAAAGGACTTTTTTCCCATTCACGCAACATTCTTGGGATTTTCTGAAACTATTGAATGATAGAAGAAATTAAATTAGTGTAAAATCTTTGTTCTTACTGAATTCTATTGTTCAACTTCAGTATTGTAATATAAAGAGATAAAAGTTAGTACAAATATTTAAATGAATTTTGCCTTAAGAATTCGTTCTTATAGCACTATATTACTCTTGAATAAATATAATAATTTGTAAATATTGTTACACAAAACAAATTGCCCAATAAATTATACTGCGATTTTTCTTTTTTTTTATTTTTCTCATTCCTAGTAAAATTATGATAACAATTCTTTCAATTTCTGGATAGATGAAATTTTAAAACGTTGATTTGTTAAAACGAAATTCAATATTTTTTAAAACATGAGCTCTTAAGTATGGCTTATTATAATCTATATAATATATGTAATAAGGGAGAGAACTACTTGAATGACACACACAAAGCGAAAATGCTATTGAAGCTAATGCTAACGACTAATAAAAAATGATACGTCAAAAAAAATATTGAATATTGGAGTAAGTTCGTGACATATTTATCACAAAAATCATAATGTAATTCATCTATCTTCAGTAGGTTCACACAAAATTTGATTTGACGAGACTCGTAGTGCTTCAGAAATAGCTCAAGATATTCTGTCGAGGAATTGAGGAATGTACCTACATGTGACACCACAAGGAATGCTAGCAATCACAAGGCATCCCTGTCACAGATTAAGATTCAAAATTTATTTTTTTTATGTAAAAAAATATACATAATTTCTATTCCACTCCATTGTAAAGATAATTGTTACATTGTATACCCAAAGACGTATGAAATGGAATAAAACAGTAATTAGCCCATTGTTATACCTTATTTATTGAAAACAAAATTTGAAACTGAATTGTCAATATGTTGAAAATGAAATTCTTAGTTTCTGATATCATTTATATCGATAAAATCAATTCATTTAAATTTTCAACAGAATGCTTTGGTTTGTGTGTTTCTGATGGGATTAATGTAGTGGATATTAGATCAACATGTCGAGACTCTAGCTCTATGATTATGATTGAAATGATAATCAGAAAATCCTAATCTGCAGTCTCCTCATCAAAATTCCGACAATCTCTGAATTATTTTTTAATGGTTTTATTTTCTCTTTTGTGTTGAATATACACAGATGGCGATATATATGTTTCTTCAGGTTATAGAATAATCAGCGTCGATGTTCATTTACTCTAACATTGTTTTCACGTGGAAATTCAATTGTCTGTTGTGCAGTGTGTGACGAAGCATTATCGAAATGCACATAAATCTCAATTCAAAAACTACAGGTAAACATTTGTGGTACACCACTTTGCTGTAACTATACGTTGATCTTCAAGCCCAATTTCTTTCACAAATCCAGTATTACGAATCAAATTTTCGAAAATAAGTTTCTTGATAGACATTTGCGTTGTAGTTATTATTCGTGTTAATGAATTTTCACACATAAACTTTTGTGGTTGAGAATACCATAAAATGTTTCATCACATGTTACTTCTTTAGAAAGAATACAGTTTCCACCAATATATAACATTTCCCGCGCGATTCTTACTCTCTCTACCATTCACAAATCGTTATGTAGATGTGGCACCCAACGAGAAATAATGAATATATGATCATGTAAAATTGATTAACTGTTTCGTCAATCGATTGATAGGTTTTGTTTCCAACAGTAACTGAGGGCCTACGAACACGTTCTTCATTACCAAGTGATATCCGTCTTCTTTTAAATTCCCTCTACCAGCGAAATACAGTTTCTCTTGAGGTTTCATCACCAAAATGCCAGTGAAAATGTCCCCTATATTCACTTGAATCGACCTTAAAATCATAATTCGTTTATACCGCTATTTACTTTGTGATAGCAGCGATTTTATTGCAATTTAATACTTAGGGATAATGGTATGTAAAAAAATTAACTGTTATCAGCTCCAATTCTCTAGTTTCGTGGCATCTCAAAATACACTATCAATGATTGAGGCTTGTTATATATTTGACTCAAGAGATATTTAGAAAAATGCCACTATACATTTTCAGAATAATCGTAATTATATATTTTTCTACCTAATATTTAGATCGAACAATAATTTTTTTTTCTCCAACAGCTAGTTACATTTCTCTTTCCACTTCCAAAAAATATTAACTTAATAAATATATTTCAAATTATAAATAATGATTATCGCTAAATATTATGTTTATTATAATTATTCACTACATCATTACTATACAACTTAATTATCTAGTTAATTATTTAGATAGAACGCTAGCGAACAATCAACTGATTTATTATCAAGGACATTGATAATACTTTGCTTGGAATCTTTTTGTTATATTAAACTGTTTGCATTTTTTTATTTTCATAATGATCTTTTGTAGCTATTATTATATTAATAAACTATTATACATACCAAACTAGTAAAAAAAATCGATATAATTTAAAATATTTAATAAATAATGCATTGTATCCCAATTAAAAGTTGCACTTCAATCATAATTTATGTTTCAACCTCCTTTTACTGTCCTTAGGGATACTTAAAAATACCTTATTTGGCGTAGTAATGGTGGTGTTAATACATTTTACATACAACCGAACCTTTTATGATCCAGGCTTCGACATCCTAACAAAAAATACGGCGCGAAACTCAATCGGCGCTGGTGACGTAAGCAAGCTATTGGTGTGTTGCAAGAAGAAATATGGGCGTAGTAAAAATATTTATATCAGCTCTATTATGACCATTTAAACCATTTAAAAATTTAAACCTGACATTGTTTTCAGACCGATTGGAAAAAATAACAAAACAGTTCAATTTTAACCTATGAAGTCCTCAATTTTAATATAGTTTAAAGCTTCGTTTTTCATTGCTAGAGCGCCTGAAACACACTTCAAAAGCTTTAAACGAATTAACATGATTATAAAGCTGTTTCTATTGTCTACGTAACCCCGTTTTTTTTTTGGAAAATAGTTTCTTGAGAAAACTAGACAATTGTAAAAAGAAACGTTAAAAAATGATTTAATTTTAACAAATATACTCTGCAGAGTAACCACCGTCCATTTTCAAATGCTTTATTTTCACAATATGTCTGGTATTATCACGATTCTTTTTCGAAGGTTCTGAAGAGAGTTAAGCTAAGGACTCATTTTTAACACGTGTCGTGTTAACACGCATTAACACGTTTTATATGAATATCTATTCCGATCCGTATATCTATAATTATCTTTATGTTAATTGAGGTAAAATTTATAGAAAAGGTTTTTGTACAACTTCCCAAATAAGGACTACCGAGACCAACGAAAACGACAATCTCAAACTAATAGTTATGTTTCAGAAAATACTCAAGGAAGTTCCTTTTCCAATACATTAATTAATTTTACAAATTTATAAAATGTTAATGTACTTTTTCAAAAATAATTTATGTCTAGTTTTGTAATAATTTTATACTCGGTTGTATTTAAGAAAATATAATATTGTATTTTGTTGTTTTCTACCTTAAAGTTATTAAAAGTCGTTCCTCTGGAGATATTGCTTCTCTAAAATTTGTATTTTGCTTCTTTAATTTACTTTCTAGTAAATTTCTAGTAAATTTCAATTAAATGTGATTGTGAGTTGCTATTTCATAGGGTTTTGTTTACAGAGCCTAGCAAGGACACTAGTACACTCAGTATTTTCATATGATCCTGTACAGTTTTACCATTCAACTTTTGAAACTGTGGAAACATGAGAATTTTGCTTTTTACCACCGTCAAACCAAATTTTTATTATTTCAAAAACTAAAAACTACAATTAGTGCAAATAAGGATATGTCTTAAACCATTCACAACAAAAAACTTGTTAAAACTAACCACAAGAAAACCATTCAAAATATAGGGTTGCATAGATAAGAAACCAGCTTTAGAATGGTGTATACTCTATGCCATTTAGAATTTCAAAAGGGATAGTTCAGTTCATAATTTCTCTTCAAATCAGGTTTTTGCATGATCATTCTCTGGTTACTAAGAATATGTATAACGTGATTATAATCTTATCACTCCATAAAAAAACTTTTATTCATATATTATTGTCAGGATCCAGTTTTTATCATTATATGCGCGTTTTCAGTTTTTTTAATAGAATTTTCTCCATGTCTAACAACTAGCTAATTTGCAGTACACCAGATGCCTGAGCTGTTTCATTATCGACTGGGTTATGATAGATCTGCAATTGGCCCAAAACTGCCAGCTCGACTGCTTAATTCCTGATCGTTCTCTGAACTTCGTATCGTTTGTATCACATAGAATCCGTTATGTTCGATTTTAAAACATATAGATGACAAATGTTTTTATTTAGATGATCATTATTGAATATCCTCCCTGTGGTTCTAGCAGCTTAATCATTTTCATAGTTCCCCTGAATGGTTTTTTGGTTTTGTGGTCTATGTACATTACTTCTCAAGTGATTTAGGGTGGGTTACCGGGTATTTTCTGAGATTATGTTTGAACAAATGATCAGATCACCACCTATTCGAGTATTCGACACTACAGAAGTTATAAAAATCTATACGTTTCGTTGATAATACATATCTCAATATATTATCGATCTATTAATAAGCTTTGTTCTGTCTTCAACAGATGTCTACACTAACGTTATATAACCAGATATAAGTAGATTAATCAATATCATTCTTCTTGACTACTACGACGGGATAATATCTAAATAAAATGTTAATGGATGTATTTTGAAGATGAAAAACTCTTGTGATAATTTATATAAATATTATGGGGAGCATAGACCATATGTGTTGCATGGAGAGTTGAACATATATAATATAAGCTTTACTACCGTAGTTTTCTTTGAACAACATCATTATTTGGCTAAATAATCAAATCCAAGTCCAGTAAAAATACTATTATTTACTATATTGATATCTATTGGTTAATAATAGCTACATATCGGATTTCTAAATTAATGGAGCGTTATTTAAATAGAGGATTTCAATTAAATGATGAGAAGATCTGAGTGATAGGACCTGACATCGCGTTTTTATGATCCTATAAAAACATTTTGAAAAATCAATATCGGACACGGCGGCAAACCAAACTAATCATGAAGTTTAAAATACTTCCTAACAAGAAATAAAGTGTGGCAAATGATTATTGCGTGCGTAACATTTTTTTCTCAATCGGCTCAATTTGAGAAACGATTAATCTATGGTAAGTAGAAATATATGGAAAGACAACGTAAATATTTCTGCGAACATTTTGTGCGCAAGCGTTCAGAGTTGTGTCACAAATCGAGTATTCAGTCGATTCACAACATCGAAGAGTAACGTAAGTAAAAAAAAAATTTGAAATGTAGAGATAGATCGCCCAAAATGCATTAAGTGCCTTCATGAGTGTAGTAATAACCGTGCAAAATGGGCAGAAGAAATAAATGTAAGCCGCGTATTATCCCCCAACAAGACAAGAGAATATGTGGCTGCATATGCTTTTGCCAACTTGTAGTGGTATTTAGTTGCGTTTCGCTTATTTATTTAACAGTGGCTATTTACATTCCATCATACAGAGCTTTTCGTAGTGGATTCGAGGAAACACCTGTTATGTGCCAAACCATCAACATCAGTACAGAAAATAATTGTAGTTGGGCTTCTTGTGGTGAGTGGTGTCTAACTAAAACGTCCGGCTATTGCCCCCAGATTCATGCCACTTCTCGCCAAAATGGAACTACAGTTCAGTTTCTCAACTGTACAAACTTCCAATCCTCAATATGTCCACCAGTAAATCCTGAGCATCTCAAGAAATTCAATTGTAATAACGGATCAGAATGTGCATCATTGAAAGGATTATTCAACTGTTCTTTAGGACATTGCTCTAATATGTCGCAACTTTATGAATGTCACTATAAAGCAGATGGTTTTACAGTAGACACAGATAAAGATAACTTGAAATTGAATGGATTTTTTGAATGCAAAGGAGCCAAATGCACCAAAATTAAGAAAACTTTCACCTGTGATCGCATTTGCAGTGAAAATATTACATCTACAAACATGAATGTTTTTATAAGCGTTGGTGATGCTGTGAAATTTGCTCATTGTGAATCTGCTGTTGCAACAAATAAAGCTGCAGGTAAAATACAAGGAACTTTGATCCCACCCACGCAGTTCTGGTCCAAACTTCCTAATGAAGTCACCATGGTGTCATGTCACACAGTGCAGTATGATGAAATCCCACAAATTATACAGTAAGTAGATTTTATTAGATACCAACAAAATAAAATCATTCCATTAACTTATGAAGACTTTTAATAAATCAGTTTCTAATATCTCCCATGAAATACATTTGATTGGCTATTTTAGGCCTGTTTTCATTATTCCTTCTTTTTTCTTTAAGGTTAGTCATTATTTTGTTTTTCTCTTAATATTTATTCGGTGAAACATCAACTCCTGGTTTTGATAAGGATTATCTCATACATTTTTCTACTACCTTTTATCATTTAATAAAAATTAATTTATTAGATCGGGAGGTTTCGAAAATTAGAAAGCTATAATTAAATATTTTATTAATATTTGACTTAGACGGTTATGTAGAATATACAGGTAGAATTATTAAAGAACAATTTTACATGAAGCAAAGTAAAAAGATAATGAAAAATTATCCAGTTTTAAATTAATCCTACATTTTGTTTCAAATTATGACATAAGTAAAAGTGGAATTTCATGTCTCATTTGCGTTATTTGAAGTAGGTAGATCGATTAATATATAATTAATAACCCATAACTTCGTCTAAAATAATTAATGTCTCATTCGCAATCATCATTGCATTTATATATTTTTAGAAACGTCAATCTGAATAACCAATTTAACCAATTTATGAACGTGACCTATTGTAACAGTGGCCTGTATAGTATAAAAATAAACAGATTTGCAGACTTTTTAGCTACATTTTATGTCTTGAATATTTGCATTTGAATTAAACATAACGGTTTAGATCACGCAACATTTAAACGTTTCAATATAAAAAACTATTGTATCCAATTTTAACATTACAATTTTTATTACATGATATCCATGTAACATATGTAGGTACATTAGTCTCCACGCTTTCATTTATCATTCATACGATATTTGTTTGAATTGAAATATTCAAGATTCATGAATTTTCTTGCGTTCAATTTTTCAAGGTAATTACTTACTTTTTAAATGTCGTTCATTTCACTGAAAATAATAGAAATGGAGATACTCATTAAGCCTTATTGCCAGTTTTGATTATCTCGTAAAATTAGGGCTTTCATGAATAAATGGTTGCTCATTTTATAGAAATTATTGAAGATTCGTGAATATATTCAGAAAATGATTACTTCGCACCACAATTTTATAATAGTCAAGGTAGCTCAAATAAATGTAAATTTGCTAACTTTGAACTGCAAATCGAGGAATTGGTCATAGAATATAACATTATATGTATTCTAAAACAGGAAAAAACATACAGAAACAATATCAGGAGAGAACAGATGAAGAAATAATAGAAGACAAGATACCTGAAACGAATCTTGAAAAACTTGAGTGACGTTCAAAACTATACTCAGATATGTAGCTAGTGAGGTATATGAAACAAGTAAAACAACAAACTAAAAGAAACTAACAAAAAAAAATTCTATTCCTAAAAGAAGCTAAGGCTAAGTAGTGAGAGGAGTTGGTAAAGAAGATGAAGAAAAACGCACGAAAAATGCTATATCACATACTGAGATCAATCCATTAAGCAACTCAAAATAGTAATATTATAACTGAACAAAATGAAATATAAGACCGATGGAACAGCAAGACAAATAAAAGCAGAAAGAGACGAAGAACAATAAGAAAAAAAAGATGAATATATAACAGGAACAAGTGTAATACGAGTAGAGCCAAAACCGAAAATACTAGCAGTATTTCGGTTATTAAAAACAATCCTAAAGGAGTGGAAAATAATAGTAATAAAAACCATCTACAATAAAGGAAAAAATAACGATTGAAAAATTCTAGAGGGTTATCGTTAATACAAGCAAAAGAATCTCTTTGAAGGCATTTAGATCCAACAAATCAACGCAAGATTGAATATTCACTAGACAAATAACATAAAAAAAATAACAGACACACACAATGGGATTTATATTGCAGTCAAGGAGGCGCTTTTAGCCTGTCATGGTTCGTTTCAATCATGGACAAAATAGCTAAATAAGTGAACAAAGGAGGAAAGAAAACACAGATAAGAATACAACAGACTGAGACCAATCGACATAAATGAACTAATGTATGCGGACGACCTATTAATAAGAAGAGCTACAAAACAGAACGCGGAATTGGAGTAATGAAATGAAGCAATACTGACTGCAAATAAACCCAAAAAAGACAGAAACGAAAATGAAATAATCAAAAAAAACTAGAAAAAAATAACTGAACTAATACAAGAACTAGAAAAGTCGAACATTAATAAGCTACAGTATCTTGGAATGAAGACCAGATGGAAGAATTGACGAAGAGGTAGCTAATCTACGAATCAGTACTATTCGTTCTAAACCATGGTTGCGAATCCTGGGTGCTAACAAATTGATGAAGATAATAACAACGTGCGAAATGGAAATCCTAAAAAAATTATGGGGAGTAAAGAGAGTAGATAAAGTGAGGAACGACACAATTAGACGCGAATTAAACGTAATCAGAGCAGTGTAAAAAATAGAACAACAACAATTTGGAGCGAGTTTGGACACATAGAGAGAATGAAGGAGAGACAGATCAATAAAGGTGATTTGGGAAACCAAAACAACCCAGAAGGAATTGGAATACAGAAACAGCCTGTAAAAATGAGGACTTAACTGGATACGGATTAAACAGGAGGCAAATACTAAGATATATCATTTCTGCACTTACGGTAAAAAAAGTTGCGGATAAGTTTATCCCTTGACCTCTTTCTTCGGAATACTTGCTTGCAAAAAGGATGATTAGCCAGTTGAATTCAAACATTTCAAAATATTTATATTTTGGGATAAATGCTAAAAAAGCATTAAATTAATAACTTAATTTTTCACTGTTAATAGAAGTGGAATAATTTATGTCAAGGAAAAACAAAAACATTTTAAATTGGAATAAGTAGAGGCACTTTTTGAAATAAAATATAATGGTATAAAATAATTTAAAATTTCACTAATGTCATTATCAAATTGGTAGTTTATTACTGAAATAATATATACGAGGTTTGCTATATTATACTTTTACTCCGAACTAGCCGTTTTTCATGTACAGAAATAAAAAAAAAGTGATTCGTTGCAATATGATGATAAAGAATAATACGCTTTTTGGCGTTCTTCGAATTTCCGGCAAACAACGGGTTATATACTAATAGGAGTTAACCGTCTTACTTTGCTCTAATGACAGTATTACCACATTACTTGTAATACCAAACTATTTGCTTTGTCAGGGAAATTTTATTGAGTTGTTATTTGCATCAACAATAACGTGATATAATTGGGTCAAGTATATAAGTATGCTGGATACTGACGTTATAGGAGAGGGAATTTATTTGGTAGCCTTTATTGAAAGAAAAAATAACTCTTTCATATCATACATACATTTCAAATACATTGGCCTGATTTTATATTCATAAATACAAAGACTATTAAATACTTATCGTTGAAGTATCACTTTCATATTCGAATTAAAAATTTTTATTGAATTTGCGATGATTTAAGTAGCTTGTTCATCAGTTTTAATCACTTAGGTATTAAGTTTCTTATAATACTAAAAAAGATTATTATCCATCTAACGCATTAAAATACTTCTAGCGCTACAGACTGTATAAACGGCACAATTTACGATGTAGAAATAATTCCAAAGCATTTCATAACATTCAAAGAATTTTGGAATCTAACTGGAAAACATAGGAATGTAGTGGATCCAAAGAATGAGTTTGTCCCAATGCAATCTTCTCTGACCATATATAATGCTTCTCGATTATTTATCAATTTGGATGGCTGTGTAAATACTCTTAGAGGAGAGTGTTCAGATTTTGTTAAGACACATGGAAGAGATGGGAGGAACCAAACTTCACCGTCTAGATTCCCGTGTTTTTATAATAAGGTAAGGCACAATGTACTCGTTTTGCCGTAAGTAATGACATCTCCTTTCTTTTTCTTTTCATTTTGTCATAATTCTCACGTGTGAATATGGTACCGGTATTGTCATTTCTAAGTATAAATGTTTTTATATTCTTCCTATTTGTTAATAGGTCCGTCTCGCTTCCTTAGTCTTACCCCAAGTCCCAAATTGTTGAATGTTTTCTTATGTTCTATACAATTCTGCCGAGTATTAAAATTATTTGAAAAATCGATATTTCAATTATATTATAGGTAACATAATAAGATACCAATCATAACAATAATAAATACATATCTATACTGCTATTTTGCGATATCTGGACACATGTTTATCATCCAATTATCAATATATTCTAATGGACTGTTACAATAGTCATTATTTCCATTTCTTATTTAATGATGTGTTGATTTACATGTTAATTAATTTCTCTCAATCTCTCATTGCCCAATATCTAAATAACTTTATTTTGAAATTCATTCTGCAATTGTAAACTACAGCAGATGACGTAGAGAGATGTGTAAACTTCATCAAGGGACTACTAGGTATCTGTACAAGATGGGACTACCCGGACTACCGTAAATTACAGCATGATTGATAATATCGCCTAAATCTGGTAATTGATTATTTTGTTACGTTACCTACTGTCTTATGACAGGAATAGTGTACCAAGAACTTACAAAGCAATGTGGCTTCCTATCTCCTATTCAAGTGACCACAGCCTAGAAAAAGGTGAAACAACCAAGCTTACCAAATGCTATGACTTAGCTGAGGAGTTCCAGACAATATACCAACAGGCAGAAGTGAGACACATAAACATAAACATAGGAGGAGCCTTTAAACTCAACTTGAAGAATCTCGGACTAAAGCTGAACTTAACCATCAACATGCAGAACAAATTCTTTAGAAAACTTTAAAATCACAAAAAAATACCTCAATAATAATAAATTATCAAACAATAGGACTGTGCCGAGCACCTCCATCATTAACTTCAAGCTCAACTGACTAATGAAGCCATCCAATAAAATACAAATCACAAAAATAATAATATTGAAAATAGTGGTTAATTTCAAGAATAGTCCAAAATTTATTGATACCTCACATAAAACGATAATACTGTAATAAATTTTGAAATAAAACTCTTCGAAATTCTGGGCTTTCAGGAAACAAGCAATCTCGTGAATCTTGTAGCTGTTCTAATTTTCATGCTCGTACCAATTGTACAGTCTCTGGATTTTGTATTTCTCTCTGATATGGATCATTGCAAAGGCAGGTGTTATGTTATGCATGTTTTCATTTTCTAATCGTCATTACTCAAAAGTGTTAATGCTTTTGGATCCTGGGCACTTCTCGTTAGCCTTTTTATGTCAAAAGAACCTACAACTGGCTCGCCTTTTTACGTATTCCCAAAAAAAAAAAAACCGGGAACCGTAATCACCCTTAGGTAGTTTTGACCGTTCTCAACAGGCCTACACAGTAAAACTAAACGACTAGCAAAGTCAAGGCCACAGCTGAATTATGGAAAAGTCATTCAGATTGTAATAAATGATGAGCCCCACATCAACAAGTAAATTCAACCATGTATTCTATCCATCGGCCTATTAAGAGTTATGGACCTGCCTTACGTATCTTTTCTCAAGTAGTTCCGAGGAGTATTAGAAAGAGAAGGTTGAGATAGAGATTGAGCTAAAGAAAGCAAAAACCCACACTATTATATAAAATATAAATAGGATTATCAGGAATACTGTTCAAATATTTTATTTAAATTGATACTTTTTTGAAAATTTTAGATTGACTACAATTTAATACTTAATATTGGTCGTTATAAGTATAAACGGTAAAAGTAAAGGATATTTTCTATAAAATCTTGCCATTTTCTAAACCATAAACTACGCCCCTATTTCTAACAAAATTTGATTTCATTTGGATTTTTTCCTCTTCGCAGCCAACCAGTTTATAAATTTAAAAACATGTACAATATCATAATAATATTTATAGCATTTGTACACTTTGAAAGTTTGTCTACTTAAATTCTACCACTCTTGTTCAAAAATAAGGGATTATGTTGATGGCATTTGTATAATATAATATGTAGACATAAAATGTAATAAAATGGTATATTGTATGGAATGTACAAACCCTGATTAATAATAATAACTGAAATGGTCAATAAGTCTATAAGTAGAAGAAATTTAAAGTAGAATGAACAAAACAAGATAATACTGAAATCAAAAACTTTTAAAACCCTATTCCCAACTACATTAACTTCAAAGTGTCCCATGAAGAAGTGCTTTTCACAAATCACTTGATTCAAAATATTCTCTTCTTATAGCCACTAGTCATTTATACCTGAAGTCGGAGTCATTTTTATTCCGCATCTTTTATCTTTCTAGTCATTTATGGCACAACAAGATTGAAGCATCCTTAAACCACAAACATGAACTTACAAAACAACATATTTTTCAAAAAATCACTCGAAACGTCACTATAATCCATATTCCAAAATAGAATGAATGGAAGGTGATAAGACACTAACGGACAAAGGGCACTTAGATATCCTTCACTCTAAGATGAAGTATCGTAATTAACCATAATCAAAAGAAACTCCAGGCTCTAGAGATAAATTTTCCCTCTTTAGTTCCCTCCTTCGTATATTGTCTAACTTGCACTGTGTTTAAAATCGTTTAGGCTGGTCCATAACACCTTTAATAAGTCGATGATTCTATCTAAGGTCCGATACATAATTCCCATATTTCCTGAAAGGTCCTAAAAACAAACTGACAGAAATTTTGATAATTGGGAAGGCAACTGCACCACTATAGATTATAAGCAATTTACATTTCACGAAATATTTTATTCCTTCGCAAGTGCAATGAATTTTGTGGAATGTTTCGTTTAAAAAATCAACACAATTTATTAATTTTATTTATAAAAGAACCAAAGCACTGTTACTACTAAAGTGTTGATGTATGTAATTTACCGAGTCGATAAGTATATAATTATGTTCCTTCATAAGAAATCCTACCGAATAAGTGCCGCAATTCTTAATAAAATAACCAAAAATATAGTATTGCACAAATGTATTGATTGATTGATATCAAAACAATCACTCGAACGGAAACGGGACGATACCGGTACACAAAAATGACTTTTATTATCAAAAAAAAGTATTTAAATATTTAAAATTTGTACAACATATCAAAATTTCTTTCATTTGTCACTGATATCAAAATAAAAACATTCTGTGAATTCCTAAATTGTCCTGTACAAATGAATTGTCAGGACACAATGTCAATGAGCTTAATTTACATATTTTTTAGAAAAATTCCTTCATGGTGGTGTCCCGTTACGATTTGAAAAAAACGTGGAGAGACTTGATAATAGCGATAACTATACCCTCAGTTCTCTTTGTGATTTCGTTTGTAACGCTTTGTGCTATAATGCAATCAGTAAGGGTGGATGACGACACAAAAATGCGTTGCAAGTATTGCTTCGGTACATACAACTCTGATTTAACTGAGATGATCAACAGCAAATACGAAGTTTCTTCTCCAGAATCGGATAGGCCTTTTAATAGGAGAAACAATCAAGAAGTACTGAGTTAACAACATTACACAAAGTAATGTTAAATTTGTTAATGTGAAATCGACCATATTACGCTTATATATGCCCAGGGTGTAAACAGAAATGTTCCTTAGTGGAAGCTAAGGATAATAATTATATTTAACTTATAATTAATCTAAAATAAACTATCGTCATTGTTTAATGAATTTATGAATTCTTTTATCATTTTCTATTTAAGTGAAATTTAAGGACGTAGAATCTCTAATAGACTTCGCTTCGCACTATGGGGAATTGCTGTACACCATATTGATTACTCTTGCTCATATAAAATGCCTAATGAATTTATAACCATATTTTATTCTATGCTACGCTTCTTATGGATGTCAATGTATAAAAGCAATACAAATTTTTTCTGCACATATAATTGCGCTTCTACAGTGTGAGTATTTCCGTCATACACAACTTGTATAACTTACTTAATCTTAGCCGGCAATATCGCTTCAAAGAACGAAACTTTATTAGATATTTAAATCCAGCTACTACTCAATGCTCGTTGCTTCAGTGTTTAATTCCCCAAATTGTGTTTTTAAGTCGACGTAATAATTTTCTTTCCTGAAATATGAAGAAAATGATAAGAAACAAATTCATTAATAAAACTGTGGCAAAACGGATTAGCGATTAAAAAAATGTTTATCAAGAATTTGTGATGCTTCTTGTAATTTATTTGGATTGATTTTTCTTTTCCCGCAACAGTTTTGTTTTGTTAGAAAAAAGAGTCATCACCACAATTTCTACAAAATTGTGTAAACTAATCTAGGCTTACGTTATTTCTATAAATTAACCTATTTAAACACATTTACATTTTATCGTATTTTTCATGAAATTCTCACCCAAAATTTGACCAATCTTCACGTAGACTATTTGCTACAGATCCAAAAGTCGATTGTCGAGTGATTTTATTTAAAAAGACAAAGTAAGGCCTTTTCTAAAACTGCATCTATAAAAGACGTTAGAAAAGAGTGTTTTAACTAATAATCAGCTGTTCTAATAGTATCAGAAAATTCGATTTTTTAAGCCATAATAGATTATTTTCCTTCCAAGAAACAAAGAAAAACAATTTATTTCATTTTTAATTTCTTAAAATCTTACGGTGTTCAAAAGAATACGCACGGGTACCAATAATCATATATTATTTACTTTGTAATAGTTTGTAATCATGCAAAATTATGGAGTATACATAAATTGATAGATGTCACATCTCTTTTACTCTGCAAGTTGTTATTTGATTAATTTAGATATGAAAAACGTTTGGTTTGTCAGAAAAAGTATGCAACTAGTATTTGTTTACACCCTGATTTCTAGATTCGTAAAAATGAACACTTCTGTAATATGTATATTATAAGGATTGTTCCAAACTGCTAATCTACGCCGTTCTTGGAAGCATTTAAATGATATTTTTTGCGCAATCTCTGGCTATGCACGGTTCTTGTAACCGTACTGGCTATCAACCAATTATCGAAAATTCCGTCCTGGAAACGGTTCTCAAACGATACCTAAGTCGGTTTGAACACAAAACAGAATTCCAAAAATAAAATCACAAAGGGTATAATTCAAATTAAAATTTTGTATAAAATTCTTCTCGGATATTTCTTAGGGTATCTGAAGTCAATAAACGACATTTTTGAAAAATTGTTTGACGTAAATCTTTTAGATAATGAACTGTATTGGGAAATTACTGCAGAGGAAGAAATCTAAAGGTTTTAAACCAGGTGACTAAGTTGACCACTCTACTGATCCTCTTTGTCCAATCCGTCAACCAGAAAATGAAGGACCGATTCAGCAAAATTAGGTGTTCCTAAAAAAACAGTTTGTTGTCGTCTTCGAGAATTTGGATAATAATTAAATCGTTGTAATCTTCCAACAGATGTAAGTAGCTGTAGAGACCTAGGTTATCAAGAAGAAAAAACGGTACGATAATATAATCCCAAAAATATTTCTCAGAAAATTAATAAATGGATTAATTTCACTCCAATACCTGCAATTGTATATATTCATTTCACTATTTAAATGTAAGCAGTATTTATCTGACGAACATGTCTTGTTTAGGAGATAAGCATTACAAATCCATCAAGGATCGTGATCACAGTCATTTAATTCTTTTACCAATGGTTTGTCATATGAGCAAAATATAAAAGTAGATCAGCACTAGTTTATCGTATACCGGAAACCTAAGCCACTTTTCTTATCTATTGGGTATTGTAAGTGACCCATAACTGCCACTTTGACTGCTTCTCTTCTGAACTTTGTGTCGCTTGTTTTCCTCGATATCCGTTTCTATAAAGTTATTTCCGAATTATTTAACACGAGCCTGGCTATAGCACATAATAATTTTTAAATTTAATTCCCACAATTTTTTTATCACCTCTTGAACGGTTTACTTTATGAAATAAATGTATAATAATAATTTATTCACTACCACTAAAACGAAATACAAAGTTTTTTTGAATGTTACAACAATAAAAACTTTAACGTGATAAAATAAATTGGTGGGTACTCCTGAACGGCTTTCCACGTTTGATATATTTGAGTAGAGATTTTGATTCAATAGTTGAAAATCTTTTACGAGATGATATTCTGAAGTCCGTTTTTATATTTTTCTGCTATTCCCAAAATCACTCATTTTTAACACTTAAAAACTCGAAACTGTGTTTAGCGGTACTTTAAACACATTCAGTAACCACAAGTAATACCGATTTTACTAAATATCAAAATATCGGTCTGAATGTGGAATAAAATCGTTGGAAACATTGTATACCACAGATGACAGTTTTAGAAAACCTTCGTACTTGTACAATTGTGCAAACATCCCAGTGTTTCACTACTGGATTAGTGTGATAGATATAATTTTGTTGTATTTTTATAGTTGTGAGTGTACCGGTATATAATTGCAAGTTTTTTTGAGAAAAGTGTATTGTTGAATTTTTGAAAAAGCTCCTCGGTCACTAACCATAACGTAATTACAGTATACAAATTAATTATCTTGCACAACAAGATTATCTTGCTTTTTAAAAGCAAATTGTTTTTTATTGAAATTTTCTCGTATTTGGACAAGAAATAACAACATGTACAGTTTGTATGGTTATCAAGGCAAATTATTTATAACAGTTCAAAGTTCAATAATTATGTCGCATCACATCATTTTCATAGCTATAAAAGCAGTAAATAATTCACTTATTTTGATTCGTTCAAGAAAAATCCTTACTATAATAGCAATAAACAGCATCATTGAATCCTAAACTGCCTTTAAAATATTAGGAAATCCACAAATTATCATATTGAATATTAAAATAGTATTTATTTCAGTGAAATTTCAAAAATAAATTTGCTTTCTCATTAAATATACACCTAGAAAATTCATGTTTTCACACTTTACTCCCGCATTATACCATTAGTGGGACAACCTGTGTGAAATAACTACTTCATTCGTGAAGATCTTACGAAAACTGCGTGAGATGTTCTAAATATTATTTCCTGTTTATTAAGATTGTCGACCAAAGTCTACCAACAAATAGATTATATACTATTCAAAATTTGAATTGCTCTATTTGAAGAAACGAAAATTGATAGAATTTCGTATTTAACTTAGCCTATTTATATCTACTTAAACGAGCGAAGTAATTTACAAACTATAAATCAAAGCGGGTGACCGTGGAGCTGTGGGAAGAGATGTTATGTCGCACAAACAGAAATATGTTTATTATTAAGGACTTATGACAACAAATAACCCAATGTTTACAAATATCAAGAAGAAATATTTCGATAAATATTCATAGCAAGGATCTACCATTGTTATGCAAACATTAATTACTCGTCTAAAATACTTCACAACCACTGTGAAAATAACCTTGCCAGCGTGATATCAAGATTTAATTATCCATACTCAACATAATCATAACATATGTTTCAAAAGTATTTCATCAAATCATTCGAACTATTGTAAAAACAAGTTTATTTGATCTGTGTAAGGTTTTTCCAGATACGTGGTATTATCTAGAATCGGTAATTATATGCTTGACGAGCATGCATGACTATTGTGACATACAGGACGACTCCCTGAATATATCCAATAATCGGGTGTACGTTTCAAACTCTTCTTATAGTCGTAGCTTCTCTCGAACTTAAAAAGTTCAGGAGGGATGAGGAGTATATGTAATAATGCTGCTCTAATGATCGCGGCAATATTCTTGGATGAAGATTTTTGAAATTGAGACTGCAAGCTGGATTATGATTTCTGTAGTAGTAGACCAGAAGAAAATATGAGACAATTTGTATGAAAACACTATTTTGAATTTTTTTCGACACTGCGCACTTGATAACCACTAAACACCGGAATGAATGAACGAGCGTGATTGGATTTGAACTGTGAATATCCTTCATCCCTATCAATTTGACTACTTTTGTTAGTTCGTAATTGTTGGTTGAACTATACTTTCCTGATTTGTGAACGGATTGTCATAAAATTTGGAAAGCGGTCGAGTTAGAACGGATTGAAGTTTATTTTTTATTTATAATTGCATCTACTGAGTTGTCTAAAACATCTAGCATGCGAAACATTGTTTTGAAAAATATTGACCCAATGACAATTAGAAAATATAGGAGGAAGCTCCAATATTTTCATATAGAAAAATTAATCTTTCTAGTTCACTGTATGCTGAATTAGGAAAGTATTATACTTAAGCAATAAATTCTAATATTATACAAGGATTTTCGAAAACAGAGTATTTTTTAAAAATTTCAATATATTATTGATCCAATTTTAAGGAAAAATATAAGACAAAAACGTAAATCTTCAACTTTCTAAAAACTAGTAGATTCATAGGCTGTTCATAATTGTGATGTTCCTTTTCAATACGCACCATGTCCAGAAAGTTAATTTTTGTATGTATTCCTTTGAATATAAGTACAGAAACCGAATTACTTATCAACATGAGTAGCTAGGTCAAACCAATACTTAGATATTATCAGTTAATATCCTACTCTTTATTTCTACTGTAATTGGCTTATTTGAGTAGCTCTTCATTTTGTATATTATCATTGTTTTTAAGGTGATCGTCATTTTGGAGAAATAATAATTTTTTGGTGTATTCAGATTCATTTCTAACACATTAGTTTGATGAATTATATCTAAATAAACACTCACTTAATTTGTAACGAACTGTGAACCAGGATTGAGTTTCAGAAGTTTTGCGGTAAATTTCAATAAATCCAGTACTTTTCAATAAAATATAAAACAGGAACATAGCTAAGATATGTAAGTGTATAACAAAATAAACCCAAACATTGTTCTCTCCAAAAATTGATGGTGAAAGTAGACGTATCCGACTTGTTAAGAAATTAGACGGTTTCGTAAGGAAACTAATTTCTAATTAGTGGATAAATAGTGAGCTTTGGACAAGAATCTGATTTTCAAAGCGGAAAACCGAATTATTCATTTTTGAGGGAAATAAACGTGACATTTAACATTATTACTGATACAGTCTTGAATACTCGGTGAAAAATATCCATCTAATTTATAAGTAATTTCTTAATATTAGAGCAACACTTTTATAATAACGATGTCAGTGTTCTCTTTTACCAGGAATAAAAATGTGACTTATACAACTTCTAAAAAACTGAGTTTCACAAATATACGTTTCAAATTAAATGTTAAGATGTACCATAACTTTCATGAAATATATTTTTTTATCAACTGTTACAAAAAAGGACTTAGAAAAGTTAGAATCTAACACTCAATCCAAGCAATACTCATATAAATCTTAAGTGGTATATTGATTAAAGTAAAAGCAACGAATCAATTTGAATATAGTATATCAACGTGTATGATTCTAATAGCAACTAAGTTCACAACCATTTTTTATTTACATTGTAACGAAAACTTTTATCAAAAAATAGCTAATAATCTAAGCACAAGTGACATCATTCTCCATTGATGAATATTGTATAATTTTTCTGTTGTTTTGTTGAAGTTGCGTATCACAAATATAGGCAAATTGTAAAAGTTAAATGTTATGAGGTTTTCGATATATTTTGGTATGTCCTCAAACATTTAGACGCATATTGGAAGTAAAGATTGTATTAAAAAGCTGTGAATAAAATTAGACTCATGTATGGAGGAGATGTTCTTCAAATGATTAGAAAAGTTGATGTTAAAAAAATCTGTACCGTAAAGACTGATACAATTCGTTTGCCAACTTTCCGATAGTTTATTTAAAGATTACCATTTTATTTACAATATACAATGATTACGATATTTTTGAATTGATCTAAAACGATTCGATTTCTTTCAGTCGCATGATTTTGGTTGATAAGAAATTTATAACTTCGAGATTATTAGCTATTACAACTAAGTTGGAATTTCTGGAACCATCGGTGATATTCATACTGAACACACTGTTTACACCACCTTCACACCAACACTCACACACTCACTGTCTAGTTCTCCTTCAGTCTCTGAACTCTGAATGAAGGAAACGATAACTTCATCGGTCATCGAAACGCACGTCAGGCAGTGTAATTGTCAGTGTCGGTGTAGTGGTCGTGTAAACAGTGTGTTCAGCTATTACATATTTTATTGAACTCTATTTTATATTGTCTTTCTATATATATGCCTTTTACACAATTATAAGACAAAGTTTCAATATTTTTGAATATCAAATGAAGCTGAGTATACTGTTTTAAAAAATATAAAATTTAATATAAATAAGACGATTTTATTAACTACAGCCTTTACCAAATTTAAAAAATAGTATGAAATTGAAAAAATATACAGAAAACCTATCGTTACATCTCATTTGGATCTAGCTAATAAAAAAAATATATCAATAAACCACTGGTTTTCGCCATGTTTCGTGTACTGACACTGCCAACATTTTAAAGACTTTCAAAACAATTGTTTATTATCTAGTATTCCAAACTTTACCAGATGAAAGATTGATCCTATAATAATAAAAAACGATAATTCGTATTTATTCATAAATTGACACACTCATTCGGTTATCTATTATATCATCTCAAATCTTAATGACTTGATCCACAGGATGGAAAAGGAACTCCTAAATAGAATTAATACTAGAAATGTTGACATCTTCAGACCGATAAGTCTTTCGACAAAATATCTTGCAGGCTAAGAGCCAGAGAAGCGGACAGAAGAAGAATTTCGCGGTTGAAAAATTTAATAACGCAGTTTAACCAGTTAACAACTCACCTGTTCGGTAATGTTGTTGCCAAAGTTCGAACGGCCAAAATCCACCTATTAATGAGAATAAGACACAAAAATTCTTGGTTCATCTGAATCATTGATTACGGTAATAATTTTACATAAATGTGACTTTTTCATTCAATAATTACCCCACAAATACTCCTAATGAGTTATATTTAAAAAGAAATGATGTAAATTGAGGAAAAGAAACTTTGTGTTTTAAATTCAATATTTCAATAATTATGGCTTTTTATAGAGAAAAATTATCTGAATAATATAATTTTATAATGGTTCTAATAAAAACGAGTGAATCATATAAGATATAAATATTATATCCAATTTATAATACTAAATTGAAAATATATGCCCAATACAAATCACGAAATGTATTTTTTTTAAATTTTAAAATGGAAACAACTTTTAATTAGCCTCCATTGCCATTTATATATTTTGTAAAGTCTATAATACCAATCTCAATAGTCACCACTTGACTAAAAATTTGAAAAACTTCAACGGTCTAATTACGTGTGTAATTCGTTGGTACCTACTCATTGTAGTATAAAGGATTTTACAAACAATCAAAAAGTTTCATTTTAAATTTGTGGTCTAATATCATCTACATGTACCATGGGTAAAGTTCTTGAGAAGATAATTAACAACATACTTCTATGGCATCTGGAATCAGAAAAATTAATAATACCCGAACAAATCGGTCATACACGAGGCTCTCACAATAAAACAACACTGCATCAGAATATTTTTTGATATTCGTAAAGCGTACGATACAGTCTGGAAATACTCAATAATTAAAACACTCTACAACTGGTCTATACGAAACAACAAATTGAAATACATCTCTAACTGCGAGTAGATGGAATATACTCCCAGTTGAAGACACAAGAAAATAGTATACTACAAGGGTCGAATCTCAGTACAACATTATTTCTCATAGCGATAAATTCGATTATTGTAAACTGTAAATCACCAGTAAAATGCAGATTATACGCAGCTATTTATTGCAGAGGAGAAAATATGACAACAACGCATAAGGGCATTGAACCAACAATAGCCACAATAGACCATTGGTCAAAAACAAGTGGCTTACGATTCAATACATCGAAAACGAAAGCGATATGTTTCTCAAGAAGAACTCCAGCCCTAAACTTTATGTTTATGAAGAAAAGTTAGAATATGTGAAAGAAGGAAACTCCTAGGAAGGATGCTTGATCAAAAATTAACATGGAAAACACATATCCTAATATTGAAGAAAAAATGCCAGCCTGCAATTAACCTACTAAGGTCACTAGCACTCAAAAACTGTGGTGCAGACTACTCAAGTTTACTACACATATACAAATCATTGATAAAATCCAAACTTGACTACGAAGCGATCGTATACAACTCTGCTAGAAAAACTGTTCTACAGTCACTGGAGTTAATCAGAATACAGCACTCCGCACTCGTACAAGTCCCATACAAAGTTTAATCAAAGAAATTGGGGAGCTACCACTTTCTTACCGAAGACAATATCTGAGCATCTCATACGGTCACTGTAAAAGTACTTCTCAACCAACTCAACTACTCCTCCTTTTTATCACATATATCTATTCAATATGAATCTGCAACTTCCAAATATCTATGATATATCATCAATAGATGCTACCCCCCTCCCCCCATAGGCAATACCACTCCCTACTATAGACCTAGAGCTCGCCCATCTCAATAAATCAGAAACACCAACAAACGTAATAAAACAAGGATTCCTAAAAACCTTAAGTAAATATGACAACTTTTATAAAGTATACACAGATGCTTTGAAAAATCAGAATGAAGCAGAAGCCACTTTCTACTCCGAAAACCTGTCGAAATCCTTTATACTATTTGCCATTCTAGAAGCACTCGAGGAATTTCAGAAAATTGGATCCAAGAATATCCTCATAATAACAGATTCTCAAAGTTCACTAACGGCAATCTATGAACTACCTGAAAGACTACAAACTAAATAGTAAGATTTTTACAGAGTAATAACACTCGAAATAAATTACGTGGAGGTAAACTTTTGGTGAGCTGTATATATTTTTGATTCATATCATGCGAACATATTGTTCACGTTTTTAAATTGATTATTATTCTATATTATTTGCATATTATATTATTTAATAAAATTTAATAATTTCCTGGTCGTTTCTTGGATGGACAGTATAATTCGCTTCAAATAGTAATGAATATGAATATAACAAATATTTAGTAATATAAATATAGTGAGGGAAATTGTGAGAAAAAGGATCCCTGGAACTGCAATTGTACTTAAATAGGTTCCAAAATATACCTATCGATTGAATACATCTTAATTATGTAGAAAAGTATCGCAGAAAAGGATACTATGCTTTAAGTTGAAACTGCTGAACTATTTCTTGTTTTTATCCCTGATTTTGGAGATGCAATTTTCTTTCAATTTCCAAAGTTTAACACTGCAACTATTTGAACTTACATTCTAGTGTTTAGTACCTTAGAATATGCGGAACAATTCGTGAACAATGCCGGAAAACCTTTCATATTTCTATTTTTTAGAACAGTAACCAAGCTAAGTTGAAATAGTTATCTGGCCGTTAGATACCAGTACCAGTAATATATTGTCCTAATATATAAATGTTTAATAAATGTCTGTGTGTAGCTTCTAGAAGCAGCAGTCAATGTGCCTTGTGTATTAAAAAACTTTTCGCCTTATTTTTATTTTCTCAGATCTTACAAAATTTCAGAAGCACTTTCACTTAAAAATTAAACAATCCAAATCAGATTTAGCTTTATTTGATTTTCGTATAGCCAAAGAAATTTCAAATTTTCATATGATATTTTCATAGAAGTCGTCGAATAATATACCTACATGTATTATGTAAACTGAAAATAGTGGACTGTATTGTTTTCAAATGAAAGCGTACCTATATATGAAAATATAAATATATTCTAAATATTAACAAATGTATTTATTCATCTGAATATCTAAATCTTTGAAACCTAGAGTTAATTGTTGATCTAAATTTGTACTTATCTTGACTGAATCTAAAACATGTAGTTTTTTGCATTTAAGCAAGCTTTGAACTATTTCAAGATTTGCTCAGATTTTAATTATAACAATTTATACATGAGCGGGTCAATAACAGAATGAAAAACAGCTTTTGGGCAAAAAATTCTCTTTCGAGCTCTTTGTCTGTTTCTGAAAAAAATAATATTGGTCAAGGTCAACAAAATGAGTGATATCATCTACATAGCCTGCGAAGTTCTGTTTACAGTCGATTTTAAGCAAATGCGAAACCCATCTTCAATACACCCAGCCATGTAATATGTCATGGCTTCTACAACCTCTCACATTTCCAATCTCCGATCGGTCAATTTGTTTCAGGTATAGAGACCTCAAGTGATATATCTAGACTAGAGCGTTCAGTATCTTCCCTGCTTGACCGACCACAATTATATTCAATAAACTAAGTACTTTATCACTATTAAAATTGATGCTGCAGATTTCCCATAGTATTTATCATGCTTAGCTTTGAGTGATGGTTTTTGCCGCAACAAATAACGTTTAATAAGTTTACGAATTTCACTTTTTCTAGCTTGCTCAAAATTTTGGCAGGAATTAAATGAGTGATATTTGTTGACCGATGCAGTGTTGTCCTTTCAGTTCAGAGGCAGTAAAGTCACGTACTTATTGACCCGCCCTAATATAAAAAATAGTTTCCTCAAAATATCGAATTTAAACTTGTCCATCGTTCAAAGGGTTCTTAAAAGTAAAGTTTAAGCAAATACAATCGTATATGATATAGATAGGAAACATTTTAGGCAGTTAAATCTATAAATGATGAGTTATTTCACAGAAACTGGTCAAAAATTTTGTTTTAATAATGATTTTTCTAGCTAATACAACTTATAAGAATTATCCTAATAGAATGATAATCTAATTTTGTTAGATGAATATGTAATTAATAAATTTTCATAGTTGTATTTTGAACAATCCCATGCATCAGTACTGGAGAATCGAAATGCATAGAAATGAAATAGGGAAACTGTATCAAATAAACAGTTATCACACTTGACAAAAAAGCAATTGAGTGCTGAGAGAGTTTAAATTTGCAATCTATATTAATTTAATATTTTTTTAATATGTAAAGCCCTACAAACACGACCTTAATTCCAATATTTATTGATTCCAAATTAGTAGAACAAATGAAGTCATGCGTCTTATAGCGGTTCCTTACTCTACATTTCCTTAGAAAAGGAGAAATCAACACATTCAGTAACTTAAAATCGAACATTTATTTATTACACACTCAATAGTCACCTAACTACAGACACTATTTTATTTAAAAATTTTCTTTGAATCTAGTCTCTAGTAAAAAACTGCAGAAATATATTTTTAAACGATTTGTATCATAAGAAACTAAAATTTAATTTTTGATGTATGTATTTATTTGGGAAAAATTTACCTTTTTCGGGCCCTATTATCCGTAGATAAGTTTAAATTTTAACTACTTAAAAGAAAGGTATATATTACATATGTATTTTATTAGTGAATAAAAATTCTTAAAAGTATATCTGGAAAAAAATATGGAACTAAAGTGTTTTAACGGGTCAATATTAGATTGGACCAAACTATTTCTATTGTACCCTTAATATGCGGCCTTAAAATGAAATTTACAGACGCTCAAATCTATACAACTTATTTTTATGGCCTTAAAATATATTCTATGTGGTGAATTAGTAGGTAAATAAATTTTTAATATATTTCTTCTTATAATAAAAGTTTATTTGTAAATTACCAAAAATTTTGATGTGAACGATGAAATAAGTAATGTATAAAAAGTGACTTAGTTCATCGAACAAAAAAAATTATTAACCGAGTAGTGCAGTACAGTCCTGTTCTTTGAATAAATTTACTTTCGTTAAGGGATCTCCACCAAAACCTAGACGTCACAATGACTTTCCAAAACACACATAATTAAGAGTATAGTCTGTTTTACGGATAACAGTATTTTGATTCATAAGGAATCCAAATCTGGAACATGAAGGATGAAATGTAAATTACAACAAAATTTTGATATATAGGCCGAGAAATGAAAATAAAAAAGAAAAACACTATTATTATGAAACATTTCAAGCACGTGAAATGAGCTGAGTACCTTAAAATTGTTTAAATTCGTAATTTTTTTAAAAGGGAAGTGTTCCTGATTATAAAAGATTAGATTAATGTACCTACCGCCACTATCTTTGTCAAAACTTGGTGATAATCTACGTTTTTTGTTTGATTCTTTTCTGACGCATCACAGATCCTTCTTTATTATTCTAAAATAACATTCTTTGAATATTTTTCTAAATTAATGTATTGATCTTTTTTGCTTTTTATTATTTCTTATAATAGTGCAGGGCATAGTGGCGCTAAATAGATTTGAAAAATGTTGTTTTTTATATGTTTTATTCACAGTATAACAATATGCTTCCTTCATACATACACTTTGACACGAATTACCTTGATCGTCATTGCCTATGGACTATGATCGTTCTTCCACGTTAGTTCCAATCTTTTAACTGTTATAACTCAGTGACTATGATCTTTCTCGCCTAAATGATAGTACAGTTAAAAACTACTTGTAATAATCAAAAGGTTCCCGTGGTAATCTGAATTTGGCAAAAAATTGGACTCGTTTTTCCCCGTTGCTCTTCATATGTATAGGACCAAACAGATTACGACGTGCTAGAATACTTCATTATTAGGAGCAACCGAATAATAAATCAAAAGCATAAATAATCTATAATATTCCATAAATTTGATTTGCTTCTGTAAAATTGTATTTAGGTCAGTGGATGAATCTTAATCAAATAACACTTGTAAATGTTAATTCAAACTGGACACATCATACTACATATCTCTAAAGCCAATTAGAGAAAAATATAAGTTGAAATAAAGAAATTTTCTTCAAAAAATAATGAAATTTTTGGTAAAATACAAAAAACTAACAATTACTTTAGTTTCATATTCTAGGCCAGGTTTCAGATGGAACAAAAATATATGTAAATGCGATTTTCAATTTACTTCGTTTTTGTCCCATCCAATTAAAAACAAGTGTCTAGTGATAAATCGAAGAGAACCAAACTAATATGAAAAATATATTCAAACCGAATTGTTGACTTTATTAAATAGGTATATGTATATTTTGTGATCTAAATTGTCTACTCAATGCATGTGTAGAAATCTTATTTGTTGTCCAATAAAACTTTAACCATACTCGCTACGTTAATGTGAGAAAACACATCTTTGGTGTGTTAAAATAACCATGTAAGTGTCAATGTCCATAACAGCCGTTAAGACATATTATTTGTTATAAATGACTAGTTATTTATAACTGTTATTAGTTAATGTATATGCATGTGATGTAATATTGATGTTGATTAAATATTATACTGTAACTAATGTTATTAATAGTAAAATAACCCAACCCGTAATGAAAAAAATTTTAAATTTACATAAAAAAGTCAGCAGTGCTCATTAAATAAAATATTCAACATATAAAGTATATTCAATGGTGATAATCGGGAGAGAAGGCCAATATTATGTTACAATAAATGTATTAATAAGAAAAAACTGGAGCAATTAAATACAGAAAATATGAAAATCTCAATAATAAAAATATTTAGTAACCCCCTAATCTTATTGTCAACAGTACAGAAGACAGCATAAGTAAACTACAAGAAATGAGAATACACCAAAACCAGTTTCTTACAAAACATAACAAATTTATAAAATTCAATATAACCACCAATCAAAAGATGATATCTTACGGAAAAACCCTGTATTCAGAGGAGATGGGATAGTGGTAACACATAATCATTAATTGTAATGTCTTATAGTCACTCCCAAATATGAGCTCCATAATTAAAAGCGTTTGGTAGATATTAAAACAACATTCTCGCTAACTCCCTAAAAGGATTTGATCTCCATTATAATTCAGATTATAAAAAATGTGTATATAAAGCCCTTACTTTTGAACGTTCTATCCGCTCTAGAATAGTACATAATTCTGTACTAAATTTTATCTTTTAACTATTATATTAACTGGCAGTTAATATAACAAGTAAATATTTTTCACAATACCTAACCTTAGCGTGGTGTGTATCCGAACAAATTTAAATATCTTGATATTTAAAAGATAACAAATATCACCATGAAAAAACTCCTTATATTCTGCAAAATACAACTCCCAGGAATTTTAATGCAATACTTACTCATCCAAAAAAATAACTGTAATTGGAAGTAATGTGAGAATAACATTGAATTCCTCTAGTTTCATAATATTATATAATAAAAAACTTTTTGGCACTAATTTTCATGAACCTACTATGAACATTTTCTATTTGGGCGTACTCAAGATCAGGTAAATATTCCATTACCTGAATATTTTATTATACTGAATACATAATCTGGTCCTTTTTCAGGATGTTAAAGGAATGCTTGAAAAATCAGACAGTGTTAATGCGAATGTTGGTGTAGTAGTACTAAACAAAGTATTCAAAATTGAAGGTGTCAGAAATTCAATTTTACATTCCAAATTAAATTGATTGTAAGCTCTAGCGTAATAATAACAAAATTTTAGCAACTGTAGAATCACTATAGAGGGTAGCTGGGTGACAGATTACAAAAATTGAATTTATTTCAAATTAGGTAGGAAACAAAGTATTAATACAACACTTTTTAAGAAATATTAATAAATAGGTGAAAGTAAAACACTCAAACAACTATAATTCTTTAATAAAATAAAAATATAATTTTTAGTTACTGTAAAAAGTGGTACATATTTTATAAATAAAGTTACATAAATATGTTTATTACAATATACATTTAATGAATTATTATAAATTAAAAATATTTGATTTTACTTATGATTTAAATTATAAAAGTATCTGTATAAAAATGTATATATTATACAGGGTGTTTCATCAGAAATGGACATATAGATAAACCAATTTGGTGTTTCCAAATATCCTATATTCAATACATCTTCTACACTTTGTGACTGATAAATACTAAATTTAGCAAAGTTCATTTTAACTTCCGAATTACCCTATATATTATTTCGAAATTGGAAACAATAAAAAGAAAATAAAAAATTTTAAAATTGCTCTTCCTAATAACACGATTTTGTAAATTATTATTCACAGACAATATTTTGCCCTTCTTAATAAAACACCCAAAAAGTAACCATTTGAGAAGAGAAACTTCTTAAATGAGATCAAGTCATTTTGAATAAGAGACTAGTCAAAAATAAAGAGAAATATTCCATATATACACCAAATACTAATAATAGAAGCTTTATTATTGAGATGTACAACCCGATTGTTCAATCCATACTTTGTTTCAATAATTCCAGAAGATCATATTTCTCTTGTTCTTTTTCAATCTGTTCTTGTAACAAACTTTCCGACATATCTTGGAATCTCTGTCTTAGCGCCAAATTTTCTATATTTTCAATTTTTGTTTCCTGTTGTTGTCTCTTATCTTTCAAGTCTGCTATTTCTAATTCTATTTCGTCAAGTCTGGCTTGAACGCTCACTAAAAACAAAATTAATTCAATTTCCATCCTGACAAGAAAAACTAATAAATAAAATTTAATAGTATAATAGAAAAATATCAATTGAAAATGGAACTGGAAGTTTAATATAAGTTATTTATCAATTTTTTTGCTAAATGTGAAACACAGTATAAGTGTAATTTCATATTTTCAATTGTATATGTTGAGGTAGGTTATTTATTGATATTCGAGATCTCTATAAAATTAGTCATAAATCTCAGTCATAGCAAATTGTACTTTTGCATGAATAATTACAAGATTATTCATTTGGAACAGCTTTGATGTTCAAATTAAATACATTTGATTCTTTCTCAAACCACATGAGAATCATTGAAAGACACAAGAATATGACAGTTTCTAAACTTTCAAAACATAACATGGAATTTAAGATTATTGCCTAAAGAGGATGAAAGGCAAATATTGAAAAAAAGTTTTATCAGTCAAATATTTGTGACAAGATAAGCATTAAAGCAAAAGGAACAATGAGAGCTATCATATTTATGTTTACCAGTTGGCATCACCTCATCACCCTCAAATTTACAATATAAACAGGAAATATGATACACTTTATTTTTGACAAGAAGCCCTGAAAAGATTTGAAATCAAGATCAAAACAATGTATTTATTTATTATTCATTTGTATTTTAAACTCTAATTTACAACTATAAGACCAAACAATTGACAAAAACAAGACTCACTGAATTATTGCATTTAGTAACTTTTGTCATTAATTTAATATGCTGAAACACAATATTACCTCTAAGATTCCCTTTGTTCTCAGGTGCTCTCAAGTATGCATCCGAATATGAGTTGCTTGAAGATGATTGTGGGTAATAATCCATTTCTTGCATTAAATTTGGAGATTGATCAATCTCTCTAAACATATCACTAGTAAATTCTGTTGGTAGCTTAGATTCTGCTGAATTATTCTAAAAAATATCATGAGCTAGAAATTTATATTCCTAAGATAGATAATGCACATATCAATAAATTAAAATTCGTATTACAAAGAAGTAACAGCATTTGTGGGTAGGAGTTTCTAATTGAAAATAGTACATACCAGGACTGAATTAGAATCTGTAAGATGGCTGTCTTCTCCTGAATTTTGACTATTTTCATCTAAAACATCTAGTACATTAAGATGTGCATCTTCATCTTCCGAGTCACTAACAGCACCTCCAAATATTTCATGTTCGGCAACATTTTTTATGGGTTCTGATGGATCTTTCTTTACAACAGTCCCTTTATTTACTTTATTTTCGTCTTCTTCATTTATTACTTCCCATTTTACACTTACCTGTGAACAAATAATATGGAATATTATATTGTCAGATTAATTGGAGCTGAAATAAAAAAGAAATTCGGAAGATTTTAATGAAAATTCCCAATCAGCCTATATCCTTGACAGACATAGAAATGCAGAATATTTTCTGCTGACACAACAAAAAAACATCTTCCAACACTCTACGAAACTGTTTTGTAAATGGCTGACTAGAAAATTTACAGAAGACTCAACAAATTGGCCAATTTTCTTTATATAAGAAAACTGATGTATCATTGTTGAATAAACTTATATAAACATTATACCAAATTCCTTACAATTATCTTTCTTGGTATATTTATTTTCAAATTAATTTTCTGTTTTTAGAAGAATAGATCAACTGTATCAATTTTAAATAATTATCCTTACCGCATCATTATCACTTCTTAAAAGTCTTTTAACCTCTTTTTCAATTTCAGGAGCTTCTACATATTTTTTCTTTAATGTTTTTCTAAAACGTCGTTTTCGTACATTTTTAACAGGAGGTGTTATCCCATGTGGCCACAAATATTTCTTATCAACTTTATTGGAATCTTTTTTCTTTTTCTGAGGTGAGTCCTCATCTGTGGTTGTCTGGTCATCATCTTCTTTACAAATAAGCATCTGACATATATCAGCAGTTTTATAAAAACCTTTTCCATCGATAGTTTTTAAGGATTCAACTATTGTCGGCAGATCCACCACTTTTGCAGACATCAGCCAATGATCTACTCTGACTTCACCATGACGCATGTCATGTTCAATATTGATAGTAACTCTATCTTCTAATGAACTATTGTTTCGAATGGCTTCACGTAAAACTCTTGAAGGTTCCTGGAACATTTTTAAGGAAACAATAAGATGAATGTAACTAAATCTATCTGCAGCTAATTGTACAAGATTTAATTATTTAAGTGCTAATTTGATAGGAGAATTGGACTAGCTATAAAAACTAATAGTTGATTCATAATAAGTCATTAACAACATATGGTTGAGTGGGGTAAATGTAAACAGGGATAATTGTAAACAATATCAGATTTCAATTTCGGCCAAATCGCCGACTTCCACTGTTAAATTTCGGTTTGTCCCTTCTGTCAATGAATACAAACGAATTTGCTTCTTAGACACTTTATCAGTCTGCTGTGATCATTAGCCTAAGGTGCTGCAAAAATTGCGTTTTTCTCTTTTGAAGGTTATGTGAGATAAGTGTGCAGTTTTGTTTTTTTAAAGGTATGTATTGCTGTGTTTGTTCATTTATTGTGAAAAAATGTCTTTTTAGCCGATTCTGCTTGTACAAACATTATATAAACAAGATTTTATTTTGTTGTTTACATTTACCCCATAAAATAAGGTGATGGGGCAATTGTAAACTATTTTGGGGTAAATGTAAACCAATAAGATATCTGATAATATCAAAGATAATATATTATTTTTCAATATTAATATATTTATTATTGTTTCAAATGCCCCGAAAATATGTGCCAAAAACCAGTGGAGTGGCTTATACCAAACAAGACCTCGCAAATGCTGTTTCTGATGTGAGAAACAAAAATATGACCCATCGAGCTGCAGCTGAATTCTAACATGTACCAATTGGTGTCACCTCGCAACGAATCAATGGAAGAAAGACTTCAATTGAGGCAAACCGGGGGCGTAAGACTGTTTTTAACCAAGAAACTGAAAACAAAATTGTGGATTATTTGTTGTCTCGAGCCAACGCTAGATATCCGTGTGACAAGGATGAACTCCTTAATCTAATTCAGGAGTATGTAAAATCAAATATTTTGCAGACCCCATTTACTGATGGTAGGACAGGAAGTGACTGGTATTATGCTTTTATTAAGCGACACAAAGATCTTATTTCCCTCAAAAAGCTGGAGCACCTCCAAAAATGCAGACAAGATGCAAGAAGGCCAGATGTTATTTATGATTTTTATAAAGAGCTAAAAAATACTTTGACTCGTCTTCATCTTAACACAGAGGATAAAGCTTGCTTCATATTTAACGCTGATGAATGAGGTTTTAAAAGCGACCCCATTCCCTATTGGTGTAAAAGGAAAAGCCTTACAAAGGGTTTCTGGAGGATCAGGACGAGAATCAACAACATTCTTCGCTTGCAATGGAGCTGACGGATCAACTCTTCCACCATTAATAGTATTCAAGGGAGCTGCGGTACAGGCAAGGTGGACATTGGAGAAGGCGTTTCCAGGAACTCTTTATGCAGCCTCGCAGAACGGATGGATGGAGGAACCCCAATTTCATACATGGTTCATTAAGTTCATTACTCGTGTTAAAAAAATTCCGTGAAAAAACATCGCATCCACAGCAAGCAGCTGTTATCATTTATGACGGCCACTCTAGTCACATAAGTATTCACATTATTGAAGATGCAATTGCTGCAGCCACTAGACAAATGTGTTTGTGGGCCGGTTAGGAATATTTCCCGTAGATGAATCAAAATTCCCAACAAGTTCATTTAAAAAAGGGCAGTTGGATGCTTATTTATAAACAATATCCAAAACAGCAAAAGATAATGCTGCAGAAGTAATATATAATGAAGTAATCAATTTGGCTGTAACATCAGCATTAGATATGATGTCACCACCTCAAGAAGAAGACACAAGACTTGTCAGCATCTAATTACTGAAACGTGTACGACCAACTGTCAGAAAAATAATCCCGAAATGGTGAGTGAACCCAAACCTGGAATATCCAATGTAAACAAAATACCGGAAGCAAATGGCGGCTTGGAAAAAGACATTAACCAGGATGCAATCTCCTCAGAATCCTCTTTGCAAAAGCTTTTTTTCAAGTCTCCATAAAACAAAGAAAATGTATCAACAATAGAGGAAACTAATTCAC
Source organism: Diorhabda carinulata (assembly GCF_026250575.1). NCBI lineage: Eukaryota > Metazoa > Arthropoda > Insecta > Coleoptera > Chrysomelidae > Diorhabda > Diorhabda carinulata. The sequence goes on along the minus strand of NC_079460.1, from coordinate 8,060,811 downwards.
CTCCAAAGAAATTAGTTATTCCAAGGCTAAAACAAATGACATATGGCGAGGTTTTGACAACAGAAGAAATCTTGAAGAGGCTCGGAAAAAAATCTTTAAAAGCTCAACCCAAAACAAAGCAGAAAACAGTCAAAAGAAAAGTGGAAAATCAGGGAGTGAAGGTTCTCTATGCTTAAACAATGTTGACAGTCCATTAGAAGGAGATGTTCCTGATGAGATCCAATTTCGATAACAAAAATCCCAGTTTTAGATTTAAAATGTGGAAGTTTTGCACTTGTGCAATTTAAGGGTGGTAAAAGAAAGACAACTACCTACAAATATGTATGCTCTAATGAAAATATTGTTGACAGAGAAGTAGACGTAGTAGGATTAAAAAGTATAGATGATACAAAGCAAAATTCTGCAATTCAGTCAAATGATGTGTTTCATTGGTGAAGACCAGATTATAGGAGTATTACCCTTTCCAATCATTAAAATGAAGGGGGAAAGAATATATTACAACTTTGAAAAAAAAGTTCCCATTTTGGAAAATTAACAGTTTTATGTTGCTTTTAATATTATAACAATTTCCCTGTTTCATATTTTAATAACATTTGTATTTTTTTATAAATATTTGAATAAAAGAGTAGAAAAAGCTAGTTTATTGCATTTTTAGGGGTAAATGTAAACATTGTTTTAATTTAGTATGCACTGCTTAAAATAAACCCTCGAATAAACCTAAGTGTCAAATATTTACAATTAGCCCATTTCCCAATATGTAGTATGTATGGCACAACTGATAAATGTTTACAATTACCCCGAAGGTGTGGGGGTAAATGTAAACATACATTTTTTTTGAACATTTTGGTAGTTTACTAATTTTTTTATTTTTTGTATTTTTGCTCAAGGTACCATAAAATGAAGATGTCAATTATTATGATGCCATGATTTCAGATCCAAAAAATCTTAGAACAAACTTTTACCATAAAGATAAAAAAGAAAAAAAAAGTAACTTGTCAAAATCGTTTACGTTTACCCCATTCGACCTTAAAAATGTAATATTTGATAAGACTAGCATCCTTAAAACCATACAAAATTGTACATATATTGCATCAACAAAATAAGCTATTTTGAAAATGTGATTTAAATATTATACTCATTTTAATAATAATGTAAACATTTTACAAAACCATAAATTAGAAATTGTGACAATAATTTGGAGGGAAGAGAGTACCTAAGGTTGTAAGTAGTTCATTGAGAAAATCTTATAGATCATGAACCATTTTAAAATTGAAATAAATCAGAAGAAAACTTAACAATTTCTGGAGATAGTAAGCCAATGTGAATAAGAAATACTTTTTTATTTCTGCTTTTTGAGCAGTAACTGTAGTTGGAAGATTACTTTTTACTGTTGACATTATTTTACTTCAACATAATCAAGTACATACCAATGGTAGACGGAGTATAATTTGTGATTCCAGTTCAAGAGGCGCTTCTGTTTCTCCCTTCTCTCCTCTATCTGATTTATGCATGTCTGTTTACTAATTTTCAATGAATTAATATATTTTTCCAAAATTTCTGAAATCCACGACATCAATAAATGAATCCGTAACAGTACTAAGTCTTCTACATAAACATTATATTTACTATGTGTTATCATTCTGAACATCAATGACAAGAGACAGCGTTTCTAGATAAGTTCTTCTTTTCTAAATGTGCTGGTTGATCTACAAACAAATGAAATATTCTATATTTGGAAAATGAGCATTGTGGAGCTTATTCTTATTTTTTCCATAAAATATTTATTTCAGCTGGATCTTATAACTTCTGACACGCCTTTTTTTGGTTTTATGAAGAGCTGCTTCAGGAATAGTTGACTTGTTAGTATTATTTGTTCAGGTGATTTTATTATTATTTGATTTGATTCTCTGCAAAAAGTACAGCTCTCAAAAGAAAGGTAACGTCATAGTTTTTAGTAGTTATTGAAAATAATTATAAATTAAATATAACATTATTACAAGATGATTTACCCTTATGCTTTTATTGCCAATCTAATTTTGGCCAATAATTTCATTCACATGTTTGGATTTTAATAATAATGAATAGTGTAACAGCTTGTTTTTTTTTTTCGAAATAACGTAATAGAGTAGGATAATTTATATTCTATAGTTCTAAAATTGCTAGCTATGGAATCGAATGTAAGTGACATACACCAATTGACAATTTCTCATTAAACAAATGGGACATATTCTGACAAGTGACATGTGTATTATCAGATACACTTGGCTTTATCAATTACAATGTAGAGCTAACGAACGCGTTTTATTATATTAACGTAAAAGCAGAAGCATAATATAATGTGTAGTAGTGAAAAGAACAAGAACGTTAGTTTTAAGCTGTTTGCTGCAAGCAGGCTATAAATTTAAAATGGCGTTGTCAACAATGAGCAGGAAGATTTTGTTATAGTATTCATAAACTATTAAAACTAGTTATAACTAAATAACACATAGTTATCTATTTAATTGAAAAAAATGAACGGTCTAAGTTTGAGTGAATTGTGCTGCTTATTTTGTTGTCCACCTTGTCCAAGCAAAATATCTGCTAAACTAGCCTTCTTACCTCCTGAACCAACATATGAATTTGTTTCTGATGAAAATGGAAAGTATAGTTTTGCACTAACTGAGCGGGCAGAATGGCAATTTTCAGAAAGAGAAAAAGAAAATATAGAAGTATTTTTCACTAGAACAATCAGAGGAAATCGAATTGCTTGTTTATTTGTTAGATGCACTAGTAATGCTAGGTTTACAATTTTATTTTCCCATGGAAATGCAGTAGATTTGGGACAGATGAGCAGTTTTTATTTGAGTTTGGGCTCTCGTATTAATTGTAATATATTTAGTTATGACTACTCGGGTTATGGTGTAAGTGCAGGGAAACCTTCTGAAAAAAATTTATATGCAGATATTGATGCTGCATGGCAAGCACTAAGGACTAGATATGGTATTAGCCCTGAAAATATTATCCTTTATGGCCAAAGTATTGGCACAGTACCTACAGTTGATTTAGCTGCAAGATATGAAGTTGGAGCTGTGATATTGCATTCTCCTCTCATGTCCGGAATGAGAGTCGCCTTTCCGAATACAAAAAGAACTTGGTTTTTTGATGCCTTTCCCAGGTTAGTAACTTATTTTATTATTACTCCTAATATGTATATAAATTTGTACACAAAATAATTCATTCCTATGGGTAGGATACTTTAACAAACAACAATAAATAAGGACATAGCCATTATGACAATGATTTTCATTTTGAGAAAACTGATGTATTATTATTCTAAGTACTATTTATGATTGAAAATAGACCTCCACTAACTCATGTTTTGTACCTTAGGTATGTATATATAGTCTAATAATCTTCACTTTAGTTTTTAAAATGCACAGCTTATGGAAGACATTCTTATTCTTTTGCGATATAGACTTATGTTATTAACTTTTGTCTTGTGTTATTTCAGTTTGTTTTTCAATAATTTGAACGAAATTTGTATATGTAATCATTGTTGCCACATCATTGATTCACCAGTTGAGTTGATAATATGAATGGAAAATTATTCATAAAAAAAGATAATTTCATGAAATTTCATGTTAAAAGAATAAGTTATATTAGTTCACAAAAGTGAATACATCCTTGTCATTAACAAGAGATTGAAGCTAACAAATAAAATCTTATCATTGTTTAGAATGAAGTTTTAATCAATCTTTATTTAGATTGTTTTAAATTTGTTACAAAATACAGATGCTAAGGCTAACATAACAGAACATGATTGACTATTATGTGACCAGCAAACTATCCAATTTAATTGTTTTTATTTTCAACATTTATTTTATTGTCAAGTAGGTATTCAGGTATTATTGAGCTTTATAAGTAGCCAGATATTAAGATTTTTACTCATTTTTGAGTAGCTTCTCTTTGCTTGCTGTAATTTCTTTGGATAAACCGTCCATATAGTACTAAATATAGATTAACTAATTTATTGTAGTTTTTATCTTTAAGTAATGGTAAATATTCATAGGAGGAAACAAAGTATCAAACCAAGAATATAGATTTTGTTAAATTTTTTAAAATTCTACTAACTAGATAGGTCATATTATTAATAAATTGGTTTGTATAGTGGAAAAATATATTATGCAAAGAGAAGGCAGGTCTGATAGTTAAATTAAGAGATAAAGCATAATAAATTATAGATAAATTATAAGACTACTTTATTAGCGAGACATATTAGATGTCTAATAATAATAAACAATTATAATAAAGATCCCCAGAGTACTATATCACATTTGACATATATTTAAACAGAAATTGTTGTTTTTGCATTTTTATTTTACCATTTTGGTAATCATAGAATTTATGTATTCTTCTTTCATCAAACTCATTCTTTTGGTAATTGAAGTCTATACTGTGATAATTTTCCTGATATTCGCATCTCTTTTGCTGTTTCATTTTACTAAAATCAATTGTAACATTACAGCACTTCTCTTTCTTGAATAATATTAATTAAACTATATTCCATGCTTATTTTTTAAAGACAAATTCTATTTCCAATGTTCATCAAATAAATATTCAATAAGTTATGTTATTACCATTTAAAATCAATTAACCATACAAAAAAGGATGCCTATAATATTCGGAATTTTGTTTTCATAATAATCTGCCACTGCAGTTTCATCCACAAGCTTTTCTTCTCACAGTTTTCTCCACAAGCATTTCTTTCTGCAGTTCTATCCACAAATTTTCAATTCTGTTTTGTTCAAATCATCTGCTGAATAAGATTTTTGCACAATTTTGATATATTTTTGGTATGGTTGTCCTGCTGAAATGTAAATTGATGAAACAATATTGATGAATTTGAGAATGTACTCTCCAGTACCATTCCATTTATCTGCAACCAAAAAATAGTCTTTTCTTACTTCTATTTTATTCTTAAATTACAAAAAATTATTGAGAAAACATAGAGATCACTCTAAAAAATTAATAAAATGTCGTTAAACCCAATTATTACAAATCACATTATTGTTGACATAACTAAATCAGTCGGCCAGATTTTTATCCAAACTATATTCTCTCAAGAGTCACAAAGTTAAAAATAAATCAATTTAATGCTAGTAACATATCATCAGATGGGAGGTTTTCTAATAATAAATTTCAATCCTCATTACTACAGTTTAAATTCTCAATTCATCTATTCACACTTTCAACAGTTAGATTGTTTTCTTCTGAATTACCATCTAAAAAGAAGTTCCTTAAATAAAAATACGTAATAATTGCATATATGTCCACTATTTTATAAAATCCGTGATTTTGAAATTATTATATATGATACTGAAAATATTACAGTTTTCTAACAGACTAATGTTTTCGACGATCCCTCTTTATGTCTCTAATGACATGAGCTGTTATCAGAAGATATGGTGAATTATTTTAGAAAAAACAAAGTAAGAAATAAACATATAATATTAATTAATTTCCTCCAAAGTACCACTCTTGGCTAGCAATGCATTTATCCTAATGTCGAATTTATGAGTATTTTTTGATAACTTCTTTCAAAATTGCTTTTATCTGCTTAAACTGACTCATTTCTACGTTTAAATAGCTCATCCACTTGTGAACAGTCATCAAAGTTGCTATAGTTCACTATAAATTGTAAGTACTGTATAGTTTCAATAAGCTTTTGTAAGTTTTCCAGATTTCAAAGTTAAAAATATATGCAATAGCCAATGAATATTTTTATCTCTCATTTTCTTAGACAAAATTTTTTTCTATCATAAGTTACTAATTGACCCTTGTGAAGTTATCAACGGATTTCTGCCACGAATGATTTTTTACAAAATAAACCGAAATTTTCGAAAAATATTCCAATAGAAGAGGCATAATAGGCTACATAATTTTACTACAAAAAATTGAAGATTAAGTGAATAAAACTTTTTTAAATATATGTTTTTGTACAATTCTGAATTGCAGGCCCCAAAAATGGAGAAAAACTATTTAACTATTACAAACTTCACCCAATTAGAAAACAATTAACCAAAAATTGTGTTGTAAGTATTTTTTATAACGCCAAAATAAATTCATAAAGTTTACGCGCATCGTTCGTTTTAAATTCGGAGCCCCAAAATTTTTCCAAATCTCCTTCAGCTCTTGCGAAGGGTACTTAATAAATATTCTATTAACAAAAAATTGTGATATAAGTATTTCGTTTAACGTCAAAAAAATTTTACACTTGAGCGCTGACGCGCATTGCCCATTTTAAAATCGAAACCCCAAAATTTTTTCAAATTTCCTTCAACTATTGCAAAGGATACTCAAAAAGCAACTCATTAACAAAAAATTGCGTTTAAACGTAAACTTCATGAATTTTTGGACGTCATAAAAAATATTTAAATCACAATTTTTGGTTAATAGGTTCCTTATTATGTGTCCTTTGCAATTGTTAAAAAAAATTTTGGGACTTCGATATCAAAACGAACGGTTAATTGTTTTCTGATTGTGTGAACTTTGTAATAGTTAAATAATTTTTCTTCATTTTTGGAGTATGCAATTCAGAATTGTACAATAATACATGTTTAAAAATTCTTTATCCACTTAATCTTCAATTTTTTGTAGTAAAATTAAGTAATCTATTATAATGCCATTTTATCTCTTCTCTACTGACATATTTTCAGTTCATTTTGTAAAAAAATATTCCTGATAGAAATCCATTGATAACTTCACATGAGTTGTTAATTGTACTTTAGACAACAAATTCTCTTCTCATTCAATGGCACTAATTTAGGACAGAGTTCATTTTTCTGATACATGAATATTTCCTTTAATGAGAGTGTAAGCTATTTTTTAAATTTTCATTTAGATTTAAATAGTGTCTAAATCCGAGCAATTTGAGCGATAAATATTCAAATACAGTTGATGTGTATATAATATTATATTTGACTTCATTATTGTATCAAAACAATTTCAAGTAAAATAAATTCGTGACTGAATAACAATCAACAATTATAATTATATATTTTCAGAGATTAATGCAGTATTAAAGTGTGTACACATCCTATATTAACTACTGTATTCGGTGGATGCAATGTTTTGTGATTCTGTTGTCTGTGTATTTTTAAGATTTTAAGAATGCTTGTCTTATATAAATAGCAGCTGAATGTGTACACAAGCTATGGGATGTAAAATGTCTTTAGTACTGTTATGAAAGTATTGCAACATGTATGATAGCCAGAAAAACATATGCTTACTTTAGTTGAACACTTTCTATGCGGAATACTTATTTCGTTTATTTAAGCTTACATCTTTGAACCCAACTATTTTATAGGTTGATCTATGCAAGAGGAATATAATGTGGGGGAGAAGTGTGAAATCTCGTAATCAAAACAAGATAGTTCGTATTGTATATTGGGAAAAGTATATTGCAGATTTTTCGTTTTTTATATTATTGAGATCTCCGCATTTGTAATATTCGAAATATCATAATTAGTCTTAAATCAAGTGCAAACCATATTGGAAGTTAGATTTTTTTAGAAATCTTGTAAATTGAATTGTTAGTCTTCATGATAAGAAGTGAATATAGTATTCTAATGATAGAAGGTGCAATAATAAAAAAATATATTGTAGTATTCAATTCATTCAAAAATACGTACTTTCCCAAACCGCTTCATGATGCACGAAAAACGAAGGATCCTTAATAAATTTTTTGATGAAGTAATTTTCACTGCACTGAATTCAGGGGCTAACCTCAATAACCCCAAACTAAAACCTATAGTCAATACTCAGTTATTGAGTCATATTATAAGGTTTCAGGACTCGCGTTGAAATGAAGCTTTTCAGCTCATTACTTATGCGGAGTATAGTTAATGTCAACAACTTCATCATATATATCCGTGTCAGATATGTTAAAGTACAATAATTCGATATCGAATGCCGTCCCTGTACTATACCTTATCTAGCGGATTTTGCAGCAATGCGGCACAGATCCCTCCCACGTGGCTTTTTAGTTGTGGTATATTATGGTGGCTCCGATGTGGGCTAATAACTATGCCGTTCCCCGTTTCGCCCCGGATGTTCACGGGATGATCATGCACTGATCATTGTTTTGGTTCACTATTTTCCTTCGATATCCTTGGACTTTGATCGTCCAAGTTTTTCATTGAACACTTGATAAACTAACCATGTCTTTTCTGCCACTAAGCGTATAACTTTAAATTGTCTAAACGCATAGCTTCTCTTCATGTCAAGCTCTTGAATCTTTGAAGTGTTAATGTGGTATTGGAGCATTAGCTTATACTGATTTTGTTTATTTAACTTATCTTAAACGTTTAACACTAGTAATTTCTTTCCATGTAAACATATCGTGAACAACAATGTTGTCTACTATTATTTTCTATAAAAAATCATAGAGGAAACGTACAAAAATTAATAATTTAAAAAACAAATGAAAAGATACAAATTTGTACACGTACATTCCCATTTTAATGCTATGATTTCCTTCAGGTCGTATACATTTCTTATTTAAGATATCCTAAAAGCTCTTGTACAAAAGCAGCCTAATAAGGAATGTCGATTTTCATATGTAAAAATGTCGTAACTTGTTAAGATTAGTTTCTAAATCTACGAAGAGTACAATCGCTTTACTTCCTTTTAATCATTTTCTCTTTATTCATTGGCGACGATAATAAAAAGTATGAAGTACGAACATTATGAAATTCGTGTATTGTTTAGACGACAAAAGTTTAAAGCAGTCGTGGATATGAATATGTCAAATCTGACATTGCTATCGAAGACGAAGAATCATTCTCTACCACGACAATGCGAGCTCTCACACATCAGTTTAAACAAAAACGCCTTTGAACAGTTAGAACATCGAATTGATGGGTCATATGCCGTACAATGCTGGTACAAAAAGATTTCTTCTTATTCCTTTCCTACACCCGAAGAAGCGGTTGATGCGAAATAAGATCGAAAAACTTAGCGGTATTGAATTTCTACCACATTTAACATTTAGTCCGGATCTTGCACCAACAGATTACGATTAATTCATATCCATGGCAAAATTTTTGCATGTGAAACAAATCGAATCCATAGATGGGGAAAAGGGAGTGCGACAATTTTTTGCATCTTAGCCTAAATAATTGTTTTATCAAGGTCTCTCAGAGATTCTTGAACGTTGGGTTAAAAAACCACGGAATTCGATATTGAGGATACCTTTTTCTATGATTATTTAATAAACAAAGTGAATATAGGAAATCGACATTATTTATGAGACACCCTCTATGTATACCGATCAGGCGACCATATTATGATAGATGTACCTCCAACTTCCCCCCAGGGCCACTCTTCGGTGTAAGTTTGAACGTTCGCGAGCGAGAGTTATTGGATGGGTGTAGATACTACACTCTGACGTATTGCACATTTTTTGGTTATAATTTTTTCCTATTCCTTCTCTTAACATCTTTTTCATTATCAGCTAAAACCTAATGTTAATAGACTGTACTCGAACTGTCCGTCAAAATATAGGAAAGTTGTCTAATAAGCTGGTAATATCTTAACTGAAAGGGCAACACTGTTCCTGTCAGATGCCGTTGTCATTTGACCCCTCTCAACATTTGAACAGGCTGCGTCATTTACTTGAAAAATAAATGATTTTATAATAAAAAATTTATTTAGTGCTGATATACAATTATATTCAAAAGTTCTCTTCCCTCGTCTCAAATTTCACGCGATTATACATAAAGTTGTGAAATTTGAAAACTGGTGATGGTAAATTACGTATTCGTAAAAAATGACATCATAAGGTGATTGAACCAATAATTCTAAAAGGAATCATATGGCAACCTTTATCTACGATAAACATAAACCGGAATTTTTGAATAAACGCGCGAAAAATTTAATGTCGAGAAAGTGACTGTATTGGATGCTATTAGATTTGTATTCGTGTACTTATAGTCATGAGCGAAGGTGTACCAGTGTCTGTTACGCAACGCATCATTATTCGTATTTTTGATCAAAGATAATGTGAAATTCGCGAAAATTTGTAGAATATTTGGGAATGAGTGCCTCTTCAACACTGAAGTGCCCCTGAAACAAGTGTTACTGATGAGAAAGTCAGCGTTGTAGAAAAACTCATTTTGGGTCTCTTGCAGCGGTATGAAGAGGAAACAAAAAATGTATTGCCCCAAATATTCACAGCAAACGAGAATTAGGTACACCACTATATACCGGAGAGTAAACGTGCTTCTATGGAGTGGAGGAAGAAAGACGAAAAAGCCAGTTAAAGCAAAGATTACACTGTCAGCGGGGAGGGTGTTTTGTACCGTGTCTCACTGAAGAACGAACTGTGAAGACGCAGTATTATAGTAGTTCCCAAGAAAACACGGAAACTATCTAGAAAACCTCTGAAAAATTTCATTTCTGTAACTTAATAATAAAATCTCATATAGTAAAATTCCGGTTTATATTTTAACCACCCTCGTATTTTAAAAGTATTGATAAAACCTTCTCAATGACACTATAATTGTATTTTGTCAACTATCTATAAAAAGCATTCTGTTATGAATTTAATCAGTTTTTATTAAAATTGAAGCTTCGCGGATCTGTAGTTGTCAAATAATCCAACTTTATTGTAAGAGTCTCTAATTTGACGTTTTTGTAATTGTCCAAGCTCTTGAACTTTTTATAATTTGTGTATTGTTGATCGACAGTTCAACTGTTTTATTAGCTTTTGGTAATTTAAAAATTTTTGCACATTTGAAAATTTGTCGACAAGATTGGAAAAGTGAAATGGTACCTGCTCTAGATAATAACGTAATGGCTAAAGTAATAGTAATTCCCACTTGTCAAAAAACACAATTTGCATCTACCTGGGAAGTCAGTCATAGTACAATACACGGAGTGTTAAGAAAAAAATCAAAATAATTTTTAATAAGCATTTTAAATAAACTTCTTTCCATTTTCTCTTTAAAGAACGAGGTAACTGTCGAACACGAATTAAATGACGCACTTGTACACATTTTGACACGGATAAAGATTTTTAAATTCGTAGTTGGTTTCACACACACATTTTTTCAATTTCTCCTAATATTCTTGGAAATATTTTTACAGTTATATAAATTCACTTGTTACTTCATTAGTTATTTCTACATTCTTTTTTTCACTTTGCTTCGTATCTTGTTTGTGAGTGTATCATAGACACAATCCTTTTCAAACATAAAACACTTGAATGAATGAAAATGGATGTATTTTTTGTTCCTGATTATTCTATTTTGATAAAAAATGTTCACTTTAGCTACAATAATTAATTAAAATAAGCACGTATATACAATTGAAATTTTATATTAAGTCTTTTACATTTGACACTCAATATACAGATTGAGGTTTATGTACGGAACGCCTCAATTATCTTGGAAACGGCTTGTACGTTTTTTGTGTCAAGGATTTTGTGATACGGCTGGTATTATGGTGGTATTTACATTGTTGTCAGATTTTTCTATTTCCCGGAAAAATAATGACCTTTGTTATTTCTGTATTTCACCCTGTATATTTTTCGCTTTTCGAAATCCTTAAGAAATACTTATTATTTCTCATCTGATGTTCCCTATTCCTAAATGCCATAATTTAGGAGTTATAGCTACATTTGCGTTATCTCTGCCGAAGTTAAAATAAACACATTTGAGTGGTTATGACTGCTACAATAACAAGTTTGACGGTTCAATAAATTATTATTGTTAAAGTTTATTGAAAGTTACAATGGATCGTTTATCTGGAGAAGAACGAATTGATAATTTAATGATATTAGGATATGGTGATAGGCGTAGAAGTCAACAAGACACGTGTGATATCTTTAATAATTTATATCCTAACCGAAATCCCATAACAAGATCTAATGTCAGTGAATTAGTAAAAAAGTTCAACGAAACTGGTTCTGTGAAGGATTTATCCAAATCAGGGCGTATAAAAACTGCAACAATTGAAAACAAATAATTAGATGTTTGTTACATGTAAAAAAAACTTCATTATTAGTCATTTTCAGACAATAACAATTTTCCAAACTACAATATTTGGCTACAACAAGATGGTGCCCCACCTCACTATGCGTGTGTGATGAGGCAATACCTAAATAATGTGTTTCCCAGAAGATGGATTGGAAGGCGTGGTTTCATCGAATGGCCATCGCGATCACCCGACATGAATCCTTTAGACTATTTCCTGTGCGGTCACTTGAAACACATCGTTTATAAAACAAAACCTGCTAATATTCAGGAATTACCACAGAGATAAGAAGAATTGAGCGGTCAGGGATGTTGCAAAAAGTTTTAAAAATCGCATGGCTTGTTGTATTGAAGTAAATTAATAACATGTTGAGTTATGCTTTCTAAAATTCGTAATTTCTCTATTTTACAAATGTGGATCTACTTCTAACATGACACAGACATTAAAAAATTTGTTTTTCTTCGGTTGTTTTAGGTTTTCTGTGCCTTGATTTGGATAAATATTTTACTGCACCAGTTTAGTTGAAATTTTTTACTAATTTACTGACACTAGACCTTGTTACGAGATTTCTATTAGCACACAAATTATTAAAGAATATTCAAATTAAACGAGTTTACTCAATCGTAGCCATCTAAATGTACAATATTTATTATAACTTTGGTGGAGGTATAATGTAGAAATGATGGCATTTAGATTTAGAGTATTTCTTAAAGATTTCTAAAAATAAAAAATATATAAGGTAGCCCATTTAAAATAACAAAGTTCATTATTTTTCCGGAAAAAAGAAAGATCTGACAACAATATAGATACCATCGTAATACCTACCGTATCACAAGACCCTTGTGTACAAAAATTTATATATATGAAAATCGTAGTTTCCGAGATAATTGAGGCGTTCCATACATAAGACTCACTCTGTATCACTGTATATCATATATTCAAAATTAATTTTTCTTATAACTACGAAGGGCAAATTCAATCTATTCAACAAATTTAATTAATTTTCTTTCAACTACGAAAAAAATATTTCATAATTAGCAATAAAAGCATACAATGAAGTTTTTTCATAAATGGCTATCAAAAGTAAACAACAATAAAAAATTTCTGATTTTTTTCTAATTATGTTCAAACGGAGAAGTGATATGAGTTAAATTGGCTATTCTGTAGCTCGATCAGAATTATTTTTTATTGTAATAAAAAATCATCAATACATTTTCTAACAATATAAAGGGTAAATTCAATCTATTCAACGAACGTATTGAGAGGAGAAAATGTTTGAAAAATTCATTTTTATATGGTACTAAATGTAAGATAAAAATATATCTGTATAACCAAATTGAATTTCAATTCAATTTGTATAATGTTGATTTTTTTTCTGTGAACAAAGTTGTGTCATACCTAGAAAGTATAAATAATTATTGAAATATGGTTGGATCAAATGGACCGGAAAAAGACAGTACTGTTATTTCGACTTCCTAATCTGTTATTATTTTGAAGCTCTAGAAAATATTGTTTCCGCCTTTTACTGATATTCAGATCTATATTAAAATGTATTTCCTTTTTCCGTCAGTCTATGAAATTTCTACAGATATAATATACTAAAAATTTCGTTAAATAGCTAGTGTTAAAAGTAGGTTACCTTTAATATCGATTAAAATAATATGATTACTATTCCGTGACAATAATTATTGCTTAATTTTGACCTCGAGTGAATACAAATAATTATTCGTGGACATTGAAAGAATGTTACCAAAATTAAAGATACATTTCAACATAATAGATTAAACCTTGAATCTTCGAAATCAAATTTATTATTTTTTCCATTAAACACAAGGCGAAGAAAAACTTAATATTTTTTTAATACGACGGCCGGTCGATCCGTCCATTTCGAAGTAAACATGTTTTTGAAATAAAAAACCATTATAGTTTTCAACGTATTATCATTTAGCTATATACTTATTCAACCTTTCTCCATTATCTTTTGTCGATGTAATCAAAATAGCTGTTTGTTTGTGAGGTGGAAATAGGGACAGGACTGAATCCGGACAGTAGGGTGAACAATTCTTAGCCTAAAAAATAGATGATTTTCCCTTGAATATCTATTAAATCCACCCAATTAATTGACACATTAGCCATTGATTGTTTTACTATTTTAAAACTAGTTGATATCCTTAAAATTGCTCGCCATTTCTTTATTGTTGTTTCACGTTATTTGTTCTAACCAAATTGGGGATCTGAATATGAACTACAATATAACATAAAATACTGGTACAGTAGAAACTCGATTATCCGGCCCTCAGTTATACGGATTCGCGATTATCCGGACTATCAACTGCGACCGATTAAATAATTGAGTAATATTGAGCCAATTTATGAAATATAAGATATCAAAGAGTGGGTCACTTGTGACAGTGTCGATCAAGAAAATCTAGACGTGGAAAATGATGTAGAATCATCTCATGATGAAGCACTTCAGGCTTTGGAAACGGCTCTCAAATTGTTGGAAAAACAAACAAAAAGTGATACTGTGAGATTACTACATCTGAAACGGATTCGTGATATAGCAGCAATGAAGAGAAAAAGTAGCTTACGTCAAATGCTAATTACCAAATATTTTAAACTTATTATTAAATTTTATCCCTAATGAAAACAATTAGTCCGGTTAATCGAGTTTCCACTGTAATTCGAAATTTATTAATTTAAATTTGATGGTACTTCAGACTGTTATTCCCAGTAAATTTTCAAATTTATGTTTTTGATTATATTTTTGAAATATTGTAGTATCCAGGACTTTTAGTGAGGTCCCGGAAGTCCCTAAAAGTCTCTTTTTTTATTTTAGGTCCCTAAGTGTCCCTTTTTTGCAAATTGCTCCCTGAGTCCTTTTTTTTTGAATTTTGCATCAAAGATTGTATGATATTTATATATAAATACATAAATATATATTTACCACATTGCCGCATACGTTTAATTTGACGATCGTATTCAGAAATACTTTTTTTTCATTTGTTTATGACTGCCAGATGAAATTAATATACTAGTTATATTGGTTCGGGAGGTAGCGTTGCAATTTTTATGGTGATTTTGCTTCGATTGATCAATATATTAAATGAATAAAAGGGTCAGCAGAATATTCGTCAGGGATACAGTTTTCAGCAAGAAGAATAATAGAATGTGGAGTATAGGGACGCTAAAAGTGAAAATAAAAATGAACATTTTCATAACTAAATTAATATCAGGCCGCTTGAAATTAATAATGGAAGTTATTTAAACAATATATTGAATGAAAATAAGGGTCAGCAGAATATTTGTCAGGGATACAGTTTTCAGCTGAATTATTTATTTGGTTGTTTTTCACCACAGTTAAATACCTGTTTTGCGCTTTCAACTGCCCTGCTGACGATTTCTCTACCGGCGGACTATATGCTGATTTTTTTTCCTTATTTTTTTAACATAAATAATGATTTTTCAATGTTTCATTTGACGTAAAATAAAATGAAGTGAATTTTTTTTCCAGGCCATGTAGTCTGCTGACAAATAATCCACTATTATCATTCCTGCTGACTATTGTTTCAATAATTATCATTATGTAAATAATCGTTGGATAAATTTTTAATTGGCGTAATAACATTTCTGGAATATTTTTTTCACAACTCTCCCCTATTTATTTTTTGCATGTATCTAAACAATTAATTTTACTGAGAATCACTCGGAGTAAAATGATTATATGATTTGCAACGCTGTCTCCCGGACTATATGATTGGAAGTGGAGAATTATCATATTTAGCTACTTTTTTTCTGAAACAACTCTCAGTGGTTACAATCGCCATTTACTCATCTTGTCATTACAAAGATATGCGTTACTAATACTTTCCTTGGCCTCAATTCCCAAGGAAATGTGTGGATATCCTTAATAGACCAATATTAGACGCTTTCAATCTGAAGCAGAAATAAAGACAACCGTCATTGAAACCTGGGACTTGGTACTGCCCTCCAGTTATGGATGAATTATATTCCAAATTATATACAAACTTCGCGAATATATTGACTATTAACAGTAGTGACTTTATTTCGAAACTTTGATCAGACAAGATGTGGAATAATCTACATAAAAATATGGAAATCTTTAATTCTACATAAGCTTTTCAATACATTTTATGAATATTGTGTTAACATCAATTAACTGTAAATGTAAAGTATTATATATTCACTGCTTGATTTCAGGTATTCTCTTAGCCGGTTTACACTTGGTAAGGGATTATATATAAAAATATACTCATTTATATATCATTGATATTTAAGAGTAAAATGATATGTCCCTAAAAGTTATTTGGTCCTAAAGTTCCTTTTTTAAAAAAAGTTGTGTATCTAAAATCCTGGGTATCACAAAAAATGATATTTTGAGAACTATTTAAACCAAAAATGTATATGGAAAATTATTAGTTGTAAAATATCAGGTTAAAAATATTGTTATTTATTGTTGTGTAAGTTATGATTAAGTTCTGAGGATTTGGAAACAAACGAATTACATTTATAGATTCGCATGTTTATTTATTTATTTATTGAAACGCATTTTAAAAACAAGTAACACTATAATCAGAAAAACACACAAATACAAACACTACAATAATGAATCATAAGAGAAATCGTACAGTGCATACCAAATTATCCAGCTTTGTGTCAATTTCGCAAACTTCATATCTACTTATGCCACGAAATCCATCTAGGGCTCTAAACTTTGATTAGTAAATTGTGTTACCCCTGGGTCATTTTTGTGAATAAAATAGTGGTTTGTGGAGCTGTGTTGCTTTCCAAGTAAAAAGAAAAATTCCAAAAGGCACGGATATATGACATGCACTCGTATTTTAGTTGTTGATTATTTTCCTCAGAGTTGCTTTGATTGAATGTAACCACACATTGTGAATCCTAGAATGATATTATTAAGGAATTAAGTGATGATATATTAGTCAATTATTAGTCAAAGGTTTGTCCTTAATATCAATTCTGATGTAATCACAACTACGCAGTTTGTCTGAAATCGTATAAAAAGAATAAAACCGTAATCCTTATAATGGAACACTATTTTCATCGATTTTTATTTATGACGCAGTATGCCAGTGTAGGATTTTTAGTAGGGGTTTCCCAAATCCATCCTCGACAGCTCTTAGTTAATTCTCCGCGCAACCTTCTTTATACAATGTGTCTGTCTTTTGTTCAAAAAATATTTGACTTTGAAAAGATCGAATTTAGGTCGAAACAAAATCTTTTATATAAAAAAGTACGTTATCTAAAAATAGATCTAAAATTAAGAATGGATTATACGGTATTGAAAACATTTTCATGGAAAATAGGAATTTCCATAGAACACCGCAAGATATTATAAATTTAACTGTTCTACTGGATTTCCACTCTTTGGGTATCCTACTTATTAAAATCGAAATCCAATAACTTGGTTGGTCATTTGTACATAATAATGAAATGAAGTATATACTAAGAATACAAATATAAAGGGAATTAAAACAATAATTTTCAAAAATAAATTGAATAAGAGAAATGATAAACGAAAAAATCTATTCTAATAAAGGCACAAATATTCTACCTTTATTAACCGAACAATTTTCAAAGATATTTTACAAATATAGTCTTCATATATCTTAGCTGTAATTCTACTACAGAGTAAGATTTAATTTCAAAGTCATGTCGATAAGCAGATAAGCATCCGCATCAATAACCCCAAAAAAAAAAGATGGGAGGAGAAAGTCTGATGATTTAGGAAGCCACTTGATCGTACTACGTGAAGGCATTATCCAATTGTGACAACAGTCAAAGTTACTCGAACCAAATCATTTGTGTATTTATAATTATCAGAAAAATATCATTTGTTCAGTCATTCACGTCTAAAATCGTTCCAGTATTTTTGTTTTACCAAATTGTCACTCCTCCGTTAAATTCTGTTAGTAGCTCAGTGTTATCATCATCTATTTTCGTGAAGTCACCGTTAGAAGTTAGTTAACAACTGAATCGTATAAAATGTCACACAAATGTGTTTATTCTCCCGACTTATTTTGTTATATTTATGTTTAATATACACCAAAAAGCGAAAAAAGGCTATTACACCTTACATCATACATCATCTATATCTCATGCCACAGAAATTTGAAGGGTTGGTTTAATGGACAATACTTTTGGTAAACCAGTGATATGGTGCGAATTTGCCCATCATACAAGCGACTTTTTTCTTGACCAGTATCAAAGGCTTTTCGAGGAAATCTGTATTCTGTAACAAAAACTCCCTCATTCGAAAGAAGTTCCTGTGTCTTCTCCAGTTTATGGTGTTGAAGAAAGTTCAAGAAGCTCTGAAAACGAAGAAATTGAAACAAGTTTAATATCAAGCACCGCATTTTATTAACCTATTGGAGCTTAAAGATCTCATAAGAGATTTAGATTGAAATAGCTATAAAGTGGAATCTGCTGAAGACGGGAATTATAGTACCATAAACATGTTCAAATGTTAATTTGTTTTCTAACGACTAAATATACTGTAATGACATTGAGGGCTTGATGTTAAAACTGGGTTATGACCGAGAAATGGAGACTTTTCATTGTTTCCTTATAGTCAAGTCTTAAGGCTGTACTCTTCCACAATGGAAATGAATTTCCAACACTACCTTTAGCTTACGGAGCTCATTCCAAAGAAACATACGACATAAAACTAGTGTTAGAAAAGATAGTATACAGCAAACACCAATGGGAAATCTGTGCAAATTTGGTAGTTTTTGTTCTGTTTTAGGGGCTACACAAAATACTGTTGCTTTTAAGGCAAGTGGAACAGCCGAGAGAGAAATGAACATTATGTAAGAGCAATATGGCCGCCAAGAACTGTTTATGTACTTGGACAAAAAATGTGAAACTTGAATCTCTAGTAAAACCCGAAAAAATGATACCACCTTTGCACATCAAATAAAAGTTTTTCTTAAAGCCTTGGAAAATGATGGAATTGGTTTCAAATGTTTAAAATAAAAGTTTTCTTTTCTGTGTGACGGTAAAATAAAGGAAGGTGTATTTGTTGGTCCCGACGTCAAAAAATTAATTATCTTTTTGAGTAACTACAGATCTCCTCTATATTCTGACTTTATCAAAAAAATGCTCAATGCATATTATAGATTGGGATGTAATATGTCCTTGAAAATATGGGCGTTTTAAGTGACTAGCATGTAGAGCGCTTTCATCAAGGCATCGCCACAAATGAAAAGCGCTACCAAGAAAAATGGGAACCAGAAATGCTTGCAGACCACTGTTGGTCTTTAATTAGAGATCTGGACTTACTCTGGGTGATTCAAATTTTTTGTCACTTTTCTTATTTATTTATTTTTTATGAGAATCCGAACCACATAATCTTATCAACGAGGAAAAAAATGAAAATTTTTGTGTTACCTAGTGTTATTGATGGTAGTTTTGAACTTCGAATGCTGTGAACAGGGTATCTGTCTAGATGGAACCAAATCTCATCAATATTAATCGAAAGTGATAGAAGAAATATTTCGATTTTGTATGAGCTACAAACCTAATTTTTTGTGATTTTTAGTCTGTACAGGAATGCCCAGGTATTTATGTTTTCCGAGATGATTGTCTCACGGCAGGCGGATTATATCTATACGCACCGGAAACGTATTTTTCAATGTATGTTGAATTACTTGTTTCTGGTAGAAATATTTTTCCTGATTTCATTGCTAGCTACGAGAGGAGCTTGCAGTTCCGATTCCCTCAAAGACGTTGGAAGGTGTAGGAGTAGGACGCCACAGTTTTCAAGCGATAAAATCAGCGATCCATTGCTATGTGGAATAAATAAGTAGGGAGGAACATATTGTTCAATTTCTATCTTCACAGACAGCCAAGTATCACTGAAAGCACTGGGTTCGTAGAGATTAACTCTTAAGTTGATATGGGAATGTGTGTGTATTCTCTAAAAATGCTGGGTCACCATAGTAAAGTAAGGGCAACCTGGGTATGGGACACAATGATCATAAGGGCGATGAAATTGCTAGACAAGATGCGCCAATAGCATTCGTTGGACCTAAACCTTCTGTGGTGTTGCAGAACAACTCAAGCGGCAACGAAAAATGAGAGGACTACAGCGCTATAGTTGAAGAATTCCAGCCAGGGCAAAGACAAGCGAAACAGTTCATACTAGAACAATTCAAGAATTCAAATTCAAGGCAGAACTCGTGCTTAAAAATAAGAAAATTACTCAAAACTGTTGTGAATCTGTTAACAGAGCATCATCAACTCAATAAACATGGATGGGTTTAACATTTAGAATCCTTGTGTAGGTTCTGTCGATCAGAGAAAGAAACTGCAGCACATACGAGGATATATTGAAAAATTCTTAGCCTAATATAGATCCAAACAGAATTTCAATGTCAAAATATTTTATTACTCAACATATTCTTCTCTTCATTGGATACATTTATTACAGCGAACCTGCCACGTCTCTAGATCTTTAAAAAAAATGTTTCTTCTTGCTCTGCAAACCAGATCTCCACAGCTTTTATTACCTCCTAGTTGGAAGAAAATTTACGACCTTTTAAACTTTTTTTTTTCAGTTGAGGAAAGAGATGATAGTCGGACGGACGGGCAAATCTGGTGAATAAGGAGGGTGTTCGAGTAATTCAAACCCCAAATCACAAATTTTTTGCATGGCAACATGAGATTTGTGTGCAGGGGCGTTGTCCTGCAAAAACAAAACACCTTTTTGAATAGCTTTTCACGTCTTTTCTCTTTATTTTTTTCCCGTAGAGTGGACAGTAATGTCGAATAGTAATCTCCAGTTATTATTCTACCTTTATCTAAAAAATCAATCATGATTACTCCATGGCAATCCTAAAAAACTGAAGTAAGAACTTTACCAGCAGATTTTTGGACACGAAACTTCTTAGGTCTTGGAGAATCAGAGTGTCGCCATTCCATCGATTGCTGCTTTGTTTCTGGATCGTAGAAATGTACCCAAGTCTCATCCATAGTAACAATTCGGTTTAAGAAGTCTACGTCGTTTTCAAATCGAGCACAAATCGAACGCGATGCTTCTACCCTTGCACGCTTTTGGTCAACATTCGGGGATTCATTTTACAGCAATTCTTCTCATGTTCAAATTGACGTGAACTGACGTTCATGTCATGAACTGCATCGATATTTTCGGGGACTGACACAGAAATTGGCCTCCCCGATCGGTCATCATCTTCAATGGAAAATTTACCTCTTTTGAAGCTTGCAGTCTAATTTTTCACGGTCGCATACGAAGGATATTGATCACCAAGGAGTATTAAGCATATCTTTGTAAATCTGCTTACCTCTTAACCCTTTTTAATACAGGTACTAAGGAGCGTGCGGTCCGCGCTACTAGGCTTAGGAAAACCACTGGAAGTGAAGAGAAACATAAACCTAAATAATGTAATCTAGATCTAAAGGATTACAATAGACCTGATAAGTTTGCGATTGAATATGTAACAAGCCACTTTATATGAGTCGCCCTCAAAATACTTCAATCTATATCCTCTCGTCTTTTGTGAATTTGTTTGAAAATTAAATTATCCTAACTTAAGGCGCAATTAACGAACAAAATCGAGTCTCACTCACGCATACCCACTTATTGCATTGGGAATATAGTGGAACAGTTGAATTTATTATATTTCTACGTGACACTCATTGAAATTTACCTCGGTACGATGGGACTGAGTCGGTTGAAATTTTTGCATTAAAATTCTTATTTTGCGTAATCATTTTTCAATATTTCATATAACAGAAACTGAAACATTAGATCATGAAACAAAAGTTGAATTGTTGAAATATGTAGTATCTATAGGGTGACAAAATTGGACAATATGAGAAATGAATAAATTCGAGAAAAATGAACATGAAGCCACTAATATAGACGACATAGTAAAGAACATATTGTTGTTTATTTATGTTTCTAAATCTTCTTGATTTTAGGTCTCTTCTGTTTCAAAATTAGTTTTTTGCAATAATTTTTGAAATATAGATAAAATTGAAGTTTTGACTTTTCTTTAAGTCTTTATCAAAATATGACATTGACACTGACAATATGCGTATTTATATTGATCAATAGATCACCTTCATCATGAATATCAGAATAAGAATAAAATCAAATTAGTTCTAATAAAAAAAATTAATTTTTCCCTAGTCCTTACATCTCAAATATTATTTGTAGTTTTATTAGAATTTACAAAATAGAGCTATAAATTTTACTTAAATTTAGGTCTTTTTTTTTATTAATAACTTTATATATATATATATATATATATATATATATATATATATATATATATATATATATATATATGTGTGTGTGTGTGTGTGTGTGTGTGTCTGATAACGACGCTTCCTAATCCTGTTTTCCTATTTTTGTTCTAGCTATTGAGTCCGTTACTTTACGGAATAACCCAATCCATTTTCTAGTATTAGTAATTCATAATAGATACGTCCCTTATCAACCGTTTTCAGTCCCGTAGAAATCAAGTTAATTTTCCCTGGAGAACCAGTGAAAGCAGTCACACAACTTACATGTTCAGGAAAGTGAGTTCGTTGTAGGAAATGAAAATAATAGTTGCAATTGAAAGATACGTCATTGAAATTGTATTAATGAACACAAATATTTTCTAATTTCAATTTCAAATTATTTATTGAGAAACCAAGGGAATACCTCTCCAATTGTTTGCTAAGTGTATTAACCCTTTTTGTATTAATATCTTTTGTGTTTTTATCGAATAAAAGGTTTCTATTACTTGAAAACCTCTAATATTATACTGATACGTTTTCTATTGTTTACAAATAGAATATGATAATTCATATCAAAGTTATTTTACGAAATATTGATCAATGCGCCAGATACTCTACACTATTGTAATAATAAATTTTTTTAATGTATGGCCTAGTACTCTGCGGTTTATTTTGTTTCATATATTATACTTATACATTATTATACAGTATAGAAATGAATGATCTATTTTCATTACATATGAGCATTATTATCTGCTGTAAGTGCCCGTTGATCACCCGTCAGCTTTTGGAAGTTTCTCGGGTTAAAGAGTCGTGGATATAATTGTACATGTCAAATTGACACTCCATTACATCACGATTATCACAATAATTACTACTAACACTTTAGTAACCAAAACTTCATTTTAGATATCAATTCTTTACCGTCCGGATTTGTTTGCTTGCATCGTTCGCCGCGTATCAAGATTCGGCTCACTACTCTATTTTGAGCTTCTGTCTTATATATGCTCTTGCACTCATTCTAGAATATTGTAGAAATTTCTTCCAGAAATATCTAGAACAATAGTTACTCAATGATAGATGGAGGTATCCACCATCATTTATCGTTTTCATTACATTAATTTATAACCATTATATTGCGTATGACTGTATCCGGCATACTATAGTTTCCACTATATTAAGTTATACTTATTGCTTTTAAATTTCGTGCGGCTGTGTATTCGTCATTTTATACTCTGTTTCCTAATGTGAGATATATATTCGAATATATTTCACAATTGGAAGATAAGCTGAGTAAAAGCAAAGGCAATTCGTCTATCTGTGTTATAGAATAACGAAAATTCACATATTTTGTAGGTATTTCACGACAGGTGTAACGAAAGTTAATTCTCCAAAATTATTAATGATAATAAATTCATTGTCCAAGGTTTTTATACAGAAAACTTTATTTATGGCCCTTCTATACGTTAATTTTGTAATTTAACTCTTTTGCAAAATAATGTATTGTTAGTGCTTAATGAATTTTATTATTAGATGGATATGATTAACTAGTATTCGTTTTGCAATATACTTTTTCGTAGTAAATTTCATTTTGTGAAACTTGTCTAGGATATTATTATATTTATACACTATGTTCATAAAATAGCGTAACTTTATAATATTTCAATTTTTGTTAGAAGTGTTGAATGAAAAATTTTTCAAATAAATCATGATATCAAAGTTATACTATTTTATGTCAAAAAGTAGTATGTTTTTCTGTCGTGCAACTGTTTAAATGTCATGTATTATTTCTCATTGTCATTAGTGAAAGGTGTTTGTAGTTAGGTATATTCACTAACCAAAAGAATAAAACTGCAGTTTGGAGAATAGTAAACCCTTGGAGTTCATGGACAGTTTTGTATAAAATACTTGTGTACCCATTCGGAAAAAAGAATATGTATAAAGTAACGCTAATATAATAATTATCTGAAGATGATCATGACCACAAAATGCAATTTTATAACACCATACGGCCAATGGTGAATGCAAAACCTCATTTACAAGTAAGAAAACACGTTTAAGTTCAATGGTATAGTTAATCGCCACAATTGTTGATATTGTAGTAATATAAATTCTATATAGAAAATAGAAGACAAATGTTTTCAAAATTTAATATTTGGGCATATATTATCAACACTACTTTTATTAGACCATGCTTTGTCGAAGGCAATATGATCGTTAAGAAATGAAATAATTCGCGCAATAAAAACTGCAGTTGTTAACACTTAACATTGTGCACAAGAATGAACCTGATCATCGAGATGAACTTAGAATATTTATACCAATTTGTCAAAATTGCGGAATTTCAAATCAGCTTCTTATGATAGATTTGGCTACTGTCAAACAGAAGAACTTTCAACTTAATTAACAAAGTTATATGTTCCTATTAATCATTTTTGTAAGAAAAACGTTCCAATAAATTTTCTTCAATAAACTTTAAACCTGTTCATGTTCCAGACAGAGTTGAAAGTTATTATGTTTATATAACTGGAAAACGAATAAACAAGAATAGCACCAATTCTAGAAACGCGATGTATTGGTTACCCAATTCTGTATAAAATCATCTATATCATTTGGTTTTTCAAAATTATAGCGTTTAATGATTAATTAATTAATCAATATCGGTTTTTGAGGGAGATCCAATCTTTTAGAAGTCATAAGGTTTAATATGCCTTTTTGGCTCATTTTTTGGGTATTTTCATAGTTTGTCACAAATGGTATGAAGCATTTTCCGTAACAATGACTGAATTGGCAGGTACATTAGGTAGGAGTTAAAATTATATGAATTATCCTCCCACACATACCGAGCTATGATTGTCCAACCAAATCTTATTGAGATAAACTATAAGTCTTTTTGATTCATGAAATTCCTTAAACAGACGTGCCTATTTGTTTATACGTAAATCCACGATCAATGAAAATATCCTTTATCTTTAGATTTATAAATAGACTTCAGGAATTTTAATTATTTTCCTTGAATAATTTCCAAAGTCGGAACTTTATCTGTTTGTATGAATCATAAATCTGTCTGAGAATTAATTCTTTCGCTTTATATATGCAAATTCTTATTTTTAAATTCCCACGAGTCTTTGATTTTGCTTTTCATTTAAAACTTTAATACAGTTTCTTCAAAAAGTCTCCAATACGCTAGAATAATAAATTAAACAATTGACACCATTTCTTCACGCAAAAATACCATTAAAAATTATTTATGTGCTAAATCTCCAATCGCTCAAACAAGTGTTTGATTCAGCATTAAGAAGAGAAAATGATGGATCGATTTACAAACTGAATATCGACTTCTGGTTCATAAGTCTCTTTTCAACTAACTTTAAATAAAGTAAAACACTTGAAATTTGAATTATTCTCCTACCAAAGTACTGTCCTTGCTTAGCAATGTACCAACGTTGAATCCTTCTTTTGGAATGGCCTTCATTTGCTCTGTCGTGACTTTCTCAATGTCAAAACGTTTCGAAGGCGAACGTGGAAACAGAGGGAGACTTTTATCGGCCAAAAACAGCGCGTTCTCATAAATAAGAAACTCGTTAGACACTTTCTGCAAATATTTCCAGGACCAATCAACTGTTCGAACGAAAAAATTTGTCCAGTTTTACAAATTTTACTTAGCTTTGGTATTGATCGTTCATCGCCATTAACTGAATCATTTTCATTGTAAAATCGCTCATCCCAATTGTTAACATCCTAAAAGTTTTCTTAACATCACCAAAACTTGCACATGAAATTTGGAGTCGCACTAGTTGAAATATATGCAGGTAACTGCTATAAAAATTCAGGTCCCGTGTTTTTTTATCGCACCTCGTATATTTTCATTTTCTAAAATTATGAACTCAGTTGATAAGCTTTGTCATCATGAGAAGTGACTCACCTTACAAACTGGTTGTATTAGGTCATTTTATTCATGCTCATTGGTTTGTGATTCACGAGAGGCAAAGGTTTTATTTCATCAAATCATAGGAATCTTTTTATTTTTACTATTTACATACTGATTGATATTTATAGTTGGTTTGCAAAATTTCTGTTAACTCTACCATATTTCCGAGATCTTCTATAAAACTTAATTGATTTACAGCATTTCAAAAAATTATTTGAATATCCTCAAGTCAGGCTTCACTATTTTAGGATTACGAACTAGATTTTTAAAACATACAAGGGGTCTCCACTTATATTTTATTCCAGTAAATAGTATTACAAATGGAGAAAAACAGAACAAGAAGGTAATGAATATATGTAGCCTTCGTGGTTCAGTCCAGTAGGAGAGGTAGATGTCATCCCTTAAGGGGCTTAACGTGGCGAGGGATCAACAGGCACAAAATTTTAATGACTTAATAGAAGTTATATTGACTCTTCTTTTAATAAAGGAATAAGTCTAGTCTATATTCGTGGAGTTTTAAGTATTCATCTTTCATCTTTTACAAAAAACTGTACTTGTGGCTGAAAGTGCACACTATCTAAAACACGATGTAAACCTCAACAACTAATTTTATTGAAGGCGCGAAATTTAAATACTATTTCACATTAGTTCACACCACTACCTCACAACAAGCAATAAATTTACTAATTCGTGCTCAAAAAATGTCTTTAAATTGCGTATTATTAAGTATATTATGTGTAATTAGAATATACATAAAATGTAGTTGATACCTACATTTAGAATGGTGTATAGTCAACAACTATCTCATCAAACGTTTCATATCTTTATGAGGATATAGGAATAAATATGTGACGTTAGTCGACTTTTATTGTAAAACATATTTATTAAAAAACTTCACCTAACAAATTATCACTGTAATCAGTTGAATAATTTATTCCGAAAGGTATAAATAACACAAACACAATGATCATGAATCAAAAACCAGAACCGAAATGCACTGCCAATATAAAATTATTTACTTTTGCGTCATTTTTGCAAACTTGATTTCTATTTATGGTATCAAACCCATCTAGGGTTTATGATTGATTCTGTTCTAGAGCCTATTACATCATATATAATGAATACGAAACGTTTTATTAATGTTTTATAAATGTGTGCAAAAGTATTTCATGGTATCAAATACAATTAAATAAGACAACAATATTAATTGATATAAAAATGTTTCAATAGTAACTTAGCAATAATTTTTCAATTGCTGCACTAAACGTCTTCCTTAAACATGTTAGCATTTACGGGAGAGTATTTTTATTCGGTGTAGTTACATCTGCCATCCCTTGAATAATAAATATTTAACAAATACATTCCCGAAATAGACTAGCAGTAAATGTATAAAAACCTCAACATTCTTATTTTCTATTAATTGACTAAGGTGTGAATAGCCTGTGTTTAAATTGATGAAACTTCTGCATCTGTAGCTTTGGATACAGGTACACTTATTCTATTTAGCTTAAATATAAATTCTCTGTACTATTTGTATTTTTATATACAGAGTGGATTAAAATCTGGAAGCTACAAATTATTTCGAAGTACACTAAAATTTTATTGATAATTTCTTAAATATTTGGAAATGACTTGATTACTAGTTCAACTTATATATACAACATTCCAAATCTAAAATGGACCAGATGAGGCTAAAATGTAACCTTCAGAAAATTGCAGTAAAGAGATAGAATGTAATTAAAATTAAAGAATGTTGATTTTAACTATAGATTATATCTATGAAGATATGGAAGATTTTAGAAATTTCACAGATTTTCACGTGAGAATTGAACGGAAGATATGATTTGTTTGATAGAAGAATAAATAGTGTTATAAAAAATGATTTCAAATAATATTTTTATAGTAGTTTTTAACATGCAATTGAATTTAAACTACACATTAGATATTATCGAAGCTTATCAATATTGACAGTAACCTTTTATTGTGAAGGGACTAAATTTTCCTCAGTTATGTTTTTATTCGGGTATGTATATAAATGTAGTATCTTAAGATGTGGGGTTTTAATTAAAGAATTGCCAAAAAATTGATAAATTCAGGAAAATAATTTCTCTGAACAGATATTGAATGAATATTGTATTTTATAAATTTAAAATTAGACTTAGGTACTGTGAAAGTTTGAAACATTTTATGTAATTTTGTTGTTTTATAAACTATTATTTTTCGATGTTATAGAAATATTTGAAAATTTGATCTATCCAACTATCAGATCCTGAATTTAGATGCTTAGCTATTCAAAAAGCAAAAACTGCATTGAAAGAAAATAATTATCCGGAAAAAATGATGAATAACATATTCAAGAAAAGGATAAACAGATATTACAATCAATTTAAAAACAAAACATAAAACATTTTTCCTTACCATATGTACAAGGACTTTCCCAACAATTATCCAAATATTTCACTAAATTAAAATCTAAAACACCAAAAAACAAAAAAAATAATATTATATATCAAGTGCCTTGTACTAATTGTGACGCTATCTACATAGGGCAAACATCTCAGTATTTAGAAAATAGACTAAGAGGTCATCAATACGATAAAAAAAATAGAACTGCATTAACGAATCATGAGATATCAAAAAAACATAAATTCAATTATAAAGATTCAAAAATTCTTGAAACGGTATCCAATACACGAAAAAGAGAATTTTTAGAAATGGTTCACATAAGAAATATTTAAATAATTTAAGTAAAATTTGTAGCTCCATTTTGTAAATTCTAATAAATTTAATATATTTGAGTTGTGGAAACCAAGGAAAAATTAATTTTTCTTATTGGAACAAAGTTCTAAGTTGATTTTATCCTTATTTTGATATTCATGATGAAGGTGATCTATAGATCAATATAAATAAGTAAATTGTCAGTGTCTGTATCATATTTTGATAAAGAATTAAAGAAAAGTCGAATCGTCAAAATTTATCTTTCTTTAAAAAACTATCAAAAAAACTAATTTTAAAACAGAAGAGGTCTAAAATCAAGAACATTTAGATGCATTAATATTTGAAAATATACATAAATTCACAAAAACAAAAATCAATAAATGTGATCAAATATTTCGCGGTTATTTATACATTTTATCTTTTCAACTTAATAATGTTTATTTTTTCTTTTCAGTATTGATAAAGTACCCAAGGTAATGTCACCTACGTTAATTATTCATGGGACTGAAGATGAGGTTATAGACTTTTCTCATGGGCTTACCATTTTTGAAAAATGCCCTAAAGCCGTAGAGCCATTATGGGTAGAAGTACGTATATTATATTTTAATTTAATCTTCTCTTATACGAAAATAAGTTGTGGGTAATATTACCATGAAAGATACAAGTTGTGATTATTTTATTGATGGAAATGGAGATTCAATAAGAAAATTTGAATTAATAGTATTCAAAGTATCGCCCTTTACTAGCAATGCAATTATCGCAACGGTAAATCCATGACTGGAATCATTTCCAGAATAATTCTTCTTGAAGACTTCCATATACTATTTTTTGGTTTTTCCGAAGTTATAAATAGTTCATTCGGCACATTTTTTTGTTTTCTGGAGAAACCTGAATTCGCATGATGCTGTATCTAGTAAGGCAGATGTGGACTTGAAGATGATCTTCCAATTCCTTACAAATTGTAAGTTTCGAAACAAATTTAGCCTTCATTCATCTCATTGTCAATACTCAATCTTCTTTTATCACACCTCATATGACAAATATAATTTAAGCCAATAATATTCTAGTCTAGTGGTTTAATATCATTGAACGTTGCTGTTAGTTCATAAATAAAACGATAACTAACGAATATTCTTCAGAACTGTTGGAAAGATTCGTTATTAATTTGAAATTGAAACGACTACAACTAGAGAAGAAAAGTTACACGATTACATACACACACCACGTATAGACACTATGATAAGAATTCATCAGTTGTGATATGAACTGCATCCAGCATATCCAAAAATTTTATTCCCCTGTGAATATTCTATCCTGAAGAAAATATCTGGGTGGTAAGACATTTGGGCCGATAATTAACTAATACATCTAATTGTAATTGCCTTCGTAGTACTTTTTAATTGAATTGAACTATTGCTTTGTAATATTATGAATGCAAATATTAACATCATATTACAGAAAGTTTTCATACGTTTTTTAATATGTCCATCTATTTGAAATTTCACTTGATATAACAAACCATATCAAAAAAATAATGTATAAAATGTCAGTTACCTTAAATGAATATTTAAGATAATATACTGATGTAGACCTTTCACAATATCTGGTGACACATTCAGAAATATGGAGTTAGTCGGGAGAAACATACTTTTACCATATATGTATTATGTAGAGTCTCTCAAGGAGGATATCATGTGGCTAGAAAAAAAGTGTCAACTCCTCTTCATTAATTGTTTACGGGGTGATTTGTAAAATTGACCATAAATTTTGATAGGCTATAGTGTTTACACAGTTCATTTGATTTTTGAAATTTTTTCATGATGCAATTAACTATCAAGCATTTGACTGGTATTAGCTATCAATTTAATGATTCGTATAAAATGGTGCACCCTGTATAACATGTTTCCAAATGATATAAGTGATTTCCAAACTACATAAATAACCAATGAAAACGACACAATGTTGTCATTCAATTTCTAATGACGTATGACATAATGAGGTAAAAATTTGTACCAATTTCATAAATTTCGAGTATTTTAACTGAAATGAGTACCTACAACATAATCTAATATGTACATATGTATAAATTCAAATACATCTTAACAGTCACATTGTATTATCTCCAAGGACAGAAAAAATTATTTCTCAATTTTGAATTTTTAGAAAAAAATCCTATTGGGTCATCATTTTCGATAAATAATAAATTAAATTGGTTGGTCAAATCTCATGTGCGTGTGGAATGTAAATGATTAGAATTTTATGTGTGATAATTGTATCATTGTACATTGTATCAACTGTACCAAATAATAATAACTAAAAAGTTTTAAAATCAGAAAACAGATTGTGGCAATACACATTTTGTAAGAATTAATTCTGAACATTATTGGATGAATGAAAAAAAGCAAGCCTGCAAGAATCTTGCAGACTGATCTTGGTCTTGCAAACCTTTAGCTGTTCTTGGTCTTACATTTTTTTGCACCAGTCCCGCTCTTCACTACTTTTCCTAATAGAAAAACATAACGACATGTAGATGGAGTGTAGGAAGATGACATTATTGACACTGTTACTTGAACCCTATAATAACTAGACAAGTAAGTCGTAAATCAAAAACCTCAATCAAAAGTGAGTAGAGTCTTACAAAAAAATCATCTGTACCTCTATCATATTCAAATGGTTCCATGACTACATCCTGGAGATGATATCCATAGGTTGGAATTTTCTAGATGGATTTTACAATCATCGATCAATTACAAGAGACGGGATAAATAATTCCCTTAATACACTTGTGTGAGTAGAAGAAAATCCCTATTCCATTCGAGATTGTCGTTCCAAGCTAAGGTTTGTTTTCTCTTAACATGTGGATTGGTATCATAAGTGACCATCACTTTCTTGATGGTCCTTTAGGAGGACAGGTCTATTTGAAGTTTCAACACAATATTTTGACGAATTTGCTTGCTAACTCGAATATTGTTATATGAGGGATGTATTTTCAGCTTGATGGGGTATCCCCCCACTTTTTACTGGCAGTGAGACAACATCTAAATAATGTTAATGGCAACAGGTGGATAGCAGGTGAAGGTCCTATTTCATGGGCTTCAAGATTGCATGATTTCAATCCCGTTGATTACCATATTTGGGGGCGATTGAAGCAACTAGTTTACACCGAGAATAATAGTAAACGACAACAATTAATTGATACCATTGTACTTTTGTATAATACTATTAGAAACGATCCCCAAAGTATCCGTAAATTCAATGCGAAAATTAACAATTCGGCAACAAAAATGTGTTGAAGCTGCTTTTTTAGTTTATTTTGTTGCAATATTTCCCTTTTTTCCGTAATTATTTATGCGTCTTAACTACATACTTTTAGTTATTGTTTTAAAATTGTTGCTCGATGTTGTTGGTTACTAATTTTTGCATTTAAACAAAATATTGTACAGGGTGCAATATTCAATACGAATCCCTAAATTTGTTTTTCTAAAGCCGGTCCTGGAATTTCTTAGATTAGCGAATGCTCGATAGTAGTGTACTGAATAATGAAAAAATTTGAAAAATCAAATCAGCGGCTTGAACACTATAGCCAATTAAAATTTATGATAAATTTCACAAATCACTCTGTAAATTTATAAAGACAAGGAGTTGACACTTTTTTGTAGCCACATGATATCCTTCTTGAGGTATGGTAAAAGTATTTAAAATTCCTCATGATTCACTCTGTATAATCAAGTATTGACTAAGTGTGTTGAATGTAAGATAATAATTATACATTGAACAAGATAAGAATGGCAGAAGTGGGAATCAAATTTCCTATGAGAGCGAGAAGTATGCTACATTTTTTTTACTGCTTTCTCTAACCTTTTTAATTTCTCCAGAGCAACATTTGTGATATTTCAGCGAAATTGGTCGTAAGATGGACCCTTTGGGAATAAACGGTTGTTGACATATATATTCTATTAACTTCAATAGAATTTGAAGTCAATTGAAACAACCAATTTGACATGCGATTATATTTATCCAACGAGAGCAATAGAACCCATTCAAATTTGCATGATTAGTATCGGAAGCCTAGCTGATGTTATAGTGAGATGTAGATTCAAAAAATGAAGTTCATGTACAATTTTTTGATCACCCAAAATATAATATTAAGATGAGATGTTCGAATAATCTGTTTTATATATAGAAATCCATACAGTAACATAAACGCTAAAAGTAGCGTTATAATAATTTAATTCAAAAACTGGATATCTAAGATCGTGAAAGTAGATTATTTAAAAGTCTTGCATCAAGTTTTGTGTCTGTAAAAATTTACAATAGGTGTTCTTTCTTCATGAATGAAATTAATTATAACAAAAATAATTTTAAACAAATCTGTATCTTCTGTTTTGGTTAAAATTCTAAATATCTTTGTGAATTCGTCTATGTTTATAGAATTTATTTCTTTGTGATCATTTTTAGAACTTTTATTCAAAAGTTTTACTCTTCCTATTCTGTTTCTGCTACCAAATCAATAATTAGTTTTAGATAAAATTCTTCTATCATAGAATTCATACTTTTTGCCTAGTTTTAGCTTTATGATCTGATCTTTTAGAAAATAAACACATTTCATCTTTCTAAATGTGATATATCAGATCAGAATGCTCATAAAATTATTGTGTTTGGATTATATCAATGTTTGTATAAAAGTATTATATTCAATCAGCCTGTAATATAAATAGAGAGAAAATCATCTTTTTAAGGACATTTTATTCTTTGTATACTTTCTCAATTTTTATTTTCAATTTTCAATTGGTCATTTAGAATACTAATGATTTTGCACAATCATAAGTGTTTCAGTTACCACCATTTGTTCAATTTTACTATAATGTTTGTCAGTATCTTATTACACAATACTTAACAATAACTTTCACTTAGGGTAATTTTTTGTCTACCTTATGAAAAAGTTCATTTGCATACTGGGATATATTCAAAAAATAAGAGACAAATTGCACAGATTGTTCAAATGGTGCAAATATAGTAGTCAGAAAAAGTATAAACTGGAATTTACTTAGTAGGAAAAAAAGAGGTGAACAGCGAAAGCTGTAAAAAAATCATTTGATATGAAATTATACAACTTTCACTTAATGGTAACTAATTGACCATCATATGAAAAAACTCACTTGCATGCTAGGGTATATTCCAAAGGTAAGATAAATGAATTGCTTAATTTGTTCGAATATAGAAGCCAGGAAAAATATAAACTGGAATTTACACAGTCGGAAAAAAGAGGTCGACATCAAAAGCTGTGAAAAATGCTTGTGGGGATTTTTTAATTTGGTGTGAAAAGTACCATATTATGTCTAATATTTATAATTGTGTTTTTTGTAGGGTGCTGGCCATAACGACGTGGAAATGTATTCAGTATACTTAGACAGGCTTAGGCAATTTGTGATGGTTGAATTAGATGATAACTGACAGTTGCTAGCAGGAGAAGATGTGACTTTTAGTTCAGGTACATCTAGTTCGGTAGGTGAAAAACTACTTTAGCCAGTCGATGCAGGATCGGCAAGTACCGCCAATTCACCAGAGCCGATTTCCTGCAAAACAATCAACTTTCCATTAGTATCTCCTAAAAAATGCTGCAGTCCGTCAGTGTCGCAGCGCCTGACTGCATGTCATTGTATATTACTTGAGACAACTTGCTAGCCCATAATCTGCATTTTTTACTGTAAATGTGTATATATATATATATATATATATATATATATATATATATATACATTGTTAACTGTGGACTTTTTAACTACTGTGAATATTTGAGGACAATCTGTCAAGTGATGCAATATTAGAAAAATCTGTATTACATGAAAACTTAAGTTTTCTTGTCTGTTCATATCGTTGTATTGTAAGTTATTTATTTTTTAAATTCTAGGAACCACAACTTCATAAAATACAGAAACCCATTCTTCATTCATATACTAATAACTTACATTTTCAATTGATTTCTATATTCATTAATATATTTAATGCAGAGTTTTGTATTCAACAATATAATAAATATATTTTCTTCAATTATGAAAATTTCCTGGGAAATATCATGCTCTTGAATAGTTTTAATTGACACTTCTGGTACTTCTAGCCGCTATTAAGCTGGTATATAATTCAAAGTAATTCTTCGTTTATGGAAAAGATTTACTAACTTTTTGAGAGAAAAACCAATCTATATCTTGCTTTCCATGTGAATATTTTCATAAGCTTCATATTATATATATACATCTTTTGGAAATGGAAAATTTTCAGTTTATCGATGCAAATTGAATTGAAGTTTATAATAAAAATGTCCAACATAAACATCAAATTTACTGACCTTAAAACCTACCATTTATAAATATTGATTTCTAAATTCAGAAAGTCTATGTGCAAAAACTTCCATTTTGAACGCCTGAATATTTTCAATTTTATAATTGATTCATTTATGATTAATTATACATTGAATCAATCTAAGACAAAAATTATTCTAATTGCACTTACATTTTATAGACATGATTGAGAGCTCAGAATATACCCAATAAACTTGGTCAAGCACTTCAATAGTTATTTTTCTGAAAATACAATGTTTTGATTCTGAATTACATAAAATGGGTAAAGACAGACAGTGTCGAAAATGTCTCTTGAAAATTTTTGCTAACCTAATTTGACATTTGTATACTATGACACTGTTTGTGGTATTCGTATTTTTGCAGTATTGGAACTTGGGTTAATTTTTTATTAAATTTATTATTTTGTTCACTGATATAATGGATATTAAGTATTGAGGTAATCCTCATATGTCAAATGAATAATACATTGAAGTAGCACGATAAAACTAGAATCTGTAATGCTACAGTTCCATTTGATATTGAGATTTTGTTAGGTTTAAGACCAGACTCAGTATAGTAAACAGTATGGTGCAAATGAAAGGAAAAAATAAGTTATTTCGAAAACAACGATTTTGAGGAAAAATCCTCATACCCGTCGAGTTTTATTTTTATACGGGCCATATGTGAGGACAATTTTTTATTTTTGACGTTAACTATGTTAGCGTGATGACGTCATCGCTAAAATTTTTAAATAGAAATATTGGGTGTTATTTGAAAGGTCTTCTAACTATTCAGCCATATCAATATGTCTGAGTAATTAATAAACTTCAATTATTCAGACATATTGATATCGCGTAATTTTTCTTAAAGTTGCCAGTTTACGAACTAACAAATTTATTCCTTCCATTTACACCATACTATGTATAAAGGCATCTAAACTAAACTTATGTAAATTACCTGTAAAATTGTAACTAAATTTCCCAACAAAATTAACGCATAATTCCGCTTATAAAATACTGTAATTAATTTAGCAAAAAACTTCACAAACTTAAAATTTGGTCTTCTTTAGTATTTTTCGGAAACTATGATTGGGTTAACCCAATCATGATCTGGCCCGGATCATGTTCATTGTTGTTTGGAAACTGATAGAGTGAATCGGGTCGTTGTCATATTTATCATCCTTCCTACCCTGGTAGATCGGTGGGTAGTTGCGATCAGTTAACGGGTTGTTTCAGTTGTCTATGGTTTTTAGGCCAAGGCCGGTTTTTTCGAAAAATTCTAGTGAACGGATTTTTTTTTTTTAAATATGTTCAGAGTTGTCCCCTGAATGTAAATCCAAAAGAGTGTCATTCAATATATCATGAATCGATAACTATATATTTAGCAAAGTGAAAAGTTTGGAGCGCTATACTTAAAAACCTATGCATTATACAAAAAAAGTTTTTAAAAAAAGGCGGCAAAAATTATTATCTGTGATTATCTCCACTATTTTCGTCGTACGATGCGAGGTTCGCGAAATATTCGATAAAACATGTTTTTCAACATGGCTCTATAACTTTGTATTATGAACCTACTTTTTTTGTTCTGGTGCTTGGCCTATTACTTGACTTCAAAATTTACTTATTCCTTTTAAAATGCTGTCTTTTAGAATTTTCTCTAGAGATTGCACACATGTGCCATTTGTACTTACAAGAAATATTTTCCAATCGAAGCAGAAGCTGCAGCACCCTCTTTGTGATAGGTAATAATTTTAATTGATAAGAATTGAAAAATAGCTTTTATCAGTTAGAAATATTAAGTAGCAAATTAAGCCAGTGAAATAAACTTAGGGTTTTCATTAGTTTTAACCAAATAACAAATTATGCGTTAATAATGCTGGGGAATGTATATTGTTGCATTCTTTGTAATTTTAGTAGTTCAACATTATTTTTTATTTGGAAGAAAATTCATTCTCGTGATTAATTTTCTCATTTAATTGAATACCTTTTTATAACTTTTTACAAATAAAAATCTTTTTTACAGTCAACTTGATAAAATTTGACATGTTTGGATTATGGAAATTAATATTATTAATTAAATTTAGCTTATTTTTGGAACAATACATGCTAAATGCATGAAGTTCTGGTTCGAAAAAGTGATTCTTTTGTTAGTGAAGTAGTATTATGAATTATTTTCATTTTGCGTTAATCTATATTTGCTAAACTTTTTTTTATACTTAATGGGGTATTCTGATCTAGAAGCCTAAATTTTAGGCATTTTAGAAACTAATGTAAACATGTAAATGTGAACATTTTGAACATTTATTGACTTTTTAAGAATACAAAAAAATATAGAAAAGAAATCAGAATTTCAATAAATTAGAGGCCGGCAAAGTGGTGGCTCCAAAAAAACGGTGCACCCTTATTGATATGATTCCAGCTTTTGTACTGATCTAGATCAACAAAATTTTGAAAATTCTTAATCTGTAAAGATGTCCCTTGACCTTACCCAAAAAAAAATTTTTCGACCTTTTCGAATTTTCTAAAAATAAACCATATTGAATTTTTTTAAAATCCAAAGCAGACGCGATAGAGAGGTATATAAAAAAGATTCCCACCAAATTTTAAAGGAATTGGTTGGGTAGAACTTGAGATATCATGTCAACCACTCCAAAAAAAGTAGTTTCGAGAAAAATGCGCTTGAGGTTTGAGAAACAATTCCAGTAGAATAAATCGTTCCAGGCCGACTTGGACGCTATGTCACAAAAACTACTGTATCTCCGGAAATAAGGCGTTCAAAACTATGCAAAAAAATCGATTTTTCCAAACTTCTAGACCAGAATACCCCCTTAATCATTGATCAATACTAATTTTAGAACTTTTTCTTTACTAACGTATTCCTAGTTTACATACTGCCTCTAATATAAATTTATTTAATATTAAAAGCTGGAATACCGTTACTAGTATTTCATCTTAACCTCCGTTAGTCTGGTGTTGGAAGTCTGTGTGTGATATAATAACTGAATTGATTCTGGTGCCATTTTAAGACAATATCTACACAATATATTCAATTAAAATTGTGAATCCGAGCTAGTAAATATTTTTTGAAATAAATATTGCCACTTTAACAATACCTATACTTACCAAGTATTTCTATAATTCATTAAATTGCGTAACTTGATTCTAAGTCACTTAGTTTGAAACTTCTGAATGGAATAAACAAGTAATATAAATAATTAAGGTTACACAATCGAACTTTACAAAACCACACATCAACATTGTCAATTATAATCACTGGCTATTTGAAACGAGTATGAAGGGGCCTATAGAAATCCCAAAGAACCAGATATAATTGTGAGTGGTAGTGAAACATTGAGTTCAGAATTAATATCACCAATGGCTCTAGAAATTCCGACTCAGTTATATATTATTTTGTCAAACTATTCATTACCTAAATAATTATTCAAGTAGATAGATAATTTTTGTTAAAGTAATTGTTGGAGAGAGAGTAGAACTTCTACAAATCTAAAATCCTTCTTACCACACTAACAAGGGGTTAAATGTACTTAATTTTGGAAACTAATGGTTTTTCAAGAAATTTGGATATTATAAATAGTATACTTGAGTTCCATGTGATAAGTTATCTTAATTCTATCAAATATCCTTTGACCTGTATATGATACGTTCAGAATTCTATCAAATCCAAATTTGCAATAATATATAGACTCTTCCATTTAAAACTAAACTTAATAAAAAAAAGTGTTTATAATATTGTTGGTTTCTTCTTCGGAATACTACGTTCATTGAAACAAGAACAAGAATCATGTGATTTTTTGTTTTGTATTAATATTTTTTAAGTGTATAACTTGGAAATTATAATCAAAAGATATTTAAATAAATCCATGCTAGTTTTAACTTCCTGTGCAATTAATATCATTTTTGTTTTTAATACAGAAATTTGACTTTTCTATGAGCCTACTTTAGTAGTTAAAAAATTAATTTAATATGATTTATTGGGAAATGAATTTATAGTAGATGTGTTGAGGTGGTACACAATATTTAATGAGGAGGTTTATCAATTTTGTGCATTTTTTAAATCAAACATGAAAACTTGTTTAATTCTATTGCAGTATCCATTAACATATGAAATGAAGATTTCGTTCTCCTTCAAAATCCAATCTTGAAATTATTAAGCAGGATTCAAAACGAAACCACATATAGAGTATTGGAAAATATTTACCTGAACATAGAAATTTCAATGTAAACACTAACCAACTTACTACCATTTTACTAGTATAGTCACTATAAATTATAAAACCTAACTTCTACACTAGATTTCCACTCCACTCGTTAGAGTAGGATTATGAGAAACGAAATTAATCAAAACAAGAGCGGGATGTGCACGTATAATCCATAAGAATGAGAAACCTAATATTAGTGGAATTCTCTTAAGGTCAAATAAATAAACAATTTGTTGATATGAGTAACCCCCAAAATACCATTTCAATATCCATATTTTCACTTCATTTTCATTATTTACTTCAACTGCTTATGGGCAAAAATATCAAAATCATAACTAAATCCTGAAACTCTACTAAGAACTTGACTCATATAATCCCATATAATCTGAGGCTTCGCTGGGTTGTATTGTTTCAAGTCATGATGAATTTTTGTAGTGATTATCTGTTCATGAACTGCTATATATTCCTCTTTAGGTACTAGTAAAAGTTGCTGCCTAATGCCATCTAAAAGTGAGCGCACTTTAAACAGCTTATGACATGGACTGCTGAACGAGATATAATTATTGTTGTCATTGGAGTTTATTTTTTTGTTATTTCAAATCTATTGCATCTCATAGTTTCATTAATTTGTGGCTGTCCTAAAATCTTGTTCCAGTAATATCGTGAGGTAGGTAATTCCACTATAGTCGTGAATATTACCATGCATATATTCCTCCATATCTTGTTTGGTTATGTTAGCCCGTTTGTTTATGTTATCTTGTGTGGGTTTTGAATTACGTTGATTTATTATAGTTTGTATAATAAATAAAAACAAGAAAAAATTCGCTGGTGTTTTTCAATAAACTCAATAAACAAAGGCTTTGATTTTTTTTATTCCCATTTTATTGCAATCATCTATTTCGGGCATAACAAGAGGTCGTCTATGACGTTGAAATTGTCTCCTCTTTCCATTATCCTCCATAGGATGAAATGACACCATTTACATATATTTGAATCAGCAGTCGTTTTCATGCTTGCCTTTTCTGTGCAATCTTTTCGGCATAATGCAGTCTCATATATATTAATGGTTTTGCTTGGTCTACCCATCTAGTTGGAGATCTGCCTCTTGAGCGTTTGCCTTTTTCTTTCTCTTCTATGAATAATCGTTCCATTGTTCCTGATCTTCTAGCTATATGTCCCAGGTAATGCAGATACATGTGGTTTATTCTGGTTCGGTGTTCTGTCCATGAACTATTTCATCTTGCTTCTGAGACCCATAAAATGAACAGGATCCATTCTGCAAGCAAAGAAAAAAGATCTCATGCCATTCGGTAAAAAATTAATAGCGCATACGAAACCATATATGGTACCGCTAAAAAAATTATCAAGTTAGGTTAGAAAGCATACGAAACCGTATATGGTTTCATCAAAAAGCTCCCCAATATGATAGAAATATCCAAGAAAGTAAACATTAAATAATAGATATATTAGTTAGTACAATAACAGCACCTTTCTTATTTAGAAAATTGTGTTCACGGACACTGAGTTGAACTTCACACAAGCGCTTAGAAAAGTGAGGTTATAACCAAAATGACGTTAGACCATAGATAACAAAAAATATTTTTGTATTGCCAACATAACAATTAATTTCCACCATGCATAGTAATTGCTTGTGCAATATAACGTGAAAAAAAATATATTAAAACTGGTGAACCATATATGGGTTTATAGTAGAGCAGTAGAGGGTTAGAGATTTATATAACAATCTAAGATTGATTATGAGATCGATAAGAAATCTTGAATCTGCATAGCAATGCATAAAATTGAATTGTAGCCACTTAGAGAAACTGTTATAGTTATTTAGAAGTAATATATTTTGGTTTCTAGTTTCAGTTTTTTTTTAAAAAGAACACAAATTCAACATCACACTAAAGGCCTTTCGTGTTTCCACAAATATTAGGTTTAATCAAATTCAAATGTATTTTAAGATTTGGTTGTCTTTAATCATACATATCAATTTTACTCTTCACAGGAGAAAAATTATTGTGAATCTTACAAATGTTTCTAGTGATTATTATTTATTATAACCAACAAAATTAATAAATCACTTTTTATTTTGGTTATATAGAATGATTAAGCATTACCATTTTATGATGTATAACTATACACACTGATAAGTTGGCGAGAGATTAGCAAATAGTTTGCAGTATTAATCAGAATGTTATCCTTGAAAATATTGTATATAAATAATGAAGAAAATTGAAATCTAATTCTGCAATTGTCCAAAATATTTTAATAAATTCGTTTCGCATTTAATAGCGCCATCTATCAAAACCCTTTGGGATTGAACTATTGCATTAGCCGATTTTTACTAGGAAGACTTCTGTGATCATATCTGAAAGACTTATGCGGACTAATGATTTTTAATGAATATACTAATTCAATAAAATAATTCATCAGTATTTATATATTGAAAATACCATTTTCGACAATAGAACTATTTTTAGTTGAATTGAATGGTATTACA
This sequence comes from Diorhabda carinulata, assembly GCF_026250575.1. NCBI lineage: Eukaryota > Metazoa > Arthropoda > Insecta > Coleoptera > Chrysomelidae > Diorhabda > Diorhabda carinulata. The sequence continues at coordinate 8,018,794 of NC_079460.1, read as the reverse complement.
AGAAATAACAATACTGCACAATTACCATTTGATATTCGCGAAAATTAAGAAGTGGGCGACATCTGTTAATTTCTTTTAAACATCAATAGAGGTGATCAGAAAAGCCAGAATACGACTAATTTTTTATTTGATAATCAATAAAAAGTGTTATTTAAAATTTTAGTCTAAATAGTAAAATAATATACCTTTTTATAGTACTTTTCTGAGATTAAAACAACCACACATCCATAAGGTTCACAAAACAATAAAAACAAGGTAAAAGCTGTAGTTTTACATATTTTATAGTTGTTAAAATCCTATTCTAGTGGCCAGTAAAACTCTTGTGCACCTTTTTGATAATTGATAGAACAATTAAATTTCCAATTTTTAAATACTTCATTCAGATTAATTGTTATCTCATGAGGCTGAGAAGTTATACTTGACGCCTGTAAACACAAATTTAATGGTTTTTTATTTTGTTTTTTCTAGCACACATGATATAGGTCCTGCTTTGGAAAACGCTTCACCTTAAGTTGTCTGCTTATTATTTCCAATTTATTATATGGTGTTGAAAAAGGTTACTTCAAATTTCATCATTTTCAGATTGATTCTTTAACACAACTTTTTGTTCTAACCACGCAAACATATAAGAAAAAATGAAGAAAATGCTACCACAATCACTAAAAACACATAAAATATATATAGCATCAAACACCCTTACAGATGTAATGTTGTTCACCGCTATAGAAGACAAATTCAGCGCCATCTACTGACACGAGATATTCGCCAACAATTATTAAAAATTCTGTTATAATGACTTGTGTAGGGGTATATATGATAACCTTTGCAATACTTATTTTAATTACACTGACTAGATGGTAAAACTACATATAACTAATCATTTTTTTAATGTGATTATGTTTACATCCCATTGACCCAAATTTGTAAGAAATGTACTGAATTTTTTTCAAATGTTTATTGCACAGTTATAAATTATTGATAAGTTTAATAAATCACAACGTTGACTAACTATTTCATTATATTGATTTTATTGTGTCAAATTCGAAACATTTTGTTTTGAGGATTAAATTTCCATTATTGATGTCTCTTGGTGATTAGCGACGTATATGATGAAAATATATTTTGGTAACATACTTGATAATAACAAATACAATGTTTTTGACATTTGGTCTTGTAGTGACATGTATAAGCACACTGGTGTCAATTTTAAGGAAATTATTTAGTATATTCAATGTGTTTGAAAAAATGTAAACTATAGAATAATTGAGTTTGTTTCAGAATTCTTTTTCCTAATTGTTAAACCTATGTAAACATTTCATTTGAGACACATTTATTTATTATTTTCAAGTGCATTAATTTGCCTTTGAAACTATCATACCTTAAAAAAGTTGAACTATATACGAGGCAAAGTAAGTACCGTTTTGGAATTAAAAAAAGAAGTGCAAAGATATCGCAATAATTTTATTTTTTCATAAAAGCCTGTACCTTAATCTACTTTTCTACATAATTTTCGTGAATATTGAAGCACTGTGTCAAAACTGTTTTGACTTCGTTATCGTCTTGAAGACGCTGACCGCCCAGGTGTTTTTTCAAGTGCAGGACCAAATGGTAGTCGCTGGGCGCCAGATCAGGGTTCTAGGGAGGATGATCTAGAGTTTCACATTGAAAAGATTTGATGAGATCTTTGGTACAATTAGCCACATGTGGACGGGTATTGTCATGCAGCAAAAGATACCCTTATTCAACTTGCCACGTCTTTTGTTCTGGATTGCACGACGCAGATTGTTCAATGTCTCACAATAAGACGCTGCATTAATTGTCTTATTACGAGGCCGAAACTCCACTAGCAATACTCCTTTTTTGTCCCAAAAAACTGTGCATATGATTTTCCGGGCAGAAATTGTTTGCTTAAACTTCACTTTTTTGGGTGATGATGAATGTCGCCATTCCATGGATTGTTGTTTCTGGTGTGACGTAGGCCACCCATGTTTCGTCACCAGTAACAATTTGGTCTAAAAAATCTCCACCTTCATTATGGTACCGCTCAAGGAAAGTCAATGCACTGCCTAAACGTTGGGTTTTGTGCAAATCCGTCAACATTTTTGGAAGCCAACGTGAACACAATTTCCGGTATTTCAAGTTCTCGGTCACAATGCGATACAAAACACTGTTTTATCTCACCTTTTCGTCCACTTTCTGCACCAAATCTTCATTAACGACCGAAGGACGCCCACTCCGTTCTTCATCATGCACATTTGTGCGACCATATTTAAATGCTCTCGCCTATTTCCTTACCATTCCATCACTCATAATATTTTGTCCGTAAACTTCACGGATCTCACGATGAATATCGATCGATTTTACGCCTTTAGCACTAAGAAATCGTATAACAGCCAGTACTTCACAATCGGCGGGACTCACGATTGTCGGAGGCATCTTAAACACTCAGTAAACAACGTACACAATGAAGAATCAGACTGTAATGGCGTCAGTGCGTAGACAAGAGATGTAGGTAACCAGCGCGCATGTACGGAACGACGACCTTGGGGTTGCGGCGGCGGAATCGCAAAACGGTACTTACTTAAAAAATATGCCTCGTATTGTTTTAACTGCTATCATATATATTCATCGGTTTTCTGACAAGTAGAAGCTTCTTTATAAGATTGTCAAAAAATTCTTTGTTTATGGCCCAGTGTAAACTTCTTTTTATATCAATTGTCAATATATTTGTTATATTTTTTAGAAGTTACGTATTCAGTAATTCAGTACAATGGGCTTAAATGAACTAAGTACTGGTTCAATTCTTGATCATTTTAGCAACTGTTGGAACTGTTAATGTATTTTTTAAACAATTCACGCTAATTAGTCAATTCCATTCCATTTAAAATAGTGCTTATCGAGAGGGTCGTTTCAGAACAGATGGAAAACCGTTAAGTTCGTGTAATGAGTCTTGCGTTTCCAGTTGGAGTACGGCTTATATGGAAAGGTTTCAACAAGAAAATTTTCAAATGAAAAAATTGTTAATGTTTTTATTGATTTCTATTTCTAGCTGTTTTAAGGAAGTTTATTAATTTATTAATTAGTTAGTTATTTAAGTTTCTGTACAATTTATATAGATTCACGACCAAGTATTGAAACTCTGCTGTAATAAAGCTTATTATTCAAGTTTTATATAATTTAAGTATGACAAAGTATGTTTGCAACTTTGAATTTGTCACATATGGATATAAAAACAATTTAGACCATATTTGTGAGAAATTAATATTTCTTGCATAAATCTTATTGAATAGATTAAGATTTTCCGTTGAAACTACTCAAAAAGTATTAATTATATTTTACATTATATATAGTTATGATAAAGTATCCAAATTTCATCTATTTTATTGAAAATAGTTTTATCTTTAATCCAATCATTAGTAGTTAAGTATTTATCTTTTCGGTGCAATTTTCTGAATGTGTATAATATTTTTTTACAGAAGCTTAAGTTTTCATGTAACTTAAAACAGGATAAGTATAACACATATTCGTATATTTATAATAAGTGTGAATTTTGTATTAATGTATTTTGTTGGATCAAATTGCAATCTATCACGTTTATACCATCATAAATGAAAATATTGTGTATCAACTGACTTTCCTTAACATCTTTATATTAAAAAATACATATGAACTTAAAGTAAATCATTATTAGTAGAAACATATTTGAGAAATGGGGCATCTCCGGTGATGCTACAATTATGAAATATGATTATATTGCTACTTTTCTATGAAGATGAAACAGTTGTATTGGTTTTATACCTTGAAAAAATCTTCATTAATCTATTCAATTTTCTGTAATAATGAAAAATTTTAGTCAAAACTGTCAATATCATCTAAAAGTCTAAAATATCCTGTATGATAAGGGTGTATGGGATGTGGACACGTGCGATTTTTTATTCGTATGCACTCGTACGATTCGTTGTCGGACAGGGGGGGCATGATTACATAAACTCAAATTATTTTTTCTAGAAAATTCCTCCTTGAAATATATTTATTTCAAACAAATATGTATTGAAATAATACCATATATTTGAAGATTAATCAAAAACATGTATTCCTTTTTAAAATTATAAAAAAACAACAAATATTTTTTATTGTTTTCGACATTTGAATGTTCACTTACTAACATTGAGCAGAAATTAATATACCTTAATACTTCAGTAAGTACTGAAGCTTTCATTTAAGTTTTTCACATAAATATGAATATTAAACTTTGAAATTATGAAGCAGCATTAAAGATGTTTGGTAATAAGCCCGCATGTCTTATGATACCTAAGGTAGGGGTACTTTATTCTGATTGCTAGTATTCTGAATTGAACAGTGTATTTAGCTTTGGATATTTCACTGTAGGTCAGAGATGTTTCATATGGTCTGAATAGTTTTTTCTTCTCATAATAACCAGACTGCTCAATATCTAACCCCATCCGCATAATATCTACAAGTGATAGAGCTGATAATATTAAAATCTTTTAATTCATATTTATTTTTGTTCCTGTGCTCAATTCTTACCTTTCTAGTAGCAAAATACTCACTTTCTCCTTTTTTTTTTCTGTTTGTTTATTTATTTGAAAAGCCTAGTAGATTAATATAGCCGAAAACGGTAGTTCAAAGTAAATTGCCTGCCATTGGCTACTTGGCAATGATGCATCATTTGGAAACTAATTTAATGGTAGAAGGATCACTCAAAAACAAGAAATTTTAAACTACCGACTGTAAAGGAGAATTGTCGAATATGCTTTCGGAACGAGAAATTACAAATGGAAAATTTGATAAATCAAATAGCGTCATCTAAACAAATGTTCTATAATAATTACATGGGTTTACCCCCTTCATAATTCTTCCATTGATAAGAAAAACCTTTTTGAACATAACTTCAATATCAATTCTGAAAAACAAGTTTCTCCTTAAGCTAAAAATCTTGGAATAACTTTAAGAGCTACTTATAGAATATGATTTAAAGATATTTTTTAAGAGAAAAATATAAATATTTAACTTATTGCTCTCTATATTTGTCTTACCACTTCCATAAATTTTACACAATTTTCCTTTATGGTAATCCTTTAATTATTGACCTTTAAATCGGCATAAAAACATGAAATTACTTCTCTAGTTAACTCATAAACAAAAATTGACCTCTAGATCGTACAACAACTGACTAAAAAATCGAACACATCATCATGCAGTGTAACCTTACGCTTAGAAAATTGATATATTTTAGTATGAAGTGAATTAAGACTGACAGTAATTTGATATCTTGAAACTTGGTGCTTCAACACGAGTCGTTTGGACAACAAAAACTTAAGTACACCTTCAAAGTTTACCCAACTTTGTACTGTGCTAAAAAACCACATGATATGGTAAATATTTGTTTTTTTTAATAAATCAAAATCCGTTTTATGAACATGTTTATGGGTTAATATTTAAAATTTTGTTAACAAAGTTAACATGTCATTTATATTTAACTCTTATTTCTCTGCCCCGATACTGCTTCTTGATCGTATTATTATGTTTTTTTTAATAAAAATTCTATTTTCTTTAGTTCTGATATAATATTTAAATAAAACGTTTAACAAAGTTTATTTATATATCCACATCTTCACTGCCAAAAAGTAGAATTAAGATTAATAACCAATACTAATTTCAAAATTTTCCAATTTTTAATTCTTATATTTCATAAAAAAATGTCTGTGTTCATTCTAAAGTATGTGAAAAATGTGAATAGTCGTTACAGTGATCAAGTTTTCCAAAATCCCGAAATGCCTATTCAACAATATTCTACATCTACCGCATTATTATATACTGGATATAGACATAGTGTATCATCTATCATTAAATATATATAGGAAGTAAACGTGAAAATATATAAACATAGGAAGTACGAGGAGTATGGCATATCTGAGTAGTTTTACTTTTATTTATAAAAACTTGCTCAACAAAAACTTATTTATTTTACTCAATAATATAAAATATCACTATGAATCTTCCGAATTCATTTGATTCCAATTTAAATCTACCCGTCTCTCTATATTAATAACTATTTTATTTTTCATTTTTAATATAATTGCAAATTGACATGATGCGGTTCCAACTAAAAGTTTGTAATTAAATTTGAAGTTATATAAAGTCTATGTACTCATTGCAAGACACTTTTTACAAGGTAACATAAAACGTTAAACATTTTTGTTATATAATTTTTTAATTTTTTACTATATATAGATACAGTCTTTTGAAGTTGTTTTTGTATCTCTTAAATCATGTTCACATCAAATATACGTAGTTTATTAAAAAGTAGAAATTCCAAAAATTATGCGTCATGTGAAAAGAATTTATATTTAGTTTCTACTTATCAATTTGGATTTGGACCAACAAATTGTAACAAAATTAGTCACATTCAAAAGAGCCTAAAAGAAACAATTATATTAACTATAAAACCATTCTGTATAGATCAATTGTTGATGGCACAGACGGCTTTTGGAAAATAAAGGTTTTATTTAGGAAACATGTTCGATAGAAATTTCTAATTATTGTGAATTACAACGAATTCTAAAATCAAAATAGCGTAAACCTCGCTTTATTATATTTTGTCTATTGATATAAGTAAAAACGAATTAACAAATATGGCTGACCCTGTAACCTAACCTATCCTAACAGGGTACTGTCTTCACCAGGTACTGATGAGGGGACGGGTAGCAAATTAATATGTGAACCCTGGTATCCTGGAATATCTCCTGACGACTCGCCAATCGAACTGGTTACTTGCTATCTTGGTTAAAGTCAGTTTCTTCACGTCGGATTCCAACACATGGTCGTAGATGCTTTGAAGCGTTTCCCACACATCGTGTTAGGTGAATTGATCTTGAAATTCATTTTTTATTACCAAGTAGAAGATGTACTGTGAATCGTGTTGTATTCTCTGCGTCTTGCCGGGGGCTGGGATCTGCTCTCAAGTTTCTCTAATTAACCAAACTTCTTTCACCAATACATCCGAGGCATCACAACTATGATGTATTTACCATTACTTTCTGTCGTCGGAAAAGGTCTAGCGATATCTAAAGCACAAGCCTTTCGAAATGACTTCCAACATTATACTGCTTCATGCGTGCCTTTCTCTTACGATGTGGTCCATTACTCGTAGCACAATTCATACATTTCTTACGCCAGTCCTTCACATCGTCGGAACTGTTCATCCAATAAAACCTTTCACGGCTTTCGTCACTTTCAGATGACCTCCCGATGGACTATAGTGTAACTTCTTCGACTACTCTCGTTCTTCAAATGACTAGCTGTATTCTCAAAATCATCATCGTTCTCAAGGATTCTTTTTAAAAGACCCTCTTCCGGGACAAGGTAGTCCCACTGAGCCCAATATGCTTTTATTGCCGGTGAAAATCTTGACACTTCTTGCCAGGTAGATCGCTGATTTTCTTCCAGTGCTCCACGGACCTCATTACTGCCAAAAGTTGTCTTCTCGTGACGCAGTAGTTCCGTTCTGGTGTAGACAGAACTTCACTAAAGTATCCTGGCACTCTTTCTTGCCCTCCCAGTGGAAAGCTCTTGCTTCTGTGAGTCGAGTTAGTGGCTTGGCAATATCTTCAAATTTTATGAATCTTCGAAAGTACGTGAAAAAAGGAAACTTCTAACTTAATGTTTATCGCCTGGTTTTGGCACTTTTCTCTGGATCCACTGCCACTCCTTCATTGCTCACTATATGGCCTAGATAGTTGACTCGGTTTTGGAATAACTGGTACTTCTTTGGGTTTATCATGATCTGGGCAGCTTGAAGTTGCTTGAATAAGTCTTCTAAATTTTTAAGATGTTCCTTAAATGTTGTTCCCAATACCAAGATGTCATTCAAATAAATCAGGTATTTTTTATCTCTCAAGACGTTTTCCATAAATCTTTCAAATGTCGTAGGTGCATTACAAAGTCCGAATGGCATAACGTTGAATTGCCATAGTCCAGATCCGGTCGAAAAAGCATTTTCCTCCTTATCCTCTGGGGCCATCTCTACTCGCCAATATCCAGACTTTAGGTTCAAACAGCTTGCTACTGTATCGTCAATTTGGGGTAGAGGATAACCGTCTTTCTTCGTGACGTTGTTTAACTGACGATAGTCCACACAGAACCTTGTAGCTCCATCCTTTTTCTTGACGAACACTACTAGAGACACCCATGGACTAGTAAAGGGTTCTATTACTTTCTCCTCTTCCATCTCTCGAATTATTCTTTCAGCTTCCTCTCTCTCTTTTCTCTTGATAGTCTGCGAGTTGATTGTCTAATTGGCTTGGCATCACCAGTATCGATTTTGTGTTTGACGCCTGATGTTCTACCAGTCTTCCGTCCTTTCGGTAAAAATAGGTCTCGGATCCTTGGCTTCTTCTCAACCCTACCTTTGATCAAATATACGATTTGGTCAAGTTTACTCTTATCACCCTCTTCATGTATGGTTCTGCCCAAACATGCCATCAAGTTCTCTGGTGCTAATGGATAAGCGAAATAGACAAGTCAGGCAATTTCTACCTCGTACTCTTAAAAAGTTTATGTCAGCGGCAGTGTCTTGTTATCAATGATAAAATTTCGGCAGAAATGTCGCTCTTCATGGTCGAGATGTCGTCTTTCATGTTCGAAATCTTCACATTAGTAGAAACTGACGAGATCCAGGTGGAAGACTCGTTCGGCTTTGATTTCTGTCACTTTCAGGTCACTTAGTCTCTTTGTCATGTTTATGTCACTATTTATTCACAATACTTCACACCTTACACCAATATAATGTTGTTCTTATTTATTTACACTCTTTCTATTCGTGGGGTAAATTTATGAACACTGTATTTTACTCACTCAATTTATTTAAACATTTTATACTACACTTAACTAACGTATATCATAAATAACTGATCATTAATACTTAACTAACTTATATAATTTATTTAAATTCTCGGTTACTTTTCTATTTCATTCTGTCCACTATGCCTATTTATTATCAACTAACTCACTCCGCTAAACAAACTCGTTCATATAACCAAAAAGAAATTCTCAAAAGTTCTAGAAAATAAACAAACAGAACCAATAAATAATAAGACCTTCCTAGAAATTATATCAAAAGAAACAATGTAAACAAATCGCCGGTTATGATAAAAACTTATATAAAAACAAACATCAAACGAATCCCGTGGATATCAAACGTGTCACGACTTCGACGAATTCCACTACAACCAGATAGGACCGGCTCCAGGGCCCATATCGCGGACTTATTCGTAGCATTATGATACAGGCCAACAAATGGTACCCATAATTTTTCAACTTTATCAGATCAATTTTTGAGGTGTTCTAATTACAGGAAAGTTACCTAAAAAGTACTCAAATCAATTTCTATCTCGATTTGAAGATTTCACAAGCTCTCCATCAGATCCAACTTAATATGTGTATTAGAAAAGTCGATTCGGTTATATAAACCTCAGAAACAGATCGACTTGAAGATCTATTTTTCAACACCGTACCATACCAACACCTCACTATCTTTATTGGTGAAACGTCATTACTTGTTTCGACTTTGGGAGACAGCTTTATAATTGTGAATCAAGTGGTCAGATGTCTCAATGGCTTCTTGGCAGAAGCAATAGGAAACTTTCCCTTGTTTAGTTTAGATGACAATTGGCAGGGCAATGTTCCGTGATCATGCACGTTACCTTCTTCAGTTCTAATTTATTTAGTTATAGAGCTTTTTAGTGCAGCTCGTAAAGTAGGAAACAAAATACTTACCAATACGTTCACTGCCATCGCTGAATGGCTGGTTTAGATAACCAGAATGGCTTTGGTCCAATGAAGAGGTACCTATACTAAATTTGACTATACTGGGAATTTCAGCAGTTGTACTGTTGTCGCACTGCGAAGTGCACTTCCATATGGCAACAATTTTATGTTGAAATATGGATGGTAACAAGCTTCTTGAGAAGTTTAATTGGAAAAAGGGACCGACTTCATTTCTAATATGCAAAAGGGAGGGGTGATATTTTTAATTCTGTTTTCTTAACTTTATATTAATTTCCAACTCTTCTGCCTCAAAGTTATAAAGATATTATTCAAGTAAGTTTACCATTTAATCAAGAAAAATTGCCCATTAATCTACTTTTAATTTTTTGAAAACTAGTGCAATTTTTCTATATTCTTCTTCATCATAGTAGAATAACCAATAGAAATTGAATCATATTTGTTACTGAACAATAAAATGGTACCAATCATCTGAAGTCTGTCGAGATAAATTTTTTCCTTTATTTTTGGCTAGTTTAGAAAATAAAATCTGTACCTCAAAAACTAGAGCCGATAAATAAAATCTGGTGGCATTTTTTGAATCGTTATACTGAAATAATCACATGAATTATTACATTTTCGGCGCTATTTTTTGTCATTTTGTTGGCTTGTGTTATTTTAAATCTCTGCATGATATGATGATTTTCAAATTGTATAAAGACTTTTTTATTGAAAATTAACCTTACGTGTAAAACACCAAAATAATCAAATTCTAAAAACCTAGTTTTAAGACAACTTATCCTGCATTTAAGCTCATTATTTTAAATTATAAATTTTGTACAAATCTATTAAATATTTGTTTTGATAAATATGTGTAGTTATGTTTTATTCCAGTCATAGATATCAATTATTTATATCCAGATGATTTGCTGAGATAATGGTCACATCTTGATGACAATATCATTTTGTTGTAGCTAACACGGTAAGTTTATATTTTTTAAAATAGTAGAGAGGAGTTATTGCATTCTCCTTATTTCTTTAAAATTTTTATATAGAACTACTTATTTTTGTTTTATTATTACCATATAATAAATATAATGGTTAAAATAAAAATCTATGAACTAGAGTAATCTTCCTAAGACGTTGAATCGACTAGATGTATGTTAATGGATAATACTGAAAGTGTAATGTCTAGGATAGTGCTTATCTTAAAAAAAATTGAAAACTAAGGAATATTGAACAGGCTCTAAGACAGATCATAAAAATTTTAAATTAACTGTGTTGAATGTCCATTTTTATGGATCTATCATGGACTTAAATGCATATCCATATAAGTCTGAAAAGTTGGATTAAAGTTTATGACGATATTAAATATTTGTTTGTCGGTCGCATATGAACGATGTGCAAATTGATAGGAATATTCCATTGTTGTTTTGATAAGATTACAAATATTCTCATTATGAAATCAAAGGCACAATGAGAAAATTAAATTTGAACTATTCTATTTTTTCAATATTCATCAAAAAATAACAAACAAATGTGGAATAAATATTTTGAATAGTCACAAAAAGTGACTATTCGGTGGCGACAGGAGATCTAGCCATCCACACTCTCGATTTATATTCATGTCCTCGCGCCTGAAAAACCGACAGGGAGGCGATCGCATCGTCCTTACTCGCAAACACAAAATATTAAATGATGTAATGAGCGTTGCGCAATACTTCTCACATATAGTTTATATTTAGAAATTGGAACTTATTTTCTCTGAATCTTCGTTGATAGCACTGTTTTTAGTATATTACATTACAAAACCAACATAGCTTGATTAGATTACAGATTTTTTTCTATTTTCATAACAACAGGGTTCACCTTTAAAAATTTTAAAAAATAGGCACTTCTCAGCTCTTAATTGATTTTTTTGAGAAACAGCGATGGTTTCACAGAAAATCAATTTTTTTAATATTCCCCACTTTTCTGCTGTTAATAAATTCTTTTCGGAGAAATTACCTGTGTAATTGCACTCTAAAGTTACTTTATAATCAACACATCAATAATTTACGAAGAATCAACAATCCGATTTTATTCTTATATTCATTTAAATATTTTACCATTACGTTGTCATTTTTATTTTCTTATATAAACATATTGATAGTTGTATAATTTTGAAACTTCCGCCAAAATGTTTCAGAATATTCTAGAAGAGGTTTGGTTAGACTGACGTGTCAATTTTTTTGACCTATGATATGCTGTAAATTGTTTATTACCAATTGACATATGACAGTTAACTTATGTTCGTTATGATGAAATTCAGTGTCACAACTAAATTTTTATTAATCGTTTTGTAAACCTATTTGTGTAAAAATAGTGTCGAATAAGTTTATATCTAAATCTGAAAATTACTGTGAAGATCTGGGATTGCCAATAAAGTGTAAGGAGAAGAATTTTTATAGTTACAAAATTAACTAGTCATTCCAGGTAAAACATGGCTGACGATGTTCCGGTAAATAAAGAAAAATCTAATAATGAACCCAACGAAGCTCTAGATAATACTTCATCAACAAAAATTACAGTACATGTTAAAACTCCTAAAGACAAAGAATCATTTCAAGTCGAAGAGGATTGCAGTGTGAAAGAAGTATGTGGAAATCGTCACACCTAACCTCATTTTAGTCTCTCTTGAATAAATTTAGTTTTTAGTATATCTAGTATTATTATTCATCACTAACATTAGTATTTATTACTCATGTATCATTATATGAATATTACATTGTTCTAATTCTCTTTAAAACTAACTTACAATGTGAGTTCCTCAATAATTCATATTTATTTATCTGAAACTTCAATCCAAGTTGAGATTAATATTTCTTATACTATTTCAGTTTAAAGAGGTCATTCGAAAGAAATTTACGGCCGAACCAGATCAACTGTGCTTGATATTTGCAGGAAAAATTATGAAAGATCAAGAGACTTTGCAACAACATAATATCAAAGATGGTCTCACTATTCATTTGGTTATTAGAGCAGCACAAAGATCTACACCTAATACTACGACTACTACTGAACCCACCTCAACTCGTGCACCAGGTAGTTTGATTTTAGTTAATTTTTGAGAAACCCATTCTTTACACATTAGAAAAGTTTTTTCATGTTAGTTGTGCACTAAATTGAGAATTTTACTAGTTATATCTATAAAGTGATGTAGCAAAAGTTTTGGTACTTGGAAATTCATTTTTAATTGAGTGTGAGTAAATTTTATTAGGCAAGTCAAAATTTATGATTTACCTAAAAACAGTATACATTCAAATTGTTATGATTTTGTTCACTCGGAGAATATTAATTTCCATTAATCTGTCAGAAATCCATTTCTGACAGATTAATGGATTCTATTCTCTAGATTATGTGCATTATTTTTGGTACACTGCACTTCTGACAAAAGCTTACAAGAGGTTAATAAACTCATTTTTATTTCCAATTTTATATGTAAATCTGAGTGAAATAATTGGTATAATAATACTATGAAATGATAAATAATGATGAAAGTACTGAATACACTGTTTACACCAACACTCACAATTACACTGTCTGATGTGTGTTTTCGATAACCAAGTTATCGTCTTCAGAGACTGAAGGGAAACTAAAATCTGATCGAATTTAAAAGCAGTAAAATTGCTAAACTAGCTTAAATAGGGACAAAGGGCCAATTCCTTACAGCCCACTCTATAGTTTAGTAGTCAAAGAATGAACATAAATATTCCGGCCAAGGAGTTCTTTCCAGCTGGAATTAATTTTCGTGGGAGAGGTTGGTGGTGAAATTTAGTATAAAAAAGGTAAGTCAAGTTATTAGATTTTAGTTTACCTTCAGTCTCTGAAGATAATAACTTGGTTATTCCAACTTAGTAGTGATGAAAGTATACAAATTATGTATATCTTCCACTCTCTATGCATTTATTATTTCTTTTTCATTTAGAATTCAGTGTTTATTTTGGATTGTATTCTGTTACATCTCTAATCAGTAATTTCATATTGTAGTTAGCTCAAGTTTTTCATAACTTCCGACTTAAAAATGTCAATTTGTCCTTCGTATTTCTGCAGTCTGTCCTTGATTAATAAATTTTCTGAATTTTCTTTCAATTTTTATTTTATTTGTTTTCTCAGATATCAACTTTTAAACAACATTGATCTTGTTCAGACACTTGGGCACTCATCCAAACTATTCTTTGGTTATCAACTTATTTCAATAATTGTTTCTCTAGTAATTTCTGCATTCTTTAACTTCAATAATTGATGTTATTTTATGATTAGACTGGATCGATACCTACTATTGACTTTTTGTTGTTACCAAGTACAGTAATCCCAACTGAAATTCAGTACTCTTATAATGCATTTTCATATAATGTAATTTTATTTGTATAACACTTGCCCCCTCCCCAAAGGTGTAGAAATGTCGTTTCTATAATTTCTATTTTAAATCTTCAGCATTAAATGCCTACTAGACATTTTATTTATTCCAATTTTTTTATTAGTTTAGCAGTATCAACATAACTGCAAATAGTACTCGGTGATGTCTGAATTTGGTCATGCCATGTCTAGTATAGGACCATTTGCACTTTTAAGTAAAAAAATGCATATCCAAAATAAAGCTCCTGGTAATTTCTAATTATATCAGTTAGCTTAACCTAATAGCTCTGCATTGAATTTGAAAAATATTTTTTAGTTTTCTATTCAAAATTATTTTTTAAAGAAATATCCTCACTAAAATGTATGCTACTAGTGCTCTTACCTTCCATAGTTTATTTTCATTTCCTATACTTCGCCTTAAAACCATTCATTTTATAATAACATGTGACTCTCCTGTTGTCTTGTTTTTTATAACAAAATTTCAACTTCTTAACCTTTTCACAGTTTTATTCTATTGTCTCATAATTTCCTTACTTTTTTTTAATTTGTGTAACAACTAAAGTTACAATACAATGGATTTGTTAATTTATTTCAGTATATAAAGTATCAGCAAATGGCTTAATGAAATATTTCAATATCAAATATTGATGTTTCTTTATTTGGACTTTAATTAAACCATTTGGGTACCAAAGATTCATACTAAAAAATAAAAATATTTGGCCTGAAATAGTTTTGCAAAAAAAATTGTTAGATTCTTTGAGTATAAATATTAAACCTTTAGTAAATATTGATTAGTAGGTGGAGAAGAATTTGATGATATGAACAACTCGATATTTATGAATTAATAAATGGGACTGAAAATTTAGATGAGGAAGACCTTGTACAATTAGTTGATACATCTTATGCAAGCATTATAAGTACTAGTGCTGAAGAAAGCTCCATGCAGTTAATTGATAAAGTAGGCGAAAGTTTATTTAGTGAAATTTTAATAAATACAGGCAAACGTGAAAATATGCTCTTAAGTAAAGAAAATAATAAAAATTCGAAAGGTGAAACTATTGAACATTCTACAAAAAAAAAAAGATGTCCGTGAAACATTATTTCAGATAGCTCCTATAGCGAAAACACATGTATGAAAATGCTTTTGGAATTACATATTTGATCTATGATTTAACTGTATTTTAGTTACATATGTATAAGTTTCTTATTTAAAATGTTCTTAGTTTGATTTTGGAACACATAGTTTTTCCTTAATACATAACTCGTTATATGAGGTCATACAAGCACTGTTATAAGAGAATACTCTTACATGTTTTTCTACAATACGAAACTCATACACCATGTTATTAGGGGATTATTTTATATAGATGTCAAATTTTATTTCTTTTCAGATCCTGCTCCAAATCCATTTGGAAATTTTGGTGGTTTAGGAGGCTTGGGTAGTTTGCCAAGACTGGATCAATTAGGACTAGGTACCAATATGGCAGATTTACAATCCAGCATGCAGAATGAAATACTACAAAATCCAGATATGATAAGAAACATTTTAGACAACCCACTAGTACAGAGAATAATGAATGATCCCGAAAATATGCGAACTTTATTGACAAGAAATCCTCAGATGCAAGAACTAATGGAGCGCAATCCTGAAATCAGTCACATGCTCAACAATCCAGAACTTTTAAGACAAACTATGGAATTGGCAAGAAATCCTTCAATGTTACAGGAATTGATGAGAACTCATGACAGAGCTATTAGTAATTTGGAAAGTATTCCTGGAGGTTATAATGCTCTACAAAGAATGTATCGAGATATTCAAGAACCTATGCTTTCAGCTACTGCAGATCAATTTGTTAGAAATCCTTTTGCAGGGTTAGTGGACAATACTTCTACAAATAATCCCCAACAAGGAAGAGAAAACACAGAACCTTTACCAAATCCTTGGAACCCTCAAAGATCTAATACTAATACTTCAAATAACACCAATACTAATAGATCATCAGTTACCCCTCCCTCAATATCTAGTCTACTTCAAAATTTGGGAGGTACTGGAGGTACAGAAGCTACTCCTGCTAACATGCAACCGTTCATGGAGACCATGCAGCCATTTTTGGATGCAGTGGCACAAGATGTTGGCTTAGTTGAAAATATTATTAGCAGCAATCCATTGCTACAAGATAATCCTGAAATAAGACAACAATTGAGGACTGTGATGCCACAGATTATGCAACAGTTACAAAATCCAGAGATGATGAATTTGATGACAAATAGTAATGCTATGAATGCAGTTATGCAAATTCAGCAAGGATTAGATACACTTAGACAGACTGCTCCTGGATTAATGGGTAATCTTGTTCCTGGAATAGTGCCATCTACTAATTCCGGCTCTAACAATACTTCTCAAAATAGTACTACCAGTCCAACTACTGGAACTACTACTACCACTACTACTTCGCAGCTACAAACAAATGCATTTTCAGAGGTACTAATTTAAATTTTCATTAGGATTAGATTCTAGGTATTTGTTTAATTTTCTGTTTTTGATGTTCTTGGTACTATTATACTATACTTAACTATTTAGAATGGTTTGAAATAATTCTAGGCATATACCTCATGATTCATTTTTGATTTATTGTAGTTTTCTTTTATTCAATGTGAATAATAAGGTATGTTCCATGAAATTTGCAATGGTTTCATTTAGAACTACTGAAGAAGTTTTTCCAGAAATTGCTCAATGCTATGACTGGAGTATAGTCATTATTTGTCTCATCATTGTTAAGACATCTACCATAGATTGTTTTGGTAGCTTTACCAATTTTTCTCATATTATAGCTTTTTGTGGATTATTTGTTATGTCTTATACATAATATACTTTATGGGTGTGTCTACAATAAATTCTTTAACTAGAGTTTGATTATTTAATCTTGAAATTGATTATCTGCATTGCTGTTGCAATGTTATTATTAATCATGGACACGCAAAATATTTATATATTATGTATTGTTTTTAAAATATTCTTTTACAGATGTTGGCTATGATGGGAGGACGTCAGGATAGTGTAGTACCACCAGAACAGAGATATCAGAGGCAACTTGAACAACTCACCGCAATGGGCTTCATGAATAGAGAAGCAAATTTACAGGCCTTAATCGCCACCTTCGGGGACGTCAATGCTGCAGTAGAACGACTACTGGCACTAGGTCAGCTAACTATGAGCTAACCTTTTTGAAATAAATTTCCAAATGTTTTATCATATATTCCCTTTACATTATTTTTCATTTGATAGTTTATTATTGTTTTTAAACTTTTGATTAGATTACCTAATCTAAACATCTTGATTTGTTTCGTTTTTATCTATCTGCATTTCTATCATCTTCATATGGTCTCTAGTATACAATCAAGGTTTTACATTTACAAGCTTCTGCCTGCTGCTTCAGCTACATTCATTATTAAGTGTTAAGGTAATTAACTTAATAGTTTCAATTTTATTAACCAGCGTTATTAGCCACTTATTATTTCATGATTTTGCAAAATATATAACTAACGACTCCACTTGAAATACGAGCTAAATTGAGACATCCTAAGATGTTCTATTTAAAACATTGTTAATATTGAGTAACATGGCAAAAAGAAACAAACCAAGATGGAATAAATGTCAACATTCTGAAAAACTCAGTAGTAATTCTGGTATATTTACATTTATATTTCCAAAAAAAATTATTAAATTATACAGATGTAGTGAACTAAGACTGGTTAATTCATAAGTTGAACCATTTAATACAAAAATAGATATGCCTCATTATCTTCGGCCTTAAACATGGACGATGAGCAAACAAAAATGCCTTTGACATTCTGTGGAATTGCTTGATGTAAAAGGATTTATCCATCAAATTATATGCATTTCAAGAAACTTGTGTTTATGTAACACAACAAGGTTAAGCATAATCAGTTGAAAGTGCAGTCAGCAGAAATTTTTATCAAAATTGTTCATAAAGTAAATGGAGCTAAATTTATTCTATATCAGAAAAGTACATTGTGGATGCCTAATATCTTGTTGGTTTTTGTCTATTTTTTGAAATTTAGCAATAAATGATTATTGTATACCATTGACAATTTTATTCCTTATAGAAATAATGGTATCTAGTGGTTTCATAACTTTCGTCTAATTGGGGTTGTATATCCCCATGTATAACAAGAAATACATGTTCCATTTGAAAGTATGGCTATGTTCAATCAATGAAATTTTGATGTTGCACAATCTTCCATTATAAATTGTGTGATACAATGTGTATATGTGAAACTTTCAAAATTGATCATTAGTTTTCATAACATTTAATCTAAATGATTTTGAAATAGTTTGGCAACTTATTTTCCATTTGACATTTTTTATTGTAACAATATTGAAATCAGTGTGCCAAAATATGAAACAGTCAAATATATAATTAGCCATTTATTCACTTTATTGAATGTCCAATACTTTCAGTGTATATACCAAAAATTACAGTATCAATCCTTAAAACATCATTTTTAACGAGTGTTGATATTTAATTTTTCCGACGACCTAAAAGATATTTCGCTCTATTATCTAATGCAGAAAGCTCTGCAATTTGAATCAGTATGAAATGAGCTTTTCTTTCCGTGCTAGTTAATAGGGCAAAACATTAAGTATTTCATGTAGGTTGCTGGAAAAGTATAGTGTACAATACGTATCATTTTGTATAATATACTTGTATGAAATATCCAGTTTCTATACGTGTTTTACACTATACTATTTTTAATTAACGTTAACGATTAGATAGCAATTTTGTAAATTATCCATAGTCATGTTGGGGTTTTTTAAAATGCACCACTTAACGAAAATTTTTTATTTTCTGCCAATGTAATTTGTCAAAATTGTTTCAACATTATAATCTTGGCCAATCTAAAACTTCAAACAAAATCAAAGTTACCATTCGTATATATAGCTCCAGTTTAATAAATGAAATGTGGGTAATTTAACTGTTTTATATTTTATAATTGAAGTGTTAATAAATAAAAAGTGTAAAAGCTATCAGAACTAGTAATTAAAGTTCTTTAATAATTATATTGCAATTCCATGTTAAAATGTGTTAGTTTAAAAGTCTTTCAAAAAAAAATGCTGCGAGAGAGGAAATTATTGGCCAAAGTGTCTAAATAAATTGTTTTATTTTAATTAATAAATTTCAGTATTAGTACTAAGTGGAAAAATATTTTTCAGACTCTCAATAAGGCATGTAAAGGTGATACAATGGGTGTTTAAAAGGCCTGTTTTGTAATTATCCTTAGTTAATCATTGTTATGTATACTTGAACTTTCCAGTAGTCGCAAAAATCGAAATATGGTACTGTTAAAATATGTTAGATTACAATATATTTCTAAATTCAATGTAAATTGGTATATTTATATGAAATTATTAGATTCCTTTTTGAAATGAAGATGATATAAGTGGTTTAGAAATACGTATTGTACCATTTTACCCTTTCCCATTAATTTCCATTTTTGAATTACTATTTTAATTGTTTTGTCTTTTTAGAAAATTTTATTGATTTGAATGTAAAATGGCGCAATTCTATTATTTATTTTCAAATAAAAACAACTGAATGTTGATAAAGAATAATTTATTTCAATTTAGTATGAACAGCTGTATAAACCACCAGTTGTTTATCTTCCCAATCCCCCATTCCTTGAACTAAAGTGATCAGTAAGAATTATTGTAAACAAAATATTTTTTCAAACGCACCAAGTCCGTACTAATATTAGTTTAAGATCCTAATATAACACGACCTTCACGGAGGTGTTTATTTGGTAAAACGTAGTTTATACATTTATATAACATTTTTCACTGGTCTGAATATTGAATTAAAGTTAAATGAAAATGAAGATTGTTTCATTATGAACACGATGGTATAGGGTTGCCTGCGAAAAATCAGTTCCGAATCGCGGTTGTCGAAGTTTGAAGTGAAATATTGATATTATGACACTATTCACAAATATATATGATTAAACATTTCAATGGGTAAAGCTGCGTCTAAAGAACTCCCGATTAAATAAGCTTATAAAACGAAACAAAATCTGCAATTCTCAATATATGACCTAAAGTCCTCGTTACCAAAGACAAGAACAAGCAAGTATTGAAAATGGAACGAGACGTATTTGGGCCACTTTTGGAAATTGGCCTAAACAAAATAATTAATCTCTAATATTGCCTGACTTTGCCACTAACGCCATTGCAACTGCTCTTTTTTCATTTACTGGAGAGATGATAAAAACAAAACTGAAATAGTTGAGCCAATACATATCATCATCATTGAAATAATATAGTTTTTACTACTTGCACCTAATCGGATCTTCTATAGCTCAAACTTGATAATATTGCTGAGTGAATAGCCATAAAAATATGTTTAACAAACGCAACAGATATACATTTAATTTTTGATAGCTACTTATCAAGTAAATAAAAGATTCCGAATGTGAAAGAACCTCAACAAACCAGAACAAAAAAATTTTTGCAAAGCCCTAAAAATTATCGTTTTAAAGATGCTTTGGTGCTGTTTCTGGCTGATTCATAGGAAAACGATCATTTGAAAACAATAATCCAAAACAAAAAAATCTTATTAAGCTCAGGAAAATTTCTTTAAGAAACCTATTATGAATTTCATTACAAAGAGGCAGATACAAGGATTATATTTCATGCTTATAAAGCGGAAGTAGTCTCAAGAATTTTAATTAACGCCTCAGATACTGATGCTTTGATTATTTTGGTACGAAATATGCATAAACTTATTCGAATCGGAATTTTGGCTTGCAGTTCAGTAACAAAAAAGTCTAATTATCAACCTATCATTGCATGAATTGCAATGATTTACCGTTCAAAAATTGAATGTATTTCTATTGCGTTTGTTAAACATATTTTCATGGCCCTTGTTCAGCAATTTTAACAAGTTTGATCTACAGAAGATCCTATTAGGTGCAAGTAGTGAAAACATCTATTATTTCAATCATTGGCACCATTTCAGTTTTGAATTTAAAAATCTTTGCTAATGTTGATTTTGAAGTTTTTATCATCTCTCCAGTAAATGAAAACAGAGCAGATGGCAATGGTGCTAGTGGAAAAGTCGGTCAATATTCGAGATTAGTTTTTTGTTCAGACTAATTTCCAAAAGTCGCCCAAATACGTCTCGTTCCATTTTCAATAATACTTGCTTTGTTCTTGTGTTTGGTAATGAGAACTCAGTCATACATTGAGAAGCAAAATTGCAGATTTTGTTTCATTTTATAGGTTTATTGAATCAGGAGTTGAAGAGTTTCAGAGATTGAATTTAATTTTTGTTCATAGTCTGCTGTTTTCGTGTTAGCAGGATATCAGCTACTTCTATAGACGCAGCTTTATCCCTTGAACGTTTGCATATAGTATGGGATTCATACTTTCGATTATTATGGAATTTGTCTGATAATCAAACCAGTGAAATGTTTAGCAAAATTTTCTTTTATTTATTAATTAATCATATTCTGGACTGAAATGTGTATGCATCCCCATATTTATTGACATCAAATTGAATATAAAATACGTTTCACCAGATAAACATCTCGGAGAAGGTTGTTTTATATGGGTATCCTATATAATGTATAATTTTGTCTTACAAAACATTTTATTGACATGCAAAAAATAGAGTAATTATTTAGTTTGGGTGCATACGCCCGATTTACTTGAAGTTTTAGTAGGTTATAAAGTATGTATATGTATATATATATATATATATATATATATATATATATATATATATATATATATATATATATATATATATATATATATGTTGGGCGCGGAAAACATTCCATCACATAGTTTTTATGGTTTGAACATTGGAAAATGTACACTATCTTGAATAGTTGATCTTTTGTAAATTTTGATGTTCCTCTTCAACATTATATATAATTAGTTACGACACAAATCAATTTTTAACAATCATTTATTTACACGTACAAATAATCATTTAATTTAATTTCTATTGGATACATTCTTGACATTTCTTCAATAAATGCTTCAATTCTATTTGAATATGAATAATGTCTTTTAAATAAATTCCCCAAAATACTGACGATAATGAGATCTAGTCCTTCCATAACGAGGTATGTTATCACGAATATCTCGCCAAAGTCGTTCAATAGAGTATGAGCCTAACCTAACCTATCTAAGTTTTCAAGCTCGAAAAAGTATGTGAAAGAATAATTTCCGCGTCCAACGTATATATCTTCTTTTTCAGCATAAAAAAACTGTATAACAAACTAAAATTTCAAGGAAATCGGGCGTATGCAACCTATACTAAATAATTACCAAAAATAGTACTTTTTCTATCTATGATGATGGTTTAATTTGAGAACCTATTCTCATTGTATTTGTTGAAAAATCTAAAAATGATCTGGCTGAATTATTGAAAATTTAAGAAAGAAAAACGTATTGTATTTTTATGTATATTTATTGACAAAATCAATACAATGGAATGTAATGTATAAATCTACTTAATATGACAGAATTACTTGTTACAAATATTACAATGCTACTAAAGAGTATTTTGAATGTTGAAACATAGACGAAATTAACCAATCATTCACGATCTTTTCAGATGTGACCGACATCTATTACATGGTACATAGTTACACACTATTTTAAAATTACTGTAAATGATATTCAGCAATTACCGCCATAAAATAAACAAGTAAAACCGCGGCGAATGGCGGTTGTCTGGATGTTACTTGTACATGAAAGGAGTCGGTCCAATAAGAAAAGAACCTCTTCCACTAAGAAAAACAATTTTTGAGAAAGTCACAGCCCAACAGAAGTTATTTGAAAATTACAAACTGAAAAATATGTACATGTAATATTTATGCAGAGCTTATCTAACTCTATTAACAACAAAAATATTTGCAAATTACTATAAATATAAAACGTGCTAGAAGCAACTATATATAATTTTTCGAATTTCAGAACAGCGATATACAAAAATATTTGATTATAGAAGTGGTCTTGAGAAATTTTTATTCATTAAATATAAACTATGGATCTTAACACTTACATTTTTATGTGCGAAGAATAAAATTTGTTTATATAAAATCTATTAATATCTAATAAACTTAAGCCTATAGACAGAATTAATAGAAATGTACACCCTTGAAGTCTATCATTGAAGAATTGCAAAAAATTTACATAATATGTAAAACGAATAGATTGAACATATTCTCACAAATACTGATAAACCATTGTATTCAAAAATATATTTTATCAAACAGGATATTTCAAAATAGGAAACTTTCCCTTTAAATGGAAGCAAAGATATTTTTAACTATTGAAGATTAATAAAAAAGTTTTTAGCCATTTTTTAATGTTTTAAGTTATATTTTTTATTTTGAAATATCTTTGGTTTAATTTGATAAATCCTTGCAATGACAGAATTACTTAATACTATTTTGAGATTCTTTTTACTTATGTCTAAGTGTGACCTCCTGATAAATATCTATGATATATCCGTACATAATAAAATGAAAAAGATTCTTCCCTTTTATCATATAGATTTCTTATAATTAAAATTTCTCATTTGCTAAATATTACACACAAGGATACAAATTCGCAACCCAAAAATAAAACAACTGAAGTACAGAAATTATATTTAAAATATTCATTTAATATTGAGACACGGTGTAGATTGTTGAAATTTACCAATTCGGTTTATTAAAATTGCTGGGAATAGAAATAAAATTACAGAGATTACTTGAATAAGTTCAACTCTTCCAGTTCTTGTATTAGCTTACTTACCCAATACCCAGATTTATCAACAATAGAGTGTCTAATACCCAGATTTATCAACAGTAGAGTATCTAATACCCAGATTTATCAACAGTAGTGTCTAATATTCCTTTACACCATTAATTGAAGTTTTGAGCACAGATTAGGCACCATATTTTCATTAATTGCAGATTACATTTATGAAAATCTTTCATTCCACTCATCACTTTTTTCCGACTTAAATAAGTTCATATTTTAGATATATCTATATGACAGGATTAGATATATTTTAATAATAAATTTTCATTTTATTATATAAGAATTTTGTGCTAGAGCTCTCTGTATTTTATCACATATATATCTAATTTACCAAACCATTATAGGCTATATACAAAAAAACTTCCAAGAAACGGACTAAAGAAATGTAATATTTAACTCAACATCGTAACAATAATTCAGCAATATTTTATTTTACATTATTGCTTTATTTATGCTGTACTAAATATATTTCTATTATATATAATAATACATACCAGATACTTTCTGCTAAATTATTTTATAATATATATATCAGGTTTTATTATGTGTAGGTACTAATGGTTGATGAGTATTGTTTGTCGGATTAGAAAAAGAAACTCAAAGGTTTAATATTAACTAGTATCTTTTGTTAAAACTCAACAACAGTTTGAAGAACAAATCAAATAATTTCCTATTTTATTAACTGCACTGCCCATATTTTAACTCTGATGTTTCAAAATGTGGAAGTATAGGCGTTCCAGCTCGTGAAATATTCTAGCCTGTATATGACTAATAAAGCGACAAAGTGAAATTGACTTCGGTAATTCTAAACGTGATGGTACTACAATTTTTTTTTCTATGGAAACCTGAGGAAACTAATTGATTATTGCACCTCAAAGGATCTACAAAAAGACAAACGAGAACTGTGATCGTCCAGCAATCTATTGAAATTTTGTAGTGAAGAAACACAATATAATATAATAAAGCCTTACTCGAAGTATGAAGATACTAGTGTACAAAGTTTTATTTTAATGATCAGTATACAAAAAAAGGTTCTTTAAAGTAGCCGTTTTTGGAAGCTTATTTTTAATTTTTCTTTTAAAGATTAAAGGTATATTTGAGTCTAGAATTTTGTTTATCTATTAGCTACAGTCATCAGTATTGATTAAGGGGGTTTATAAATTATCGTTATAGATTAAAATTTGGAGCTTGTGTTACCTATCTTATTAAAATTATATATACATTGAGTACGAATGTTTTGATTAATCAAAACAATGTGGAGCAAAAAATTTAAATACTTTTCATCAAGGATTGTGACCCAAAATTTCAAAATTCACACAATATATTTATGTTGCAACTGAAAATATTAAATTACTTGAACCTATGAATTATACTTTATTTACTCGTTAACTCTTATTGTGCAGTGGGAATAGAGTTGGAAATTCTCAAAATATAGGGGGAAAAATTTTTGTCTATAAATTCATAAGTTATATCTAATTATAAATGAAAGAATATTTTTATTATTTGAGATTTCACTAACAACCATCAAGTTTCCTTGACTAAATTAGAAGTTATAGTTTCTGTCTTAGAGTAATAAGTTATTCCAGTCAATAAGAGGATAACAAAAATGTCAGATTTCACTTATCAGTTTGTTTTAATTTTGGGAAATATTCCTTATGATAGAAAAAGTATTGAATCTGTATGTGACAGATAATGATGAATTACGCAGTCTATGAAAAATAGCAGGTACAACAAAAACCATCAAGCATAAGATCCCACTTTCTAAATTTCTTAACGAAAAATTCTTATTATGCTAAGCATATGAATCAAAATTATTTTGAGGAAAAACAGCTGATTCTAGTACTGTGGACGAAAGTGGGATTTTTAATCTTAAATGTATGTTTTCTTTATCTTCTGAAGAGTTCCTTCATTTGTGATATTCAGGTTTTTAAGAGAACCTAAATTGTCTTTTTTTGGCGGTAGTGAATCCGTTGATACATTCAACACGTCTAAGTTAACGGTCTTCGTCCTCGGAGCTAAAAAACTAGTCTGGTTCACAGTGAGCCTGGAAATCAAAATAATTTGTTTAATAAATAATGAATTGCATGTAATCTTAAGATGATAGCAATACACAAGCTTTGTTTATCGTTATAAAATAATTATTTTGATTCATACATATGTAAACTGGATAAATAGCCATTGTGTGTGGTTTAATGGGAAGTATACTAATACACAAAGACTTTTCTAACTAGGACTACAATAACCAAACTTTGAATTTATAGCAGACCAGACCCAAAATAAAATTAACAGAAATGATAATGTTAATAAACAAATGATGAAAATGACATACCTGAGAAAAGTCGCTGAAAAAACTTATTGGGATAGTATTAATATGACTAGAATAATATAAACAACTTAAGTTATATTGAGGCCTATACTGGGAATATGTAGAAAACATGAGATAAGAATGAAACAAAGGAAGCAATTAATTTCCCAAAACAGAGACAAGAAAACTGGAGAACATAAAAATAGTGAATGTTAAAAATACGATAGGGAAAAATTCAGATTATAACTATAACTAATGAAAGAAGGTTAACCAATATTGTGGATATGAGAAATCTTCAAATTAGAAATTATAGTCAACTAGAAGTAACTTTGTTAGATATAGTTTCTAGCAATGTATCATTATTTTTGTACCTGTATGAACATAGTAATAAGAAAAATGAAGAATCTAGAAATTGAAACCTAAAATTGATACTCACTGAGTATGCAGTATTGTAACATTTGAGAGAAACCTATATCATTTGTTCTATCTTTATTTAGTTATTTTTGTTTGTTTTTAAGTTTTTACAAGCTTTTGTATACAAATTGTAATAATAAAGCATTTCTCCCTCTTCCTCTCCCTCTCTCTCTCTCTCTCTCATTTTAAGCCATTATAATAGTAATGCATTACAAAATAGAATATAAACATTTAAAGATAAAAATATAACAATAGCCATAGGCACATAGATTTAAGCTTTTAGCATTTAGTTTAGTTACAGTTAAGCAATGATTAAAGTGAATTCAGGTAAGAAACCGAATTTCTAATTAAACACAGAATTTCAATTAGTCCAAATCCATAATATATCCAGATAGCTTTACTTATTTAGAGAAATTGATTCAAGATTTGACTATTCATTATTCCCAATTACAAGTGATTTATATTTAGCATAATTCTATAATTTATCAGCAAATTCAAGACAATTGTGGAATGCTCACCATAAGTATTATATATTGTTTTATCATGGATAACAGGCCTAGAACTTTTTTGTGCACTATATATGTATTTATTAAGCTACAAACTCATATAGTGACAATTATTTACATTCTACAGTTATGTCTGTTTCTATTTCTTTTTAATAAGTTGTGTTCTTTTATTTCGTTTTATTTTTTATAGTTAATGCAAACTCATGACTTATTGTTCTATATTGTTGCTAACTCACTATTATTTTCAACTTATCAACATTTCTATATCCTGCTAATAATACTTGAATGCTACAGAGAATACATTTTATGACACTAACAAAATAGAAGATGTGACAGACGTAGAAGAGTAAGGAACAATGATGATAACATGGTGAATATAGCATTGCCGAATATAAATTTTTTTAAAGCATAATAATTGAAGACTTATTACTTTACCATGACAATGTCTTTTCTTAATCAATCACTATGACTTCCTTTACAACACATTGAGTCAACATTATAGACACCTACCTTACTCTTTGGAACTCTCGCATTGTTTCATTTCTGGTTCATAAGTAGTTTCACTCTGGTATTGAATATTGAGGCTTAGCGAAACATACTCTGGTATACTGTGAAAGCTTGAATATTTGTTTTCTTTAGGAGATATACTGCAAAAAATATATGCAGATGGTGACAGCCTGTAGTACACCAGTGAATATAGATAGATCAATGTGACTCCAAAAGAATAGAAGTAAATTGTTTCATTGCATATGATAAACAGGGTAAAACATCATTTTCATTTATTTATTGAAGTTTGATTTTCGTAAGCTCTTTTAAAATCTATTTCAAACATAGAATTATGTGAACATCGATACTAAAGATTGGATAGTGGTATTTTGATAAAAATACAATATGCATTGCTAGCTGGGTACTGGAATAGATGATTCTTCCACAAGTCCAAAAAATTGCATTTGAAATAAGATTTTCATTTTCTTTACATTTTTTTTATTTTTATGGTATTTGTTCTAGAATGAAAACAGCATAGTTTCATTAGTAATTAAGTACAGATGGAGCATCAAATCACAATATATTATTAAATTCGGTGATCTATATTGTATTAAAACTGTAGTTTTTAAACCAATCAAAATGAAAGTTTGAAACACTCACTCAAAGATACATTTTTATTTCAATGGAATAAAGATTTAATATTCATGGTTGATTTGGATGGATTTAAAACATATTGGTGATCCACTGCCTTTAATGATTTAGAAGCTGAATTTACTACTATTTACAGAAAATGGCTTGGAATAGTTTTAGTGTCGAAAATTTTGTACCAAACATACAATACCACATTTAAATGAAGTCTAATTCATACAATTAGTAGTCTAGAGTGACTAAAATCTAATACAGTACAATCCAAAAAATATATTGCAGAAATTACCTTATAATAATATTAAATAATCAACAATAAAGGTTCTGTTACTCAACTACTAGACACTAAACAACTGAAAACAATAGAACAGAATAGTAAATGTGAAGGTTTTAGTGAGTGTCACTAAAGATAAATTTGTAGCTTTTGAAAATATTATTTGTATTTTGATTTTTAGAGAAATTGAATTATTTTAAATAAGTAGGTACAGTAAGTCACAGTCGCCCGTGTTTTGCAATCAGATGCTTTATGACACCCGTTTAATAAGATGTATTCCAAAATTTATCACAGATGACTAATTAATCTGATAACTTTTATACTTGAAAGGAAGTAACAAATTTAGAAGTGTTTTTTTGGGACATTACAATAAACCTTTATTATGTGCTACTGTGAGAAGTTCCAATTGGAGCCTCCCTAATGCGATTATATGTGTATACATATTAGACGGTGTGTATTATAATTTATATATATATATATATATATATATATATATATATATATATATATATATATATATCTACCTCATTTGTAACAATTAATTTTAATATGTTTTAATTTATATAGTATATTTTGTAAGTAAGTTATTATTATATAGTATAATTTAAGATAAGATGAATAAAATGGAAATTCTTGAAGTATAAGTTGGTTTGTGCTTAATTTCAATATTTTACCTATTTGAAATTTTGGCGTTTTATTTTCAATCCCCTATGAATGAATCTATTTTTAATTTTTTTAGAAAATAATAATTTGATTGTATCAAAATAGTTAGTGAAATATTTATTATCAATCTATCATTATTACTGAGAGCCACAGCATATATATATATATATATATATATATATATATATATATATATATATATATATATATATATATATATATCAACCAATTTTTAACATGTGGTAAATGTTACAAATCTATTAAGGAAAGATTAAGCTTTTACAGTATACTCTTTTCGTTGTATTAATAATGCAAATTTGCATTCCCATCATCATTCATGGTTAAATTGAGAATTTTTTTAGATTATTAATTTAGTATACATGTTATCATGAAGGTGTTATTAAGAGTAATCAACATAGTCGGTACTTACCTATCTAAATGGTTGTGCTGTTCAATAAACGGTGGATTAGGGTATTGCGAATGCACATGAAATCGGCGAGAGACTAGATATCCACACAAAAAACCAACGCATAAACCTGCTACACATGCAACCGCCACAATGATGTGTAAATATTCGGAAGTGTAAAATGTGAGTTTACTTTGAGAAGCACATCCTGTAGCTTTATCTCCATCAACTTCATTGCAATCTGTAGATTCTCCTTCAATCAATAAAGGATCATTTGGTTCTTTGCTTTCATTTAATGAGTTGGTATTTATTGAATTCGTGTCATATTCTTTGGTAGGATTCACATTATCTGTAAAATATAAAGATGAATCTTAGAATTCATGTTGTGATATATTTACTACACAATTTTTATAGATTTTGACCATATGTCAACAAATAACAATCATAATTCAATTAATGTGAATAAGAAATTATTAAAAACTGGTAACGTACCCAATGACGTAGCTCTGCACTTGATGGCACTTCCATTTTTAATATCTTGAATTAAATATCTAAATGATGTTACAGCATCAACGCTAACACACGCTCCTTTAAGGGAATCCCAAGCACAATGAGGATCACGTAACTCCAGGCATTCACTGAAATGTTATGGATATATAGTCACAATATTGTGAAATTATGTTAACTTAAATGATGCATGAAATCTTTTTATCAAATACGTTATCAAACTTCCTAGTTTCAGACTGGAAAATGTGGCAAATGGGAAAATATTTTGAAGCTGAGCTGTCAAATGGAAAATATAAAACAAATTTTTATAATTCTAAATTCATCTTTAAAAGTTTGTTATCACATATTTCATTATATTTAGCTAACAAAATAACTTCTAAGTTGGAATTTCTTGATCTGTAGTGTAAACAGACTGTTTACACTACACTAACGTTCACAATTACATTGTCTGAATGTGAAATTGTGAGTGTTGGCATAGTGGTAGTGCAAACAGTGCGATCAGAACAAAATAACTTGGTTAACTAAATGTGTATCATATGGTGAAAATTGTTGGAGTAGTTTCCTAAATCTTAATACAAATCAATGTTATAGAATTTTTGAAAAATATTATTAATACAATGTAGTACAAACCTGCAGCGTGAAATGTGTTCACAATGGTTCAATGTAACCAATTTCACCTCGTTATTGCTAATAGCAATCACTTTACCATATCCGGGAGCAATTTTCAGTTGTTTCACAGGAATTTTCGAAAATACTTCGTTTTCTGATATAACAACAGCTTCAGGCGGAGAGTGAGCACTTGGTATATTTACTACTTTCAACACTTTGCCTTCATCTAAAGTAAAATATATAATACTTATCATAATGTCATTTGATAATATCAATTGTAAATAGAAGAGTATTTAGGAAGATATAAAAAAGCTATTAGTTTAAAAAGAACAATAAACCTTAAGAAACGAATAAACAATGTTAGTAAAAGAACTTGATTATAGAGTCTTTTTAGAACAAGAAGAGCTACTAGTTTGTCTTGAGGACTCTTAAATTTTGTCTTGCGGCTATAGTTATAAACGGATTTTAATATTTCGCAAGTTTCTTTGACACTATTCCCAAATTAAAAGAAAGCTTAATGCGTAGTTCAAGCTCAATATGTCACGACAAAGTTTAATGTGTTGTTATAGCTCCATAGTTCACGACAAACAATGTAAATCCGATGTCACTAAATAAAGCAGAATGATAAGCCTGTACGAGCTCAAACTTGTCACTACTTGTCTCAACACAGAGTTAGTATTAGAGGCTCTATTCCTGTATTGTAAATGAATTTTAGTTTGTTTTTTGATTTTTAAGAAACCTACTATGTAATAAAGAACTTAATTTATACCTGTTCCAACATAAATAACATCATATTTTTCATCTATTTCATGATTGACTGTCCTAACTTGAGAATCTACAGTGATAGCAGTAAATCTATAATTTAAGCTGACCCTAATTAGCAAGGGTTGTCCAAAAAGAGGAGGAACAGCTTTTTCCATGAGTGGATGTGTTTTAACAAAAGTAACATATTTATCAGCTAACACTCTACTATCTTGTACGCATTCTCCAGGCCTTGGTGTTGGAACACTAGATTCAGGTAGCGGAAGCCAATTTCTATTAAATCCTTCTTGGTGTTTAAATGGACCTTTGAAAACATTTTGAACATCTTCCATGCCGAAAATGCATACAGCTGAACCAGCTATCGCATTGTCTGGAGTTGTCATAGCACTATAGATTATTTTTGTATTAGATTCGCTACCATAATTTCCTTCTACAATATCGCTTGTAGATTCTAAAAGAAAAGAGAAGTTAATCAAAGCACTCTTGATTTAGTTGAAGGTTTACTTACGTATTTCATCAAAATAAAAGGGATATTCCCCAGGTACAGAACAATTCAGTCTTGCTTTAAGGAAAGTGGTCCAACGAGGCACGTGAAGTCCTCCTTTATCATGTTTACACACCCTCGCTACTCTTGAATATATTGCTTTACCACAATTCATATACTCTATAGCTGTTTCTCGGAAAAAGAAATATATATAATCCCCATATATTAGAGAACTGACAAAATTTGGAGCTAAAATAAAAATAAACCATTTATTTCAAAAACTACAAATTTGATTTTTTATTGCATCAATTTCATATATATTTATTTGGAAACAATTACATACCATTCAGTTGTGAAAGATCAGAAAGTTCAGTACTAAGAGGTTCTTTGTAAATTAGAGGATCTAATCCTGAGAAATCGGCTACTGTAGCTGAAAATAAGTAACCATTGCTGTAAACAGATGTGCTGTTATGATCTGGATTATAAGGACACCAGCCTACACCACCCATTTCCTTTTCAACAATCATTTGACCGTTCTGTAAACAAAAAATTTAAACATGAATATTCAGTTTAAGAAATTATTAAATTAAAGTAAGTATAGTAAGCAGAATAAAGAATGTAAATCATCATTTGAGGAATTACTAAGATAATGTTTAAAACAGAAAACAGAAAAAATATGCAAGTTGAACAAACAAAATATTCGAATTTACTTTAAAGCTGTATACAAGAAGTTTTAAAATACTTTTAGTTATCAATATTTGCTACCTCTAGACAAATGAGTATTATCTAATTTCTAATCCTTTTGCTATACAAGAGTATTGCCAAAGTGAAGCAATAATAATGATTGTCTAAAAATATTCTGAGAAGTATTTAAAGGAAATAGTTTCTTATCAAGATGAATAAATACATTTAGGCGCGACCTATGTGACATAGTAGAGTTGAATAAGCATAAATAGATACAACAAATTTCACTATAAATTAGTTATAACGAAACGTCATATATACAATTTTATTTCAAAATTTTCTACTAGTATTATGTGTTTTCATTTATTTAACTTGGAGCCTCATAAAGACGAAAAATGTCGACGCATCAATTACAATGATTTGAATATGTTATTTATTAATGAATCGTAGAATTGCAGAAAGCTTGCCAAACAGCAGGATATATTTTTAGTTATTCGGGTAGAAAAAAATATTTCCACTTTTATCCATGAATACGTTGTAATATTTTTGAAACTTGACATCTGGCATCTTATTTTTATTGAAGTACTAATAATGTTTACATATTTTCAAAAAAATGCAAGTAAGTTATTCATCATACTTCACAATGCTTACATAAATATGACATATATAGTTCATAATACACTGATGCAAATAGTTACGATTTATCGATTGAAAAATATCTAAATTCACGTTAAGTAGCAAAAAGTGCTGCTACACAAATTTAGTTCTTACGGATTAACATTGAAAAGCTTGAGAAGCGTTTGCTTAAAAATGGATCGGTTTACAACGATTTCTCTCACATGTCATTTTATTATGTTGTTTTAATTTTGAGTAGAGCCAGCCATCGCAAGTGTGGAATTCTCTTATGATTTCCACATTACCAGTGTTTTTCACAATCAGCTATTTTGGCAGTTGTACGGAATGTTTTAAATTATTAATCTCCAGTTATTCATGTATTGATATAGTAGGTATACACGTTTTTAAACTAGGGTATTAGGTTGTACTTTTCAATATGGATACATAAAGGATATCGTCGCCATTTAATTATAGTTTTAATACATCTATTTAGCGAAGTTGAACGTTCTAGAATCCCTTTCTCAAATAAATATTACTAGTATATTATGTTAACGAATAAAGAATAGACGATTGCATAGTTTTGCAAATTTAGTAACATATTAAGGATGTATATAAAAACTACATCGTTGTATAATGCCAGATGTCACAAGCAAATATGTAAACATCTCATAGACACATTACATAATTATGTCATATCACTAAGCAGTGATTTATTTCTTGTGACCAATTATGCCAGTATATATTAAAAAATAATTATTCAATGAAGCAAAGTAGGAGTAATTTAGAGAGTGTAGAACATTTGTCAAATGAGAAAAGTGCTGAGCAAACCCGCGTAAAATAAGCGTGGTCATAACAAAAAAACAAAAATACAATTTGTAAAATGTATGAATAATTTTCATTTAATAAGAAGAATTAAATAAGTCGCCACAAAAAAATGTCAATAAATAGTATGTGACGTGTGCTCAGTATATCTATATTTATTCGTGTTGGATACCATTTTCATCATAGATCATTATTGTAACATACAAATGACAAAAAACCCCTTTCAATAACGTCTGTTTATTTACAGAATGTAAATATAAGGTTTCAAAATAGAAAGAGAGAATAGGACATTTTCAATACATTAGATGAATTTTTTAGGAAACAAATAAACCTGTAACATACAAGTGAAGTTCATTTGAAAAATTATTATTACGACAGAAACATATAAACCAAAATTAAAAATTTATTCTATTTTAAAACGATTAGTTACAAGCCTCTCCGATACTTATCGAGTAAAACTTGAAAACCATATTTATTATAAGAAGACGTATCACAATACCTAAATGCATTCAAATTCTTAATAAAATCAAAATCAGCATTGGAATACCAAAAATAATAAATTCTTGGAACTTGCTTATCTTCTTCCTATGCCTATTATTTAGAAAAAATGCTCTATCAAGGTCATAGAGGTCCTAAATAGGTAAAAAAGTTAAACATCTAAGAGATTTGTAATGCACTGAGATCTAACATGCCCTGCTTGAGCTGGGCACGAATGCTACAACTTCTCATTTAGTCCCATAACATTAGTGAATGGATCTTTTGATAATGATAACGCTAATACACGAACACGGGTGTTTGCTACCTCAGTATTTTTATTCTTGCAAGGTGTTCATTCAAGTGACACTCATCTGTTAAGAATCTCATTCCGGTGAACTGTTTTAGCCCTCTTTCTCACCATATTATAGGCTTGCTTGTTCCCCTGTCTCCCCGTGTACTGACTCTCTAATTGGTACAACATTGTCTAGTTCGTTTAGTGTATGTTAGTTGATCGCTCTTAAAGCTGCTCGATTTCACTTCCCTTTCCATATATATGGAACAACTGAGGTTTTATCAGAGTTGAGACTCAGTTCCACAACTTTGCATTATTGAGATATAGCGTGTCTATAAACTTTGTGATAATGTACTACAGTATATCATAATACCTTTATATTTTTCAGTTTTTATTTTGTGCGTTTGAGGAATGAAGTAGGAAACTTAAGACTATTTAATTAACGAAATTATACGTTATATAGTAACATTAATAAAGGCCATCAAGAGGAAAATCATGAAAATAAAATACACAACTACTGTTAGCCTAGACATTAGGTCTGTTATATATTCCTTACAGTCTAATTTAAAAATTATATAACAGTATAATTAAAATCGATTAATTGGATTGAAGACAAGTTATAGAATATAACGCCCACTGAAAATACATAAATAATTTCAGATGAAAGGAATGTTTCATCAAAACCATTTTAAGCTCAGAAATATTGACAATATTTCGACTAACATTATTGATGTGGCCATAGTTATTTACATAATTTCACTTTTATTGGTAAATGATATTTCAACATATAGCAAAATCAAATAAAATCTATTGAGTATTAGAAGAAAATTTATTTTCACCATTTCTGCTATTATTATCTATCATTTTTACATCAGAGAAATTTGGGTGCGTTCATTGTGGTTAGCGAAAGATGCTGGAGCTAGGGGGCAAGTGATAGTGTGATATGTGGTTATTATATTGTCGGGGTTTGATGGAATTCTGTGAATTATTGGATTAGAATTGTAACTAAAGTTTTGGAGGAGCCTGGAATATTTTATAACAAGAATTGTTGAGGTTCAGTATTTGAACGTACAAGGGGTGCCAAATTGGCAACGTTGTGTCTATCAGTCCCTTTTTATTTATTCCTACTACTTCCTCAATCTTCGTACAGCATATTATTTTTCACCATTGATATTACCGTGGTTCAACAATAATAACCTTACAACTAAGATGAAGAACAATTAAAAAAACCGTGTGTGTATTGATCTGGTTCAGAGCATTGTCAATGACCAAGAATCTTTGTTCGAGTCCCAGTTAATTATTCCTTTCTCCGAAATTGAAACATTAAAAAAAAGGCATGTTGGAGATCTGACGAATTTCCAAAAGACTGTGACCAACTAGTTAAAAGCCAACTTCCTAGCGTTCTCACCAAGAGTCTAAAAAAATGGAAATTCATTCCAGCAAATTTAAACATATTTTGATTCAAAGCATTATAGGAGTTGACAGTTTATTTACAATAAATGAGAGTACTTTTTAAAATTGATTGATGAAATATTAACATTGAACAGAACGAGAGAGCTTGATCGGCTATAAACATATATTGTTTCTTTTATCTTGGTAACGTATTTTACCATATTAGGAATTTTCAAATATGGCTCGATAAATCATTTATTATACATACAAACAATGGAAATGAACGTTTTAATGCACATTTAGTCAAGATTTTAATCAAAAACAGTAGAAATTCATATATATATATATATATATATATATATATATATATATATATATATTTATATATATATATATATATATATATATATATATATATATATATATATATATATGAATATAGTATGTTTGACATTGAATTAATAGCTTAACGTTGTTTACATTAAGTAACAGATATTAATATATAGCGATAATACTTTTACGTTATACTTGTATTTATATATTTTTTACTGGTGACAATGTTTTTTTGGTTGGGGAAGTCTGGTGTAAATAGGAAACACAGAATCTAATAACGCTGCCTTGATGAATTCCCGAATCGATAAAACTAGGTTGTTGTTCTAATAAGTATTTCAAGCCCGGAGGAAATTGTAACAAATATCACAAAAAATTGGGATTAAAAAAATTTTAATTTGAAATGTCAATACACGGCATTGAAAACTATACTTTCCATTTTCCAGAAAGTAGTGGAGTCTGTTGGATCGGTTTTGGATTGACTTCATTCCATATGTGTCAATTTCGTTTAATATTAAACTGTTGTTTCTCGAAAAACATCACAATATGCAAATATGTTCTTTTTAACTGTACACACTTAGTCCAGCGAGCTCTCACACCATCCCAAAGTTACGCAAAGGACGCTTTTGTCTTTACTACCACTTCTTTTTTTGTATTAAATCGGTTACCATTATGGAAGTATGAAAGCAGAGAACAAGCACTTGAACCGTAGAGAGTAGTCTGAAGTATGGTTAACTTATGGTACAATATAATAGAACGTATTACTTTGATACAGTGAATTAATATAAGCCATCTAGTTCAATTAGTAACGGTTTTTGGCCAAGTCGCAAAATATTTGTTGCCGTTTTGACTTGAGTTGAAAACAGGACCAAAGAAGTTTATGAAATCTTAAAATCGATCTATAGACATAATGAAGTAATTATTTACAAGTATTATGAACAATTTAAAAGTGAAAATGAGTCAGGTAAAAACAATGAACGTCCTCTAATTCATGAAAATAAAGAAAATAAATTTTGGCCTCTAAATGTCTTCCTTAATTCATACTCCCCAGATTTAGCACCAAGTAGCTTCTGTTTTACAGCCCTACAGAAATGCGTCCAGTGATACATTCAACGTTAAGAGCAATGTTGGTAAGACATTATTTTGGAGGAGATTATCCCAAATTTCACGATATTTATCTACTTTCTTTTTATAAGTTAACATATTTTTTGATCATAAAAATAAAAAAGTTAGGTTAGGTTATTTCGTTTCCGATACTGCTGAGAATTATTTTTATGAAAATTTTTCAATTATCAACATACAATTTTGTATTTAGCTGTACCTATTATAAAATAAAATAAGGTTATAAAATTTCATAAAATGAAATTCGATTCATTTTTTGTAACGTAGATATTTTAAATTTATATTTAAATTAATGAATATACTCGTGGTTCATGTAGTGAAACGAATAATTTCTTCACGGGAGAAACAGTTCTCCACTATTACTCTAATCAAATCACATTAAAATTAATTTTTTGTCATTTTACAACTTAGTGTAATTTATTATTACAATGAAACTAATGCTGTCTTTCCCGTGTAAAAAAACTAATTAAAATCATTGAAAATTGAAGTACTGTTGTTACACAATAATTAAAGTCAACTACAGACTTATACAAAGTTAATACCTTCCACCTAGTTCTTGTGCAAAATTCGTTTGTAACATGGTCAGGTAACATAACTTTTGTTTAATGGCTTATAATTATTAGAAGCACAACAAACTGCCGTATAAATAAATCCTTATGGAATATTAGAAGCAGTCGGTACATAAGTTCCCGGTATACGAATATAAAAAATTATTTCAGATTTTATTTAAATTGTTGTCATTGCCTGTGCTGTAGTGGAATTTAAAATCGTATTCTACCATGTAAATTGTTAGAAAGTTTACGAATTTTACTAGAACCTTTTCTAAATCATTTTTTCTATAACAAAATATGAAAAGCTAATTCCAAGTTTTTACTTTTTACTCATTTAATTATCTGTAGTATAATTACAAAAAAGCATCAATACATATAACATTACAACAATAACTTTGTTAAAAGGTTGTGTAAAATTTCAAAAATTTTCACGGTGAAATTTAAATTCCATGATAGCGTGAGTAATGACTCAAAATATGATAAAAAAGTTTATTATCATTCTAATCTGATACATTTTTTTCCTCTGGAGGTGAATGGATCTCTTTAAATGGTAAATTGTGAATCTTATATAATTCTGTTTCAAATAAAGTCTTGTCTTTATTTCTGCCTTCACTCTTTTTTATCGTGTTAAATTTCCTAAGAGATTTTATTTTTAGATTTTTGTTTTGTAAATGATTTGTCGAAGTTCTTGAACTGCACCCATGACTGCCTAAGTCACTTGAGTAAATTCGTCTGAATAAGAGGTCTATTTTGAAAACATATATCTTTACTTTCAATTTATATTTTCCCTTTATCCCTACAACACTCCATGTGAATCTTCCTTTGCTCGAAACAAAACTGTCTTTTTTGCCAACTCTCTCATGACGCGTGACTTTTCCAATAGCATAATATAATATTTTCTTGCTTATCTTCACACAAAGTTATTACTTCTATTAAAATAATGAAAACATTCAGGACCTTATAACTCATCGACAAGATTTATTAAAGATGAATTTATAAGAATTTTCCTCCTTAGAATTGAATGGCGAATAGCAAACATTTTAGATAACTTTGGAATTACAAATAACATTCAAACAGAAAATTTTTTTGTCATTTCTATGATACAATTAGAATAAAAAGCAATCTTATTAAAGAATTTAAATACCAAATTCAGAAATGTATTCTATTTTTAAGATAAAACAGGTTGAAAACATCACGATTACAAAAACTGAAAATGGAATCTAATTGCAGATATGTTGTTTTGTTTCTGGTAATGGTGATATTATTGAAAAAAGTCAACGGGTTTCAGAAATTTGAAATGGCAATGATTCAAAATATTTAGTTAATATACAGTAAATTATATAATATACGTAAATCAAGTTTCGTGAGAACTGCAGCTGTGAAAACTTTCGTAATAAAAAAAATATTATAAAGGCGGGTTAATGAGTCCATAACTTTTGGAATGAAGCATAACTTTTTGGATAAAAAAGTTTTTTCAACTCCTTTGAGCTGTATACATATTGCCCGATATTTTTTGAATATTTTTATCCCTTCCAAAAAATACGGATCGAGGTTATTGGGATATTTTTTTTAAGATCATTTCATGATTGTCGTTGAATTTGTTCAGATTTGAAAACAAGAAATATGTAGTACTAGGCGAATTTTTGTGTTGGAAACTGCACATTAGTCACCGCCAGATTGTCGATGCGGTCGATTTTTCTAAATCCTTATTAAGTCGACCAGTTAATTAGCATAATATTTACCACGACTTTATGTTTTACCAAAAATTTGAGTGGATCATTTAAAATTGAAAAAATGAGGATTCTACAATCTACAACGGCATCTTCCATTTTTGTACAACCTCAACGAAATTCAGTAAACCAATTTTTTATCATTGAAATTGATGTAGAGTTCTCAATATTTATGAAGTTTAGCTTTGGTTCGGGTGAGTTTTTCTCGCAAAAATTATGCATTCACTTTTTCGTCTTCTCAAATGACGAAATAGTCTGTTACCTATGGCTGTCTATCACATACTTAATGATGCAGATAGTTCAAATTATGATAAGAGTCAAATAACAGATGCTTCTTGGAAGGACTAGCGTTGCTTGTTCAATTAAGAGGCGTATTTATAAAAGAGTCATGGACTTACCTTATAATAAATAATGTTTAAAAAATGATAATAATATGATATTATGAAATAAACATTGGCCATACCAACATTTCTAATTGTAACTATAGTTATTTATCTAACACTATAATTATCTAGAAAAGTACTAGTAGTTTATTCACCACTTTTCATGGGTAATGAAACTAAAATCCACTTGTCATTCAATAACATTCAATAATATTTTATTAATACTTTAATGGCCACTAATTAAAATACATTTTTCATATTAGGAGGTAAGTTTTCAAAATGGTTATAGAATTTATCAAACATTGGCGTTGAATGAATTGTGTGAGTCATTTTAAGAACTGAACGAGAGCAGATAAAAAAAAAATATGTGATTAATAAACAATCAACAAACAAGCCGTGGGCGTTGAATGTTAAATCGTTCTCCGACTCTACCTCCTACCTAGATTTTTTAGCAAAATAAATGTAGGTTGATATACAAATAATCGCTTCAATTGTAATAGGTCATTCATTGTTCTGAACTTAAGTGAGATTGGTCGATTTCATCATGACAATTTGGTATTGGAAAATAAAGCAATTATATAGATCACTCTATAAATTATTCTATTTCTTATTCTATTTTTGAACGAGCTATAATCTTAGATTTTATAGTAATCATTTATATCAAAAAAATCCCTTGATAATGCACCATAGCTCATTCTAATTTCATGATGTTAATATTCTCATATAGATCACATATATTTTTCCAAAGCTACATTATTGTTA
This sequence comes from Diorhabda carinulata, assembly GCF_026250575.1. Lineage (NCBI taxonomy): Eukaryota > Metazoa > Arthropoda > Insecta > Coleoptera > Chrysomelidae > Diorhabda > Diorhabda carinulata. The sequence continues at coordinate 7,977,551 of NC_079460.1, read as the reverse complement.
CAATAAATAATTGTTTATATTTTTGATGACGCAATTATAAGTTATTTCGTAAGTGCGAAATAGCTATCACTAAATAATAGCTGTAAGTATCCCAAAGTAATGTTTTGCTTTTTAATTTTTGCTAAAATTAATGAGAAATGATCTAAACAGAAATAAAACTTATTTAATGGTATATTAAATCATATAGTTTCCATTCATTGATATTTATATACCTCCTAGAGAAGTCATTAAACATAATTAGGTTTATGTGTTCACTTTATTATGTTATGTCTATAAATCACTAGTTAATCATAACATAATTTCGCACTTTCAAAATCCACACAGTCCATTATTTTGAATTTGGTCCTTCACACCCCAAGCACATTAAAAAATATAATAGAACCGTCTAGTCTATTAATATTGAGTTATTTTTATGACACCAAAAAATTGATTCGTACTGATTTTATCACTAGATCTGGAACTTAGCAATGATAAGTATTGACCATGAAACATATACTATTTTTCATAACAGTTAAAAAATAGAGATAGTTCAGGATACTTTTTTTTCTATTTAACTTCAAATGTAAAAATACGTCTTCCGCCTAGGTTTAGATAGTCAATGGATTAATTTTCATATTTAATTCCTTTATTTTATACAATTTTTTTCATATTTATAAATACTTCTTAATTGAGATGGGCGTGGGTGAGTATATGTGTATCGGGTTTTCAAAAATAAATTGGTTCAATACACTTAAAAAGAGAATTAATTGTTGGTCAACCTCAACAAAACTTCCGTATTTTCCTGAAACGATCAAGGCATATATTTTCAATCTATAGGAGGTTTCCTGATCATATTGAGAAATGTTGAGTCGAATGGAGTCTTCGTTGACATAAGTGTATTATTAAGAAGGAAATCTTCTTTGAAGGCGATGCAATGAATTTAAGTATGAAACCCTCCAATTATTGGGAAACGGCTTGTATATTTCTTATACATTTTTAGAAGATTTGTATATGACTAATATTAGAGTGATGTTTATATCGTCGGACCTTTTGTTTTCTAATGAATATAATGAACTTTGTTATTTCAAATTGAATCTCAGCAAACTATTCATTTTTATCGAAATCCCAATTCTTGAACTAAATTCCCTTTGTAAGTAATAGCTTGTGAAATTTTAATCACTGATGTTCCTTGGAAATATCTTCAGATTCATTTTCACTCGATTCAGTTTTTCTATGCTATGATTTTAATAAATCTTCAAAGTCACCGTTTTGGTTAAACTTTTTTCCAACTTACAGTAGATCTTGTTTTAGTTCTACAAAAACCGTGCAAGCCTCCAACTGAATCGTTTCAGATTTAAAGCTCGCTTTGAATATTTTAAAATATATTGCACATATTACTTGGTTGGTTTTCTCCCACAAAAATGAACTTTCAAATGGAATATTTATGTTATAGCTCCTTTAAAATAATATATGTATATGAGTATACAAGTATAAACCACGAGAATATTATTCTGTATTTTTGAATCACAGCCTCAAGATAAAAACGGAAGAACAATAATTCAAAGCTTTATTCTTAGCTGATGGATTTATAGTTATCATCTATACATCTTCTGAACAGTAAAGTTAATAGAACAGTTACTATTTTCTTCGTTAGAGCAGAGAAAATTTTTATAGCCTAATAATGTACAGATATAAAAAGTGACGTGGGCGTGTGTACCACGTAAAAACGGTCTAATTAACCACTAATTATCTGTTAAATAAAAAAAAACTAATGACCATAATAAAAAGTGAGTTGCAATTAAACTAAAAATTGCACTAGATGTAGTTGTTACAGAGACTGCATTAAGATAAATTGTGCAACAATATACAAGGTGAACAAAACAGTTTAAACATAATTATAACCGTAAAAAAAGCTTTTTTGTTACTATCGGAACGAAGCTACTTGCTGCTGAGAAAAATTTTATTCGTCATATGAAATAATGGGACTTCTGCTTAGCAAATTGATACAAAAAGTATTAAAATTCTTACGGTGAAGAAATTTGACGTTTTCAATTAAGAGATAATATCATATTGACACTATATGTTACATTTTTGTAAGAAAATGCTTCTATTTTTTCCATTATTACTCGGCGTAAGGCTTTCCTGATTACCATTTTCCTCTGAAATCATGTTGCTGTGATGTATGCAGTACATATTTTGAATCTGCTTAATGGATTCATGTCGCGGTTCAATCAAAATATCTTAATTTTGATGGCTACTACACTATTTCAATATTCAAGACGGAATAATTAATATGTTTTCCGTCTGAGATATAGTGAATTTTGAATTAATAAGAACGTCGATCATTCAATTAACTCGTTTCTCGAACCATATTTGTAATTTTAAATGGAACAGTTTCGCAACGAAAAAGAGTTTGCTACATTTTTTTTCTGAAAATTGCCGTGACAAATTACTTATTAAAAGTGACCATGAACTATAGACAATGAAGTTGATCAACCTACCCATCAAAAAGATATATATATATATATATATATATATATATATATATATATATATATATATATATATATATATATAATCTTATAGATGGTATTGGATGGGTACTATTATCCTTTCATTATTGTGAAATTATAATAAGCAAGCAAAGAAGCCTCGGCCAATGTTCGCTAAACGTTTTTATACATTTTATACATTCATAGGCAATGAGGAAAATAAAGGGACTACTAAGTCATGATATTCCAATATTTAATGCCATTTAAAACGAAGATGAGTATGAATTGCGTTAATAGTGCTTTTTAATGTCAGCGATGACTGTAAGCTATGTGTAATGTTTTTTCTAATAACGCATCACGAAAAGATTATTTTGTTTAATCTACAGGTGAGGTTCTTGACGTCTTTTAATTTTACTTGTTTATCTTCAACATTTATTCGCTATAGGTGGTATAAAACTAATTTTAAATTTTTAATTGAACGAAAAACAATTACATAATCTTCACTTACTTCAAATGGTGGAACATATAAATTATGTCATCACCGCAACTCTTTCTCTCTAGGTATCTAATAGTTTGCTCATTAAGCATTATTTTAATCGCAACTGTAGGACATGTGTCCTAGTTAAATATTAGAAAGGTGAAAACGTGTCCTTTTCTGTTGGAATAATAGAACAAGATTTATATACATAAACCAAAACGTAATGAATGAAAATTTCTGTGAAACCGAAAAATTGTTTTAAATCTATCTTTTAATTGATCACCAAAGTTTTTAAAAACTGTTAAATCAATGTTTAAAGTGGCTATTTTCACGAATAAATATATGTAGTCACGCATCTTGGCCAACAAAAGGAACAGATACAGAAAGAACTAAAGAAAAACGAAGTGTTGCACTCTTCTTTTACTATGAGACAGTAAAGTATATACAAATATTTGAATAATTATAATTCTGAATGAAACCATGATTTGTAAATATTCCATATTTCATTTGAATTAATATAACTGATAAATTACGCAATTTTGGTAAATACATAAATTGTAAACAACCTAATCAACACTCAAATATTTATGTTCTTTTGTATAGTAAATCAATAATAATAAATAGAAGGACAAATGTAAACCCAAGTGGGGAAGACGGCATTCCTTAAATACCTAGCAAAATACCTTGTAATCCTAATCGTAAGTCACCATATTTCAATTCTCTGACTTTCTCTAACCTAATTTGAAAAATTTTTCTTATTGTTTGAATGAACATATGGAATGGAATATAATCATAGATTGAATATTTATCGGAAAACAATTCGGATGAAATTGAATATAAAACTGTTCAGGCATAGCATTTGAATTAATAGTTTGTGAAAATGTTAAAGACTGAAGTGAGAGTATTATAAAATATATAAAAATATCATTGGAAGCCAAAATAGTTGAAATTTTACAAGTTTTCAATTATCAGATCACTTGTTTTATTGAGGCTAACTATAATTCATTTTCTTAAAAAAATTAAAAATCGCATAGGTTCTAAAATAGTTTTGTTTTGGCAACGATTAATCTTTCTCATAATGTCCGTATCTTCTGAAGTTTATTTTTGTTCAAAAGAATATTGCAACTTATTTTACTGGGTACCTCACTATAAGTTATTGTCCATTTACCTTATTACTGACATATAAAAATGTCTCATACAAAAGTAGCCCGAAATCAACTAAATTTATCTCAAAAAATTTCACACAATGAAATACAAACAAATATGATTTATACGTAATAAATGCAAGTAAGTGTGATTGCATAGAAATGAAGGATATCCACTAAACATTGCTTGAGATATCCACCATTATTTATAATACAGAATTCATATTCGTTTCTCAAGTTGGGAAAGCATTATTATGGTTCTCATTTCAACTCAACACTTTCATTATTATTGAGTAAGTCATTTTTTGTAAGAAATGGCCTTTAAACCGTAACAACAAATTTTTCATTTAAATTTTCTTGAATTTCCAATTTAAATTAAGTTTACTCGTTGAACGGCAATCAAAAACACAGGTTTATGGTAAATGAGCTCGAAGTTTGTCTGTAACGATTTGTTGAAATATGCTGAGCAAACATTATTTTTAAAAAGCGTTAGCTTTCTTATAAGGTACTTTCAGTGAAGGTTAATTAGGTAATAGGACATTGGTTCTCTTATCGAAAAGTGCAAAACACACCTACGTCAAAGAACAAATGATAATAAAAATATGGAATAGAGAAATAGGTTAGAAAATTTCATAAATTGAAAGCCCAATTTTGACTACACCTCTTGATATAATAAATCAAAAATTTTAATAAATGGACAAGAAACCTTAAAAAGAAACGAACTAGATGTTTCAGAATTGAATTGAGCGAGTCTGTTTTCCACAAATAATACTTAGAAGAGTCATTTATGGATAATGAAAGGAGTACATGATATGACTGAAGAATTTCTGAGAGCAAAATCTTTATTTAGTTATGAACGAGTAAAATATATCTAATAAGAATTAAGAAGAGGAGTTTAGCTGCTCACATTGAATAGTGATTAAATTATAGCTTCAAACTAGTTACCAAGTTGAAATTTCTGTAATTGGGAGTCTTCAGACACCGCAGTTTTCGGTGGATAGGTAATAAACAGTGTGATCAGTAATTACATATATTATTCAAGATATTACTTAGAAAGGTGTGAATTTATTCATATTATTCTTTTACTGTTTTTAATTATATGTGCGTTGCGTGTAGCTTTTTATACTACTTTATTAAATTTGCTGATATCCTATAAATCAGAACACAATTTCCCTGGATTTAGCTGTAAACAAATGAAGATACTTCTGCTTATTCAATCCGTCATCATTAAAGCGATAACCTTTCATATATAGTACATAAATTTGTCTACTCACGTCATTGCATCGGTACTTTAAAAAGGTATTTAACCCATTTTATTCAAGCAGTAATCGGAGGTTCTTTACAATGAGCAAAAACTACACAGGAGAATGAACTATAGTCTAACAAACTACAAATGAAATTAATCAGATACATCTCTACATTTTATTTAAGCGCCAGCGACGGACTGAACGCAATTTTTAGTTTATGTTACAAGCTACGAAAGGTAGGTACTGTTTGGTTTACGATTGTTTCATATTCTGATATTTGTTTGTATTTTTTTTTTTTTGAGTTTCAGTTTTTTTATAAAATATTGAAGAAATAAAGGCAATAATTATATCTAATAGAAGTTGAATACTTATATCAACAGAGAAAACCACAAAGCCAATAAAGTAGGGATGATAAAAATACATAGAAAACATTTATGAACATCCACTATTTATATAATTGTAGGACACTTTTACGAGAACAAAAATTTGTTGAATTTGATGAGGTGACTACAAAACACGCAGTACATCATTTTATTTTTATTTTAATAAAGAAATTCCACCTGTCAACAGAATATTTTCTGCAATCAGACAACATGAGTCGTTAAACTAGGGAAAAACAAGTACACAAAGTTAACTTCGCACTTGATAAGCATAATAGGGCATCGAAATGGGTAACAAGACTGGAAATAATCATAATCAAGGAGACGTTACAGATGATTCTGACCGTCCATTAAGTATTAGTGTGAATGGGGAAACTGTAGGTATTTACCCAGCAAATTTTATATGCCAATTCCACCATGTAGAAATTGTGTGCCAAATTAGTAATTATTCCGCTATTATCTGTCAAGTGATTTTTAGCAAAGTACGGCATCTCAGTATAACGCCACATTGTGCCATATGATTTCTATCTGTTTAGAAGCGCGTAATCTGTATTGAAAAATTAGAGTCAGTTGAAACTGTGAAATAAAAAGCGGCACGCGTCTTTCAAGAGCTGACAGAAGACTTCCAGCATTATTACAAACAATGCGAATTCAAAATAAAATGCCAATAAGATTTTCTAATGGTTATTGAACCAATTGTTATTCTTGCTGGGATCAATAATAGTAGAAACGATCGTGTAAACAGTTCCATGTTAACAGAAGCGGACTCAATCGTTTTTATGAGGTACCTTCAATCACAGCTTCGCAATAAAAATTTGTACTCATATATTATCAAACACATTGATGTATAAAATCAAACAATACCAATATTTCAAATTATATTAAAATATTATGAATAACTCAGATCAACTTCACCTTTGATATTCGAATTCGAATGTTTTTTTATAACGATAATGTATCGGACGAATTTCTTGTTTAGTTTGTTATACTAGTAATATATTTTCTACAAATTGCAGTGCAAGAGTATGAAGAGGATTGATCATTCTTATTGCAACAAATTTGCAGATTAAGGGTAATGAATTCGTTCAACAATTGCTATCGACATCACCGTAAAAATCCTAAAATTACAAAATAAGTTGTTTTGCTTCTTTTAAATTCTACTATTGCATTCGAGATAAATAGTAAATCTATTTCTTTAATTTGAAACCACAAAATAATAAATTACGTAAGTTTGGGATTAGAAGTATAGTCAACAAACGAATTGATGTTGTCACTTTTTATTTAGGTATAGACATCTGTTTGCTCATTTTTAGTAAGTTATCAATTAAGTGGAATAAAAGCATGCAATGTACCTATCAGAATAAATGCACCTTTACATTAAAAAAGGCAGAAAAATATGATGAACTAATAAAACTGAAGAATATTCAATACTATTGTCTGATTTAGACTTTGTGACCATACGAAAACTTAAACAAAGTAATTGCGATCAAAATGTTTGTGTATTATGTCCTTTTAACGTCTTTGAATGTCTACCACAACAATAAATTTGGTACTTCAGTTTCGGACAATATCCTCAAAAATTCTTGTAGAATTGAGTTTTTTGTGAATCCACCTGTTATAGCAAAGAACAAAAAATGTAAGACATCTACAGTCATATAAGAGATTATATGAAGCAGTAGGTAATCAGATTTAAAAATGAAGTAATACAAGAGACTAAACATATAGATAATAATCTTCATTTATGTAGATAAGTAATAGAGTAAACACTAAAGAATCATGCTAAGAACAAAACAAATTATAAATCAATATTTAAAAGGACGAATAAGATAAAATTATGAAGAAACAAGGTATGTATAGTTGGAAAGTAATATATCGGAATATGGAAATATAAACTTGAATTTAAAATTATAAGCATTGATATTGGAAAAAGAATATCTTTAATCCGATCAAACTAAAAAAAAATAATGCGAAACTCAGAAATAATATTGAGACAACAAAGAAAAATGAATGCCCCTTGCAAGCCATTGAAATGAAAATGACAGGAATAGAGTAAAAATTAAATAAGAAAATGAAAAGTAAGTAATGTATAAAATCAACAATTGTTTCGAAAGAATGATAATAGACGATAACATTGTTATAAGAGTGAAAGAGACAGTAAAAAGAAACAAAAAGGTAGATATTTAACAACTTGGTTAATACTGAAAGGGAAAGAGTTTAAGTCAATAAAACACCATATTAGAATACAAACGAATGCATATAATGGTTATTATTTTATATTAAGAACGTACTTCCTTTGATTATAGTAAAATCGGTTTTTCTCCAAAAATAAGTTATTTATTTATAAAAAAAACTTATTATAATTTAAAAGTAAAAATGACTACGTTTGTATAATTTTGAAAAAAATTATAACCATAGTCTATTTCATAAATGTATAGAGTAATAAAATGGGGAATTCCGTCCAGTTCAGTTCAATTTCGGTGTCAGCCATAGGCGTAGGTCTTAAGTATATTTGTTTAGTTTAATGTATCATCATTTGCTGTTAAGCCGTAAACAGTGTTCACAGTATTATAAGATTAGTAATAAAATGGCGACATTTACACCAACGAAAAGATGTTCCAATAATTCTCCACTATCAGTGAATAGAAAACTAATACGATTACCCGAAATTTACTGTACAAGAAACTGTCGACAGATGTTCCCGAATGACTGGAGTTGGAAAGTTCACCGTTTTTAAATTATTGCGTGGGAGAAAGATAGCAGGCCAAGTGGAACCTCCCAAGAAAAGTCCAGGCAGACCAGTAAAAGTCCTTGATGAAGACACCAAAAGTGTAATTCGAAGAAAAGTTCACCCTTTTTATTAAAAAAAAAAATACCCACCCTATACCATTTCAATGGAGCTTGGCCAGGATGACAGTATTCCGTTGATAACTAAAAAATTTTTATGAACCACTTTGAGTAATATGGATTTTGCCTGGGAAAAGCATAACCGTAAAGCACTTTTACTGGAAAGCGATGAAATTGTTTGCTGGCAACGAAAATACTCAATTAGTTTTAAACAGTACAGAACAGAGCAGAAGAAAATCTTTTACCTTGAAGAGACGTGGATTAATAAAGGTTATACAGTACCAAAAATGTAGCAAGACAAAAATATAACCAGTGCTCGCAAAGCTTTCATGGAAGGCCTGCCAGTGGGTATTAAGATGCCTTCAGATGAAGGGAAAAGACTAATAATCGTCCATATTGGAAGCGAAGAGGGATTTTTAAAAGAAGGTTTGCTAACCTTTCAGTCGTGCCATACGGGAGATTATCACGAGGACATGTATTCGGATGTTTTTGAAGACTATTTTGATAAAAAAAGAACTGTTAGCTATAGCAAATTTACAAAAACATAGTGTAACTGTGCAGCGCACACCACCATATCATTGCGAACTAAATCCTATAGAACTTATATGGGCGCAAGTGAAAGGATTTGTAGCAAGACACAACACGACATTCAAAATGAAAGACGTTAAGCTACTGTTCGATCTAGCCATTAAAGAGGTGACACCAGAGAACTGGCGAAAATCAGTCCGGCATGTCATTAAAGAAGAGGAGAAAATGTGGGATCTTGACTACTTGATCGACATGACCGTCGACCCGTTAATTATAACGTCAAGAGGAGATGACAGTTCCTCAGATGTCAAAAAATATTATCATATTTTATAATTTAATTTCTGTATAATGTTCAATAAAAAATAATTGTACTTAATATTATGTACATAATGGCTAATTTTTATTCTGTTAAAACAAAATTCTTTCCTTTTTACGAATATTCTCCCAGCACGACTTTGGCACACTATTTTCGATGTTTGTGAATGGATAACAAATATATGGCTAAACCCATATATCCACTCCAACCCGGGTGGTACTACCTGGACTTGATAAAGAGAAAGAAATTTACAATGAAATCAATGCCAAACTATGAGGCTTAAATATTCGTTTGGTCACTCTGTGATCCCTTGGCATACCTAATGAGATTTTATTACACTATACCTTGCTGAAATAAACTATAGTAGTACCGCACTGTGGTTGTTATCCATAATACATTATCTAAGTACTTTCTACAACTGCAAATTACTGTAAAATTGTGACAGTGATATGTCTTTTATTATTAAATTATGTACGGTATAATAAAAAAGTATAAATCAACGTATTGAGCATTTTGATGTAAAATGATTGAGTAATGATTATAAGAAAATAATCCATGACTCAGCTATTGGAAAACCAATTTGCTGTAATAGTTACAACTGACAGGGAGGTATGTAAAATAGCTGCCAATTGAAAAAATACTGGATGGTCAGTTATTAATATGGAATTGATGAAAATTATGAATTGTTATTTTTCGAAGCGTTCAAAATGATTTATAATTAATTTAGAATTCAATTTGTTTGGGTAATCAGATGTCCACAAGAAAAGAAATAAGATTTATCCTTTCATACGAATTAATTGTGTAATTACATACTTATTTCTATTTCAGATACCAATAAAATCAATTCAATGACTCGAGAATAAAAGTAACGTGTATATAAAACTTTGAATTTAAACGTATATGTCCTCGATTATAATGTACCTGATGAAAAAGAAATTAAAATAGTCATCCATTACGAATTTTCTACAGGTCGACGCAATATCTCAAGATGAATTTGAATTATGCTTGTATTCACAAAGCTACTAGGTGCGTCACATAAAATATGATTGATTATTCAAATAAACCATGTCTGCTCTTTCATTATTTGTAGTTGCTTGCTTATTAACACGCTTTTTATTACAAGCTGGTCCTCAGTGTTTGTAACATGTAATAATAATATCTTCCTGTTAATTTACAGTTATCTTCCTCTTCACTCAACTGCCGATTACAGCTTGGGTATTATTCTCGGTGCTTTTCTTCAAAACTATCAACAGTTTGCGAATAGTAAAGTAAATAGTAACAATAGGTTTAGTTATGTCTGTAAAGCTAAAAAGGTTAAATCGACAGAATCACTCGTTTTATAGATCAAAACTTAGTGCTTATTAAGTGCTGAAAACAGAAATTTGGTGCTGTTACAGGTGGACCAAAAATGAGAACACTGCTAACTTTTAACTAATCTAGCAGTGTGCCGCTCGTGACCGCATTATGAGACAATTGCAGTGAGAAGCACATGAACTAATAATTTATTGCTGCCTACATAAGTAAAATAATTGTTTTAAAAAGACTTTTTTCGGTTTATAAGTTTAGTTTACTGCTGACTTCACGACGCGAGCAGTCATAGGGTTGAAAGACGACTTTAAAATCGATATTGGTGAAAATTACTAATTAAATAAAATGCTGCCGGAAAAGCTACAGAAATTTTTGGGAATAAATTAGTGTGATGATAGTTGTTATTACTCACAAAAATATTCCATAATAGTTCCAGTAACCAATGGCCTAATAGCAATATATCTGTAAAATTCCTCATTTGTAATTACACGATTAATTGATTTTTTCAGAATTCAATAGAAAATTAACTCATATTCATATTTCTTTCCAAGTACCAAGTCTACAATACTTTTGTTGAATATGTAGGTCAACTTCTTTGCGTTTCCTACAATATGATTTATGTCAGCTTCATTTTCTAATATTTTTAATCGTTATTCTTAGACAGCTAAAACTGTAAGTTTGTCTTGTTTACTTCTATGGTTGTATGGACCTTTGTTTTGTCTATGTGACTAACATGTACTTTCCGTACAACGTATTTCCGAATTTCTTTATTCTTTCATGTTCTCAGTTGCTTAAGATAGACTTGATACGGAATAAAGTAGTGAGTAATTGTCTTTAATACCAAGCTTGAGATGCTCATTCATAGTGTAATGAACAAATGGATTCTGGAACCAGTCTTGTCCGGTTGTAGTGAAACTCAATTTATTTACATTGTTTCTTTTGAACTAATTTCTAGGCAAGTCTTGTTATTTTTTTGTTTATTTAATTTCTAAAACTTTTGAGAATGTCTTTTTGGGTATATAAACGAGTTTTATTTAGTGACTTAGTTTATAGTAAATAGTCACAGTGAACGGTATGAAATAGAAAAGTAACCGATTAATTTAAATAAATTATACAAGTTAGTTAATTAAGTTAATTGAGTGTAGTGTGAAAATTAAGAACGTAAAATACAGTGTTTATAAATTCACCCCACGAATAGAAAGAGTGTAAATACATAAGAAAAACATTACATTGGTGTCAGGTGTGGGGTATTGTAAATAAATAGTGACATAAACATGGTTAACATACTTGGTATGCTGACAGTGACGAAACTAAAAGCCGGACTGAGGAATCAAGAGTTGGAAACGTCCGGTAAGAAAAGTGACGGTAAGACGTCTTGCCGCTAGAGTCAATAATTGGTCCGATAAAGAAAAAGCCGTGAACTTGATCATTGCACGATATCTCTTGAAGACTGATGACTTCGAACAGCTGAAGAAGAGGACATGCGATATGGTCACAAACATCTTGAACACCTGTACCAGAAGCGTGACGAAACGATCCAATAAAACGAGGTAGACATTCACCGATTTGTCGGATTCGCTTATTCATCAGCACCAGAGAACATTATAAAATGTTTGGGTGTCCAGGCATCCATTGATGGCCTGCGTGACTATGATATGCGGAGGACGCTTAGATTAACCCATCCGAAAACCTTAGTAGATGCCCTCACTGCTGCTCTTGAATATGAACCAGTCACGATGACTTCATATAACAAAATCAGAACCATACATAAAGAGGGTGACTAATTTTTTTATTTTAGAGTGTAGTACTGACATTTGATATAAATACCCGATGTTTAACGAAGTCAAGAGAAGTTTGGAGAATTGGGTTTTTGATTTCTAGTTCAGTAAAAAAACCCGCGATACGTTTACACAAACAATGGTTGCTTTACCTAACTATCGTATCGCAATCGGTTTTAAAATAGTTGCTGTATTTATTCGATAAGATATACGTGTAGTGTAGTAGAAAGTTGTGTTAGTCAGATGACCGACAAAATTTGTAACTTATATATCCATGTTTTTATTTGTAAATCACATAATGCAATTAATCCTGCTGATCTGGCGAAAATTGAGAGGGATTGAAACTCTGTAATCACTTGTTCACTTCAGTTTTTCAGCTCTTAATATTTTTTTTTGTTAAGACTAGTGCACTGGTTCCCGGTACCTAGTTTTTCATTTCTTTGTTTTTTGTTAGCCTATATATTTCGATAACAGATTCATGATTCATTATTTCTGAAATATTTTCCATTGAACTTGCTTTATTGATAATATTTATTTATTTATATATATATATATATATATATATATATATATATATATATATATATATTACTTTATTGTAATTTTCTGACTATCCCTAGACATTTTTACAGATGGTTACGGAAATACCGGAAAAATTGAATTTCACAGTCACGTAAGATTCATAAATATTCAGTTTTTCTCTCAACTCAAAATATTCCATTCTCATTTAGCGTGTAATATTCATTAGTAAACCCCAGTGATTCATTCACGAGTTGGAAATTTAAATGTATTTTGAATCAAGTGTTATCTGCTTACTAGAAAATTGAATTTTGTTGAAAAGAAAATGTCCGTCAGTTTGTTAGTTCTTATTAATGATGTGTGAGTGAGGTAGCAGATTTTTTGAATTTATAATGCATTTCTGTGTTTAATATTTACACCCTTAACTTCTACTTCATGACTCTAAGCTGACATTTTTCTATTTTATTATTATTATTATATATTTATATATAAAAACCACAAATTTTATTATTAAAGAATACTAGTATAACAAAAATTGGAATATTTATATTCAAATAAAGTTCTAAGCAATGAGAAAGATATAATTTGAACAAACTTATTCCTATTATAACTACAATCATAGAACTTCTAATCAGATTCTCTTATGCGAAAATATTGTAAAAAAAAAATTGAAAATAAATAGAAAGGATATCAAAATAGTCCTGGTTTTTTAAAATTAGAGCGCTTAATAGGTCTGTTAAGTTAGCGGGCCAACTCATAAGACAATAAATACAGACAAGATAAAAAAACTGCCGTTTTTTGACATGAAATTCCCAAAATTTAATTCCTTTTAAAAATAATGGGGTAGCGCGCTAACTTGGATTACACGATAGCGGGCTACCACCAGAAATATTGCTGCCTTTTCAGTTCGCTAGTTCTTGCTTTGCATGTAACTTTTCATATATGTAGTGGAAGATACGGCAGAAACAATGTCTTCCTCATTTTTATCATGCCTTCTCCCTGTTTCTCCCCATATATCAGCATGCCCCGACATCGGGATTCGTATGTTCTTGAATGGCAATTGAAGCGACAATTATCTATGCTTTGCGTTTAAATTTCTTTACATAGGGAAGCAATATTCCAGAAAGTGGCTAGCTAACTTAACTATCAATGTAGCGAGCCACACCCGCAATATTGCTTCCCTATGTAAGGAAATTCAAACGCAAAACATAGATAATTGTCGGTGTAACAGAATACGTAGACATTCGTAAAACGAAAAAAAATCATTTTGTAATAACAAATCATTCCATCATTCTATATACGAAAATATAGAAATGGGTTTTTCTCGTTTTCCTCCGGAATTACAAAAAATCAAACTAGAGTCAATATTATTTCAACAATAAGAAGAAGATAAAAGTTTTATTAATTTACTCGTGTAAATTTTTATAAAAAAATGAGAATACAGTACTAAACGAAACTCATGATCTATTTGAGATACATAGCTTTGACAACTATTTTTAATATATTCAAATAACGGTCATAGTATTTTCGAATATAAAAACTTTTACAATGTCCTGTCCTTAAGCGTGCACCTGTCATGTTACTTAAATCAATACATCAATAAATAATCCGTCGAGAAAGTAGACAATAATTAATTAATTACATCACAAAACACAACCGAATTTTGATCTTTTTTTTAAGCAATGTATGTATACCTGTTCAACATACAGAGTGAATGAATAAATAAATAAATAATGACGACAAAAGTGATCTACATTGCCGAAAATAGAGAGTTGATAAATTTTATTATGACGGATGCTCTGAAATATGTATTTAAATTATATTATGTGTTCAGATGTTAGAGTTCACTGAAAAATGTATCGAAGTGGATACAACTTATGTAATTTGATATTCAGCAGTAGGGTTAGAAGAATGTGTACCAATTTTGGCGTAATCTTTTCTATTTCTTGGCTTCAACAGGAGACATACCATAATCAGTAGATTCGAAAATCAATATGGTTATTAGCGGTCTAGATATGAATACTATTTTTTATTAGCATACTATCCATAGAAGCAAATAAAGGACATGCTTTCGTCAAAGAAATGAAATAGCTACCAATCGGCTAAATTCAAAATTATTTCGTAGAACAGTTACAGTTTATGTTTAATTTCATTGGATTTTATACGCATGTAATATTAATTACCAGCTTCGAACTGGTTTGGGTGGGTCGGACAAGTGAACTGGATCGTAAACATGAATATTGGCCATGAGTAAAGAGATTGTTATATATAAAATAATATATGACTAACTAATAAACTCTCGCCAGAACGATTTCCGGTGAAGCAAGCAATCACAGTCACTTTTTTAGTACTTAAATTGTCATTACAACTTTTAAAATGAATATATTGCAATATGTACTATATAATTCGTTTGCAGTAATCGTTTCGCAAATAGGTAAAGCCAAAATAATGTAGCAGAGTTTCATCCAAAATTTACTGTTCCTTTCACTGAGAAAATTTTTCAAATTAAATATTGTTAGTTACTGCTTTATATGTTCTGTTTTGTGAAGAATTATAGATCAGCAAAATATGTATTATAACGATAGCGGTTGTTTTGCATTCACAATAGCTTTGGATGATTAAATGTTTTTATAAAGCTATTTACGGTACAATACTTAGCGGACCGATATGTGAAATTAGAATTCTCAATTTTCCGTCAAATGCCAAGTTTAAAAAACTGTATGAGAAATGCGAAAATAATTCTTCCAATGTTTTTCTCATTTAATATCTTCTTCAGTCAGACATTAATATCATCCACATCATAATACCAATAAACATACTAGATGCAACACAATATAGGCCGGTTCAGATAGAAGATTCCGATTTCCGAAGTCGTTCAGTTGGTGTCTGGATTTATTAAATGGGTCGATGAATACTCATGAATGTGAGACTCGCCAAAAACAACTTCACAGATATGTGATAAATACGGATACTATACGGCTCATTTGGGTAGCAAAATTCATGTGAAAACAGATTAGGCAAGCTATTGCTATAATGATTTTTCATTTGTAGTAAATAAAAGGCAAAGAAAAATTTGTTCTATGACAATTTTTCTATGGACAATTTAGTCATACAGATGATTTCTTGTTATTCAACAACTTTTGCACCTTTTTATAATACTTCTGTCACAAATACGTAGAATTATTTTAGCTATCAGACCTATGTGCACCTCAAAACATTCATATATTAAATTAGTATATGTACTTATCAAATCGAATATACTAAGTACCAAAGGAAAAGAGTGATTCGAATTAGATGAAATTAAACTAAGGAAACCTGAGTCAAGCCGAATTTGTGAAACTCTCGGTAGACGAAAGATTTATTGATATTACGATGTCTCTTATTGAATAACACAATTTTCATTGTTATAGTATATCAGTCATCAATTTGTTGGTGCCTAGATTTGAATTTCTTACCGGTTTTACCCGTCTCTCCGCTAAATTATACAGCGTGAAAGTGATATTTCATACAAAGTTACCTGCTTAAAAATACATCAGTCGAGTCAAATTTAACTTGATCTTATCAAAGCTACTTATTATATATAATATATTAATCAAATTTCTAATTGTCTATTATTTTATTATCTTGAATATCTAATTGAGACGAATTATGGATAATTGTGATGGGTTAAAAACAATTCAAATATTTTCATTATATAACATGGTTTTTTCTATATAAATATAATTTTAGAACAATAACTTATTAAAGTTGACTTTTAAATTTATTATATGTAACGAAAATTAATTTTCGAACTGAGAGAAACATTTGGAATTTGTATTTGTGGCCCTTACTAACATTTTTTCCATTTCATAGTGTCATTTTATAAAATTAGATTTTAATTGTCAACCCATGCCCTGATTTCCCCTCGATTACATTAATTGAGAAAATATGGAATCTTCCAAAAGAGAAAGAGAAAAAAAGATAAAGAGGATATTCTTGAATGGCAATGGCTAATTTTATTATTTCAATAGAAAAACAAAGTTTATATCGCAGAAGTTTTTTTGTTTATTTATGAATTGATTGTCTAAACTAATACTCAAACTATTTTAAAGAGAAAGTTTAATGTACCCATTTTTATTCTTATAAGAATTCCTCTTCACGTAATTGATTATCCTGCCAACCGTTTTTTTAGTCTGATAGATAAATATTGTCAAGAAACTCTTCTGGAATACATTTGAAGGGAAATTATAATTTATGTTGTCGGTTAGCTCATCGAACTAAC
Source organism: Diorhabda carinulata (assembly GCF_026250575.1). Lineage (NCBI taxonomy): Eukaryota > Metazoa > Arthropoda > Insecta > Coleoptera > Chrysomelidae > Diorhabda > Diorhabda carinulata. The sequence continues at coordinate 7,960,276 of NC_079460.1, read as the reverse complement.
CTCGATTTAATAGTGGCGTTTTATTTCTAGTCGTATATATGAAAAACAGATTATTACAGAGGCGATTCTCCATAACAAAGCAAATACAAAAAAATTTGCGAATCAAGTTATTGAAAAAGAGTATTCAAAATGGCATAATTTATAGATGTTGAATTTACCTTTCAGAAAAATCTTGCCATAATGTTTAAACACATTCTTTTTGTCTCATTTGCTGCCGATATGAAGTACATGCAGAAAGACAAATTTCAGTTGGATTTTTGGACATAATACTGCAGTTAGATCAGCTCAAATAAAACAGTAAAATCTAATACAACATTAATCAAATAATATTCACTGCCTTGTCACTAGGTCTTAATATCACTCATAACACTTAACTGTAAGTTTAAATAATAAATACCTGACTATATTGGTAATAAAAAAAACTATGAGTTAGTTATAAGAAAACTAAATTACACTTAGACATAACTTATTCATACGATAACTGTAAAATAATTTTGGCATTGTCGAGGCCAGTGTTTTAAGCACAGATTAGAAAATTGTATTCAATTTTCATATTGAAAGAGTTTAAAAAACGATTGCTTCAAGAATATATCAGCATAGTTCCCAATTAATATCTGTTCTTTTTTACAATCTATCAAGTTATACAATAATGTGTAGATAATACATTATTCAGTACTGCACATAATTTATTATTAAGATGTTTTGTTTAATTTAATTTTGTAACTCTTTACAGTTACAAACCATTGTTTCATAAGTACTGTGAAAATAAACTAAACGTTAAGTAAATAATCTTGAGGTAATCTGTAATTGCTGGTTATAAATGAAGTAGAATTGTTTCAGACTTAAGATATATATATATATATATATATATATATATATATATATATATATATATATATATATATATATATATATTCAACTCGTTTTATCTAAGAAGTACCGAACTTTTTTATCAATGAAAGACGTCTTTAATTGTTTTACACAATGAACTAACAATTATATTTATTTGGGTGATTCCGTTCTAACTGTGATATTCAATGTCCTGTATTGTTTTTTTGTACTAGTCATTAATAATCAATTAATAAAAATTTTGTGTTAATTGAATAATTCTTAAGATATTTAAACATTATTTTTATACAATATAACTTGCCACTTAAAGAAAACTTATACTACATCACTTGAATGTCAGTACCGTGTCATGTCCATTCCTAGAATTTACCGATAAATTATTAATTTTTTTTGTCGTAACAAATGATTTAAACTAATTACCTTATAAATTCTAATGTTTATGATCAAACTGAGGAAAATTGATGCACTTGTTGTTTAATATCTTAAGTTACCATGTCAGTACCGTGTCATGTCCATTCCTAGAATTTACCGATAAATTATTAATTTTTTTTGTCGTAACAAATGATTTAAACTAATTACCTTATAAATTCTAATGTTTATGATCAAACTGAGGAAAATTGATGCACTTGTTGTTTAATATCTTAAGTTACCATGTCAGTACCGTGGATAAATGAGTCAGTACCGTGGAACTCAAAATCCGACATTTGTGTCTTGCTCGTGATACTTTGAAGTTGTAGTAAATTCCTCTTAGAGTTTTATTTTTACAGTAAAATAGATGAATAATATGCATAAAAAAGTTAGAAAAGTTAAATTTTAAAATCTTGAAATTTTGAATACAAAAAATCACAGTTAGAACGGAATCACCCATTTAATACTACATATTCAACATATTTACTTCACAGCGCCATTGCAATAGGAAATCACAAATTTTTTAAGGTTGATCATAATAAAATCTGAGCGTAAATAATTGTAACCATTTAAAAAAAGTTTTTTAGAGGTTATTCAATAGCAATTAAAATTATGACACCTGAAACCATATGCTAAGAATATCATGTTAAAAATTTGAGTCGGTTACGAGGTCACAATAGTTAATATTTCATATATAATTATCTTATTACATGCCTTGGCTATTGAAACCTTAAAGTTACGAAATGAAAATATGCGAGCTTTCAACTTCAAATCGGTACTCGATATGTTTTTAATTGAAATAACAATTTATCGTAATGCAACGTGATTTAATTTACATATTTTGCACGAACACATATACATTCATTTTTTTTTGTTAATTCAGTTAATATATTACAAATATTATATTAGTCGATTTTACTCAAAACTTTTATGAATGAATTATTCGAAAAGAAGTCATGCGTCATTTTTTAAAACAAAACGAAATTCAAATGACCTATTTCTCTAAAAAATAACTTTGAACATTTTTAGAAGAATTTTTGTCATTCATTATATTTTAAGCTCTAATTATTATTCTAAATTTTTCACTTCTTGCCTTCCCAATTTGAATAAAAAGCAAAATGGTATACATACAATTTAAAAGGTAATTACATTCTCGAGCTGAATCACTTTTCCCGACAAACCCACTTTTTTGTGTATTTTTATAAAAATGCTAGATGATACATAATAATAAATGCTAATGAAATAAGAGGCAACCAGACTTTTGTATCTACAACTTTTTTCGGGTAATGGGTTTCCCACCTGGATTTAAAACAGAAAAATGGAATACTGACTTAGACAGCGAGGATGTTCCTCTAATAAATTTTTTGAGCCTTCTTTTTGACGCTTTTCTCCGTTGTGCGTTGTGTTAAATTATATCCAAAGAATTTTTTGTGTCGATTATTTTGGCATTTGTGCCACCTTCTAGACATATTTCTTCCAAATTACAATGAGATAAATTAAGTAATTCAAATGAGAAATTACTAGTACCGGTGTTCCTTAATAGCGACAAATCACACCAAAAGCTATAGGGAAATGGGACGTGATATATAAATTGGTTTCTAAGATCCAGTCGCTTGGTACTTCCACCAAAAGAAGGGGATTGGATATTCCATTAATAGCTTAATAAGTCGTTTTGGAGTTGTTTGGCATCTGCCGATATTATTATTTTTATAAAGCAAAAATATTTTATTCATTTACCAAAAAAGCAGAAGAACAAAAAAAATAAACGAATTAGGAAGTTTGTGAAATGTGCTGCTTCAAATTTAATATAAAAGACCACACAATGTTCAACCACAAAACAATTATGGACCGAAAAAAAATGGAAGAACTAGATATCTGCAACCTACATAATTCAATGGAATAGATGTGTATTGATTCTGAGAATAACTTTCCTTGAAAATATTTTTGTATCATGAGCTATTTATCATTATTTATTTAAATTTAAATACGAAAAATATTCAGGACAATACTGAAAACAAATATTACAGTTTTGAAATTTAAAATAATTTAGGAGTGAATGACAGAGTACCACATAAGTTTTCATTGACTTATTTTATTAACGAACTACGCCTTAAACAAGCAAATGATACTGTAAAAGGAATCGTTCTATTATGCAAAGACAGATTAGACAACCCACACTGATCTAGTAAATCCCATAAAAGATGTATTCATCTAAGAGGTGTATTTATATTCATCTGGTTTGCCGTTGCATTACAAGACGATTAGGATAAATTAGCAATATAATTACCCAAATCGTTTATCAACTCATTTTTTACAAAATACATTTTATCGTAGAAAATATGAGTGTGGTAAAGTGGGGAGAAATAATAAAGTTAAAACTATTGCCTATACATCTTATATTAGTACATTCCTAGTTCCAATGGAAATCTGGTCCGTGAAAACTACTTTTAGATCAATCTTTTAATTCGAATTGACCATTGGATAAGAGCAAACAAATCCCTTTCACAGTTCAATATTTATTACAGTTACATACGCTTAGCGTATAATAACTAAAAACGCGCGATCAAGTCCCTTTCCCTATGCTAGCACCATTGATACTATTGAGTTAAAGCTAGTAACAAATTTACCAACGAAATATATGAATACTTCAAGAGAACATGTGCGCGCTATGATCTACGATGATATTAAAGTGTGTGTGTGAGTAACAATATCTTGAACATTGCAATGCGTATTTGGTGATAAAGTCCTTCACGAGCAATTGTGTATCGCTGGTATACCGAGAGGATAGATATCATTTAGTGATAAGACACATGTTGGAAGGACATGTTCCTCAGTTGCTATGGAAAAGAAATATTCCAAATGCACCCATAAAACAATTGGGGCAACTCTTTATGTTGGATCCGTAACAGTCATTCCATTTTACGTGATCATCTTCATGAGTCAGAAATACTTAACGATTTCCAAAAGGAAAAGCCAATAAGAATTGCGCGGGAAACGTTAGAATTTTTGAATAATAATGGAAATTGTAGTTTTTTTAAATAGTAACAAGTGATGAAACATAAATTCCAATTTTATAGTATTTTTACCCGCCAGGAGAGAGGCATATGTTGATTCGCCTTATTTGGCCATTTAACGACGAAATATGAGATAATTGAGGCACTTCATCGATTTTCTATACTCAGTGGACCTCCAGACTTACAGCGCCAACAGAAACAAAATAAAATCCCAGACTTTATTGATATTTTCAGAGGTAAGATTAAAGACCTGAAGTTATATATGAGGCAGTGTCGGGAGCAACTCCTGAACAGCAACAAGTCAATATAATCAAAGACCTACCACCGCAGTTCGACAAAAAACTCTGTAAAGAGGAAGTTTAGACGACGTTGGAAAAATACCAAATCACCTGAAAGCAAACGTAACTTAAATGAACTAACTAAAGAACTGAAGGATCTAATCAGAAACGTCAACAATTTGGAAATATCCAGTCCAAACGAAATAAATGAAAAATCTTTATGGAAAGCTAATAAAAAGCTTGACCAGCTCACCAAATCAAACCCGCCTATTCGACAACCTAATGGAGATTGGGCAAAGAGCTGCCAGATGTAGGTATGAAATTCATTACTCTCATTCTCAATGCTATTCTAAGACTGAACTACATTCCGTCGCAAAGTAGCAAAGTAGCATTCAGAATAACACTTCTAGAATTCATTATTTTATTCTAAGGCGACAAATAAATAGTAATCAGAAGTGGCGGTATATCAAAATCTGTTCACAAGACCACAAAAAATCCTAAGATCAAACTATGAACTAATATCAAATAGCAATAATTTTAATTAAAATAAGTGTAATATTTAATTGAAGAAGTCTCATAAAGTTCTAACTGTACTACTTTATGTACCTTACAACTTTTTTTATTCTTTAATAAGCACATTAGTTTGAGGATCATATTTCGGATTTAGTAAGACATTTACTGTTTATGAAGAGTCTTCTTTTTGTATTATCGGCAATATACAATTTCGAAGAAGCCACATTTGCAAAAAAAAACAATAACAACTACTTATATATCACATAACAATTTTTGATGAATTTTGAAAAATATATATCTGATTACTTCAACATACGATTCTATTTGTTTGTCCTGTAACGAATAGTTAGGTTTTTTGATAAATAAGTAACTTATTTATAAATGTATTTCATTCTTAGACCATTTAATAATATCCAAAAGGAAATACACTTATATAATTATGTATACATAAAATTACCTAATTGTCTACCTAAAATAACTTGTTACAAAAATCATTTAGCGTAAAATTTCTATTGTTAAAAAATGTCAATTTCCATGTAGTTTATTATATAGTCAATTCGAAAAGTAAAGTTTAAGGACATTTCAAGGATTTTCATAAAAAAGTACATGATTTTCCTTGAAAAAGTTCTGCGAATTAATTACTTACGTTTTCCAGGAAGAATTTTCGAGGAGTTCAAAGATCGCTTGGTATATCATTACTAATTCTAAGCACAAACTGAAAAACTCACCTTTTCTTGTATAATCCTGCACATCGGTTTGTAGGAGTTAGTTCCACAAACAAGATATTTTCCAGGAGCTGTGGGGACCAATATCCTGATATAATTTTGGCAATCATCTTCTGTCTTCCCCTTTAAAATACAGAGTTGATTGTAGGCCTCTGAGGATGGCCAGTATATTATATTGTCTGTACGTTGTGTAAAATCGTACAGTGACAAATTGTAAACTTGGTTCCTTCCTCCTAATAAAATAGTACTTTCGTCTTGATACAAGACAGTAAAGTGATCGACTTGCGATGTATTACCCCTAAATGATATACTAGATAGTTTGTTGGCATTATTGACCAATTTTGTGCTTGTGTTTGGCAACCATCCATGACCAATTTTGATAAAATATATTAGTATTAAAGATAAAATTTTTAGATGGATTTTTGAAAGGCACGTGAAGGCACTAGACGACATTTTGGTATTGACTGATTGTGTTCACTTTTGTTGCGTCATTTTTCCACTATTCTGGTCCTGAAAAGAACAATGATATTAATATTATGTTGATGTTTCTACACGATAAAAAATATTAATATATATCAATATGTATTGCAAAACAGATTCGGTAAAATTTATCAACACCATTCTAGATACTTTGTATTCTTGGAAATAGTTTTTAATTAGAAGTTCATTCCTAATATTATTCACAACATGTATTAATTTTCTAGGAAAATTATCTAAAATTAAATTCGTTTACGTATTCAAAAATATCCAACCATAAATGTTTACTTTGGCCAAATGTAAACGTGAGTACTAATTTTTAGAACTATAAAGATATATTAAACATTTTGAAATAAACTACTTTTATAGATTCCAAAGTATCTTTGTGCTATCGTTTCATACAACAAAAATTGTCAGTATTACAAATTTTTAATTTTTTGAACACACAAAATCATAGTTTTATTCAAACTCATGAACCGTATAAAGTAGAAACTTTTCATTAGTGGATAAGTAAGTAATTCAGGTTCCGTTTCAATTGTCATACCTACTAAAATTTTACTCAAAATATGTTTAAAAACGGTTATTATCTTTTTTTCAATTGAAAAATGAGGATAACAATATTAAACGTTGGAAAATATGTTTATATAAAGATACAAATTTGACGTTCCGAATTCTTTATCAAAATATGATATTGACACGTAGCATTCATCAATTAAATTATTTGTAGTTGTATTAGATTTTACAAAATAGAGCTGTAAAGGTTTTTCTATCATTTATAGTTTTTTCGTTTTGATGAATGTGAACCAATTCTAAAAATTCTCTTTTTCGTGTATTAGATTCCCTTCCAAGAATTTTTGAATCTATGTGTTTTTGATATTTTGTGGTTAGTTAATGCAGTTTTCTTTTTTATCATATGGATGGAAGTTCAAGTCTTTTACGACTAAAGGATGATGATGACGATGTATTTAGAGAAGGGAAAACAAAAGTGAAACAGATACAAATAGGATACAGAAATAGTTGGAACCTTTTAATGTGTTTTTGCCGACGATTCAGTCTTATTCTCTAAAAATAAAGAAGAATTGTAACATATTTATTAAGATTTATTTATTAATTTAAAAAAAAAAAAAATAAAAATATAGAAAAAACAGTGGGGAAACAAGAAGAAGACCTCAAAATTGAAATAGATGGAACAAGTGAAGAGTTTCAAATATTTAGGCGTGGTTATATAGAGCAATGGAAATCAAGAAGCAAAAGTGAATGAAAGAATAAGCGTCCCAATCAAACTCTATTATGCGTTAAACAGAAATTTTCTGGGAAGAAAAGGAATAATAAAAATTATCAAATCTCCTTCAATCTCGAACCGTTTTATTAGTGTGCTTTGATATTTTTTATTCTATCACGGCTACCAATGACTTGATTTTTTCATCTCTCATAACTTTTTTGTGTTTTTATTTATTTTTCCTTTGAAATATTTTATATCTCATTTCTGAAAATGGAATATGCTTCCTTCGCACTTGTAAGGTATCCCTACCATTGTTTATTCTATGTTATTTAATACTTATAGTCAATAATATTTATTAACCAACGTTTCTAAAAGCACATAACAAAATACTTTTAAAAGTTAGATTTTCCTGTTCACTTTTTACAGTGTTTTTTTTTTGAAAACACATTTTTCACTTCGTTCGTTTATTACGAAATTATGTAATTTACATACTATTTACATAAATTTCCTACTTAATAAATCCATAACAATAAGCAACAGAAAGAAATATGAATAGATAAGTAGGTGTATGAAAAGAAATTCCACTTATTTTTTACTACTATTAGTATGATCAGTTATTTCGCATTTTTTCTATATCTCAAATACAACCCTGTAAAAATAAACGGCATATTATATCTGAGATCTCCAGTTACAACGATTTTGCTTTCAACTACAGACAAGTGTTTCCCAAATTTAAGCAAGATGTTCACCATTTCTTTAAAAGTTATTTTAAAACTTAATAAGCCAAGAGGCTCTTTGTGAGGTATCTGGACCTAAAATAGATAAATTTATTAAAAGGCCAGTCTCACAGAATTTGAAACATATTTTGCATTTGAAAACTAAATCTAGTTTTCCCACGGTAGGAAAAAATATCGTTACTAGTCATTCAACTGCTGTGAGGGTGGTTATTGAAAGTTCTTAGACGATTCAGGGCGATTGAAAAGGCAAAACGCTAAGAAAATTGGTTCCGTGAAGAAAGGCGGATTGTGATTCGATTTTTATGGGTACAGTCGGCATCGTTTCTGATTTTCAATGGCGTATTTCCGCTAGGTTATCCGATGAGCCTTGTACTGCACGCATAATGTGGATTTTGATGGGCAGCGCACAGGTCACATCATTTTCGGAGACCAAAATAGGTTTTATAACTTCAGCCCCACTAAGAGTGAAATAAAGAGTGGAAACACCAACGACAAAGGAATTTAAGGTTACATCATTTGCCGGTAAGTTACAACAATCATATTTCGAATTCATACGGTGTTATCCGGATTAATTACTTGAAACATGACCTGACAATTAACTCGTTATTGACTACGCAAGTCCATTCCAAAAGGCCGAATATGTGGTGTGAATGTGTCACTCTTGTACATGACAATGACAGACTCCAGCAACTCAGAAATTATTGTGACGGTTCAGGTAAAAATCTAGTGTTATCTCCCATATAGCCCAGATTTGGAACTCAATGAATATTTCCTGTTTCCGAGGTTGAAGCAGCACCTTTCCAATGCATATAATATGGGAAAATTCATCGAGAACTGGCTCAAAAGACAAGAACCTGATTTTCACCAAGATAGTTCCTTCTTTTATTTTTTTGTCTATTGTTAACAAATATTTCTCTATTCCAATCGTTACCTTCTCTTCTGTCTATCTTTTTGCTCATCCAAGATTAGTACTTTTTTTTAATATCTTGCACAACTATGCATGTTTCATCTATTATAATCTATTTGCACTTAGTCTTAATTTACCATAACCTATCCAATGGCTTCAAATTTCTTCAGAAGAAAGGACCACAGTTCAATGATTTAGTGCATTTCAATAGTAAGAAACAATGTAATACATTTTTGAGCCACACAGATGAACAAAATGTGATAATACAAACAATCTACATACGGACATAAATTAGGCAATGTACACTATAGAATGCTGATCGTACTCGTATAGTTTTTACATAAAATAAACATAGCGGAACATAATCTAATAATACCATAGGGGTTTTAAATTATGATGTGACTTTTATTTCTTTTATAACAACAATTATGTTCTAATCTTGAATAAAAACGAGAATAACAACGTAACATTTTGAAAATAAACTAAAGATCAGATAAACGATTTACACTCATTAATAAACATTTCAGTTTGCAATCTTTTTGAGAAGAAGAAATTAGATACGAAAGAATCGTAAAGATACATAAAAAACCTTTCAGACTGATATGAGTGAAGGAGCTCTTTTAAGTTTCTGTTCATGTTATGCACTTCACATAAAATGAAGGCAGCAAAGAAAAAGACGAAGAGAGGCAGGTGCATACATAACTTAGAACTTAAATTTCTTGTAGCCGGAAACCACTAAATAAGTGTACGCAGCGCAGTGACTTGTTTGTAGGTGACTCCTGGACCTTTTAAAAAATTCTCTGAAAAATTTTAGTTACTATGTTTGAGAATTTTATATTTGTAGTATTAGGGAGAGAGCTCGGAGTTCGTTTCGCAGGACTACATTGCATCAATACTTTGTTCAAGTTTGAGAGTTTCATGACATTTTGTAATCATTTATTTGCTCGTAATTAGGATTTTTTTCACTTGATTAATATAGTTTGTTCTGACGATGCAGAAGGAAAGTTATATTGAGCCAAAATTTTTAAATAAATTATTTGCATTATCATTGCATGTTCACATTACATCATGTTATTGCAAATATAAATTTTATTATTTTTACGCATTAGAAAAGTTTTTCAGTTTCCCACCGTACCTAATGAGGGTGCAGTTTGTTCATTACCTGAGTTTAAAATGACCTAAAATTCCAAATAGATATAAAAATAGGAAAAATTCGGGCAATTGATATGGACATTAAAAATAGTCACATTGAGCACTTGAAAAAGTCAGTGACACCTTTACTCACAATAAACGTAATTTTTACAACACTTCAGTCGTACCGTTGATTTAATCCACAACAGAACACGTTCGAGAACACTTCACTATAACAACATCAACTGTATATACTTAAAACTTCATTCTAAAAAAACAAAACGACGCACGTTTACAACATACATTTTGAAACAAAAGTCTTGATAACAAATCCGTTAATAGACCATAGCGAAATGGTGTTGTCACGATTACTGAACAGTAAAAAATCTGCCAACAAAAAAAATCAAAATAATTACTTTCTAATGTCATATTGTTGAGTATTGAGAAAAAACGTTCTATAAGAGTAGTTATAATATTATTTATTATGTAACATATGATTATAATAAGCCACCTCTGTCAAATTACATATGCTGGATCCTACAAATTGAAATTATTGAAAGTTTTTTTCGAGTTAATAGTTTCCACTCCCTATGTGGCTTAGGATGTGTTTTAAAATAGTTCATTGTCTTCGACCGTTCAGTAATATATGATCAGTTATGTGTTTTCATTAATTTATAATTTGAAGCTTCTTTCAACGATCTTATACTTATTTCTTGACTGATCGCAATTTCCGATACGGCGCAAATCATAATAAAAATAAAGTAAGCTTCAATTATTTTTGCTATGAACATTATTTTTAAAAAGCGTACATCATCTCAAAACTATCATTAATATATTATATAGTGTGGAAATTATAAAATAAATTATTTCTATCTTTATTTTAGAAAATTTTGAAAAACGTCAAGAGAGGTGACTTTCAAATTCAAAGCGTACACCACTAAAGAGTAGAATAGTCTTTACACTACTTTTAATCAAACATTCTGTATATTCTGATATTTTTGGAATCTCCTCAACAACCTGTTTTCAATGAACTATATCATGTAAAATCAATTGAGAGTAATAACGGGTGACTTAAACACACAATTTGGTTTCCGGAATGAATTGGGACGCGTGAAGCATTGTTCACAACTCATATGAACCACGACATTTATATATTATGTGCTATCAATTTTAAAAACGTTAAATAGAATAAGATATAATAAGATGCTAGAAATTCTGAAGAAGTCATCTATAGATGATGAAAATATGCGCGTTATTGCTTATCCCTATTGGCATCAGCCCGCTAGCGTTCTCTTAGATCACCAAAGGTACCCTGAAGTTGAAATGAGAATAGGAGTAAGATAAGGGTGGGTGCGTTCTATATCCATTGCTCTTTAATTTATACTCTAAAGAAATATTTGATGAAGGTTTAGAGAACGCTGATGAAGGTGTCTTGGTTATGCTGATGATAATCTTTTAATAGCCAGCTCGTTTAAAGAACTATAGAGGTTCATAAGCCATCTTGTTCTACAGATTAAAGCTTAACACAAAGAAGACTGAATGTTCAAATATATCAAGTAGAAAAATTTACAAATCTCGTACAAAGTTACACTAGTGAAGCTCCTTCGTAATACGGCAAAAAATTCAAATCAGGGGAGTGTCGTTGCACTTATATCATCGCGTGACGATTTTTTGAGCCCATGATACGCACATTATGCGTGTTGGCTTGTCTATTATGATGGTTTAAAGGATTTAAAGTCAAAACAGTTACAAATTATAATGACGTAGTTGCAAGCATCTCCTTAAACTCTCCAAAAAGTCGTTATAGAAATAGCTTACTCACGATTTGTCTTCCGAAAGGATTTCTTCGTGGGAACACCTCTCGCACTCGCTAAACATTTTTTCCCAACTTTTTCCTTTACAAATTCAAGCCAAATATCTTAGAACCATTTGATAAAGTTATTATTACAAGGACCACGACCAAACTTATGTCATATATTTTCAATATTCCTCACCCTCGGGTTACATTTTACTTCTTAATTTAATTTCAAGTAGACTATATTATCCATTGAAGTTGCAAAAGCTTCATGGATTATTGAACTTGAAGTTATTCAATATCTAGTGACTTGCGATGTGAGAATTGTTTAAATCTGTTTAGAATGAAGTTCAGTTTTTGACGTTTCTTGTATTGTCTTTAAGAAGGGCCTTTTCGAAATAATACAGTCACTCTAATCAAGAATCTATTCATCGAGGCTCTTTTAGAAGCATTCTTACGAATCAATTCGAATTCTATTTAAATTAGCTAGAAAGATTCGAAAGTGTTGAAAATTTAAGTGCTATAAGAGTGGACAACTTTATTATCATAAAAGAGAAGAGGCTGATAATGTGTTAATCAGTTAAGGAGTACGCCACTGCCTGTTTCAATTCAAATCGCCGATTCACAAAAATATGTTTCAAAAAATATAAAATCCTGAAAAAATTGGAGTAAAGTAGAAGATGGAGCAATATTCATTCTTTAATACCAATAAAATCTTAATTAGATACCTATTCGTTAAGACCCAACATCAATAAAAAATCTATATTTATTGACCGGATCAATACTTTTGTTTTTTTTAGGCACCTTGTATATGGAATCTACGGCCGAAATATTTTTTACTTGGAATCTATTATTTCGTACTTGTTTTTCTGAACGAAAAATATATTTGTTGGTATTACAGGTAATGGGATGAAATGACTTCCGTCGAAACTAGGGTATGTCGGAGACAGAAAGATTCAGGTAGTCAAATAGTTTATTTACTGAATACAAAATCCAAAAATTGATAGGAGGTCACGTTTTTCTGTTACTATTATAAAAAAAACCTACCCAAAAAATGTCTTAAAGACTTGTTTTTATAAATTCAAGTTTACTTATGGAAGTACTAGAAACAAAAGGGTATAAGCGTGCATGTACCATGTGTCCACTCAAGTTCGAAACCATATGGAAAACTTTTTCTTTATTAATTTTAGATTTGGATTGCAATTTTTCGGTTGTATGACATATTTTAAAAACTGAATTATGCTCGAAACTAAATTACCATCATTTTTCATAACATCGAAAATCGTTAACAAGAAAATTATGTTCAAATATACACCAATATCTAAAAGATGTTTGAAAGGATGATTATAAATATTTTTCTATTGTCTACTCTGCCACAGGAACAATTGTACCTATAGTACATTTTTAAATAATTTGTCATGATATTGAACGTCAAATACGTAAAAATTACAATAAATTCAAATAAAGATGTCAGATACAAATTATTCTAATTGAGGCTGAAAATTATAGCACGTTTCGGAAAGGAGCTTAAATATAACATTAAGGGAAAAATATCCCTAATATAAAATACCGAGAATTATGGTAATATTCTAAGTATGCAGAAATAAATTTAATACAAAAAGACCAAGGGACAGGAACAAAATTGTAGACTTATCGCTAACACTATTTAGGAATCTACAGTAAATGCACCGAACAGTAAAAAAGGAACTGAAGTATTCCCGATTAATAAAAGTATCAGAAAAGGTGAATGAAACTAACAATAGAAGGGATTGAGAATAAATGAAAAAAAATTATGAAGCACGGTAAGCAGTTCAAAAAAGGAGCAATGAAAATAGGAAATTATAAATTTGAAGAAGTATCGCACTTAAAATATTTGACAATGGTAACCAGTAATTGGGATAGGAGATTAGAAATAAAAGAAAAAATATTGGCACCTGTTAGATCTTATTATGTAAATCAGATCTTGAAAAACAAAATATTAAATAAAAATAAACAATATGAATATTTATAAAACAAGACCGATACTAATGAACGGCGCAGAAACAATGACAAGAAGAGTAATGAAGAATAACGGAAAAAGAGATAATAGGAATAATATTGGGCCAGGTCAGGATTAATGAAAATAAATACAAGCAACGCATGAATTATTATGAAATAGATGAGGAACTTGAATGGTAAGATATAGTTAAAAAAATAAAAATTCAAAGAATAAAATGGTGCATCTGTGGTGAGAAGGCGAATACACAGTAGCTTTGTTAATACTACAGTAAGATTTAGAACGACTTAAGTAGAATGGTAATCAAGCGATGGAAATATAAGACCAAGGACAGAATCGCATGGAAAATAATTAGCGACGGTAACTGGCAAGACGGCAACTTGATTGAAGGCAAGACAATATTCGAACAGTTAGATCACTACTCCTCTAAATTATTTCTTTTAGAATTACTAGACGAACAATAGCCGTTCACAAAATCTAACATTTGGAAATCATTATCACGGCAACTATTCAAAATGTATTCTACAACATTATTGAAAATGTTTAAAAATGATCGAATTATTAACAGCTAATAAATAATTTTTTAGATGTATCAGTTATTTTAAAATATCAACACAGATGTTGGGAAACACAAACCTTATGAAATGTGTGATAAAAAATCATTTAATTGTTCATTTGATACTAGTTTACAGTTTCCTAGACAAAAATTTTCGATTAAAAAAAAATACTAATTAATATTTTTGAAATTACCTTATATATTTAAATCTAGCGGCTACATTATAGGTATTACATAAAGCAGTATTTCTTACGAAAAATAACTTTATTCTTAATTAATAGAATATTATAAAAATTTCAAACTTTACATACAATATTAATAACTTCTGTAGAAATGAACTAAGCAGATCTGGGACCATTGATGTTAAACTGAACGCACTTCACAAGTCTACTTCGACAATATCAACACCTTGATCTATGAAGACAAATACGATAATATTTTTAACGAAACGTGCGTCACATCATGATAAACTGTTAATGTTTGTGTGTTGGAACGTTAAAAAAATATATTACTCAATATTATTGTCTACTGATTTATGAATAATTACTAATTACTACTTGTAACAGAGTAGCTAATAACAAGTACAATATCGAAATTGTTATTTCATAAAACATATTCTATTGGCACATTAAATCCTATTAAATGAAAAAAAAATCAAATGACTAATCCAGAATTTGTGAGGGTCGTTGACTAATTGGTGGGAGAGCTTTTATCTAATAGATAGATCGTATGTAAGCAAAAAAATTAATTTATGGATGGAAGTAATTCACCGCAATAAAAAAATACGTACATTATAATAGATTATAATTCCCAGATATTTCGTGTACTCTCAAAATTTACCGATCTTTATTGAATTCTTAAGCATACGTTTAATAAAAACCGTAAAGTTAATTAAAATAGTGTTTAGGGGCGATATGCAAAAATATGTCAATCAAAAAACCACAAAAACTTTTCATAAACGTTCAAGTGTGATGTGAATTCAAATATTTTCTACTGAACATACCGAACGTATCCTAGAGCCTCATCACCATAGAATTTTTTTTCTTATTAAGATAAGGAATGGGTGAAAATATACTGCTAAAACTTCGTATCAGATTGTGAGTTGAAATTTAACACAATGTTCACGCTATGACTACATCAACACTTCGCCATAAACGACTGAATCTAGTGAGGATTTTTGCCGGGTGCTTGAGAGTCCAAACTCTGCTGCTTAAGTCTATTTATCGAAGAAAAATAGTAAATCAAAACAATTATCAGTGCACTATGCGTGAAAATATTTTGGTTTACTATTTTTCTTCGATAAATAGTATTTTGTTCCCTGTTGTTGAAGATGGAGGGTGAACCTGACAGTTTTGCGGAACTCAAATAATTTAGAAAGGTTCCCGGTATATTATTCTTGTCTTGACAATTAGATCTTTTATTTGAAGACCTTTTTTATATCGTTGGATTCTTTCGTTTTAAATATTTGACGTTAATACTTATTTTACTACCATTAATGCCAATATGTCAGTGGAACAAGTTACAGTAAAGAAGAAAGTTGCGGACAACGCTCGTGTATACATTGTACTAGAGGCTGAAGCGAGAAGATGCTTCGAAACTCGGAAATTCTCAAAGAGATAAGTTGTCCGCAATTGTTCAGATTTTATGAAAAATTAGTTGAATACGTACATCTTTTGTTAGTTTTAGTCACAAAATTAATTAGGGTCAACTTATAGTGGGAAACACAAAGTATATAAAGACTTATCGTAACTTATCAACTTAAAATGTAAATGAAAATAATTCCTGTTACTTAATACGTTTTGTTCGTGTTCGCTAGACAATGCATAGCAAAAACAGACGAGCCTTCCGTTCCATTCCATTTACAAAATCGATGGAGCATTTATTCCAAGTACAACCAGTTTCTTTTGGAATAATATTATTTACAGCTAGATGAGAGTATTAAATCAGTTTTCGTTATGGTAAACATAATATTACATGATGAAAAACTTGTAGCTTCGTTAGTAACTTATAATAAATAAAATAAACAGTATTTATCTATATTTAACAAGTTAATGCTTATTCAGAAAGAATGTATTGAAATATGACTGAAAAATCAAAGTAAAACAATATAGATTAACAAGATTGTGAGAAAAAACATACCTTATAGAAACAAATAAACATGGTGTAAAAGAAATATTAATTTATAATATTCAGAATGAAATTTTTATTTGAGCAGTTCAGTTAGATGATTTAAACATCATGCTTGTTTCCAGACCCTGCCAAATAGAGCAAATTTTTGCAAATTTCCTCTTGAATTAGAAAATACTCTACATCAAATATATATGAAAACATTATTAACATATCTTTTCACAAATTCTTTCGTACCAGTAGTAATAAATGCCGTTTTCCAATACATTTGTGAATTTACTTATTTGAATAAAACAAACGAATTACGAGTACTCATTTGTTGCAAGCTCTTATTGCGTTATTTAAAGATTTCTAACCAATTTAAACAAACTCAAATTGTAAAAACCGACTATCATACTTATACTTTTTTAGTAAATAAACTGAGCCCCCATCGGATAATCGTTTGATAGAAAAATTATTGTGCTACTTTTTCCAATCCAATTATCTTGGTAAAATAAGAATTTACGTATTCATTACTTTACCTAATTAATGTTAAATATTTTCCTAAATTATCTAGAAACAAGCTTCGAAAATAAAATGCATTTCCATATTGTTCACTTGCAATCTCTCCACCGCCTATGGATGGTGGAGATGCCATGAATAAAGAGAGAGAGAGACAGGCAGCAATATCTTTTAATATGATGATATAAACATCGAACAAAAGATGGGATTTGAAAATTAGATGTAAAAGTCCAAGAGTCCAAGAATAGATCAACAACGTCACGTGAATAGCAGCATGCTTTAATCATTTAATTTGGTGGAATGAGCACATGGAAGCGAAACCGATAATCATGGATACCACCGAAACAACCCCAGACGAGAAGACTTTTGAGAATCACTGTAAAAACATTAATTGATAGGAAGCGAAAAATAAGAAGAATCAAAGGTACATTAAGATCAAATGGAACAATTTTTATGTCTTAGAGGCTAACTACGACATAGCTAAGATTACAAAACCAATAACACACTTCAGTATTTTAATAAGAAATTATATTAGTCGATAATAACCAGTTTTGGTTTATGCGAATTATATTCTGATACCAGAATAGGTATGAAGGCGAAGAAGGAATAGGCATCATTGCGTGAGAGGAACAAGTTTGATATCTACTATCTACGACATAGCCATGATTAAAAATTTAATATCTCAATTTAGTAGCCATGTAAGAAATCATTCTTGTCCATAATAACCAGTTTTGGTTTATGAATTATGTCATAATAATAATAAAAAATCTTATTTTTAATTAATTAATTACAATCAGTATTGAACTACTCGAATCATACGTAAGTTTCCAGCTTTAATCGGCATAATACTGTTTTGAATGCATTAAGAGACAATATGTAGGAAGTGTTATATGGGAAAGTTCGACAATACTAGATTAAAAATTGAGTAGGTTTTCTTCATCAAGTAGAAATACATTATTCTCATTGTTGAATTATATCGCCAATTATAAATAAATTAGATAACGTACGCTTTGAGGTACGTAGAAAGAACAAAAAATTAGATTTTTGATGATTTGAAAACAATGATAGTTTTTATCATAAAGCAATATTTGAATAATAGAATTTAGAAGTTTTAAGAAAAATATTATGAATTTGAAATCTTATTCTAATTTAATATATATATATATATATATATAAATCGCTTCTAGATTTAATATTTGAAACAAAGAACGAGAAGGTAGAAAAATAGTCAAGAGAAGGAACATTGCTAGAAAATTGAACTTTTGATCTATAGTAGACTAAAATTAACTTTGGGCAATTGATTCGACATCTAGCATAAGTTGGTTGTCTTCGTTATATGATTAAGAACTGCATTTGTTCATATGTAATTAATAATTAAAAAAATTCAAAATCTACCTAGAATCTTATGTGCACAATTTTATCTTAATTATTTTCTTTTTTATTTTATTTTATTATAATATCTGTTCTAATTTTTTCTCTAATATAAAGCTTAATTCAATTGTAGCTATTGGGAAATGATAATAAAGATTATTCTTTTTTATTATATTAGATTAAATGGAATGGTAGAAAAATTTCAATAACATATCTCGAAAAATTGAAGACCATAATGCTAAAAAGTGTTAATCCTCTTTTCTAAGAATTCTAGATTTTTTTTTGTAAAAAGATGTCTTTTGTCGCTTAGAAAAAATCTTAGTATTTTAGTAGGTAATAGGTACAATTCCCAGTTCCAAATCGGTAACGTTAAGTGTTACATTCACAAAAATCTGTTAAGACTGATCTGTTAAGTTGACACTAGATAAAACTGAAATTCCAAGACTAAACGATAATTTAATGAAAATTAGGAACATTATTAAACAGAATCTTGATATAATAAGGGCTCAAATAATCCACCACTTTCATCTAAACAATATATACAGAGATAGTTATAATACACGAAGTCCAAAAGGAGTTAATTATGTTAATAACAGGCAAACTTTGCTTTGGTATTTTCACACTCTATTCACATGTAAACTTATTGTTTTCTACTGCTGAAACATCGTGACTCGATAACTGATATAAGAGATTCACAGCTTTTTAATGAAGAAGAAAAATTTGTTGTGAATCATGAGAAAAGCGAGCAGGAAGCTTCTTATGTCTTCATACCATAAACATAAACCTTTAAACAATTAAAATACCGTTTTCTTCGTTCTATATTTCATGTATATGTTCAAGAATTTCTCCAGCATTTATTACATCCTAAAATTATATGCTTTGATTAATTAGTGACGTATACAGTGGCATTACTAATAGCGATAAGTTTATCAACTACAATATAAATATGTAACGGGAATTAATTTTATCTTTTTGGAAAAATAAGTGATAATAGGGTAAGAATTCATATGTTTGCTAGGTTAGTAGAAATACTCAATATATTGTGCCACGTAGCTCTAAGATAAGATGTTTGAGTACAGTCGTATTCGATTCTTCCTCCCAAAAATATTATCGATGGCCAAACTTATTTTTAATTTAATTAAAGCATTTTCCAAGCCAACCTTATGAAATTTTTCTTCTAGTTGGACATCAGATTGCACTTCAATTCTATTTGTAAATATTGACACTGTGCAGGCAAGTTAACCCTATTTTATCTTCATCCTCTGATGCCATGTCTGTGATAGGACTTGAATGAATTCTCACTTCTAACTATGCTGTGCTCTCTCTTTACCACAGATAGAAGGGACCTACAGTATAACGACGGTTTCGAAAGTCTGTTATAGATCTAGGTATTATACTGATGGAGGTTTGCCATTGCCTTACGACAGGTGGCACCCTGTTTACAATTTTAGATGTTATCCGAACTTACTAAGCAGGTAGTGTGATCTTCCTAAACTATGACGACCACCTTTTTAGGGCCATATTCTTTCCAAATTTCAAAAAATTCAAGTTCAAATTGAAGACAAGTATATTTATTTTCGATACTGTTATGAAATCAGTCACTTATTAAGGTTTTGAGGCCGTCTCTGTCTGATAGAACACTAGAAAATGTTCAAATTTTAGCAGAAGCGAGACGAGTTCTGAAAAAATCGAATTTTCATGAG
Organism: Diorhabda carinulata; assembly: GCF_026250575.1. Lineage (NCBI taxonomy): Eukaryota > Metazoa > Arthropoda > Insecta > Coleoptera > Chrysomelidae > Diorhabda > Diorhabda carinulata. The sequence goes on along the minus strand of NC_079460.1, from coordinate 7,939,966 downwards.
AGGAAAGTTTACGGTTTAGATATAAGACGATGAAGTAATTTTATTCTTGTGGAAGGAAAATGTGTGAATAAAATACGAGGTTAGAAAATATACAGTATGTACCAATTTATATCATACATCATGATATTTTTCAAATAAATATTGACGCTACGCTTTGAGCCATTAGTGTAGGGGATTTTCTTGCAGATTAATATCTATCAAAATAGGATAGACTTAACTAAAAAGATTATCAGCCTTGCCTGATATGATTATAAATATATGAGAGGATCGTACTGCTATTCGAAATAAACTACAATAAAACATAATCTAATCAATTCTTGATATTTTTATTAACGCCCTTATCAAGTGTCTTATGAGTAATTTGTATATTCTATCCAACTATTTTCAAAGTATTTCTTCAGATAGAATTGTAATCTAGTTATTACATACCGTGTATAATTGAAAAATATTAACTTAGAATCACCTGTAATAGTAAAAAAACAATATATGTTTGTCTAAACAAGTTATCCAAGATATTGAATTTTAAAAACAATAAATCTCTTTCCTAAAGTTTAATAATATGATAATTCACAAGTGTCTCAAATTTGTTATGCCTAATTTATTGAATCTGAATCAAATCTAAAGAAAAATACTAAAATCATTGTATGAATACATTTAAATGCAATAAAATGAACTTAACCTCTAGAATAATATCATCACCTTAAATTGTTATCCTTACGACCCACATTATCTATATCTCATAAATTTGAAGTTTATTCTGTTAAATACTAATTATTTTGCAATCTTTAGTTGGAAATATCAAATAACCCTTGGTAAATTGAGTTTTTAACTTATGTTAGTGGTAAAATGAAGGTATTTTGTTAGGATTAAGATAAGTATTATTTGTACCTAGACAGAACTGGTTGCCGTATCGATTGAAATTTGTGATTATTTAAGCGTTTCATAAGCGTTTTTTAATATAAATGAATTGTTAAAAAGTGAGTGAATGTTAAGCTATCATAGAATAGACAGTTATACCTACTTCTTTAGCTGGAATAAGAAAAGCATTAGTTGACATATCGAATATATCTAAATACTTAATAGTTGGTCAGTTTTGTCTGTTGTGGTCAAAATATTCTACTCACATATAATGGCTATTCTTAGCTCAGATGATTTACAATAGTAGTTGCTCGTGTTATAAATTTCATCTTCGTGAATACAATTATATGCACGTAGAATAATACGCGGGGCTCCAACGAAAAGTTCTCTTCCTAGATAACTGATAAAAAATGTTTTAATATGCCGACCTTGATTTTATGTGCGACACCAATATTTCTATACGTAACGACACCACTCTACCCAGATATAAGAAACAATAAAAAGTTCTATAGGTAATATAGGTGCTATTGTATTCATCATAATTATCATATTACACAGCACAACTTAAGAGGTGTTAATGAAAAATTTTATTAAAAGCAAAGTGAAAACATAAAAGTGGAATTAATCTATTTAAAGTATTGATTTTTACTAGCATAGCACGTAACCTAGCGTTGGACCTCTGAAACATTTCTGGAAGGATTTCATCTGCTCTGACGTGACCTACTAATGTCATGAACGATGTAAAAACTTTTTCTTATTCAATACATTTTAAATATTATTGGAAAGAAGCCAGAAGTCGCATTGTTCTAAATTTATCGAGTAAGGGAGATGTGGATGGACTGATTTTTAGCGGCCAATCAAAAGCGACTTATGGCACGGCGCATTGTCATGATTTAGAAGAAAGCCTTTGACTTTTTTACATATCTATTAGTTTATAGTTGTTTCCCTTTGGCTGTTTTTGAGATACTCTTCCTTAACTCATTTAATTCCATCGTTAAATTATCCATGCCCCTCGTAAACTGTCCTCAAAGGTATATATTATCATCAAAGACAGATTTTAACATTTTTCGAGAATTTTTGTACTTGAAATACAACTAAATATATATATTAAATATACAAACTTTCCAGTGCTAGTCTCTACAGCCTACAGTAAGTAACTGTGGCTATAAACATTCATTCATCATATTTTTCTTGCACACCTCGTATTCATAAAAAGTTCCAATGAAACAACGCTCAGTTATAAATAGCTCAATGAACATGTTCAAGGCCTTTTTCGATCATACCCCTTTCATTTATTATCCAATTTCTTCCATTTGACTGTTACACACCGTATATATTTTCCTATTTCCCCTGGTCAATCCATTTGGTTGACGTGGTTGTATATACCCTTGAATGGATGACTAACACGCGTGTTTAGTTCGTATATATTTGATTGCCTGTGAATCATTTTTCAGGTTGGCGAATTTGATGGAGAGATAAAGTTCGAGGTTGGGCATTATAGACTTTTTGAAGACTCATTACAGTCAAATTTTCTTTCATTGGATGAAAAAAAGACTATTGTATTAAGTAAATTCAGCTACGTTCCTTATTTAAGAAATTTTCTGTATTATTCTCATTTGCTAGAAAGTTATTTAATTTAGTACCAACGATACCAACCGCCTCATGCACTTTACTATTAAAGGTCTTCTTCCATTAAATGTATATACACGTTCCAGCATTTTCAGCAAGCATACTTTGAAATTGAAAATAATATATGTATAAATTTTCTTCATCTCAATTTCATATCCGACAAAAGAAGGTAATTTTACTGAATAGTAATTTTGTTTCAGTAGGTAGTATTTTGAAGGCCAGTAAGGTAATAATTCTATTAAATTTTAAATTAACAATTTAACAAGAATTTGAAAAAATACTAACCATTATTTATATCAAAATAAAACTATTTGCCTCATATTTCGATCTCATTTATAACGGATGGTCTAATTTTGAGATCCCAAATTAGAGCTCAATTTTTGAAAAGATATTATAGCTAGAATAATAAGTCCACAACCCCAACAGCCGTTTGCAGCTGTCCAATTATTTCTATTGAGAACTATCAGAAATCTTTCAAGTATAATGATGAAACGAAATATCTGGTAGAAATAAGGAGTCATTTTTAATCGTGAATTGTAATATTGTTTATTTGATATTGATGTTTAAAACTAATTTTTATTTCTATATTATATTAAAAACATTCGAATAATTTGATCAATCAAATAATGAGAGAAGCAAATACCAAATTTGAGTATTTTCACCTAGACAACCTCACTGTTAATAAAAAACTTAAAATTTCATAATGACCTTGATGGAAACATTAACGTGGTTTCGTAGGAAACGTCTGTGGCATTTTCAGTTAGTTATATTTGAATATTTTCATATCTTTTAGTTTAGAAATTGTAGCACTGGATAATCCAATACTCTTTTGCTCCTTTGACTGAGAAATTATTGCATCTGCTTAAGGATATTAATTTCTGCACAGTATTGATGAAGTAAATTTCTTTATCGATTTACAAGGCAAATGAAAATTATTATTACCTGTATCCAAAAAACAAATTACTTAAATATTACGATATATTTAGGAAACACTGTACAAAATACTTTATATATAGAATTGGTTAACTAATTTATCATTACTAATAATCTCAGATCGTTTTTAATTAACCGAAGTGCTATATCGGAAGGACTGTTCCAATAGTTGTTTCGCACTAAATCATGAGACATGAATGATAACAACATACATTTTCAAGACATTTTACAAAAATTAATGAGACACAAACGGTTGTTATTCTGCCCACTGGGAGACACAATAAAGTCCAAATTGCGCAGAAATCCTCATCTAGACCGTTCTAGCGCTACAACTGCAGTACAGATCCGGTTTTTGGGGTTACAAACTCTTCAGCTATGAATTTACAAAATGTACTCAGATATAGGACGTTAGGATCGATAATCAAATGATTAGAAACATAAATTGAGGCTAAGATCACCAGCAACGACAACGCTACTCAACAGTTAACATAGCGGTCAAACAGTAGCCTTCGCCAACGAATACATGAACTGAAGAGCAGCTAATTATAGTTGGATCTTGTTCTCTAAAAAGTCAAGATTTATTCTTTCCACAAATGACGATCTTGTGAAAGATGAAAGTTGGATGCGAATGCAGGAGGAAGTTTATGGTTTGGAGAAAAATGACCTGAGAGGTACATTACTGATATACTACAAGAATATGTGATTCCCATTGCCCTACAGAATTCAGCAAAAACTACACAATACATGCAAACTCTCACAGAAGGTAATACCGGCAGAACTGTAGAAACTATGTAAATGAAAGATAGCTTCAGAAATGCTATGACAAATATTCACAAAACTCTTCATTTCTTCCTGCTCTACAACGATAATTCATCAAATGATATTGCAGTTTGAATACTAGATTTTTTGATAAATACGGATAATATAGGATAATTGGATCTCGATAATTAAATAAGCATCTTTCATTATCTGAATAATGTATGTATCGAAACTTCCTCACATTCTGAAAGGTATATAAATAACGGTAAAAAATATGTAGGCGTTTTTATTATGAACGGTAATTTGAATATGAGGTTCTAGACCTACCGTAATTGTTTACGTAATGTGTCCTAATTATATTTAGATTCTATATATTCACTAAGGCTGGTAACCATATTTTGAAAAGTATTACTACTGTTATAAGTGCATAAAATACTTTTCAATTAATTTCTCTTTCTTGAACTTGCCACTTTAATGGTTATACCTAAAGAGGTATATTACGATGTTAAATTATCAGTTGTCTTCTCATTTTAATAACTAATGTAATGCATTTATTAGAACTTTGCAGATTGCGTATGATAAAAACTAGTGTAAAAAGCTGTAGATGTTAGGTAATGTTGCAAATGAGAATTTTTATTTCTTCTCAACTTCTGAGGAAAAGCAATTAGCAAAATGACTGTTGATGTGTTCTTCCTCGATATGTAATTTTATGTTTTATTTATTCATTTTTACGGGAAAAAAAAATCTTTCATGATTACTACTAGTTTATAGTTACATTACATAATGGCAGCAAAATAAATTTTCTCAAAGTGGTACTACGTCTCATATAGATCGGTCAATCCATTCGTATATTCTCAGTGGTACATTGTTGTACAATGAAAAAAATTCAATAACGTGCAGTAATGCAACCCAATGTTGCAATGTGCTTTAACAAAACCCGAAAAAGTGTGTGACAATCTGCTACATTTGAAATTAGTGATAAAAGTCTTAAAGACAATTCACGTTAAAGACATCCATTGTCGGAAAAAATGGCAAAGATAAAGGATATGATTATGCATAATCGTCGATTATCCGAGAAAAATAGAAGCCCTGTGTAAAGATAAAATGGTTGCGCATTCGCTACCATCGGAACTTGAAAACGCCCCAAACAAAATTTGGGACGTTTTAGGAAAGATAAAAAGGATTTTGTCCGTCGTTTTGTATTTCTTGATGAGATTTGGGTCTAGCACCTTGATCCCAAAACAAAAGAAGAGGCTAAGAAGTAGTGCAAAATTGATATTTCAACTTCAAAACGAGTTTTTTCATCAAGATAACGCACGCTACGGAATTTTGAAAAGCCATCGTGAAAATTGAAGTACGAACATTTAGAACATCCATCATATTCCTCACACTTGAATCCATCTGACTCCTTACTGTTCTCACATAACACGTGAAAAATATATCCATAGAACGAAAAGGCGTGGAGGTTGTATTTCGACAGTTTGCCAGTTTTTTGTAGGCCGTGGATAATTTCTGAAGTAAAATTTTTGTAGCTCTCACGTGTTTGATTAATTATGGGATTTTTTCGTACATGATTAAAAACACGTGAATTGTGAATAATTCAAGTATTTGAAAAATTTAATATTAAAATGATAGATATTTTTTCCGAACAACTTTTTATGTGGATATTCACAGTAGAATTTTTATTATATCAACAATCACAAACTTTTATGCAAACTTGTATACATTTCATATATAATAGTTTGTTAGTTATCTATTCAGCAAGTTAGTTTGGAAATTAATTTCAAAACGATAAAAGCCTTGACTCAAATATTTTTAATACAACAGTTCAAAAGAGAAAATAGCCGTTTAGTATCAAGAAACATCTGCAAGTAAATTAATTATATAAGTAAGAATTTTTACCATTTATTTATATGACTAAGAAGATTCTGAAGTTACATTAGTCATCTTAAAGTACTAACAAAAGTATTTCCGCAACCAGTACAGTAACAAAAAATTTGTGGGTAACACATGAATAACATATTATATTTAATGATTGCAGAGTGTCAAAATTTCTCTATAAAATTAATTCAAGAATTTGCAATCCATGTCACGCTCAATTTTTAAAAAAATTGATTAAAATTAACTTATTTCATAATTTTTTTTGTTTTAACGTTATAAGGAATGGTAAAGTCTGCACTCAAACTTCTCTCAATTTTACATGCCTCCATAAGAAATCTGGAAGCGCTAAGTCAAGCGATTATGATGAATTAATTCTATTACTTCTCTTCGACTAATATATCAGCCACTTTCTAACCGAAAGATAGTGATGTCGTGGAAGATCTTGAAAAATCATGTTACCACCCGCTTCTCTTATTTTTTGAAGCAAATTTAAGTAGAGCTCACCTCTAATGCTTTTTTTAGAATACTAGCCAGTAATTTATCGATTTTGGTACTGTGTATGACTTTCCCTGAAAATTCTTAAATTTTCAACAATCCAATAGCGAAAATTGTACTTTATACGTCCGATAAGAATTTGCATCTAAATCGGGATAATAGATATTTCCTTATTATTTCAGGAAATATTTATGCTTACAATTATTACTTGAATACTTTTCAATTACTATAGCATTCAAAAAAATTGATAAACGCACAATCTCACAGAACTATATATAAAAAGTAGGAAATGTTAAAAAAATTTTCTACATTATAACGCTCACAATTACATACTACTGCGATTATCAGTCAAGCCCCATTTTCTTTCAAAGTTTTAGGGCTTATGTACCCCTAGAGCGTCAATATAATTAAGTTGAAATCCATCCTACAAACTGCCCCCTTCAAAATAAATGTGACATAGTTTTGCACACTCTTGAATTTTCTGCAAATTATGATTTCAAATTGACACTGTAGTTCCTATGATTGATTATGTAGAAGTTTTTTATTTTGTCACACTTCATGAAACCGTTAAGAGCACCTGGAGATTTTAAACTGCGATCTTCAAGAAATGTCAGTTTGGTGGCAAGAGGCAGCTAGAATTATTTTTATAAAAAATGAAGGATAAATTAAACGTCACACAATTGAGTGCAGTAGAGTACCTATGAATTTTCTTCTGCATCGGAAAAGAGATTGCTAATATCTACGGTCTAGTCTTCAGAAATATTCAAAATCAACCAGGGATGGTTTTAAATATTTAGTATTTCATGAACGCAAATTAAGTGAATAAATTATCCGTTTTACGATTGGCAGCGTTATTTGACATATTGTACGTACTTAAGACCTTTGATCTTCTGATGAAGAATAAAAGAATCCATATCCTCAGTGTAATACATATAATATATTAATGGTCCAAATAGGACTGTAAGAGTACACATAAAAGAGCAAATCAGATTTAGAAATTTTAAAATCGTTATTGAGAGGAAGAAATTTTAGATCTACAGAAACTACTTCCTGTGCCAGAAGCGAATGATAGTGAAATTTATTATAAGCAGAAGCAAACTGTTTATAAATTTACTATTTTTGATACATGTAATTCAAACGGGCACTGTTTTTTTGGGATTGGACTCATGATTATAAAATGAATAATAATAGTGTGATACACTAAAAAATACGCTTCAATGGCAAACCCAACTAAAAATTAAGAAAAAAAAATGAGCACTTCAAATAACAGTAAAAAAATCGTGCTGGATGTCCATTAATATAAATTCTTTAAGTTGATAGGTATAAGTGGTCATTATAAAATTATCTTAGAAAGCACCCAACTTTTTTCACATGAAAATTATATTTTTTACAAATCACTTACGCTTATTTGAAGAGACATTATTTTCTAATTTTTAGTTTGAGTTTTTTCAGTTTCTTAAACTATTTATTTTTATCAAAAGATGTTCCTTGATAGTTGGAGCAAAGCACTACCGGAAATCGAATATAGAAAAATCTTTAATCCTAATCAGGGTCATGGCACGAATTTATGAAATTATTGTCAATCATCGAACTTTAATAAGTGTGAAATTACAAATAAATCCGACGTTTTGGAGTGCTCAAAAATCGAATTCAAATATTCATGCATACCTACTAAGCAAATATAAACGTGTTAAAAAGTGCAGAAATTGCAAGTCGTATCTTAAAATATATCAATTACTACGTGGCTTTGTATTCAGATTCATACAGTGCAAACAAAACCGAAGTACGACAAAATGAATATCATTTTACCATCATTTACTTCCTAAATAATATTCATTCTGTGCTTGCCACAAAATGGAGAGCTTGGCGTCAGAAAATGTATTATATACGTGAAAGTGTTCTAATTCGATTAAGAATAAAACCGAGTTCACACTGTATATAACCTGAAGTATTACGATATTTTCGATTTATAAAAAGTTATGAGTGATATTGTTGGAAATACAATTGCTTGAAGTTGGATGGCTCAATTTAGAATGAATGATAATCCTAAAATACAAATTTCACATTAAGTATTCAAAGTATAATTTTTCCGATGAATAATTTCTTAAGATCCATGTGTCAGAAAAACAGAAATCCGAAAAGAGGAAAAAGTAATAGACGGCAGCATCTAGAAAAAATATCTTCTCTATTTGTTGTCAAATTAAAATATAATGATTACGTTGTTTATTGAAAAAATTTTCGACCACCAATTGGAAATAGCTATAGTTCTTTCAACATCAATTGCAGAATACAGTTATGCGAGAATCAATCAATATTTCATAAATACGCACGGCACTCATACCAAATTAAGAAATGAAAAATAATGTTTACTCGTTTACTACGTATAAAATTCAGTAAATATCTAACAAACCGTCAGTCCACGTGGACTCTGCTATTCAAAGAACACATCGAATCGTAAACATAAATGCATTTCTATTGGCCGAAACTGTATGTACACAATTTCTTCGGAATATTCTTGCTAGACATTAGTGTCGCTTTGTAAAATTTAAATTTATTTAATTCATAAATTTCTTTAAATAAACAGAAATATGACTTTCTTTAGACCATGGGCGAATAAGAATAAAGACAGGTATGAAATTGATAATGAAGATTTAGATATACAAACACGGCAAGTTATTTCAATTATATTCGAATGTTTAAAAAAAGGGAATATTCAACAATCTGATAATGCAATCATAATAAGAACTTCTGACTTAACTAGAGTAAATAAATTTTCCATTTATCGAGTAGTCACGAAAGGGGTTGCTGTGGATCATTCACTGAACCGAAAAAAATGTAAAGTAAAACTGAAGTCAGTTGACAAAGCTACTCAAGATTTTATACGTAGGACAATTTATAGTTTAAGGAGAATAGGGTTTGGACATTGGAAATAATACAACAAAAGTTAGCAGATTATCCAGAATACAATTGTACCAGTTTAGAAACATTGCGTCAAGTTTTGTCAGTATGTGGTTTTAATCACAAAAAAACTGAATAAACAGATGGCAATAACCGAATCGTCAAGGATAATTCGATGGCGACAAAATTATTTCGTCAGATAAAACACTACCGAAGTTCTAATCGACAGACACATATAGACAAGAGCTTTGGAAAAACTGTATTGAACATGTTATCAAAGAAGAAGATGAGTATTGTGGTATCGCCCTCTTTACAAGATGATGACTCTAGTTTAGACGATTCTGACTACCATTATTATTTATAAAGATACTTTGGAATTGAAATGTTTTAATTGCAAAGCATTCATTTTCCTTTGTGGTTTTTGCTTTGAAATTTCGTTTTCCAGAAAAAAGCAACGAATGGGGTACAAAAAAGGCTCAGTTCATGTCTTGGACCCTGTTTAAACGAAACTCCCTTACAGGCAGGTACATGTTACTCGTCTATTTACGTTTTATAATTTAATATTCAGTTGTAGCAAGTTAACGAGGTATAATAATCATTTTTTACTAAGTTCCAAATACGACTACATTTAAGTGACTACATAACGGCGTATAATGCCGTCCAATTAATAATGATTCGATTGCTTTTTAACGAATACTTTCTCGCATAAAATATACATATTTTAAAAGTATTTTAAAAAATAATAAATTTTTAAAATGAGGTATCTACACACATGGTAGGTCAAACAAAATTGTCGGCAAGGGTTTTTATAGAAGTTTTTATAATCTGTAATGGATATTGGAAGAACTAAAGTAGAACTTGATGAATAACATTTCATTTAAAATTGGTTTACTATTTTATAATCATTAGAGCTTGGAATGACAAATGTGGTTAGTGCTACAGGCAAATATTGATTCAGAATAACAAATCGGAGCGTCAAAATGATAGTTTTTTTTATGTTAATACTGTTATTAAGTGCATCTGTTTTCTCGAGAGACAATAATTAGATCAAAAATCATAACTTTTGTAAATTAATACTAATAGAAATCAAACGTTGCTGAAGCACATGAAACTATATTTAGAAGCGGATATCCTTAAAGTTTTAACATTTTTAGTATTCAACTTTGATGCACAGTAAATATTATCCAAAATGATCATCGACTTAGTTTCACATTTGTTCTTTTCATTGTACCTTTAGAGGAAAGCTGTCAATTCTACATAAGTTTGTAGTTTTCAAATTTTATTCAAATAGTAAATGACTCCCATTATGTATTACAATGCAAGGTGTCTGAAGTCTTTAGTTAACATCGATCATATCTTTTTCTAGACCTCCTAACATGATTAATTTGTGGAATAGTTGTACAGACAACAATAATAATTGTAACTAGATATTATGAGAATAAAAATCTCACATATTGACTGTACTAATCCACAAATATTTTTTTATGGTGGTTGAAGCAAATAACTAAATTCATAAGCTGGCATTTTGTCTGTCTGAACTAATACTTAGCAAGTTAAAAATCTAGTAGAACTTTTAGTTATATAGATAAAACTCGGTCCTATTTGCTAAAGCACACTAAATTGCTTAGCAAACATTAAACACGTGTAGCCCGAGCTTTTAGTTGTTTATCAGGTAGTGTTAAAAAGTAAATAAATCGAGCTTTTTAGTCACGTTGAAATAAAAACACGTCCAATAAGAACTCAAAGCGCAATGGGGATAGTAGAAATTGCAAATAAAATACTTATTCCCAACCAAAATGATAATGATAGGAAAAAATTTTATCTACATTTTCTCACATTATCCAAACTTATTAATGGCATCAAATATGTGTTACATACTCTTCTATCAGTGATTTCATTATTTGCTTCAACGCTAAAATGTTAGGATTATTGATTTGTAATTCTTATTGTGTAGAAAAAAGTTACCATGTCAAGCAGCCGTTAGGTACCTAGTTTCATCCAATACAAACTTTCATGCCTCTCTCTATGCGATTAGAAAAATAATTTATTAGAATATTATCTTAGAATAAAAATTTTGATACCTGGTAAATCATTTGAAGAACAACTTGAGCAATAAGCTGAGCGCGAGAAGGCGTTGCACATTTCATTAATCATTCCATAACTTCAAATCAGGCGTGATTGATAGATAACGTTAATAAGAGAGCTATAATATGAGGCTTTTGTAAGAAGTTGAGTTCAGCAAGTCGCACATTCTTCTTATACGAGTATTATGAGATTTCTACATATAAAATTATTCAATACAATTAATTCATATTACGTAAAAAAGCTGGGTTTGCTTTATCAGTTGTTTAAAGAAATATAGTTGATAACAAACAAAATATTGGCGCGTTTAGTAATATCGATATTCATTTTAGAGAAAATTCATAATATCAGGTGAGCTTTTACATTTAGCAAAAATATCTATATTCCAGATTTCCTTCTACTAAGTACTACTTCCCATTCTCCAATATGTCATAAAATCGGTGGCGTAGTTACCTGGTTTCTGAGTGTTCTAAAAACAAGGTCCCGGGACCCTCAGGTCTTGGGTTATCTGCATCTACTTTGCTACTTTGATGGTGAAATCCATCACAGTTCTCACACTACATGCAGTCTATTAGAAAAACGTGTCCCATAACTATTGTTTTTGAATACTTATTTCGATACACGCTCCACTTTTTTCATATGTACATGTGTTTAAGCAGCTTTCTCAAATAATATTAACTTCTGAAAATAGAACAGAAACTACCGAAGCAATGTCTTTAGAAAATAAATTCGAGCAATTCGAAATAGTTTAGATTTCATTATTTAAAGGTATATTTGGAAAAAGTAGTGGGTATCTAAACTTTTCCAGAATGAGGGGTGAAATATTGAGCAAGCATACAACCTTTATCTGAAAATATAAAACAAATCCATGAAGAATTTAAAATAAACTGAAAGCTTTCAACCTTTACGAGATTTGTCAGAAATCAAAATACGAGACACACCCAAACAAATTAGTATTTAAACCTACTCCTATAGGCTATGAACCATTCGATCCTATTTACATAAACACCTTCAAAACATATAATACTTATTTTTTCACAATCATTGATAGTTATTCTAAGTTTGGTCAAGCTTATCCCTCAAATACTCAAACGGGCACCGAAATAATAGATAAATTAATAATATACTTTAATCATTATGGCATACCAAGAAAAATAACATTAGATTACGGTAAAACATTCAAAAACGAAATGCTGTACACCTAGAAATCCCAACTCTAATAGTCCTATCGAAAGACTTCACTCCACCTTACAGAAAACCATAGTAACCCTGAAAAATAAAGGTAAAAATGCGAATATTGTTCAATTAATGAATTACGCCATACTCTCCTATAAAAATTCAACCCATAACGCTCTAAAATATACACCGTTACAAATCGTTAGAGGAAAACTTGATTATCGTAACCCTCTCGAATTGAGTGAAGAACAAATTATCTCTAATTACATGCAAGAACATTCAGAAAACATTTAAGCTATAAATAAACAAATTCATGATTCCCTAACATCTCAACAAAACAATATATTGAATAAACGAAACATAAATAGAAGCGAAAAAATTACTATGGGACCCGATAAACCTTTATATGAAAAGAAATTCTCTCAAAACATCAAAACGTTAAACAAGTATGAGAAACTCCTTACTCCTATCGAGGAAAACGATAATGTTATAATCCAAAATAAAAGAAAAATTCCTGAAAATAATATTAAGCCGCAACGTTTCCTTTTTCCAAATCTTTCTTCTATGCTTAACGCTTCAAATAGCGACTGCAATTTAAATCAAGGAAATTCAAAACCCAATGCTTCCCGCTTCCCTAGGTCCCACGTACGTAACTAATGCTCAACATACATTTTCATACCATAATAATATTAGCAATATAGTTATGTCTCGAGCAGTTTAGTAAACATTGGTAAACAGAAGTAAAGTTGGTGAATTGAGTTATTTAATTCTAGCACGAACTTAATACAAAAATATTCACCACAAATTTATTTCATTTTATACGTGATACATTGTATTTTCTTTTGGATGGCTAATAAATTGAATTTGATTCATAGATATTATTTTGATTTATAAGTTTTTCCATCACCAGCTGTCCTAAATATAAAATTATAAAAAGATACGTAATTCAATATAATACCTGATATTATTATTTAAAAAGATAATTCATTAATAGAACATATTTGTAAGTTTCAAGATCTAAATTGAGACTCTCCTTAGGAAAACGTTTCTGTATATAATGTTCTGTGTACTACAATTTGGGTTGTTATAATAAAACAGTCGTGTTTTGTATATATAAATCATGGTTAAAAAACTACTAAATGATGTCAAAAGCGACATAGGAATAACATTTATTAGGAAGCAAATACATTAGGAATGTAGTTATTAGTATGTGGTAATTATTATCGGTTCCCATTAGGCTTTCTTATACTAAATGTAAATTGCCAGGCGCTTAGCATAAAATAAAAATGGTGTACCTATGTAAAGCAACACAGGAGTGCTACTTCCGAATGTTAATGAAAATAATATAAAATAAGCGGATTCTTTTAACGTTAGTAATCTACTCATAAAATTTCCAATATTCACATTATAAACTATAATGTATAATGTGGGAAAATATTTCAAAATTTAATTCTAACAGTTTTCAAAATTCCAAAAACTCGATTTACACTATCACATAATAATAATTTGCTTTTTTTTTATCAACACTGTAAGTAATGTGCTTTGAAATACCTGATTGGGGAATGCATAATTTGTTTATTTCACATTTTTCGGTTGCACTCACGAACTGGAAAAAGTTTATTCCAACCTTCACTTGTGTCTGTCAACAACTTATATTATTTAAGTATCCAATATGTATATACACATTTTGAAATTTTTATTAACCGTTTCACCCGGCATTTCTCCTATTTGTATATAAATTGAGAATTTTAACTAATTTACTTTCTTAGTTTTCATAGGATCACTAAATACTGTACGCATATTTCCGATACCGCTTCACAACTTTCAGCATTAGTACACCACTAATACAACGAACTAAACACTACATCAACAGACAATCTTACAAAGGGACAAAAACCACTCCAACAGAAACGAAGCATATCGTGTTGTATTCGTATGCGATCGGGTCCTGACCAAGCAAGACAGAGTGGAATCAAGTCAAGACGGTGAAACATAGAGGCGCACGACAGTATCACTGAGGATTTTTGTTTTAAAATTATATAAGCACTTTGTTGATATGCAGTAGTAGATTTTATTTTCGCAATCGTTGGGTTGAAATCGGTGTTAATTGACTATTTGAATTAAACAAAAATTAATATTGACTACCTATTAAATCTTAATGAAAATTATCAACACAATCTTTTACTACTGATACTGAACGTACAAATTATAAATAATGAATTGACGTGTTTTTTAATGATCAAAACATGGCTATGATTATATGACCCAGAAGCGTTTTATAGGACATGTGATAATTCCGTTATGAAATATTGATTTTTATCAAAACTTGTTTTGAAGGTGCACGTTTCTAATAATAGTTAGAAAATGTTATACACACGAGCAGGTATAAAGATACCTTTTCTTTAAACTTACCTCGCGCACACAAGGTGTCCACAAAGGACAATTTCTATTTACATTTTACTACCTACCTAACATGGTTATAATATAACTTATTTTTCAATTTTAAGTATACTTTATCAACTTCAAGTTGAGAGTGACTCAGCGTAAGTTGAATGTGGTTATTGGCATCGCTATTAAAATAAAAAAATGGTCAGTATATACTTGTATCAGTCAGGTACCCAACGTTGTGGCAGGAAAATTCCATAACCACATGACAAATATGATCTGTGATAAAAAATGTATTATCACATCAAAAACTAAGTGGGACCGTATCAAAATTTGAAATAATCTCCTGACTTGGTTAGCAGTGTCCTTATCCCAACATGGAATCCATGACTGTGAGCCACTTTTATCGGAATGGTTTTAATTTGCTCTGACGTGACTTTCTCTATGTCAAGAATGATGTTTCCTATTTAACATATTTTTGAAGTCGCGAGGTGCTACACCTGGTGATTCAGGTGAATGTGGATAATGGAGAAAACTTTGAGCCGTAAAGACTCTCAAATCATCGCAAGGTGTATTCTCATGATGAACAAGTAAGCTGCTGGTCCTTTTTTGTTTTTTTCTCAGCACATCGTATTGCGAACGTTTCAGTACCCCAAATAGATGCAACTTAATGATTTGCTGTTATAAAAACTTATTAAGAGTACTCATAACTCGTATATACAAAATTCTAGACTGGTTATTGTTTGTTCTTTGACAAAATGCTTTTTAAATATCACAACAGATATTATTTTCAAAATAATTTCAATTAAGTATATAGTAATGCAACAACGTTAGAAAAACTTGTGCCTCTAAGATGGTTTTCAAGTTCTACTTATTCAACGCATGAATTGGCTTCAATAAAATGAGTTTGAGAACGGAAAGTGCTTCATTGAGACTATGATATATTTATACAATGCAACACCATCAACCAGACTTGAAATGCTTATAGAGAGACTCATTCTTTATTTCTTTAATTTGTTCTAGATCTCTTCTAATTGTTTCAACAAGTTTAACTTCGGAAAACGTATTAAACTTGGGTAAAATAACGTTTTTATCTCCATTCGTAATTATATTGTATAATAAACTTTTGGTTCTTTAAATATGGATAATTTTAGAATAAAAATGTATCGACATCGAATGCTCCTCTCTATGCTTATAACATCGCTCATTTTGGCATTGCTCGCTCCGTAAAATCGTCATTGATGGATTGTTCATTAGAATTCTAGCAGAAACACAAATAGACACTTAGCGATGCTTTTAACATACAATTGCCACAATTTGTCTTCCATTACCAGAAATTTCAGTTTCAAAATTATTAATTCTGATTAGGAAACGTAACACATTAATGCTATCTATGAAATTTCGACACAGCTCATATTCATTCTAATAAATAAATAGACTTCTGAACGTTGCGTTATTCAAATATAGCGGTACTTTATTCAAATTTTATGCTTGACAAGAAGTTGAACTGTGTTTCCTGTTTCAATTTTCAAGACTCGAAAATGATAACTATTGCTTTAAAAGCTTTTTATTTCAAGAAAAATCCATTATTTCAAAGCTGAAATAATCTATAATAGTTTTTAAGATTATGAAATTATAGTGATTTGAGATGTGACTTATTGAAAGTATGAGCAATGAGACAAGAGCATTACTATCTAATGTCATTCATGTTAATGATTTTATAATTTCAAATTTATATATGCAACCATAAAACTTACAAAGAACAGCAATACTAGTTTCTATTACTAAAATGAATGAATATAATATTCATCGCACGGTAACGAATTGAACTGATAGTAATATTTGTTGTAAAAGAACGAGTTCCTCAATGTTCTGACCTATTTTACAACTGCTGAAACCGTATCAAATTTTTTAAAACCTATCAATTGGACGTTTTTTTCCTTGTTTCTGGTTCTTTGTCCCCTTCCTTGGCCAATCTGATCCTCATCCATTACTTCTACTGCTTAGTCTTTCCACTGATGGCATACCCCGTCTGACTATATCCAGTCCACTTTTCTCCTTAGCATGTAATATTCTAGCTGCTCTATTTACCTGTTTGTATATGTATACAACATACTGAAAATTTGTATATTTACTCTTTGTATCCTGGTGTTGGCTAATTATAGAAGGCGTTAAAGATCATTTTCGGTTATTAGAACAGCGTCATCTGCACAATACAGGCTTCTCAGGAAGATAATTTCTTTTGATTACAGTATTAACATGCCTGCTAGTTGAGTAGTATATACTCAGTGACATCTAAGCCCTAAACACTCGGTGAAAATAATATTATTTCGGTAATATTTGGCATACATATATGTAGGTGATGATAATTTTATACTAGTCGGGTAAAGATAATCTGAGTATCTGCTGATTCTATTTTAGATTTGCATACTTAATGCATCTAAGCATACTGATAATTACGTGATTTATATAGTCCTCATTCGTCATCTCTATCTATTGCCGAAAGGTCATTGTAGTTTTAGCAGGACTCAGTAAATTTCTTAACCTTCCACGTATTATGCACCACACATGTTCAATAATCAAGGTAAGTAGATGAATGGCATTCCAAACATAATATAACATTCGACGTAAATACCACTCAACAAATAATTCAGGGTTCACTTCGTCTCGCATTGTCGTGGTGGAGAATGATTGGTCTTCTGCGATTGGTTGCCTTAATTTTTTCCAACACTTCTGGCAAACTAATGCTAATGTACCATTCTAAGTTGTTCTAATAGAGTGACATGTCCAGTTATTTCGAAAAAAACAGGCGACCATTTAATTCGAAGTGCTTCGTGTGCGCATAACTTTTGTTGGATTTGGCTCGCCTTGAAAGACCCATACAGTCGATTTTTGTTTAGTTTCGGGTTCATAAGTAAAGATCTGTGATTTGTGACCCATCACGATCTTATATATGTCTTTTGAAGCACTGCCAAGTATTTATTTGCACAAATCTTTTTGACAGCCAAATATTAATGTAATATTGAATGTATGCGAGTGTAATTAATGCCCAAGTATGCCTAAATCTCACGATATGTCACATAACGATCTCGGAAAACCAGCGAAATACTCGACTCGAGTGTGACTCGAGATGACGCTTCATCAATAAAAGTCCAAGTTTATCGGTACAATTATGTTAGTTTAATCCACGTCGAAAGTCATAGAAAATCATTGCACGATTTGATCAAGAAGAATATTTGACACGTTCTGAGTAGGTTCACCATTAAAAATTTCGGATTTGACATATTCACATCAGTCTTGCCATATCTCAAAACTTAATTAGCAACCCTCGTATTACAGACAGTAGCGTAATTTTTCGATGTAAAATGATTCATTGGAGTCAACACCATTGCCATCATTTTAAAATTTATTACGCAGATTCATAGATAACAAATCTAATTCAACCATAACGCGAATTCCATGTAATTAAAAAAAAATATAAAACGTTCCGCATGATATGTTAGATTCATCAAGCACTGTATTATAACAATAAGTAACTGATGAGTACTGGAAATATGGGCTATTTCAAAAATAAAACTATAATATTACTCACTCTTCATTATCAATTATATTGAACGCCGATCATTAAACTCGGTTGAAAGAGATAAAATTGCTAGTATTACAAACAGAGTAATGAGAATTATTATATAAATATGAGGTAAACATTTCAAAGGTTTTGTATGATTAATCTACATCTAATAAACGACACATGCAGTGAAAACAAGCAAATATATCGGTTTACGACACAGTATACAACAATACTCACCTACTATACGAGTTTTTGTAAGATCTTTTAAAATTCAGTTAATTTTTTAACATCTATGTGATGAAATAATTGAACATGTTTTTTACCTGCTTCAAATTAAGTTCACACTTCGCACACTTATCCAGGACCGATAACTATACAATAATTTTGTTAATTTGTCAGATTGTCCTGATCAGGATTAACATTTATACCATACCTGAAAACATCGTACGGAAGTGACTGCACGTAGCGTGTCAAGTCAAGCTTATTGTTCGTCATTATGAAATTATCTTCGTTTAGAACTATAAAAACGAAAATAAATAATGGTATAAGAAATTGTTGTTCGAAAAAGACTAATAAAATATGTTTTTGTAGAACATAATTTTTAATGTATAAATAGGAATGAGAGGGTGAGCTACTCTATATTAATCCTGTTATTGACAAGTATTTAGAATTGTGAATTTACATTATTATTATTTAAAAATGGTCAAACTAGATAGTCTGAAGTCAGATAATATGAAATAACGGTTCATTTAATATATATTATACATTTCTAGAGCCTTTTCGGTTGAAAATATCATCTGATAATCTTGCTCTACTGGCAAAACTACAACTATTTAGTTCTGATTCGATCCTCCATTTGAGTGCGTCTCTATCATTTTGATACGCTCTCCAAAGTTCTACCCCCAACTTCAATGTAGGAATCTGTAGGAGAAATCACCTAGAATCTCATTTTCTGTCAACAGGTAAAGTTATTGAACGTTTATTTTGAAAAATAGGGTAGAAGCAAAAGTCATATCTCATTCCAGTGAGCATTTTGTAGAAATCTGCTAATAGATATGCTGAACGCATATCTATCTAACGTGACCATTTTCCATTTTCTTTGTAAGACAGCTGACTACAGCAAAGATTGTATAGATTTTGTTGATTTCATGAAATTCTCATCCAGATTTACTGAAATTTTCAGTGAAATTTGGCAATTCTCAATTATTGAAAAGGTTTTCGAAGTGTACAAATATTTGATTAATGATAAATTATTCAGTACCCTCTCATTTTTGTTTCTTGAAGTAGGTATGTTTTTCCGGCGTATATTTGGTGTCTCTTGAGGTATAGAAGAGAATAATAATTTACCAAAAGGCCAATAATCAACATCAATACCTTTATATTATCTATAATTAAAATTTTAGTTTTCTACATTGAAGTCTCAATCTACATTATTTACCAAGAAATGTTGTATATATTCTTTGATATTTGACAATTGCTTCGAATATTATAAATCAAATGTGATTGCGTCTTTTGTGTTTCTAATTCAATTATTAATTTATCATACACAACGTAATGACAATCAACCAAATTTGAGAAAAAATTAACACTTATCACGTCCTTATTTCAATATTAAACGAATATTTAAGAATTCATTCAATCAATTGTTTACTTTTGATGATATTATGGGAAAATATTCATTGTTTCGATTTTATGTCAATATTTGATAGATGCAGGAGGCATTCTTGGCGCCTACTTAATCAGCACAAAAAAATATTTCTTATTCCTACCTGTTGAGAGATTGTACATTAACTTGTAATGACAAAAAAAGTGAGAACAGAATTGAAAATTGTAAGTAATTTACTACTACTACCAAATTAAGTACGAAGGTTTTCCAACATACTTCCCTTTTGAGTCTATATACTAATTTTCTAATCTTCTGAACTCTTCCAAATAATAGTTGCCGTCTAACCTATGCATTAACTACTTTGGCTGATGATAATCTCTCCTCGGCAAGTGAAACAATTCAAGGTAAGGAAATAGGGAAAAGTCTCAACCAATTTTGAATTCAATTCGTCAATTTTAGCTATGGCGATCCCCGTGGTGACTATCACAAGGAACAGTCACCGTCACTTTACCGCCAAATAAAACCATATTTGCCCTCTGAAATCCATGGTCTTGATGGTTTTTTCGTTTCAGGAGTGTAGAGGTGATTACAGGTTTCACCTGCAGTTATTAAATGAAACAAAAAATCCGACTTATTTTGCTTGAACTACGTCAATAAGGCCTGGGAAATGTTTGGTCTAAAGTGAGCTGATGCGGCACCAAACGCACGGATAGCTTACCTATGCATAATTATTCAGTCAGTGTATAGCGAATGCGTTTTTTTTATATGCCAATAGCCCCTGAAATATGTTTACCTTAATTCCAGTTAGTCCTGTACTATTTCAACATTTTCGTTAATATCGCCGGTTGTCGCAGTTTTTGAATTCAGCTGCCCAAAATTTTACTATCATAAATGTTGATACAGAGTTTCCGTATACAGTGTCTACTCCTCTTCCATTCATTTCGTAGCCGCATTACCTTTCAAAAACAAATAGTTGATGACAAGTCAGTACTCAATTTTTTCCATATTCAGAAAAATCTAGACAACGATTCGCTTATACGATTAACCAAAATGGCTGAAATTTTGGCGAGAGTCTCTAAACGCATGCGCAAATATATTGCCCAAATTATATTGATACGTGGCGACATCTTCAGGTTGATGCCAGAGCCATTTCAGAGAACCCTTGTACAACTTTCCTAGTGAATAATAAATAGTTGTTGAGCAATCAACGATTTCATAAAGAAAAAGTCTACAAGTCAAGAAAAAAGAAAAGTTTCTGAAAATATTATGTTGCAATTTTGTTGCAATGATAAATATTTCGAGAAATTTATAAAAGCATTACTGATTACATAAATTATATGCTATGAAAATTGAATATGGTTAAGGTCAGTGAAACTACGTAACTCGAATTAACCTCCTCAAGTAGCATGGATATGTTCGCTCTCACTGTACCAGTCTAGTAATCGGTCGGAGACTGCCATTGAAATTTGCGAAACAATTTTTGAATTTGTTGAAAAAACAATAACACTTATTGTTTGGAATATGTTAAAAACGATATTATATATTACCTGTTCGGAAAATATGATTCCATTAGACAATTTCTTATTGGATTAGATTTAAATGTAACGAGACAAAGTGTGCATCAACGAAAGTTTTTATATATATTTCAGCTTGCACTTTTCGTACTTAAACATAACGAGTTTCAAGTGACATAGACTTCGTAAATGCTTATTAGATTTTGTGTTGAAATAATCAATTAGCGAGCTATTCAACGAAATAAGTATAAGAATCAATTTTGAGGTACTACTAATCATGATTGATGAAACCGTCGAAAAGAGAAAATAACCGTTTACTATTAAGAAACATCTGTAACTAAAAAAAGTTATTTAAGTAAGAATTGTTATCAATGTATTTAAATGACTAAGAAAAATCTGAAATTACCATTAGTCACTATATAATGTGTGTGTTACTTAATGGCCATGGTTAATGAACCAACAGGCCGGTCTAAGGTAGTAAATATTTAGAGACTTTCTCACATTCTGAGTATTTCATACATTTAGTTTTCAGATATGTTGTTGACAAATTTTCATTGTTGCTGCATTATTTTAAAAATTCCTCGATTTCAAGTACATAATTATCTTTTTTTTGTTTGTCTATATATACAGTGTGCCTGTAAAAAGTCTCAACACACGCTTACCTTACCGAAATGATCTAATAAACTTAACCTAACTCCAAAGTTGGATAGTTTGGGAGCTATGCGACTTCTGGAAAGAAAGCGGACGCTTCTGCAACCGCTAATTATAGAACCCAACATATTCCCCGAAATGTACCTGGGTTTTTGTCGCATCTTTAATGTTCAATCAGAATCTGATTTAACATTTGGCAACACTATTTTGTGTATAAAATAAGTTGTGTTTTATTATTTTATTATTGCTATAATAATAATTTTAGTATTTGATTCAAAAATATATTAATATAAGTATTAACTGACTCTGACTAACTTTCAAGTTAAGGTAAATATATATTTGACTTATGTGTCCAATGCCATACGAATAAACCTGTGGGCAAAAAAATCTAGTCAGACGACACCCCTGCAATCGCTGAATAACTGACAAAAAATCTGAACATGAAAATGTATTCTTCTTAGTAAATTCTTAAAGCTAAGGTGCTTCAAAGTGATAAAATATTGTAATATTTCTTGTTGTCATAGTCCAACAATGTTATGATCGTTTATATGTTTGTTTATAACAGTGCTAATTAAGGGTAACTAATCTTTATAAAAGATTATCTACCTGACCCACCACTATCAGTTAGCCATCAAACGTCAACCTATACACATATCAGTTAACAACAAACAAGAATTCTTTCTGAAACTTTGACGCCACAAGTCATAAAGCCGCTGAAGCGGTCACCCTATTGCGATGAAGTCAGAATCAGTGCTAGTGCGCTGAACATGGGTCAGTCTGCTGTTTATAGAGTTTACCGTAGTAGACTAGTAACTTTCATCGAAGACGCAGTTCCGGAAGAAAAAAGTGCACATCCGAGAAAGATGAGCGATTCATTGTCAGCACATCGCTGAGAAATCGGGTCCTCGCTGGTGTCCAACAAGAGCTCGAAGAAACGCAACGAGTGGTTCTGAGTGGCTGGACAGACTTGATGGAGCTAGCCTTGAGCCACAAACCAACTCCAGCTCATCGAGCAGTAACCCGTCTATAATTTGCTAGAAACGTCAAACAATGGGACTGTCGTTGGAATTGTTGTAATTCTTCGTTGGGGAATAACGGGAGCCATCTACTTCCATTTTTTGACGATGACCTCTAAAGCGTGGTAGATACATGTGTTATATTCACGATGGAGCTTCAATACATTTTAAAGTTGTTTTAATTCTATAAAGTTGATTGCAACTTATTTTAATGCTGCTTCATTTTACTAAAACAAACGGAGTCTTCATTGATGCAGTTTCATTAATTAAAAACCGTCCAACCATTCATATATTGTTTTTGTGAGACAATGTCCCGACATTATTCCAGTAGGACTTCTTAAAAATGTTTTATTAATTTCTTTATCAAACGAAGGTTGGTTTTCTATTCTCGAATCAGTTATATCATACGTTTGCCTTCTTGAGTATTTTTGGTAGGAATTTTCTTTGAATTTGCTTGTTTATGTCGGCAATTGAAAGTTTTTTCAGTTTTTCTTTGACAGGTAGCAGTTTGCGAAATCATCCACGATTTTGTTTTGCAGTATACCACTACAACCTCTGATTGATACTTTTCTGACCTTGATATCTAGATTTGCTGAGTTAAAAATTCAACTAATATTTTATACAATATGATGCGAATTTGCACTAGGAAAGTTATCTTCATGTTTATCACTGCTATACAGCTCTTACTAAATAAAGATTAACAATTTGTTTCTGTATTCGTTACTCAGAATTGTTAAATTCTCCTAAGTTTTGGTTATATATATTGAGACTAAAATAGATGATTTATATATTTTTGAATAATTCTCATTTCATAATAATAATAGGAGCATCCTAACATTGTTTTTCAAACATGAATTATTTGCGAGAATTAGTTCAGAGCATTTTTCTGCCACGTTTTTCAAAATAGTGCCTTCTCTACCTCAAATGTTTTCAAATAGTTTGTGTACGCAACTTTTGTTCTATTCAGACAACAATTTCAAAGAATTATGGAGAATGAGAATTTGTATGCATATTATAAATAACACATTCTATTTAAAATCAATGCTCCTGAATACGGTTATCTGAAAAACCTAACACGTTAAAAAACAAAATAAACTTTCAATGCATCTTTTTCCTGTGCATTTTAGTTGATGTGTTTAATTATGTGACAGTTTATTATTTCTCAACACTTTGTCACACTTCATGAAACTGTTAAGAGCATCTGGTTATTCTAAACTGTGATCTATTAAATGTTAGTTTGGTGGCAAGAGTCAGCTATAATTATTTTTATACAAAAAACTTATAGTTGAGATAAACTAATAAACTAATATAAATTGCCGTAAATACTTAAAATCGGCTTTCCTGTTTCCAAATTCCCACAAAAATTGTACGATTCAATGTTGGCGCACAATAAATTTGACTTTATTTCTTTTCAATGTACCGATAGAAGAAGGTATTGCAAGAAAAAATAATAAAATCTCAGTTGTACATAAGTTTATAATTTTGATTTTGATTCCTATAGTATTACAACATGGTTTCGAAATATGCATATAACTAACTTTGCAACTAAAATTTTATATACTTTCCTTTACAAAATTGACCAAGGATATTTATTTGAAGTAGAAAGACATTCCAACAATTACAAGATTTTTAGTATAGAATGAAGGTAGCATGGAATTTATCTGGATTCTGATTTCTAATAAATTTTGTTGATTTTACCGAGAACTTCTGGTATTCGTTGTGTTTTTTTACAGCGCAGGCAGTCTCTCAATTTTAGTGCATAATCACACCTAGTGATTCGATCAATTCTCAATATTCAGTTGAACATAATAAATAATTCACGTCTATAATATATTGTTTTCTAATTATTAAGAATTATTTTCTCTAATTGGTTGCGTGTTCAGATGACAACTAGTTTGAATATAGCATGTGTTGCATTGTGGATGTGGTTGGTCCCCTCTATATAAAAGTTTGTCAATTTTATATCACCTTTACTTATTAAATAATAATCTCTCGTATAGAATATTGTTGATTTTATATAGAAAATGTAGGATTGTTTGATGAAACTTTATGAGCGATAACTGTTTTTTTTTTATAAATATAGATTAATTTATTTTAACTCCCTGCTCTTAATGATAATTTGAATTTGAGATATTGTCCCGTAATGCTTACTGCCCAATTAGCTAGGTGATAAAATGTAAAAACAATTGCACGAAATGTGTATGATGCTTACGTGCAGCCTAGTTTCAAAATGTAAAAATCACAAAACTGCTAACAGCTTTTAAAATACAGAAAAGGCGATTTAATGATTAAACCTGCGAATAAGCTACTAAAGGGTTTTCCAATAAGAGGTGTTATTTTGAACAGCCCGCTATTTCGGTAAATGCCACTTTTGAAGCTGTCATTTTTTGACATTTGACAAGTAGAAACTACGCCATTAATGAAAATGGAACGATACACGCTTCAACAACGCATTGAAATGATTAAAATTCACTATAAAAATGGTGAAAGTTTGGAAGAGACGGTTCGTAAAACTAAAACATTTTTGGGTCGACGTTAAGCACCTTCTCGGACCGCAATACAGAAATTGGTGGAAAAATTTGAGCTGTTGGGACAATTTTGTGATGTGAAGAATAAAACCCGTGCACGTCGCTCACTGGTAACAACTGAGAATATTGCTGCTGTAGCCCAAAGTGTTGAAGAAAACCCAGGTTTGTCAATTCCTCGTCGTTCTTTGGAATTAGCCATTCCACAAACGTCATTACACCGTATTTTGTATAAAGACTTGGGTCTTAAGGTCTATAAAGTTCAGTTAATACAAGAACTCAAGCCGACCTATTATCAACAACGTCGTGTCTTTGCTGATTGGGTCCTTGAAATGCATGAAAATGATCCGGAATTTCATCGAAAAATCATCTTAACTGATGAGGCCCATTTTCACATTGGTGGTTACGTCAATAAAAAAAATTGTCGAATCTGGGGCTCGGAAAACCCAAGAGTTATTGTTGAAAATCCTCTCCATCCTCAACGCGTGACTGTTTGGTGCGGTTTATGGTCTGGCGGTGTCATTGGACCTTACTTTTTCGAAAATGAGGCTGGAGCAACAGTTACGGTGAATGGATTGCGCTATCGAGAGATGATTAATGATTCTTTATGGCCGGAATTGGATGGTATTGATTTGGACAACGTTTACTTTCAACAAGACCGCGCTACGTGCCACACAAGCAACGAAACCATCAATCTTTTACGGGAAAAATTTCCGGACCGTGTTATCTCTGTTATCTAGAAGAGGTGATCACAATTGGCCACCAAGATCTTGTGATTTAACACCTTGCGACTTTTTCCTTTGGGGCCACGTGAAAGATAAGGTCTACGCCAACAATCCAGCATCGATTCAAGACCTCAAAGATGGATGAGGCTATCGAGGACTTAGGGCACCCGTTTTGGTTACGGAAAATTTCATAAAAAGGATACGGTCCTGTAAGCGCAGTCGTGGCAGCTATTTGGCTGATGTTGTGTTCCATAATTAACAGCATACCTTCCTCTTTATAATGAAATAAACATCCGATCATTTATCTCAAAAAATGGCATTTTTCTTTGAATATCAAACTTACACCTCTTATTGGAAAACCCGCTAGAAAAGACGATAGAAATCGACAAGGCAGTTAACCATGTTTTTAGGAGTATAATTCATTTAATTCACCTTAATAAACAAATGTCAATAATGACACTATTCTAAAACTTTATAAAGACGAAAAGTTGTCAATAATGAAAAGAATAGCATCATGAAAAATTTCATATGAACCATGAAACAGCGGATCTAACAGAAAAATAATAAATTAAAAATGATACCGTGAAAATTATTTGGAAAATTTACAGTATAGTGAGAAGAAGAGAGGAAGAAACGAAGAAATTAATGAATTATAAAATTGTAAGGAGAAATAATAGAAAACGCAGAATGACATTCATAAAATCTCGCGGACTGATATTGTAGAGACACATTTACAAAAAACGAGTAATGTACACTGGGAATAATAATAAGGTGGAAATCAGTAGTAGACAGAGCAAAGGAAAGACAAAATTGATACATATTCAAAGATTATTAATATTAATGAAGAGAAGATAGTTAGTTATGGAGAAAAATAGTGGAAAAAAACTCGCATGGATAAGAAAACCCTTTGGGGTGTAACTACAATTCCTATGGGAATGTATAGTCATCATACAAATGAAATATATTTCGTCATTCATATCTGTTTCTTATTCTTATGAAAATCAATAATTAAATCAGTAGTTGAACATCATTTACTTGCAAAGAAAATAAATTTTCATATTTATATATTACGGTAGTCACTAGACCTGGTAAATTAATTGGCGAACAACAGTGATTGAGTAACAGAGCTGACTGAGCTTGTTTTCAATTTATCAAATCATCTCATAACTTTAAATCCAGCGTAACTGATGATGTTAATAAAAACAGGATATGAGGTCTTTGTGAAATAAAAAAGTTCAGTTCAGCAATATGCATGAAATGTTTCGTATATGAGATTACATGTACAACTATTCAAAACAATTAAGCCATATTTTCTGTTATGTAAACAAATCTGGGTTTGTTTTATCACATGTTCATAGATATACACAACTGATTACATGGACAAGACATTTCTATTGTTCAGTAGAATCGATATTTTATTTTCATGTGATGTTTACACATCGCGAAAACTTCTACCAACTTTCGATGTACTATTACTTGCAAAAATATGATAATTATTTAGATTATGGAAGATTTTTCAATGTGAGAAAGGTCGGAAAATTTTTTTTTCATTTCAAATTAGATTATTTACAACTCGATTTTTTCCCTACAATAATCAATTGAGAAATTGTAAATGAACACTATGATGCATGATGACAAAAGCTTTCGAAAAAATATGCAAGTATATATGAGGTGTGATGAAAAAGTCGGGTGAATGAATTTCTATATTGCAACTATTTCAACTAGTATAATCCCATTCACTCTTGTGTTTGAACTTATTTCAGCTTGTCACTCTGCTACTTTAGTGATATCATGTTTGTAGCGAAATATAGATCTTGAATAACACATGAGTTTTGTTTTTAGTTTAAAATAGGACCAAGGAAACTCACGAAATATTCAAATTCGTCTATAGTGGTAATGTTGTCTGTTTACTTGTGGTTTGAGTTATTGCTTTTAATCTGCCGTTTGTTAGCTGCTTCCCGTCCAAATTTGCCTCGATTACTAGATTTAGTACCATGCTCCTACTGGTTCTCCCCGATAATGAAAAAATGGGATGAAAGGGAACGTTTTAATATGATTCGTGAGATTAAGAACATCCTGATTCAAGTTACGAACTCACCGTTGAGATATGAGCATTACTAGCATGCAGTAGTCTGAAGAATGTTGATTAAAATTTTATATTTTTACTTCGTTTTTTACCAAATAATTCACGGTAATTTTGAACACAGCTCTTAATATACCATATTGTATTCTCATAATTTCAACAATTTCAATTACTGTCGAGATAAATCATATAGAAAAGATATTCAAATCATCTAGATTATTTTTTTTTCATATATCAGTTCTCACATTATCCTCTAGATTGTAAATCTAATTTCACTACATACCAAACTAGTTTCTGAACCTTTTTGTTTTTTCATTTCGAATAAATACGAGTTGATGAGAAGTGAATGAATTTACCTTATATAATTCAAAAATATTGGTGATTCTCTAAAAATCTTATTTTAAAACCGAATGCTTCGAAAACCATTTATAAAATATTGATTGAATTGGGTTTTTCATTACCTCCTACCTCTTATGTAGAAAATAGAAATATATCAAAATATAAGTATTTCAATGTCATCTTTGTGATTGTTATTTAATTAAAAATTCATAAGTTTATATTGAGGAATAGATTTAGAAATATAAAATTAAGTTAAGGAACCCCCTAATATTCAGCAAAATGTCTCTTGTACTTGTTTGTACTAATTTAATAGATCAACTGTCTGTGGAGATTTTATTGAATCAATGAATATTTAATGTGTCTGGAACCAATAAGTTCTTGGATTATGACATTATACTCAAACATAAACTTGTTTTAACCATATTTCATATGAATGGAGTTTTCAGTATTTGGTAATTATTAGAAGGCTTTCTGATATTGAATGTGAAGTACAGAAACAGAATTAGGTAAATTACTGAACATAATTTGAAATCATTCCAACTGGCTTCTATACATTTTATCAATTCTACTATAACATCATACCCAGAAAAATTTTAAATTGGAGCAAAGAGGGTTACAAGAATTTTAGTAGAGAGACAAAAACTAAGGTGTAACTGAAATGGGAAATTCAAATATAAAATTATAAAATAAGTTTTATGAAATACCTTTATATTGCGGGAGGCATAATTGGTTTAAATATCACATCTTTGTGTTGCACGCACAAAAAAACTGTTTAAAGTTTTCTACCCCACTGGTATTTGTCAATAACTTATTTAATTAAAATATTAAATTTACACATATACATCTTGAACTATCTGTTGATTAAGTGCGATTACCTCACGCGGCATATCACCCGTCTGTATACAAAATGTGCGTGGCGTACGATTTACAATTTCTCAGTTTACACAAGATCACCAATCACCTACGTTACTTCGCCTTAACAGTCGACGTTACCACCTCACCTATACTTCTATGAACTAACCACTAACTTTTACAAAGGGACTAAAATCCACTCCAACCGAACCGAAGCGTTCCGTATTCTACTCGTATTCGATGATCGGGTCATAACCAAGCAAGACACTGAGGAAACAAGCCATGGCAATGAAAGATAGACACGCATGATAGAATTAAATAACTCAATTCACCAACTTGCTTTTTTAAAAACAATTTATTTAGCAAACTGAGAATTTAATAATTTAAAGTTACAAATAGTTACATATATTTATGGTTCATTATTCTAACATTAATAATAATTAACTGAAGACGATACTTCAATAGGGTGAACTGGAATCTATAAAACTTACAGACAGACTAAACATATTCAAAATTTATAGCAAGATACGTTAAAGAGGTTAGAGTTCAGAATAATAATAAATAAGTAATTGATGATGATTCGCTGCTGTGAAGAGGGTTGTTTTGGATAACTTAACTATAGTTTTACTCAAAATTTTTATTTTATTATTTATATACCTTGTGATATGTAGTCGTAATAGATTTGATTTCGGAAATAATAGGGTAGAATCTACGTTATCATTTGAATCACATTTTATTTTGAATAGTAGAAAAATATAATTTTCACAAGATTAGTGATGGAATTATGTGGATTAAGGATCAAAGTCTGACTAAATATACGATGCCGAGGTATCGCTTGAATGTTATATGTACATATTTCAGTTATATATGGTTTTTTGTCAAAACTTCTTTTGAGGAAGGGAGTTTCTAATAATAAATGAAATCTTGTACTCTTATGATCAGTTTTTAATACGAAGAGCTCGGTTTATAGTGGTTCAAATATAAACGGAAGATTTGAAGAAATCCGTGAAAAATTTGCAAAGGAAAAAGCTAAACGCCAAACCGACACTAGAAAAAGTCGAAGCCCGAAAGTGAAATGATATGGCTAAAAAATATTTGGAATATAAGAACACACGATAAAAAGTCCAGATGAAGACCACCAATCACATGAGATCACTTAACAGAGAATATTATCCCAGTCAAAATAAACGGAGGAATGTACGTTTCTCCTATAGTTTAGACAGATTGCTCCATTGAATTTCAGGCTGAAACCAGTGGAAATTCTTGCAAACTATAAGTCTATTTAAAGTACGAGTACGAGTCATACTCAGCATTTTACGGTAAATGATCAACAGTTAGAAAAACGGCTATAAGGTTTTCAATATATAACTAGCAACAATTTTATCAATTTCAAATGAAAACAAGATGATAAATGAACTGTTCTGATCATATACAGTCGCTTTAGTTGCGTAGTTGGTGAGTCTCAAGACAATCCTCCCCATCACAAAACGAATTCACTCTCCTTTCGAGGTCTAATGGTTTGTTAGTAAATTCTTAGATAATTCTTCTATTTTCGGAAATAATTCACCTTCTTGGGCGCAAAACTCAAACTAACAAAAGAAACTTCACCTTTCACTAATACTCTCAATAATCTATCATCACTCTCTAGTGCAATTCCTTTGTAGACCCCAACTGTGAGCTTGGAGACACATCCTCAATAGTTTACATCTGAGAAGAAGCTATATTCTCTTCTAAAGATCTAATATCTTTTCCGAAGAAAAATAACCTACATCCAACTCTAGCATTTAACATATCACCAGTAATAATAACTATTATATTAACAGCGCGAACTCTTCTTTGAACCACCAAAAATGTGGACCAATCCATAATCGCATATCTACGATGATTCGGATTTTCACAACCCGAATCTTACTATCAACAACCACTGAAAAACACTCACATTACCTTCAGTCTCTGAAGACGATAACTTGGTTATCGAAACGCGCGTCAGACAGTATAATTGTGGGTATTGGTGTGGTGGTGGTGCAAACAGTGTATTCAGTATAAATATCGCCAATGGTTCCAGAAATTCCAACTTACTTGATACGTCATACAATAACAATGTAATTGTAATTGGTGAGATGAATGATGGGATACGAAGGAATAATTATGGCATAGATGAATGGCTGGATAACAGAAGAAAGATAGCGGAAAATGAAGAAAACTTTCCAATAATGAAAATTCGAAAAAATTCTAAGAAATAATCAGCATAATCAGTGAAACAAATACAAAAGTGATGGAAGAAAAGAAAAATGTAACTAATGAAATTGAAATTGTTTTTATTTGGATACTCGGGACTATCCCCATCACAAATCAATGTAACAAACTATTAATCAGAGTCCCTACACGAATTAACAGACAAAGAATAGAATCCGATCAATTAAGAGGATAAAAATAACAACAACGCGAGCCCCATTTTCTTTATATACACAGTCATGAAAATAAAAAATAACTATCCGAATTTCGCGAAATCAATATTAATAAGTTGTCTATATACTGTTGAAATATGACCAGCAGAAGATGTGAGAGTTGGAAGAGCTATAAATAGAAACATGCTAAATTGATAAAAACTAGCAGGAAAATGTATATTTTTAGTAAATTGCATACGGGTATTCAGATTACAATAAATAATACCCCGATGGGAAGGGAAGCATCTACATAATTTCCTATATAACGGTATTCCATTCTTAAACATTTATATATAATAATAAATTATATTTGTTTTGCAATTTGTGTTTAATACTACAAAATAATTAGTGATATGAATTTTATAAGATTATACCTATTGACGTTCAGAAAATGTACATTCATTGTTTCAAATTTAGAAATTGATTATATATGTGGTTGCCGAAGACCCATTCAAATTTGTTGTATGCGTTTAACTACTATACTGTTTTTTTGTTTCTTCTTCTATAGTTTCAGCTTTTCTTATTTTGATTCAACTTTACTTTTTTTATTACTTCTTAGACAAATTTCACCAAAATTTGGTTTTACATTGTATTTACTACATTCTGCTTATGAATATCTCCATCTCTTCGGGTGCAAGAGCCGATAAAATTATAATAGTGAATTTATCAGAAGTTTTGACAAAATTTTTGAAGTGTTCCATATATTTTTAATTTCATATCAAATATATTGCTTCTGCGAATATTCACCACTTCCTGCTTACAAAAAATATGAATTCTGGAGTATTTTTTCATTGAATCGAATTTTAACTTTTTATAAAATTGCTATTATTAACAGTTTAACAAAATAAGTTAAACGCATAATTCACAATTTCCGATCTATATGGCCATAGCATAGTTGCGATTGTGCAACGTCGACTATTTCATTTGCTTACAATGGTTCTGTACAACGAATAGAACGTAACGAACTTTGTATAGTATGTAATCAGTAGCAACATCTTATTTAATTCTTTTAGTTACTCTGGTATGAAACCTATGAACTTGGCGGGTTATCAAGATTAATAAGCAATCGAAACATTTCAAATTGCTTTGAAATCTAATTAATAGTAACATTATTAAATCAGCATCGTTTGTTTGAAGATGAAAAGTTATAATTTTGATAAAATTTATCATTTGTATTAAATGTTCCAAATAGACTGTACATCAATTTCCCTGTGAAAAATGCATGATATATTTCGATAAACTGAATCACTGTTTATAAGTATAAAGATAAAGCTATTTCATAAACGTCCGGGAAACTACATTTTCCATATTTTACATATGGATATTGATAATTTTATCGTTTTCTGTGAACGAATGGCTATTTTTGCTAATGCGCAACATTTTTTTATTAGATAACAAGGGGGAATAAGAAATTGAGTGACAATATTATCATTAACTGTCGTAATGATATTGGACTCAGAAGCTTAAGAGATCTTCATTCCTATTATCAACTTAATTCTATATTCTCAAATTGTATCTAACCAATAAAATTTTCCAAATAAAAGTCGACGAAGAATAGTCTGATTATTTAACAATTGTATCAGGGGTACCACGGGGAAAAGTACATTATCCTATACTTTATATACTGTATACGTCAGGTATACCGGAAACACAATATACAACAACAGGAATATCTGCTGATGACCTTACCATCCTTTCTACTTATGAAAGCCCACAAATACCATTTGGAATCCAAGATTACTTAAGTGGATTAAAACAATTGCTACAAAAATGGAGGATGAAAGATAATTAAAGCAAATCAAAACACATACAATTCACGTTTTCAAGCATACATGTCCAATAGTCACATCAAACAATAAACAAATACCAGTCTCATATACCTAGGACTCCACTAGAATAAAAGACTCCATTGGAAACAGCATGGCAGTAAAAAAAGCAATTTGACAAAAAACCAAAAGGACTGCACTGGCTGATAAGAAGAAAATGTGAAGTATCCTTAGAAAGAAAAGAAAGAAGTAGTAATTTAGAAAAAAGATCATTGAACCTATATGGACTCATGGAGTCGAACTATGGGGCTATGCTACAAAATCAAAGTACAAATCATCCAGATATTTGATTCTAAGGTACTCTGACAAATAATTGATGCCCCATTGTATGTATCGAATATAGATATAGGTGTATCAACAATACAAGAAAGAAGTTATTAATGAAAACATGATAAAACTATAGAAACTCATCCAAATTAATTATTAGAAAAACTGCTATTAGCAAGGCACAATAAACAACGTGGTCAATAGACCTAACATGAGGTGTTAGAGGAAATGTAAATCACACCAAGACATTACAATTGCTAGAGAATCTAACAAGAGTGAACAAAATGTAATTAAATATTCTCATTATTAATAACTTATTTTTTAAATACATGTGTATTTGATTTCTTCAAATTATCTTTGAAATAGGGTCAGATATTATTCAACTTTTCGTTAAATGTACCCAATACGTAGGAATAATCTTGCTTGCTTTATGAGGTAGTCAATTTGGATTATACTAGTGCATCCTAAAAACGGTTTTCTTTGTACCCCGAGAAACTCACTGTTTTCACTGCCATTTGGTCTCTGATATGTTGTAGTCGATACAAGTTCCGTTCACGATTACGAAACAGATTCAAAAATGTCAAGACGATTGACCAAGTGATCATTGAAAATTGATATGAGGTCAACAATAGACAAGAAGTCAATTGTTTCTAAAGACCTCAAGTGAATGTGAATGTGCAGAATATTTGGAATCTTCCGTGTTTGTACGGCCATAACAAAATAAAGTAAACTGTATTGTCTCATATATCAAATTAGATGTTAGTTTGAGAAATTGTTTTTTCTTTTGGAAAATAATGCTTACGAAAAATGACGCATTATGTCAGCAGTGTTGCCTTTTCAGTTAAGGGGCAGATAATTCAAATTCACTTACTCGCTAATCAGTCCTTGTATAGGAATAAAAAAACAGACTCTAACAACAAAAACACTTCAAAAGACGAAATAGTCACGGAGAAAAGTAGCAATTCCCATTCTAACAAATGGATCCAATACATAAACCGTGATTTGGAGTGGAAAAAGTAGAAGAGAAAGATAACAACACTATAAAATACTCTAAATGTATAACCAACACAATTTGAACTGGAATAAAGAATGCTAAGATAGATTCTCCACGTATATGGATTTAAAAAATATGGACACTAACAGTATGAGGTAAAGGACAATCAAAAGCAAGAAATAAAAACCGAGAAGGAACTAGACGGAAGTAAAGAACATGACAGGAGAAGACACAATAAAGAAATTGTTGATTAATAACAAAATAATCGGTGAAACCGGGCTGATATAGCTTAATATCGTCACAGACGTCACTGATATGTTTCACTATAATTTGTCCCTCACGTTAATTTTGATTAAGAAGATAAATCAATTTTCTAAATTATACCATAAAAAACGAAATATATAGGGTGCACAACATTGGAAATGCAGCTTTTTCAAAATGTGTGTATCTCTATGTCTCCTGATCTCAGGTGTTTCCAATTTGAAGAGCCGCCTATAATCAGTTGCCATGTGAGAGGTTCGGATGAAATAAAAAACTGCATTGGTAATTACTTAGCACACGTTTAATATTCAATACAATTAATTATTAATCAACCAAATATAACACAAATGCTCGTTATTTCAAATATTATTTTCTGTGAATAACAGTAAAAACAAGAAAGTAGCGTACATTTCCAGGTAAAAATACTTTTCTAAATACATAGGTATAACTGTGTGAAACTTTCTAGAAGTTTTAGACGAATCAAGTGTGTTTTAAAAAAAAATATATTTATGTATTTTTATTTGTAATAAGGTGAAAGAGTGAATATAGAGAGGAAAAGCCGGTACAAGATTTTGCCATACCTACAAATTAACTACCAATTTAAAAAAAAGTACTCGAGTACATTTTCTGATATTCTATTAACAACAGTTACGATATTCTAAACTTACGTAATGTTAGATCATTCAAATCCGTCTAATTTAAGACACAAGGAATTTATATTATACTTCAAGATCATTCGATTTAAGCTGCCCTAATTTAAAATTCTCAAACACTAGAAAAATACTAAAATATTGTTCTTCGTGTGATTAAAACTCTGGAAATATTAGACCTCGTTGGCCGTTTGTATTTATAAAAGAATTTTACCGCTGTAATCAATTTGAGGTTATGATGTTAAATAACGTTTGAATTTCCGATCACGGCTGATAGTTTTGATGGAAAATAAGCTTTGTTCATGCAGTAAAGGAATGAAAAACGCTACATCAATAATGTATACACTGTTTAGTATGCTGTTATGGGTTGTAGCCACTGTCAACACGTTTGTTAAGGACCACTAGGCACGTATCAAAATAAGAACTCTTATCACGTTACAAAGACATGCAATCAACAGAATCAACCAGGTTTATGTACATTTATTAATTGATAATGGTCAGTTGTAATTGCTTATAAATAAATAACCAATGGTTGTCATTTTTTATATTATCTCCTTGATAATAATTCAGAGCGCATTTTGTGTGAAAGAATAATAATTTTATTCCAGCAGCAAACCGGTTCTAGACCTCTGTAATTTAGTCAATTCTTAATGTAACATAAAGAGTAATTGTAAATTCTCGGCTTACTGAATACATTAAACTCTATACGTATAAATACATATAAAGTTATACATACATACATTTTTAGGAAATATAAATTTCAATTATTATAAATTTAGATGAGAATCTTTTTACGAAGCAAAATGATGGAAGCTTCTGAGCGTGAATCTTCCGCGAGATGTTGAAGATGTATATTATGTAATTTAGTTTTTCAAGGTTGTATTTTCGTAATACGAAATAGTTTTTTTTTCAGTTTCTTCTTCAAATAGAATCAATTTAACTACTATCCATCAGACATTAGAGATGAATCAATATTAATTTGGATCGTATACTTTGAAGAGAGATTGTCGGTTTTGATTATGGTTTTTCGTGGCTAGGCTCTTTTCTACTTATGGAAGTAATGTGCGGATAATTGAGTAGCTGGCGTCATTAATTAATTTTTCTTCAGCTCACAAATTTTAATTTTGATTGAAATCAAAACAAAAACGGAAGACTAACAACTTTCCAAACACCATAATTTCTCTACTTAACAATAATTGTAACCACCACAAACTTAATAAAATATCTAAAAGACACTCAACTGTATCGTAAACTGTGAACGTAAATTGTGACATGTCGCTAATAACTTTTGAAGTTGATGCGACAATAAATATAAGAAAAATATTATTTCTCGACAATTCGACAATGTTTTAAACAGGTGCTGGAGAAATTTAAAGAGTAAAAGCAATCGATCATGTCGATGATAGGTGGCTAGATAAATTAAAAAAGCGGTTTGTTAGCCATATCGACAAATCTGTAGTAGTTTTAGCATTTTTAAGATAATATTAAGGAATTGGGTTTCCTTCCTGACTAAATCAACGAATGAAGCTCTGTTTCAACAGAATTTACCCAATCATCATGGAAACAGCTAATACCTCCAATGGGGAAACAACTATAATAGTAAGCCGGATACAGTATTTACTTAATCCAATACCAATGTAGTAAAACATGCGGGATAAGCTTCTTAAACAAGTACAAGTGCAATGTGTATCAGCCAAATGAAATAAATTCGATACGAAATAATATCGTGAGTATATAACAGAAGAATATAAGATTAATCCACTTTACCTTGAAATACCTCTGATTTTTTTGATCCTTGGTTTCTAAAGTATATGTATAAAAAGCGAGGCATCAAAAGTTGTAAGTATTGTCGTTGCAGGACTCACAATAGAAACATTCAGTTTCATGTTGATATTTAATAAATTTTGAGTTGAAAACATTGAGAATAGTCTTTCATATTTTTGTTCGTTATGGGTATTCTGGTGGTTTATCTGATTTTATGTTTCCAAAGCATAAGTTAAAGCAGTGTATTTCCAATTTAGAGAGAATTGGTTATTGTGTAGAAGATAGTAGATATGTCGTTTGGAAATATACTAAACTGTTTTTACCACATGAATTTTGATTTCATACCTCACACTAGGTATGTGATATAAAGAATAATTGGATTAAATTCATGGTAATTTAATAATCTAAAACGTAATCTTTGTAAAATTTTTTTTTTCAGAAAATCAGATGAAATTTAACTTTCAATCAATTGATACAGTTTAGTAGCTGAAGAATGTTTGGAATGAAACACACAGATTATATGCTATAGCTTTCTTAAACAATTTTTAATTAGTCTCATTTATATTGAAAGTGACTCTCATTCAGTCATGCATATCATACAATTATTTGTTTTTTCACAAGTTCTAATTAATCGTTTTACATGTTTAACTGAATAAGTAGTTCATAAACATACGACAAGAGTTAAAAACTAAACGCCAACAATCATATTACATTACAAATCTGGTTCTATTTTTTATAACACGCAACCAATATTAGCTGAATCAAGTGATTAATGATGAACCTTCATAGCTCCTTCAACATCATGGAAATTTACGCCTCGTGCACATGAGTTGCAAAGTAATAAGGATCGAAGAAGTCCTGTTTATTATACAAATACATTTTAGAGAATGAATCTGGAGGAATATACTGACTTCATCCGTTTAACCAAGTAAGATGTATAAAAGATGATCAATACTATTGGAATCATGAAAGAAGTATACAGAAGATAGAAAATCATAGGAGATGGGCAGAAATCTCCGTCAAATCTGATAATTATCGCGATAGCCCGAGGGTTTCCGTGGCTATTAGCGTCTCATACGCATTGCTCTATTACTGTCGATGTACTTCTGCCTATCCTATAAACAATCTTTGCGTTCCATTATTTTGCAGCTTATGACGATGAAATGTTTGGAAATTAACAAGAGGACGTCATGACAACGCAGCATTCAATGGAAAAGATCCTAGCGATATTAGCTAGATACATCTCCATCAACTGATAGTATTGAGTCCAGATTAATCCATTCCAATTAAAACTGCTTCTTCTTTAGATAAAGGGGTTGATCAAAAAAATACGGTGAATGTTTGAACTAGTTCCGGCTTGACTCTTTGTTACTCGAGACGCTTTAATAACAGTTTATTTGAAATATGGTTCATGAACGACGACATACGGAATTTTCTTTATTTTCATTGAAATACTTTAAACCAGTTTTTAATGACTCCTCATATTTCTTTGCTCTATTTGGATCAACTATAGAGAGATTTTAATGTTTTAGTTTCATTTTTAACTACTGGGTGGTTGGTGAAAATATGGGAGTTAGCTCACTATGGTTATGAACGAACTTAGTTACTCACCTGTTCAAAGGAACATTCTCTGATTGTTTGCCGTTGTTTGGATTAATTTCACAATATTCTATAGCTTCGTTCCAGCTCATCAAAAAAACGTCTTTGGTACAGTGACGATTCTGCGCAATAGAGATTACGTGTTCCAACCGGGCGGTTACCGTTATACGAACGATTCTGTTTTGCGTTCCAACCGATTTAGGTATCGTTCGTGGATCGTATTCGGGACGGTCTTTTCGATACTTGATTGATAGCAAGTACTGTTACAAGAGCCGTGCCTAGCCGGATATTGCGCAGAAAATATCTATAAACGCTTCCAATAACCGTTCGATCCAGACAAGCAGGTTGGAACAAACCCTTTATATTTAACATCAAAATCACTATCATCATACCACTATATCTACTTTCAATAATATCGCCAGGTACATTATTACTCATACGAAGATTGAGTGCCCCGCTATAGTAAAATTCGCGTAATTGAAGTTTTTTTCTTGTATTCAGCTTCAAAATCAACTGAAAGACATATATGGTCAAAACTCTGAGACACCAAACGAAAGGCAATTATTTTTACCACAATGATCTGAAATGATTATATCGGCAGAATGCAAGAACAAAAGTAAACAAAAAACATATGCTGACCAAGGGACATATCAATACTACATAAAAGACCTCTTTGTTCCCTGCAAGGAACCGAAGAAACTTAGTTTAACATATATTTCATATAACATATATAACATATACCCACATATCTGGTTCAGCAATGTAAACCTAGAGTGATCACGAACTAATCACAAGAAATTCATTATTCTCAAAAAAATTTTTCCAACCAAACGACTTGCAAGTCCAAAAGTTACGCATTTATGCAAAATTATGTTTAAAATTCATCGGTTATTTCACAAATGACTTGTAAAAGCATGTTAGAATATTTTGATATTATTTATGACAATGGTAAAATTTAGTTTATGAAGATTCAATAAACCCAATGGAAATAATCACTTACAACTAGTCAGAATATCAGCTATTGAATTAATTTAAGAATTAAGACCACGTAGAGGAGAACAAATTTTTTTATTGTTCGTTGATTAGGGAAACTTTTTACTATAACTTAAACCAGAATTGAATATACGTATACATGTTTTTGAATAATTATTATTTTAAATAAAAAAAAATATTATTTTTCCTACTATACTCAGTCTATTGTTTTTTAAATGAAGTCGAAAATGATTTTTTTCTACATTAATATCCTGTTAATTGTTTTCATAGAAAAAAAATATCATAATCTGAGCTGTTTCTGATAATTGCCTGTTTTATGAATTCATAGTAAAAATAACTATTGGCTAATTATTGGTATTCAAACACTTTGATATATGGATTAAAATGTCTAATAAGATAACTTAGAAACTTTTGAGAAGTTATCTGTATATGATTATGAATAATTAGAGGAATTGAAATTTTTGGGTCTCACACATTGTCCCAACGTTATTTGCGCGAAACGTGCTTGAGAGTTGATTTTGATATACCTGTGAGTAAATTCTCGAATAAGAACAGAATGCCTCACAACCTGCTGACTGATGATTGATTGTATTTCTGGTGTCCACATTAGTTTTAAATCAGTAAAACTACCCATTCTCACAAGTTTTTTTTTCGTGGGAGGTGGTAAATCGTTTACTTCCCAGATATAAGTACAAAGACGTTGTCAATGTGTGTCCTTAACACAAAAAAATTCTTTAAAAAATGGCTTAGAACTTTAATACGTTTAGTGTGAGAATTATTATGTTGTTTGATTGATATAGGCGTATAAATTTTTTATCTTTTCGATATCAACAGTTACTTGTATTTTTTCAGAAAAGTTTTTTTATAACCATTTTTCGCATAGATTTTTGTTTTGAATTTCATTCATTAAATTTATTCCAATAGCAGAGTAATATTCATTTTGGTATATAATTGAAGAATTAATACTTACAGACACCTATTTCAGTTGAGCGTGAAAAATCTAGACATTTTTGCCTGTACTGTTTTCCTCAATCAGGAGTATGCTTTGCGTGTTGTTATATTTTATATTGTGTAGATATTGAATAATATATCACATTATTATATTTCAATAATTATTAAGATTCGAAGAACTAGAGACGATGAATAAGAAAAACAACTACATTGGAATAAATGTAAGGAATGCGTAGAAGTAGACACGAAGTTGACCAGCATAACCCGAAAACATTAATAAACACACAAGTTACAATAATAGGAACACATAAGTACAGACAGACAGGAAGATACTAGCAAACAAACCAGACTCAATAATAAACTGTAAGAAAAGAAGACAACGCCTATTGATAGATGTAGTGATCTCATCGGACTACAATATAACACTAAAAGAAGCTGAGAAGTTACTGAAATATATAAATCTGCTGATAGAAATATAGAGAATGTGGAATCTTATAACCAAAGTAATACCTATTATCATAGGAGCAACTGGGTTAATATCCAATGTTACTTCCAGCACCATCAAAGAAGTCCCGGAAAAATACAACCTCCTCCAAATGCGAAAAGCAGTGATACTGAGTACGGCACAC
The DNA here is from genome assembly GCF_026250575.1 of Diorhabda carinulata. Taxonomy (NCBI): domain Eukaryota; kingdom Metazoa; phylum Arthropoda; class Insecta; order Coleoptera; family Chrysomelidae; genus Diorhabda; species Diorhabda carinulata. The sequence continues at coordinate 7,897,610 of NC_079460.1, read as the reverse complement.
ATAGTACGAAAAGTGTTGTGGAATTAAAGAATACCCATCCAATCAAGTAATACCCTAGGTGCAAGGTGTGCACTGCAAGACCAAAGCAACCTTAGCATAAGCGCTAAGTGGAAGAAATAATAATAAGATTCGAAGAACTAGAGACGATGCATAAACAAAATAATATATGAGAGTGAGATAATTCGCACTTGAGGAATAGTATACAAAAAGGACGAAACCTTTGAGTATTATTGTTTAGTTTAGAAGTATGAAATTTTAAATTTTTGCAATTTCGTTATTTACCTGAGGTGTATTGGTAAGTGTATAAAAAATTATGGAGCATAGGATGCATATGCATATGATCTTTGACTTACTGTTTTTTGAAAAATGACTCATGAATTTTCATATTAGTTATTGATCTAGTTAATCGGGTATTTTTAGTGTTGAATTTCTCCTCGTAATTTATTGGTACTATACATTGGTAAGCAAAGAGTAGATTTATGTTAAGTATATTTTATTCATTATATAATTTTTCAGTTGAGAATACTCCCTCTCCATGCTACTATACAATATCTCAATAAAAATTCTGCTAAAATTAGGATAGAAACAACATGAGCTCGTTTTCTATTTACTTTTTTATGATTAAGATTTGAATACTATTCAAGTTATTAACAATTACTTATTTTTAATTTGTCTTCAAGGCTAATATTTGCCCATAATTTTTTCATAAAATAATTATTTTAATAAATAGAGTTTTTGAGAAATGGTAGTTATATTAACAATAGCTTATACAAAATAATCAAAAAACACATTTGGGGTACGCGTGACAATAGAAACAATTTTTAAGATTCCTCTTAAAATGGCTATTTAAATGATGAATTCTCAGTAACTGAATGTATGTAGTTACCATTCGCAGTTTGGAAGATAATACATTTTGTTTGCCATCAGCCAATATTTGCGAATCATATAGTATATAATTAAATTGAATAACAATACCTTTACCCTGCCATTAAATAGCATTTGTTCATAAAGATTATATTACCTTGCAGTTGCAGAGTTAATACGACACAAGTACTTAACTCCATGAGTATAATAAATTTGAGTTGAAAACAAATATCTTAAAGAATATTTCCCGAATAGGTACTGCACTAAATACTAAATGTAACAAAATAATCAACTTTTTTCTCCTAAATCCGATTATATTATTGATATTTGAAGAATGGGAAAATATAACTGTTTCAATAAATGCTAATATCAAATAAAAAATAAATCATCGAAGATATTAGATAAAATCATCAAATTTTTTATTAAATATGAAAGGATATGACGAAACATGCATAGTAGACTTTAGAAATGTCGCCAATAATATTCTTGGCCATTTATGTATGAATGTTCCAATCAAGGGTAATTGTTATAGATTAAAAAGAGTTTGGAAAGATTATCCATGAACTGTACACAAAAAGATTAACAATGAAAGTTTTGAAAGAAAAATACGAGGGTTGCTACTTAAGTTTTGAGATATGGCAACATTGATGTGAATATGTGAAATCTGACATTGCAATCATAAAGTTTGACATTTTTAATGGCGAACGTACTCAGAACGTGTTATCATACGAGTGCTATTTGAGTTGTTCACAGACTTGAAACATTTATTTTCGTCAACAAATGGAATTAACATTTTTGTGCGATGATTTTCTATGACTTTCGACGTGGATTAAGCCAACAGCAGCGTGCCGATCAACTCGCTTCGCTTTTGGAGATGAAGCACCATACCGAGCCATTGTGTTTTGCTAATTTTCCAAATTCAATAGTAGTCGTACTTGCTTCAAGATGAATTTCTTGGAGGTCGTCCAAAATCGGCTGTTGTACCAGAAAACATGCTGTGCGTAAACTGATATTACAAGATTGTCATGTGACATCCCGTCAGATTGAGGCATACTTGGGTATTAGTTCCACTTGCATACATTCAATATTGCATGAACATTTGGCTGTCAAAAACATTTGTTCGCGTTGGATTGAATTTGTTGTTTATGTAGAATTGCTTGCGATATACAAGAGGAAAATGTACTAAACTGGATATTAAATTTAAGTTTGAGGAACAATTACTTAAAGAAGCATTCTCAACTATCAATTTCTTAAATAATAAGATGTATTCCAATAACACCAAACAAACAATGGACATATTAGATCTGACCCAGTTACACTGTGTTGTTTCCATCTTTATACACAGTTATTATCACAATATAAACAATCCTTTGACTATTGTTTATTGTGTGTGTCAAGTATTATTTTAAGACAAGTTGGTGTTTTAGATTTTAATTTAGTGAAATATTTGGATAATTTATTATGTCCTCTATGACTTATACTAAAATCATATTTATTTAAATAATTTGATAATAATTGTAGGGAAAATCCTTTTCTATATGGTAAGGTAAAATGTTTTATGTTTTGATGTTTCGTTTCAGTTTTATTTTTCAATTGATTGTAGTATCTGTTTATCCTTTTCTTGAATATGTCATTTGAAAGAAGTTATGTTAATAGAGGGTACAGATAACAATGAATATTTCCAAAATATGAATTTTTAAAATCTAAAAGATATGCATGGATTACACTAAGGTTATTTAAATCAGTTTTTTTATTAATAACTGATAATTTGTAACAATTTATAGTAGTTCTGAAATCATGCATTTTTTTGTAGTTATTTTCATTTGTACAGTAAATTTAGCAGAATTATAATTCGTATAATAGGCGAAAGGTAATCCGATTAGAATGAGCAATATATCTTTCATCACAATAATTTAAACAAGGAATTTCATAAATCATGTTAGGTGATTTGTTAGTTGGCTTTAATTTCACTTTTAATAGAGCCACATCGAATTGTGAAGTTTTGTCTAAATGCAATCTTATTGTTTGAAGAGTCTAAAAAGATTGGGAGTAACTGATTTTACATATGGTAAAGATGTATAAATAGGTAACATTGTCAGAATCAGTCACTAGACATTAAATCTCGCTTGATGTTAAAGATGTATGATATAGAGTTCGTTTCAAAAGATGTGACGTATATGATTTTTCATAAAAAATTTTGAACACTATCAAATCATAAAAACGTGATAAACTTACATTGACAAATTTCACTAATCTAAAAGAATAACATATCGTTTGAAAAGAACCACATCTTTTAATGAATATTTATTGTAGAGTATCTGATTTGATATTTATTTATTAATTATATTACAATGTTCTCATTAGTTTAATCGACAGCTGATGAAGAAAGAAAATTTAAATAAATCTAATTACAATTTTGATTTAATTTATATTTACTTCATTGATCGAATCTCTTACGTAAATGTCACTTGCTATTAATTATTGGTTTTAAGCTCGGCGTAACTACGTAAATAAACGAGAGGATTAAATTCAAGGCAGTGATAGTGAATATCATACCATATCATAAAAAATTAACATATGCAGTCGGTAAACATTGTTTCTCATACTTCGAAGGTAAATAAGACATTTGTAATTCCATAAAAATTTTATGTACCTACCAGAGTCTACAAAAACAAGCGTAGAAAGATGTTACATGTTAAACAATGTGGGTTTGAGATGAGTAATGATACTTTTCACATTCAAAAATTGTTTATCAAACGAATTATCGTGGTTATTTAGAATTGGTGCTCCAGAACAAAACTGTTTCTAAATTTTAATATGAAAATATACAGAATTTCACTAAAGACTCAATGAAGCGGAACGAATAGAAAACATAGTGTATCCATCAGACGAAAACGAATTAGTTAGTGATACAGGGTAGATAACAAGAATAAAATAGTGGAAGAAAAGTTAATATATAATTATTACCTACGAAACAAAACGACCTAATAATATTCAATGATAATTGAGAGATAAAACCAAAAACATGGAAAGTAGCCGACCGTAGAGTAAGATAATCAAATAATTAAATTTCAATATAAATTAATTATATTCACATTATACTGGGTACTTGCGCGTTCATAGATTTGTACAGAAACCCTAAGTCATATATGCTGTGTCTACAGGACTATATATGCTTAAACAATTGGGGTAATATTTGGTGTTCCACCCATAGGTCTAATAGTCACGAAAGGGTCGAGAAAAGCTAATGAAAAAATTAAATCAAAATAGAGGTTATGCCGAAGTATATTACTTTATCCATTCCTACTCAAGTCTACTGGGGATGTGGATATTTGAAAAAATATCTGTTGGGCACAAAAAAAATGGTAACCAATACATACGTGTATTATTCGTAAATGATGACAACGAATATATTTTATCTTAACGCCATAAGTGTGTAGAAGCAAGGCGCTAATAAGGAAAACAATAAAGTTAACTTCAATTCCAAGAAACATAGTAGAATCCGTGGTTTACAACCAAGATGGGGGGATAGATATCAATCGATCTGGTCTAGAGACTAAATCTTAATAATATATTTTATTATATTTGATCCAATCTGATTAATACGGTGCATTATATTGAAAAAAGTAATATTTCAATACAGTATTTGTTCAATATCAAAACCATTCTTAATACCCTAGTTATTTATATCTGCTTGCATATAATCTGTGTGAAAAAAGGTGTTCCCTTTCCATGGAAGCAACTGTGCTGGTTTGTCATATAAGACTCTGGAATTTGTTAGCTAAATTGTGAGCTTGAGTTCTAGAGTGCGATTGATAGATTTAAGCATTACTCTTCTGTAGAGCCTATATAATAATTATTTATGATACAAGTGCTCGAAGTTATACTTCTTCACAACGAGTGCGCAAGAGTACTTCAGACACGAGTATCATATGATATTTTATCTTCGACTACATTGATAAATACTTTTCCTTAAATATATATTACATATAGTCGGCTCAATTCTAGCACTTTGCAACTCACAAATAGAAAGCCAAAAATCATATAAAACTGATTCTGAAAAGGGCATTATGTAAATCCTATAGTTGAACGGTAAGACTAGAAAATAATGTGTTGAAAACATATTTATAAACATATATTTGTGACAAAATTTTACAACTTAAGTTACATTACCTAACAATCTAACATGAAAACTGATTTTAATTACTCAAATTAATATTTAAAGTGAAATTGTTAATGATATTAATTTTTACATTTGGTAATTTTTTTTCTATCACTGTAACCTCGTTACTCAAAATTTGGGCTCTGACTCCTCTAGTGCAGAAATTGTTATTCTGGGCATATCTGCAAATTCTTGGCTTTCGACATTAAAAAATTTTTTACCCGTTTCTTTTTTATTGTTAAGAGAATTTTCGATGTAGCTTTCTGCGAAGATCGAAGATTTCTACCCGCCGCCGTGTCATTCAACTGCTAATATGTCTAATCCCGAATCTTCCCAATCTGGTTGTTTGGTACATTTATTCTTGTGCTATATATAAAATAAAATTTATTAATAAATTCTGAAGGTCGTAAAGACATATATTTTTTGGAAATATCTTGGTTTATGTCGTTTTATGAAGGTTGTATGTTTATGAAATTTACTTATAAATTCTAGGGGTACTAATACTGCTGCAGCCCTGTTTTTCGTTTTTTAGATATTTTATGATGGTTTAATTACTCTACTGCTTATTACGTGAACATAATGTACATAATTTATTATAGAGTATAAAAATAAATAGAAGTACAATTTACAAACAATATTCAATAATAATTCACCAAAAAATGAACTGTATGTTTATAGATCCTTAATACATATTCGACTGCTAAACAAACCATATATTGTTCTTTGGCCCATTAAGTTTCATAGAAACTCTTATATTTCAGTTTTATTTACACAGGCCAAACTAAATAATTAGGGGAGGAAAAAAATTCTTCAGCATCTGTCAACTGTCTGTGGTTCTCTTTTATGGTTACGGCCCTTTGTGAACGTGGAGTACAAGCAGACTCAACTTGAAGAACCCATATTTTTTCAACGCTTGATATATTAATCATTATCAGAGAAATTTGACACCAGGGCAGCGCAACTGGCTTGTAGGGTTCGAATAAATTCTCATATTCATTATAGATTGTTCATTTATTAAGTGTATGTGGTTATTAAGAATGTTTTTAAACCTTTTTTGATAATACTTACATATTATACGTTCTGGTTGATGTGAATACAAATACAAGTAAAATTTAATGTTATTCATAAATTAACCAATCAATATTAAACATTCACTTCAACTTATCCTTATCTAACCTATAAAAATTCATAATCTAACCAATTAAAAATTAATAAAAATTCCTATAGTAACCAGAATCAATATTTCAAATAATCAGTATTTTTATCGACGTCAATTTGAATTGAATTTTGAAACTAATTAATTTAAAATTTTTACAAGAATTAATACGATTCAAAATCACCGACATCTCAATTTATTATTGTAATTAATAATTTTATTATTTTTATACATATTTCTTATATTGTATTTGACCATAATTACAATATATTGAAGTTTACAATATATTTAACGAATTTTTTGATTTATTTCAGTTACTTTCAACGGCCACACATTTTAACTTATGATATTCTTCGCAATGGTGTTTTGTACCTTTTTTTGTTTCCCCCAATTATGATGCTATTTCATATGATACGGTTTTTCGCCTTACTGTCTGATATAACTTCAATTATATCAATCAGTAAAATAGTTTGATATTATGTTTCACAACAGACATACTGCGAGAACAGCTCATCTTCCCAAAGAAAAAAAGTTGTGCTGGGTCAGAAACGATACTCTATATTTTCATAGAAATAATTGTCCCTAAAGCTCAGGTTCAAATTTGTCTTCGTCAAGCCATAAACCCTACAATGATGACAGGTAGCTTCACCGTTCAATTGCCTGCAAAGGTGCCTTTTGCTTCATTTTTATGGATGTCTTTTTATGCAAACATGTGTGTCTCTAAATGTTAAAAAAGAAGCTTAATGTCTTATCAAATCAAAATCACGTGAGTTTAAAGCAAATTATTCCAGAGTCGTACAGTATTAAAAGTAAATTTCCACAAATTGTTCAACGATTCATACAGTATTGGAAAATAATCAAATAGATCAAAAGCGAAATTTTTTCAACATATGTTAACCAGACTACAGACCCAAATTATCCACTACAAATATACTGAAATTGTTGACGACTGTGAGTTTTAAAACAGTAATTTGTAATACAGCAGAAGTAGCGTAGAATTACAAAATGAAAAATGTCTACTGAAAATTGTTTCATATTAATTTTTAGTACAGGTGAGCTAGTATTTTATTACTTTACATTAGTCATTATATATCTAGATCATTAGCAATGTTCTAAATAAAAAAGTTCTTCAAAAACGTATTCTTCACAACACACAAAGGATGCATTACTATAGAGAAAAATAGCTGTTAATTAAATTTGCGTCAAGTTCGTAGAAGCAAAATTTACATCTGACGTTTCTAATTAGCAGATTATATGCGGCAAACTTCGAGCACCAATGCTGCAATAAAATTGAAAGTATAAATACAAATTTACTGTTTCCTCGAGAAGCAGGAGATTTTATACATAACAATATGTACCCTTGAAAAGTTTCATTTGTGATTTTGAGAATTCATTAACGTTTAAAATGGAAAGACGGCCAAAAAAGTCCATTATTCAAATTGAAAATTCGCGAAATAAACATCCCAAAATACAGCCCAAAAACTTCATAGAAATTTCTTTAAAATATCCGTTAAATAAGTCGAAGGAAACATCATGTGAGCCTGAAATAGGTTGTTAAATGCCATAAAACTTACTACCATCATAGACGATTAAAACGCTTGAAATTGACTACATAATCTGCAAAGACTGGAGAAAGAATCCAAGTTAATCCTTTATAATTTGAACGATGAGTCACCGTTCCTCCAAAAGTAATTTTTATCTTATTAAGAACAGGAGGAAATTCATGGTTGATTGGAAAAGATAATAACTAGTCCCACTGTATTTCTAGCCGTTACAAATAATGATACTTTATCTTGAAATGAAAACCGAGGAAAATTTCGAATAAATAGGAAAATAAACTGATTTCAACAAAAACAAAACAATACAGAGAAAGTTCAAGATTATGATCGTGTCTTTCGAGATTAAAAAAACAACTTAAAACAAGCAACAGTTAAGCTCGCTTCTATAATTTTGATTTTACGTTATACACATGGCAAACCCCATTCAAGATTACCTTAATTTATTCAAACGGGAGTTTTTCCTTCATCCGCTATATCGATTGTGCAACTAGAGAGTGGCTGATATTGCATGTGCCCGAATTCTATAATTAAGGATTTTTAAAACTATGATTAATACCTCAGTTTGTTGGGTCACTATGTAGATAAGTATAATTTCTTTACTTTTTAAGATGTGTACATCATAAATTTGTATTCATGTACTTTGTTGTTTTTATTCCAAAGGGTTTAATACTTTTTGAATAGCCGTTTTATATTTGAGCATACAATGGTTTTAAAATAATGCTTGTCCTCGATAATTATATTTTACAAAATATTGATTCACTGGGAATTAAATAAATTAAATTACTATTAGGTTACTACATTATTTTATTGGTTGGTGTGTAATGTATTTATTTAATATATTTTATTGATAAGTAAATATTTGAGGTTTCCTTGAATTATAGTTGAGTTTTTATTGAAAAATATCTTCTGGACGAAATTAACGTATTGGATTTTTCATACATATAATTAACAATTAATTGTTATATAAATAAATAGTTGTGAAATAATAAAAGCAAGTTAGATAGGGCATGCTACATTCTTAACATTAATTCATATTATTAACACACCCTTGTAAACCAGGTATTTTCAAAGAAGCTATTAATATATAATATCAAATAAAGCAAACATTATTATACCAATCAATTTATCTCACTACCGCCTACGTTTTTACAAATTATTGTTTGTAAAAAAAGTGATTCTTGGTAATTCATTAACAGCGAATTCTTTTTAAGTTTGCAACATAAATTGGAATTTCCTTCACGTAATGGTTACTGGAAATTAGTCTAATGTAACAAAGATGAATTGGGGTAATTTGTTTCTTAAGTTGAAAATTATATGGAGATAAACTACTTTGATGTGTCTAATAATTTTTTTGAGTCATTAAGATATTTCTTATCAATCTACCTGCATTGAGGTAGAAGTTGTAAACTCTAAACAATAGCTTTGCGCCAGATTAATTAATTTTTGCCCTAATCATTAATTGCACATTATTAATCTCTTAAAAGGCATAAATACCGGAATAGGAATAGGAAACCGATAAAGGAGCTAATTTTTGAGATCGTAGTTATGCGCAATCGGAAATTCAGTTGTACCATAGAGACACATTGCAGTAATTAAATTCCATTTTATCCAGACCACATGCTTAAAATTACATGTCGCTTGCTTCAAAATCTCATGGAATTGAGGGTGACATATTAAGGGCGTTTTTTTGGATAAATGGTGAGTTGACTCATCAATCTGAACCGAAGGACTCTTCCTTTGGTATAAGAATAAAGTCTATAGAGTGGAAAAGCTTCAGAATGGATAAAAAAAATGAAGAAGAAGATTGTCAACGTAGAAAGAAAGAATGTTATTATTTATCATTGCAAAATTATGCCAAAAGCCCATAAGAAAGCATAAGATGTTATTGATAGGGTAAAATGTCGAATGATAACAATTTTCGTTTTAGTATTGTACAATAAGTGGAAAATACGATTTTATATCTTATAATTAAGTATGTGATGAGGAATGTAGAACTGGATATTGTAACAAATTTAAAAATTGCTTACATAGATATCTTAGCCAGTGTCCACAAAATGCTGTAAAAATAAATATGTAAACATATAGACGGTGTAGCTATATTGGACTAGAGAAGCAACTATGTTTCAGGTACCAATTTTGGTGATAAAGATAGTAATTTTTTACATTGATGAGCCTTCAACAAGCTAAAACAGAAAGAGAACAACGGAACCACAAAAAAACATATAAATCAAAATTAATGACCGAACATATTAGAACATATTATAAAAATAAGGTGTAGATGAAAATTATGTTTAAGATTTTCATTTTTTCTTGAAACTTACGTTATGCTGACGCCTATTTATGGTTAGTATATAAGAATAAATAGGGAACCGCGAGTACTCCATACATATTGCTCATACTATTGAATAAAGCGCCTTGGGCTTCTACTTATTTATTTTCGGTTAATCGACGATCTCCGTCATCGTACTCTGTAGTTTCTGGACGTGGAACGTCTTGAACAATTTTCTATTGTTCGAATTGAGGGTAAAGAATCCTTATACACATTCAAGACAGAATTTATTTGGGTGCTACTGCATTGTGTTGAGTTAAGGTTTCTGGAACCGTTGGTGATATTCATATTGAACACACTGTTTACGTTACTAATACACAAACATTCACATATACACTATTTGCCTTCAGTATCTGAAAACGATAACTTGGTGATAGAAATGCGCACCAGAGAATTTAATTGTGTTGGTGTTATAGTAGCGTAAATAGTGTATTCAGTACTGCATTGTACAATAATACTGTGAATCATTGAAGGCATACGATTGAGTAGACCGATATACGTGAGTGCTTTTATTTCTTTTACTTTAACTAAATCCAAAGCACTAATGCCTCATAGAATTAATGATAATCTGTTTCACATCCTGGGCGAATGCAGATTATATTGCATCATATTAAAAGCAACTCCATACCTGATCTATTATAATGAAATTGTAACGGCTGAAAGTCAAGAATAGATTTCATGTATTTTTTACAGATGTGGAATTTTAACACACGCATCAGTCTTGAAATACTCTACAGCTTCCCTCTAATTCATAAAAGACACATCCTACTTATTGTAGTAGAATAATATACAAAATTGATTTCTACAACATGAACTTTTTTTAATGACAATATTATCATGGATCTATTATTAGTTTTTGATTAATTTGGTTTGGTACAGAAGTTTATTTTTCGAATAGGACTTCATCAATTTTTTCACAATATATTGAAATAATGAATAATTTTTCTATTTTCTATAAATAATACACTTTAATAAAAATATTGGAAGAAATAGCTTTGGCTTTTTCAACTTTGTAATTACCATTTGTAATTCTATTTTCAGTTTCGGGTACTCACCACATAGGCACTTACTATATAATGTGGTAGCAATGAAATTGTTTTTAGAAATTTTGTTTCGCATTAGAATGTCTGTTGAGTAGTAGTACATAGAATTTTTTTTGAAAAGCTTCGATTACACTGAACAAGCTACAAAAAGGAATTGATCAAATAAGTACCGAAACTACAAATTTATGATTGATGCAAAGTTTATTAACTATCATTTATTTCAAGTTCATTAGAAATATCATTTATATAAGAAATATCTATAAAATATGGGTGGAGATACATACAGGGTAATAATACAATATACTGTTTTTAAATAACGACCTTCGACTGCCTAGTCCGAATATTCATGAATTTGCATGATTACCGATTGATTGTGGATTGAACTTAAAACTTCAAAGACAGCTTCCGACATAATAAGCTTAAGTACCCTGTAAAGAACCTTGAAAATATATAGAATAATAAAGAATATCTTTTTCATCTTTGGTAATTTTTAGGACTAAATGTATTGGCTGGACTGTAGCAGAAATTAACATCAGACAACACCTTATGTAAAGTTAGAGCCTAAAAATACAAAATAGAAAAGTGAGCAAGATTTGATACAAATGAAATACTTGAGAGACGTTAAGGACAAAATAAATATTTAGGAGGCTTTATAAGGAGTGGAAAGTTCTCAATCTGATATCAAAATAGATCTGAAGTAGATTAGTATTACACCGAATAAATATGAAAGGTAGTAAATTCTGTTAGAGGTAGAGAGAGGAGAAAAAAAAAAGAATGTGTGCGGAGAAAGAAAGGAGAAAATAGGAAATACCGATTTGTCATGCCGCAAACGAATGTGAGCATTATGAATAAATTTATAAGCGAAGTGTTTTTAACAGCACAAAGAGTTAAGGAAACATTTGATAGCCCAAAAAATATAAATATCGTTCACTATGATAAATACGGCGACATTTAAATACATTAAATAATGTAATTGTTTCAATTCATCAGATTTCCTCGTATTAATTTGCTTCAATATAACATCAGTTGTGGATATAGAGCCAAAACAAAACAACAATAAAACTATTTTAAACGTTGAATGTATAATTTTCCAAACGTGATGTTTAACTAATAAGTACTAAACTAATCTGTCTGAGGTCACACAAAGTCTTTCTTTGTTTTCTCCACGAATATAGAGTCACTGACTGTATTCTTCCAATACAAAAAATTGTTTAATTACACATGAAATAACCTTCACTCACTTCACTTTTCTATAGAAATACAGTGTCTTGACGTTTAATTACTGAGAGGAAAATAAGTACTATGATATATATTTCATAATTATAACAATGTAGCAATATACCGACTGGAATAAAAAAATGGAGCAGCATTTAATTCAACTAATATATATATATATATATATATATATATATATATATATATATATATATATATATATATATATATCATACCCCCATTTTATGATAGATGGATCCGGGAGATCGCATTAACATTAAGTTTTTTTTTCAAAATCAAAAAAAGATCTAAAAAAGCTTAAGAAATATTTAAATTTGTCTATGGTGATAATATAGTACCTTAAAGTTCACAAGTGGTATGAGTGGTTTAAAAGTGAAATGGGTCAGTTAAGAACAAAGAATGGTTGGTACCTTCCTCGAAACAATTATAAACTACAAATGTTACAAGGGTATATTGAGGCATTTATAAAACGATGCGCGAAGATAAAAAACTCAAAAAAGTGTTAACAGCCTCCATTTCTACAATGCCAACACGCCAGCTACAAATCGCTTTTGATTCGCGAGTTTTTGGCCGATGGAAGTCCCCCTATAAGTTCACATCCGCCATATTCACAAGAATTAGCATTATGCAAGTTTTGAATCTTTCGTTCTGCTACCATTCATGATAAACAGAAGGCTACAAAATATAAAAATGATTCTATCTGAATATAACTAATTCGCATACTTATTATTGCATTAAATTCAATTTTTCCAAATTCATTCCACTTGCTCATGAAATAACATTTACAATTAGAATGAAGTACTTGGCTTCTGCCCTGTAACTACCCTTTTCGTGCAATCCAATTCCTAAACTTTTGATTTATTCAACATTTTATGTATACTCAGAAATTTAATTAGCCTTTGCATGAGGGACAATTCTTTGATAGCAAACTTCCTGCGAAAGGACTATTGTTAATTTGTTAGCTGCCAAAGTAGAAGATACAATGTTCAGGATGGTATCATAACATTGGAATAAATAGTAATTGTAACACTAAAAATGGGATGTAACATGAGAATCGGTAACAATTGTAAGCCAAAGATAATTTTTGCATAGAGAACCGAAAATAATTTCAATAGAAAAATACTCGCACATTAATTATTCTTTTTGTTTCAAATTTAACTCTATCTTCATTATCAGCTTTGATCGAATAGATGATCTAATAATTTATGACATGCAGGAAATTACGTCAATAGAAAAATGAATACCTGCCTACAGAGGATAAAATAGTACCTGAAATGAGATAAATGATTTCGTTTAAGAAGAAAAGGTTTTCGTTGTGAGAATTTTTTTTAATTTCTACTTATTCGTTAGATGTATCTATTTTTGATAATCTCAACTCACTTTTAACGTGCAGCTAATTATGTAAATTATGCAGATTTCTTATCGGTTTTTATACAATATGCATCGATTGGGAAAGTAGATTGTTCACCCTGAATAAGCCTTTAAAGGAACGGGTTTCTTCTTTAAAATAGGGACATAAAACTCTACCACAATAGACCAACCATTATATCAGGTCGAGAAGCGAGACGAGGGCTTCATAATAAACGAGAAGTACAATGTAATCGGAGACGGTGCCACTGATGATAAAATGATCTGACTGCCTCAGGAAAATTTTTTAGATTGCGTAAAATTTATGAAGAACAGACAATAATTCGAATGACTCCTACCGTGAGTTTCCGTAGATACTTATTAGGAATATCGAATGAATTTTACTAGTAATAATATGTACGCTATAATGTAATAATTGTATAGGATATTCAAATTATATATATATCAACAATTCATCTATTCTCACAATAAACAAAATCAACTTAAGTTTAAAGTTAGCATTGAAGCTTTAATGATGATCTTTGGAAATATATTTTACGTAGTAGACGCAATTCTACGAACGAGAATTAATACTCGGTGGGTTTAGTGGATTTGCAGGTGTGCTACAGTCACACAAACTGAGCCATGCCCAGACAAATCGATACCCTCTACATATATAATCAATGATATTGGTGCTACTTCCAATAATAATTATTTTTCGATCTTGATTTTTTGGATAAAGGGATAGGCTCATGTCAATAATGACATTATAGCATTTGTAACATATTTTATCAACATTTACTAAGGACAAAGTTCTGTTTGGCAGCCCCTCACTAAATACATCTGTACATGGATCGGCATAAGGAGGAGTTGGTGTGTGCTTATGGCATCTCAATCGAAGGTACTGCATCTTCATGCATTAACTACGCAGTGTGTCTATGGAGTGTGCCGTAAATTGAACAATCCTCCTCATCATATTCCACGCATATTCAAATGAATTTAAATCTGGTGACTAACGTAGTCATGACAAAACCTTAATGCTAGCTTCTTGGAGAATCTTCAATACAAATAACGGTCTTCATGTCCATCTAGACAGAATCGCGATTCATCTCTGAATTCCACATGACGCTAGTCTCAACCACTCATCGTTACAATGCGAATAGAGAACAAGGACTCGAATGCGGCGATATAGTCTACGCTCTACTCTCTAAATCATTGGTCAGCAATTACACGTGAATTTATTAGCAAATCAGAACTTGTGGTAAACCTCGGTTGATTGTCACTAGGCGACTCAAATATATTCATCATAACTACATGTTTAATTTTTCTGCTTCAATGAAATATTCAAGTATTATCTTCATTTTTGGTTTTACAAATATGCTTCTAACAAGCAAACACATTCAATGTACGAAATACAATTTGTATCTAAAGCAGTTTCTTGGAATGCACATTCCATAGAAGGCAAGTTCGTTAGCACCTCTGTGAATAGGTTAGAAAGCACTTGTAGAACAGAAACGTTAATATTGAATAGAGAACTTTTTCAATTTTGCAGAATCAGTTGAAGCTGTACGACATGCGTTCTGGATAAAGTTCAGTTGTAATCATCTATTTGATAATAACATCCTTCTGCCTTAGAAATAGTAGTTACTAAACTAATGTCAACTAATTCTTTGCTGTGGTGGTTCATATAATGCAAATGTGACTTCACCACCTGACATAAAAATAAAGATTGCACATGTTGCAGCAATTACAAAACAAACGCTAAACAACGTTTGGGACCTGTGAGTTGCAATTTGTGACTAGAGCTGCTCGAGTCTCCGAAACGTTCAATGTTATTGTTTGTTTGGGAGGCTTCAATGCATAATCATCTGGGTTGAAATTTCTTGAAAATATGCGAGTATTTTGACGATATGTAATTGTCCTTACTAATCGCTACCAACCAAAGCTAAGAAACTTTTGCCTTCGGAAATTTATTTATCGAACAAAACTGCACAAAACTATGTTATTCTGGATAATATCTCTTTTATGTTCATATGAAATTATTCGTATTTAAACTCTGTTTACATGCTTGATTATCAAATTTGTACAATTATAGTTGATATTAACAACATAAATTTTGATATATTGATAAAAAATATAATAAACACATTTATTCGAAAGTTCTAATAAAAAAGTTATCGGAATGTATGATGCATTTACATTTATTGTTTATGTTAATTTATTATATTTATGTAGGACAACTTTTGGGACTACATAAACTCTGCTGTCTGAAGGTTTCTTTAAAATATGATATATAGAATTCGATTAGTATAATTTACATACTGGTTCTTGTAAAATATTAATAAGTTAGTTTAACCAGCAGTTTTTTATATTCATGACCTAGTGTACCTATATATTGAGAAATAAGAGAATGTATCTATATAATCTAATTATTTTGGAATTCACAAAAGGGATGACGTAAGAGATTGTAAACCTTCTAAAGGAAACTGTATATCCTAACAAATGAAATTAGAGAATTGTTAATAACATGAATATTTCTTGATTAGTGTAGGTGATCACTACCAATTGAAAAAATATCTTTCGATACTTGGAAGTATTGTGTACTACTATTAGGTTTGGCTTAAAAATATCAATTATTTTGCTTTTCGGTAACAACAGAAAACATTGTCTATTCAAAATAGATTCGGTTGGGTTTTGTGTTGAAAGAAGACTTAAGACACATGAATGAATTTAAGAGTTGACCTTCACTTCTAAATTTTTCAAATTTATGTTTTTTTCAATTTTTCGAGCTACCTGAAACTGACAGAATACAATTGAGAATTGAATAAATTCATTAAGTATCTAGATTAGATTTTTATTGGGCAATTTGGTGAAGGAATCAAAATGTCTCTTGTCCTGCCTCCATGTAATCATGAATAAAGATGATTAAATGCAAGATCAAGGCCAAGACTAACCTGGTCTTGGTCTTAGTCTTGCAGGATCCAGTCTTGGTCTTGCAACCAGACTTTTGAAGTTTTGCACTTTTTCGGTAGATTTTCAATGGAGGCAATTTTTCAAAGAAAATTTGGGAATAAAGAGTTTCTCAAGTGACTTAAAGCAAATAAAGCATTAATACAAGTTTTTTTAAATCTGTAAAAAAGTAACCAAAATTTATAATTCAAGTGGTGTTTAATTGTATATTTGTAGGATTATTATTACAAAGACGCATGTTGAATTCTCGACTATATTATATGGGTACAAACAGAAATTCAATAATAATCTAAAACCAACAGTTTTTATCTTAAATACCTACATTCCTATTTTTTTCGAACATTTATGTGTAGAGCTCCGACTCCGATGTTGCTTTCAATTATTAGTTTTTTATAACGTTCAAAGGAACTTTTTTCTCTATATTTCGAATAAAATATTTTGGTTTAAAACTTTGAAATATTTTAAAATTGCGAAAACAATCGCATCTTGGTCTTTCGGACCTAAAGCTGGTCTTGATGTTGCTTTCTCTGCAAGACCAAGGCCAATACCGCAAATCCAAGTCCAGTCTTGCGCATCATTAGACATGAAAACAGATGCTCACTCTAATTTTTATACGTGTTCCTTGTGCACAAAAATTTTCCATTGGAAAATAAATAAATAAATTTTTATTTTTGAATATTAGTTGGTTTGTATGTTGGGTGTCAGAGGTGTACATGAAAAATAAATGAATAATATTATTTTCAGAGTTTCGGGAAGACTGCAAGCTATATTCAAAAATATTCAAATATTTTTTTTGTTTTGCGCTTCTTATATATTGCGAATAAGAATTTATCAAACTATCCCTGCTGGTTTCCATAATACTTCTTTTTTTTATATTATTGTGGATGTGTAATTTGATGTTTAGTGTATTAGTGATAATTTTGTGAAACTTTTTGTTATTATTTCTTATTATTTATCAAGTAAATATATCAACGAGTACATGCTGTATCCAGCAAAAACAATTCTTTTTGAGCCAAATGTTCATGCAATATTGAATGTATGCGAATAGAACTAATACTCAAGTATACCTCATATATCTCAATCTCACGGTATGTCACATGACGATCTTGCCATATCAGTTTACGTTGAGCCTCGATTTTTTCTGGCACAACAACGATTTTGGACAACCTTCACGAAATTCATTCTGTAGCGAGGTGCTTTATCACCAAAAGTAGAAGCGTGTTGATCGGTACACTATTGTTGGTTCCATCCACGTCGAAAGTCATAAAAAATCATCACACAATAATAAACGCGATTTAATTTCATTTTTTGACCGAGATGAATGTTTCAAGTATCTGCAAGCAACTTAAATAACACTCGTACGACAAGACATTCTGAGTTCACCGTTAAAAATGTCAAAATTTATTATGGCAATGTCAGATTTGACATATTCACATCAATGTTGCCATATATCAAAACTTAAGTAGCAACCTTCGTCTTAATACAACTGTGTTCCAATAGGTAAACTCAAAATACCTTCATCCGTAAAACTATCGACGTCATCTATTTATTCCTATTTGACAACAACGGAAAAGTGTTATTTTCAGAACATAAATTTTTCATGCATAAATAAATTTATTTACTCCGGTCCTGACACGATTGCTTTAGAAGTTTAGAAGAATACCAGATGATATTGGTTGAATGGTAGATACGAGCGAAGCCGAAACAACCAATCGCGTAATTTCGTAGGACAGGTGCTCCAACCTTGATTTTTAATTCTCTATCTATTGTTAAATCTAAATAGACAGAAGCGAAATCCAGTTTTTTTCTTCCTCTACAGAGCAGAGGTGTAGTAGGAAGTAACAATTGAACGAAATTTAGAAAAACATTGCTTCATTTGAGTGATATATAACATTAACGTATAAGATAGTAAGGCTTAACTATAGTTGTATATCATAAAATAATATCAATATCTTCCAGTTGAGCGTAAGCTTCAAAATTTGCCAAAATATTCAAAAGTTCACTTTTTTACAAGTTTTATATTAATTTCTTGATTTACTTTTTTCAACGTCTCATAAATGTAGCATTTATTTTTTGATGAATGAACAGTGTGAGTTCATATTCTTTCCTTCACATTGCTTCGTTCACATTGCCCCTATAGTAGAAGCATCTACGGAAATTGAGATAAAGGGGGTAATGAACAATATTAAAACTAATAAAACTGCCAGAATAAATGTAATGCTAATAGAAGTGATAAAGTGTAGGGTAAAGGCTGAGCAAAACCGGATATTCAATACATTAAAGAAAATCTGGGAACTAGAAGAGATAAAGTTCTAGCGAGAATCATATGAAGCAAGTTAAACAAATACTTGGATGAACAAGTAGGGGAGTATGAAGGCGGGCTCAAAAAAGGAAGATCAACCAGCGATAAAATTTTTGTTTTAAAAAAAATACAGAATGATAGGCTATGAGCAGGGACTGAATTTGAAGATATTATTTATCGACTTTAAACAGGGCGACTCATTATCGACAGTGTTGTTTAATTTCCTACTAGAGGTGATTCACAGGGGTAATGGATTACGATCCCAAGTAATGATTTATAAATATAAAGGCAAGTCCTGGAATTACAGTGCTCATAACCAGAACACAACAGGACCTACAAAAAATTTTTTTACTATTAGAAAAGTCAACAAAAAGATATGGCCTACGTGTCAAAGAACATAGAGGAAAACTATTGAGATCCAAATATATCTCAAGGGTAACGAAGCTAAGAATTTATAGGAGAGTTATACAACCTACGGTGTTATATGGTAGTGAATGGTGGGTCATAAATAAGAAGGAGGAACAGAAGCTAAACGCATGGAAGAGAGGAGTGTTACGAAAAATTTTTGAAGGGATACGAATGTAACAAGATGAATGGAGAAGAAAAAAGAATGCAGAGATTAAAAGGTTATATGGTCAGAGAGAAATCTGCTATAGAGTAAGGGCAAAAATTTGTTGGAGCATATAGCAAGAATGGAAGAAAACAGGTAGTTGAAAAGAGCCTTAACAAGTGGAGAAGGAGCAAAAAGAAGAAGAGGGCGCCCACGACGAAAATGGCTAGATGTATGAAAGGAAGACTTACAGAAGCTAGAGATAGTGAACTGACGCAATACAGTCCTGCACAAATAGAGTTTGAGAAAATCAGTACAGAGACTTCAAGCCATGAGCTGCTATTTTATATATACAGTATGGTACAAATGAAAGGAATAAATTCGTTATTTCGTAAGCCGGCGACTTTAAGGAAAAATCCCGAAACCCGTCGATTTTTATTTTTAAACAGGCTATTCGTAAGGATAACTTTTTATTTTTGACGTCATCTATATGAGCGTGATGACGTCATCGCTAAAATTTTTAAATGGAAATGTGGGTGCTGTAATTCATTATTTTAAAGGTCTTTTAAATACCTATTCAGCCATATAAATATGTACAGTACAGGAAAAATCAGTGCTAAATATTGCTTTATTTCATTCAATTCACGATATTGCGTAGGTAACTTCCTCTCTGGAACATGTTTTAAACATTTATTCATACATATCTTGCAGGACTCGCTTTTTTCTCAATTAATGCGCTCAAAAAGTCGGCCGATAGATAAATTAAATTGATGGTTCAACTTGTTCCACACTTGTATTTACCGTTTTCGAACGCAGTATGTGTAGGATGGTGAGATGACCAGTATTTATTCAGTCCTGTAAGAAAGGAAAGGAAAAATGGCGTTGAATGTAAAATATCCTACAACAAGCTATCGTAGCGATCTTTAAGAACGAGTCGTCACTGTTTTTTTGTCCAATATGCTCGATTTAATTACTAAACTGTATTAATGTATTGCAACAGAAAAACAATTCTAAATTATATAAAGGATTCAAAAGAAATCATGAAAACTAACAATCGTATTAGAAGACTTATTTGTTACCAAAATGTACCAAATAAATTTCAGTAGCAATCAAAATGACACAAAAACTAATACTCGTAATCCTCAAGGAGCACACTGGTGATAAAACAATTAATATCTGTAAAATTTTGATGCGAACACAACAATCTTAAATGGAAAAGATGGTTAACCTTATTTTAAAAGTCGATCGACTACATATTTTTAGAAATTCACGAAAAATCTAAATAAATATTCTTTTAAAAATTATTACTAGGGAGATTGTGATTTATTAAACTAGAAATTTTTGTAGTCGTGCAAGTTAGTCACAAGAAAAAAAGGCCTAGGTATATCATTTTTAAGATTAATTATAGAAAACCAGTACCTTTTGCTCTATATAAACGTTACTCATGAGACTATGTTCTCTTTTAATGGGCATGTTCATGGATAAAACTGTTTCCACTGGAACGATGAAAATTCGCGATTGTCTTAGGAAACTTCCAACACATACATTATCCAAAGTGAATGTTGGGTCTGGTGTATTTGGGAATACATAGTATTATTGGGCTTTTTTTCAGTGAAAAAAATCTCAATGATGAAATTAAATTCGCTTCAAGCAAACAACCAATTTGGAATATAAAATTGATGCGACAGGTAATTTGTGAAATCTCATTCATTCCCAACAATATGAAACACATTACTCTTTCAATAATAAGAAGAGCTGTTTTCCAAGTTACCAAGGCATTCCTTGGATCACAGATACAAAATATCACCCGATATAGACAGAAGTATAGCTAATGCAACAAAATAAGAACGGTGGATTATACGAGAAAATGCCTAAAACTCGCAAGAAACAAAAAAAAGAGCTGCAGAAATATGGCAACGAATGGGAGGAGAATGCTTCAAAATAAAGAATAGGAGAGGGCATAGCGGGACTGTGGAGAACCCGAACGGCGGTACAGAAGAAGTTAGAGAGTGACTAAATGACAGATTGCTTGGCAGATAGATTAGTCGAAGAGTTTGGTCAAATAGAATGACCATTACGATCGCTCTACTGAAGGCTCTAGATTTCTTCCTATGAGGGCATCGAACATGGATATTATATAAAGGATAGCCGCGAAATTGGGAAATTTCCGGAGAAGAATAACAAAGGAAGAAGATATCTGTAGAATAGAAAGCATTTTTCAGCCGAATCATAGATAGAGGTTGACTTCAGTGAAGCATAACCAGTAGGATTGTTAATTTTTAGGAGAAGAAATCGTTATCCAATGTTGATACAAACAGAATACCATATTTTACTATATCTATATTATCTTCGAACGCAAAACTGTAATGAACATATAAAAAGATTGTTTAAGGACACGATACTTATTCATATTGAGATCTATATAAAAAATTGAATTTATTAAAAAGTTATGAAATTGAAACCGGAATCTGAATATATTGTTTAATCCCTATAGGAATACCTTTTTCTACGGTACTAATTTCGTTCGAGGATCAATTGAGTGGGTTCTATTTCCTCTATATGCCGATACATTTTCCGATTATTGTGGTTTTGTTAAAGCGCCAGTTATGTATAAATAAGTCTAGTTTGATACAATTACATTGCATGGATATTTTTTTACAGCAAATTTACTGTGTCAAATCGATCACTTCTATCATTGTCAACCGTTCACTGATACGAATAAATAAGTAAAAAATTGTGGGTATGGAATTTACATTCAATATTATTTACTTTATGAATTATAGTTGATATACAGGTCATGGACGCACAATATCATGTTCATAGTTTTTTACATTTATAGCCCATATATTGATAAGAAGTAAATTTTAAAATGTACGTTCCAAAGAGTGATAGTCTATTATCATTTAATCAACGTCATCTTCATTTGAATCAGAACTAGAAGTTCCTTCTCCACGATGTCAATGTTGTAAATTCCTTTTTCCATTAACTCTTATTTTATGCAATATTTGTCGCAATCAACATCGACATTTACGTCTCTGTGGTAATATTTCATGAACTTTAACACAAAAATAAACTAGTCACCTTTTAGAACATTTTCCCAACTTCCAAAATAGGTTATAACTGAACTACTACCTCTTAGAGTCTTTGAAGTCGTTGATGATCCTGAATAATTTGTACACTAGAATACATTATCAAAAAGGGCTGTTGATAAATGAAGAGTAATCGTACTGTTTGCTTTCAATTTAACAACAATAGGCAAAACGCTAAACGAATGGACTATAACTGGAAAAATGAGACTCAAGAAAATTACTGAAAACCAATAATTAGTAATCATGCAATGATCCTAACCTTAACCTAACCTAAAAACCAAAAGTCTTCTGGAATCCCTTTAGCAATATAATAATCAAGTTATATTCTCTATTCGTTTTAGAGAAAGAAAGATTTTATAAAGACATGACTTCTAGGTTTTTATTTACTATTAAGCTTATGTATAATTAATCACTGTATCTATTTTGCAACGTTATTTAGTAAAGACAAAAAATACACTATTTATTTTATAAAAAACTGGCATATATGGCGACTAATATGAGTGTAAGTATATTGTGCTCATAGTTTTAGGTATACGATAGGAAAAATTATTTCTTATTACTTACTTCCACTTATGTGCAGAAAAATAACTCACCTGAAACAATAACAATGCATTTTTAGTATACGTGGTACTTAAGTACACATAGTAATTTGTCAATATTTTAAACCACCTTATAGTTACTATTACGAATATTTTTTTTCAAATACATTCAACACCATAATAACAAGTATAGAAACCTTACACAGTGAGACGTTGGCGATTGTCCATAATGGGAAGTCTAATTTATTGTCCTTTTATTCCTTATCGCTATAGTCAATAATTTATTTGTTGAGAAATTAGAAAGATTGTTCAATTAACATATTTCTTCATTGCATAAAATTGGCAGCGTTACATAGAGTTACATTATTTAAAAATGATCAGAATAAAAAGCTTCCAAACTGGGTAAAAAGGAAATCAGACCGACTGAAATCCAAATACTACGCTTAAAAAATTGAGATTGTATGAAACTGCGAGCAGCGAATGTGTCCGCATCTGACATTCAGAGTCAGATCATGAAAGCAGATAACGTATGGTGAAATTATGCAGTCAGGATATCGAAAACCGTTATATAAAGATAGCTGCCAACAAAGTTCTTCAATGAAAGAAATTAACACGTAACAAGTTGATGAAATGAATCCAAAGAATCAGCAGATACCTAAATCTGAGCGAAATTTCTTCAGAGTTGAAACTTAGCGTGCAGCATATGGTTTCTCATGTGTTCCCATATCCCAAGGTGCGTTTTCCATGAATATAAAACCATATGATTGGAAATTGTCACTTTCCACACATTTTCACTTCATGGATGACAAATTGACAGAGGACGCAGCTTGGATTGAGTCTACTCAAGCAAAAAAGCTATAAAGTGGAAACATCCTGGATAACCAAGGTTACTCCCTCTGTTCGTGGCCAGATCATCAACGCAGATCGTTATTGTGCTACTTTAACAACTTTACGCGAAGACATCGACAAAAACGGAGAAGCATGTTGAGTGAAAATGTTCTCCTGCATTTAATGCCAGACCTCATCCTGCTAAAGCAATGCAGGTAATGTTGCTACCATTCAGCTGGTAAATCTTCCCCTACAGCTCTGACTTGACACCCGGTATTGAAGTAGCAATTATACAGTTTTTTCAGAAAGGAATTCAGGGTTTTTGGTGCTAGTGAATGCCTAAATAGACTTAGTAATAATGTCGAAAAGTGCATATACCTTGTAATTTCTTTTTTGTATTGTCTTCCATCTGTTAATGAATTCATTTAGATTATTATTGCCTAAAAGCTAAAATTTTTCTATCTACGTCAAAAGATATATTTAGCAAGTGAAAATTTGGCTTAAAGTAGATATTTTTTAGATTATTTAGTCTATAGCTTAAACGAAACTTATATATATATATATATATATATATATATATATATATATATATATACGTACAAAACATATCCTTTATGTAAAAGATCATAATCACTCTTCAAATATAAAATTTGATTTGAGATGTTGATAAAAATAGAACACTCCTTAGAATTGCTATTTGAACTAAATGATAATCTTGAAAAATACACATTTTAACTAAATAGAAATAACTTTGCAGATAACCGAACAGGTGCCATAATAAAAAATCCATTAGAAAAATTAGATTATGAACTCAATATTTTTATACTGTAAATAGAACTGAAACTGAGAGAAAAGTTTCCAAATTTCATTCATTTTTCTTTTTCAACAGTAGTAACGATCATTTTAGAATATACTTAAAAGATTAATATTTAAAGACAACTATGATTTATCAAATATTTTTTGTTTCTATTTTTAATTTTTGCTTGAGGTGTATTTTGAGCATATCAAAATATTTTGGACCTAAAAATGAAAATGATTGTTTTATTAAATGGGTTGAAAATGAACGTTTTCATGAATAAGGATCTAACTGCTTTATACAAAGAAAAATCCGACTTAAAATGGGGGCAATTTCTCTAGAGATTGCTGAATGACTTTTCTTCACACCTCAGGCCAATTAAGCTCATGTCAGTATCGCATTCTGGATGCGAGATAAAAGATTCTTCCCTAACCAGATAGTAATATAGTCAAAGGATAGCTCTTTAAACGCTAAAAGAGTCCGAATACAGTGGCGTACTATAAATAGAATGCCATCTTTTCTTTCATTTAGATTCTTTTCGTCTTAAATATGCTATAAGTAATTAGTGGGAGCTACGCCTATTTCAAATTTAAAACGTTTCGATTAACAACCACAAGATAATTTTATATTAAACCGAAAAGAAGTTAAGCACATTTAACGAAATATTATTATAAGCTAAAGTGACAAATTGTTAACAGCTGAATTAGGGTGGAACTAACAATCTTATTGCTATTTATTATTTTTAGAGCATCCGGTTACTCCAGGGAATCAAAAAGTTTAGTGTAATGTTTAACAAACACACACGCATTCACAAATGCATATACAACACAGAAAATTTAAAATAATCATTTATCACCATATAACATACAGTTTTTCAGAGAGTTTAATTAAGAGAAATTTTCTATATATTTATATTTCTAAATGCTCTTGATTTTAGGTTCAAAATTAGTTTTTTTAATAATTTTTTAAAAGAGATAAATTTTGACGTTTCGAGTTTTCTTTAAGTCTTCATCAAAATATGATATTGACTGAAAATTTGCTTATTTATATTTATATTGATCAATAGATCACCTTCATCATGAATATCAAGAATAAAATAAAACTAGAACTTTGTTCTAATAAGAAAAATTAATTTTTCTTAGTCCTTACATTTCAAATATTAAATTATTTCTAGTTTTATTAGAATTTACAAAATAGAGCTATAAATTTTACTCAAATTATTTAGGTCTTTTTTATCATATATTAGTATATCATATATATATAAATTATTAAAAAAAAACTAATTTTGAAACAGAAGAGACCTAAAATCAAAAACATTTAGATGCATTTATATATATACATTAACATCTTCTTGGCAAGTTTCCGATGACCTACATGATAGCAACCACTTTCCTATTATTATATCCAATCCCTATAATAAAGAAACTGTTGCCAAAAGCTTCTGGCAAACAAAAAAAATGCAAACTGGTCTGAGTTTACTTCTCTCTCCGAAGCCTACTTATCATCTTTGATCATTTCTACGAATATAAATGATACGTTAAATATGTTCACTAAAAGCATACTTGCAGTTGCCGAGGCTCACATTGGTAAAA
The DNA here is from genome assembly GCF_026250575.1 of Diorhabda carinulata. Taxonomy (NCBI): domain Eukaryota; kingdom Metazoa; phylum Arthropoda; class Insecta; order Coleoptera; family Chrysomelidae; genus Diorhabda; species Diorhabda carinulata. The sequence goes on along the minus strand of NC_079460.1, from coordinate 7,871,248 downwards.
CGGTCTTTTCCTCGGGCATCTAGGGCTGTTCCATGGTGGAGTCCGGATTGTGCGAATGCCATACGTGGATCAAAACATGCTCTTAATAGGTTTAGACGTCACAAAACACAAGAAAACCTTATTGTACATAAAAGGCTCGAAGCTAAAGCTAAATTTATTGTCAAGCAAAGTAAGAAATCTGCTTGGCAAAGTTATACTTCATCCCTTACCCACAATACAGACCCCAGTCAAGTTTGGAAAAAAATTGCACAAATCCAAGGCAAAAAAAAAATAATATCAAAATTCCTTATTTATTATTTAACGATCTGTTTATCACCGGCAGCCAAAAAATCTCTGACACACTCCCACAACACTTTGAAGAAAATTTCAGCATCCATAATCCGGCATCCGATTTTCATAACTCACATATTCAGCTCTCCTCCACATTCCAGCTAAATCCTCTCGATATTGCGTCTGTCAATGCTCCTTTTAATTTAAATGAACTAAAATTCGCGCTATCGTCCTGCAAAAATTCTGCTGCCGGTCCTGATGATGTCCTGTATATATTTCTCAAAAAAACTATCCGACTCGTCCCTCTCCAAGCTCCTTGACATCTATAACATTATTTGGAACACTCACCAGTTCCCTGATGCGTGGCGCAACTCTATAATCATTCCAATTTAAAAAGCAGGTAAATCCACATCATCCCCTAAGTCTTTCTCTAAGTAATACCAACCTCTCGTTGACCTTTTCACTTTCTTTACCTTCTTCTCCCCCTTGGATACAAAATATTCCTATAGTAGATACCTCACTAACCATCTACAATAAACACGAATCCCTAGCGTTCTTGGAAATTCTGCATAAAAAATCCTTCGATCTAATTCTCTATACGGATGCCTCCAAAGCTGAATCCAGTGTGGGTTACGCAGTCCCTACAAACCACGAACTCATAAGTTCTTTCCGCTTACCCTCTACGTGTAGTATTTACACTGGTGAACTATACAGTATCCTTCAAGCTTTCAAATATATTTCTCCTCCCCACAAACATATCGCCATATGTACTGACTCTCTTTCATCCATACAGTCAATCACAACCATATTCACCGACCATCCAATAGTCCAAAACATTCATGACATCTACCATACTCTCATTGCTCTTGTTATAACAGTCTCTATCATCTGGTTACCATTGCACACTGAAATTGCTGGAAACGAATGTGCCGATCGCCATGCCAAAGAAGCCACAAAGAATCTTTCTGAAATCCCAGTTCAGCTGGCAAATGATCTGAAGATTAACTTCAAACACCTCATTAAAAAATCTTGGTCCAATACATGGAGCAAGAGTACTACAGGACTACATCACATCCACTCATCTACTTCTCACATTTCCCTAAATTTTTTGAATAGGAGAGAACCTGTGACAATAAGAAGACTTTGCAGCAACCACACGAAACTTACTCACGGCTATTTGATGTCGTCAAAAAGTCGTCCTGTCTACCAAAGTTGTCACGTTCCTGTGACTGTTACGCACATTCTCACCGAATGCAGAGAATACTCTACCGCATACCAGCAGTTTGATACGAAAACCAAACTCAAGGAGACACTTAACTACCTGACGGAAATGAGGAAAATCGTGGAGTTTCTTAAAGCCACCAAGCTGTATCAGAAAATATAATTAATTTATGCATTGTAATATATTTTGTGACAGTCCTATATTTAACTTATGATTGTTTTTGTGTGCCAATGACCAGCGCTGTCGAGGCACGTTAATATGAAATAAGAAAAAAAAATCTACTTTTGAACATCTGCCTTAAATGACAGAACCCGAATAACGACAATTTATAATAAATTTTTTTTTATATATGATTTGGATCATTATCTTTAAATTTATGTAACTGATTAACCAATATTTTATTATACAATTTCACCTATTATTATAAAGCATATGGAGAGAGAGTTTCTTCACGTAATGCTTCAAGTATTGCTACTTTGTTGTTAGATATTAGGTAAATAATTTAGAATTTATATATTAAAACTATTTTCATTAAATTTGTTTTTTTTATTTATCTTGTACGATAATAAGTCTAAATTAATTGATAGACGCGAAAACTCAACCCCCTAGAAGAGTTTCTCCCAAATTTAAAAAATCACAAAAGCACATCAAATTTTATTGGAAAAGAATTAATTATTATAAAAAACAAATCATTAGAAAGGTAATCTATTTTTCTATACAACATCGATGTTTGTGAATTGGTGAAATAAATTTGACATAATATTCGCTGAGCACTTTACAATTAAATAATTTACCTGCTGAATACATTGGATTTTCATATATATTTGTAATTAACTATTTATATGCTGAGTAACTACTAATATAGCAAAATTTCTATCGATTTCTTACACAATATAAAAACCATTTGATACTATTTATAGTATAATATAACTTGAATATTGAAGACTGAAATAGAATAGAGACAAAACAAATATATTTATGTGATTGCTTCGTTTTTAATAAGAGATTATCATTCAAATTATTTTCTGACAATTTCCTTGTTATTAATTAGTAATAATTCCGTTGAAACAACTATCTATTCAGGAACTTCTTTCGCTCGTATTTGTATATATTAAATCCAATTTTTTTCACACTGTTGGTAAACAAGTTCGATCAACTTCACAAGTTTCCCTTTCCTGCCTGATGAAATCGAGTTATCATAAATTGGGACGCTGATACCAGTTTTTTGAACGACTTGCTAATGAGGACAACTTAACTTGGATCAGATACGAAGATTAACGAAGCGACAACAATAAAATCTTTCAATCTATCCATCTTTAAATATACGGGTTTTAGGAAAGATAATAATCTCGATAAAATATTTTTCATAAATAATTTTACTAACCTAATAATTTATATTAGAGGCTGTGAAACATACTATCTAATGTTTTATTTACTCCTCACAATCACCATTTTACTCAATATCTTAAAAAGAGACGAGGGAAATGACATTACCAAAATGTTTTCTAGTTAATATTTCAAATTGAAGTATATGATATTTTTGCTTTTTTCATATAAAGCGTAGAGAGTTAAGAATGGTATACTAAAATTATCAAGAATTAGGAGACCAGCAACGTTGGATTAGACGTACGATATTTTCATTCACTACAAAAATTGCAAAACACACTTGAGATAAAATAACCGAATTGACATTTCTATGTAATATATAAACAAATTAAATAACAGATGGTGCGTGGGAATAAAAAAACAACTGTGCCAACTTGTAATTAAATTGGCAATCCTTTTAAGCTGTTTTTTTAAATGAACAAATTTCCGGTATTCCTTATTATTCGTATCGAATTATGATATTTGTCTTCCATATTTTCATATTATTTTTGAAAATTTCTATGCAGATCTATACATTTCTCAATGAAGATGCTTAAATCTAAAAGTACTGTGTTTTTTTTCTTGTTATCCTAAACTAAAGAGCCTTTTAATTATATATCACTTTCAAAACTGGAGGATATCGATTTGTCAATTCCCCACTGCAATTCGATTCTATATAATTGAATATTTTTACTATTAGATTTATTTTCTTTTCATAGAAAGGAAAAAATATTTTTTTATATTATTCTGTGATGACATTTTCTTATATTTGTTAGTGGATCAAGCTTTTCTAATATAAATTTTTTCTTTGCTTTTCATGTGTAGTGCTTACAAAATATTTCAAAACCGGGCCGGCTTTTATTTTAACTCATAAAAGCATCTTTTACATATTAAAGCTTAAGCCCATTTTCATGCAGACTTTCTCCACTCGTTATTAGTTTCAATTTTCAATTTTTTTTCGCAGCTCTGTAGCTAGGGTTAGACCAACGTCGAGTCGGATCACCAACTTCTAGAATTTCATCAACCCAACCTCCTTCTGATAAGTTCCCTTGTCATATCTCTCATTTATTTAAGTATAGAGTTGCTGATTCTACCACACAACTTACACACAATTCCTGAAAAAGTTTTCTAGGTGGACCACTAAGTCACGTATATTCTTAAAATTGATTCATATAAGGATAACAAGTTTAATATAATGATGATTCACTTAAGTTGAAGGTTATCGTAATGTATTTCTTTAATTCCAAAAGAAAATAGATCACACAATATCAAGTATACTTAATTTTTTCATCTTAGTTAAATTGCCTCGCAGGTAACCAGCCTCAAAGTTCCAACGAATGCGTAATGATGACTTGTTTTTATTAGTCTGTGCAAAAGGGACAGCGGAAATACCAAAACCGGACACCCTGTAGTAACGATGGCGGAACCGAACAAGTGTTGCGGAGGCAAATACAGGTTCTGTCACCGAATCGTAAACCTGCAAGCGATTTCTGTGGGCAACAACCATGATTGGTTAAAGTAGATGAAAGCGAATGGTAGCTGGACCGGACTTAGTAACACAGTTATTTTTTGAATGGTGTGTAGTAAAATTAAGAAAATTCAAATAATTTAGAGTATAACTATATTTTGTTGAGTAATTCTTGATCTGTTATAGTAATATAACCAAACACACTATTTAACAAACTGCCACCATTAATCTTTTAGTAGTTTTTTACTAATTTTTTTCAGAAATGAAATTTGCTGAGTTACCATAAATATTCTAATCTATAACCAAAGTGTATTATTGTTTTATCTGGTCGAAAATGATGAAAATTATTTTCTGGTGTTTTGGTAATGGTTGAATGCAATAAAAAATATAAGAAACAATGGATGATGATGAAACCGTCACCTTCATATAAGATAAAATATTAGTTAATTTTTGTATAGATTATATTTTCAATTGATCTGATTGAAGCTGAAACTCGATTCACCCATATCAATAGTGACCTGCATTGAGTGACAATTAGCAAAAAACAATTCAGTCCTAGTATCTCAAATTTGGGAAACATAGTTTTTCGGACAGTAGTATAGATTTCTTTTTGCCACAACTTGTACTTGCGTTATAAGACAATCAATCAGAATGTGAAAAATGAAGGGATCATGAGAGAGAAACGGTTATTTGACAGATTTGATATATTAGATTGACCTAAAATACATTAATGATATCAACAAATTGATAGAAGCACTTAATAAAATATGCCAACAAGAAATGATTGATTACAAAATTAGCAATAGGTATGAGGACGGTGTGGAAGGAGTACCTTTTCTATGACAAAGTTACTCTCTCTACTCACTTTATACACCAAGTTTTCAGTTTATTCAAACCATTCAAAGAGTGATCTTGCGCGTTTTTCTTTGCTATCGCCTCTTCATTTGTTCGAAATCAACTCCCACCAAACATTTTTTCCAGTTTCTGTCCAAGTCAGAGGAAGCCAGATCAGCTCGGCTGATTACAACAGAAATTCGGTTTAGGTCGCCATAATAACGGGTAGGGAAACTAGCATAATATTCGTCAGTTATCGCTCCCCCTTTTAATGTATAATAAAAAAGATTACAAGTTTGAAATACAAAATAGTTAATGACGGTGTACACAAGTTACGAGTATATCTACTGATCAAAATTCTTAAGCAAATATTGCATTGAATTATTTACTTAATCATCTATCTCACGCATGTTTATTCGAATATCGTATAATAATCGTATATAACCGTTTCTGGAGTATTTTCAGAAAAAATGGCGGTTCTGGACGTTCAGGACCATCCATGTTCAATTGGTCATGTAAAAAATACTATTCAATGAACAATCCAAATCGTCTTTTTTCGTATTTGCTGAATAGAAAAAATATTATATTTTTCATATTGACACTAATCTGTCTGTTAGTTGTATGTAAAGACAATCAGATGATTGAAAAGAATCGAAGTAAACTTAACCAGAACGTAAAATGATAAAAAAACTGAAGCAGTGGACATTTCGCACTGATTGATGTTGGAATCAAAATTAAAACTGTACAAAAGTTCAATTTCAAGCTCCAATATATTACCAGAATTTTATGAGACATTTTATACGATATATAACTATCGAGTGAGGTGTAGTCTCATTAGGCCCTTATTTATATTTTATACATATATATTAAAACTATGACGAACACATTTCGAAAGAATAAAATCTACTTAAGGAGTAAGCGTTCCTAGTTCGTGGAATGTCTATAAAAACCGAGCGCGCTGCAATTTCTATTTTTTTTTTGGTTGCTTTTAACCTCTAACGCAGTTAAAAATACCACAGATTGAAAAAAGCAGTCACAAGAAAAAACTTAATTTAACAATTCGAGCAATCAAAGGCAAACTAGAAATCAAATATTTCAGATAACTGTGTAAAAATATTTCTGTCTCTGCGGAAATTTTATCAAGCAATTGATCCATTATATTAATGTTTTTCTTCATATAAATCTGTGGCTAATCTACATCTGTATAATACATGGCCTGTTTTTTATTCATGATTACGTTATTGTTTGATTTGAAGGCCACAAATTGTTACATGTTTGGAATAATCGTGTTAAAGTATTTACCACGGCTTAGCTGCGACATGATATGGAGAAATATCACATCATGCCGTAATTGATTCCGTTGAAGGATCAAGAGACAAAATGACATTAGTTACTAACTGCATGTAGCTATGGATACCATTAAATTTAACAAATGCAAAATCTTCGTATTCATTCAATAAAATGGAAACTTCTAAAATTTATGCAAATTTCTTATTCCGGAGACTATAGTACTTTATTTACAACTCTACCAACCCCAATAACGTTTTGTTAAGGATCACTATGACGTGTTGTAAACTAAGCCCGTTTTTCGCGAAATTGTTAATCATCACTCGATATAAACTGTTTATTCGTCCTATTATATTTATTTATAAAAATCATTCAGATTATCAAAAATAAAAATGTTCCTAACTCATCCTCAAGTATAGTTCAATCTGTCTTCGGTCGTATATTTGTAAATAACTTGAAAATATAGTGAGAAGTGATATATAAATAAATAGAGATTTGTGTCCACAGAAATTTAGCTTTGACTGCAACATAAACATTGCAGTTGTTTCAAATAGTGACCAATGGTGGTCTTAAAATAATTCAAGTGGCCACCTTGTAGTAAATGGGGAAACAATTAAGTAATCAATGAATTAACTTTATTCGAAGAAAAACTGTGTGCATATTTATGACAACGAGATATCCTTGTATTTATCTGGAAGCTACTGACATTTTTAAAGTAGTAAGTTTTTAAGTATCAATAAAAACGAATTCTGTACATTAACGTGTATTTCTTAACTGTAAAATCATTGCTCAATTTATATTGCAATATATCTGCAGTTGTTAAAAGGCTATTCATTGACGGATGTGTTTCTAAGAAAATAATATTGCGTATAAATTGATTCAATAGAAACATTTTTTGTTGTGACTACAATTATTGACAGTTAAATCTCCTTGCAGCACATGAATTTCATTGTTGATTTTTATTGGAGTGCTGCGTTAATTTAATTATTACAATTACCCCATTAAATCCGTCGAATTAGTTGAAAGAAATTAAGCTTGGGAACCCTTGGGAAAGGTTTATTATACACACAAAATAAAAATTGTTTGACTTCATCAATGATGTATTAGTTTTCAAACTTGATACGAATTGTACATCTTCAAAACTACGATCATCCGTTCGTTTTGTATAATCTCAAAAAGTTTTTTGGCCAGTTTATGAACAGTGATGAACAAGAGAGATACAACAGTCTACAGCTTTGCCAAACTTTCTACGCCCTATTCTATTTCATTGGAAGATTTCGAGCACAAAAATAACCAGTTGTCTTTGGGGGCGATTTCTGGACAATATGGGGGAAAAATTTTAAGTTCGACCCATTCATATCAAGAACGAACAATGTGCCGTATATCTCAAAATTTAAAAGCCATAATCTATTTGTATATTTAATCACTTTGGCGATTTTTTCTGGGTTCAGTTCACTCAAATGACTACTGCTGCTTTGATTTAAGTGTATAGTGTATCCAGGTTCCATTTATGGCTACATACACACCAAATTCGTTTTATTTTGCTAAACAGGTTCGAACAGCGTTCTAAATAATTAATCCATTGATGTTTGAGTTTCATTGTGAAAAAACGTGGCACCAAGTTGGTAAGAAACTAAATGATGCTCAACACTATTTTGCTGTGGGTGTTGAGTTGCCGTCAATTGATAGTGTAGTACGGATGAGAGTTGGGACTCAATGCGTATGAATCATGCATAACTACCATTCATCCATAAGAGGATCATTGTTCGAGAGGTGTTCAGCAGGACTGGAAAAACGGATTGCAGCTATGTAAAACTTTCATTGCTGACTTGACTCATGATTAACGTATTTTGTTTAGTTACTAGGCACATTTTCCACATTTTTGTCTACGCTAGCCAAATTCAATACCATGTGATTTTTTTCTATGGGGCTAGCTACCTCAAAAAAAGCTCTATAAACACCGAACCAGGACCCTAAAAGCGTTGAAGCTTGTAGTTTGCCTTGAAGTTTACTGCACTCCAGAACAAATTCTTTGCAGAGGTATGCAAAAGAGATTTCAGTAGTTCAATAATGTGTTTCCTGTTTCAAACTAACTTTAATTTTCACTTATACCCTTTTGATGCCACAAGACAGTTTTGCTTTAAGCCTTTTTTGATAATACTTCGGTTGTTTTTCTGGAGAAATATGAGCGACAAATGGTAGTTGACAGATTCATGTTGGTAATTCCATATCATAGACTATGTGTCTATGTTTTATATACAATATTGTCAAATTGATTTTGACAATCTTTGATAAATTTTTATTGTATTGTTACAAGGAAGCTATTATTTTAAAAACAACTTGTTGGTCATAAGTTGTCACAAAAATTTGGAGCTAATATAGCAAAACTTCTAAATAATCGGGTTAACGATGAGTACAAAACCTCATTATTTTACATTTCCTCAATTTCTTTGTTTTTTTTTCAAATGTGATTCCATAGACGTTCTATGACGTACATCAATTTTTATAATATATAAACTATATGTATTATAATATAATTATTCGTTAACAATATGATTCCCTTGAAAGTAATTACCTTCCGCACTAATATATCGACTTCAGCAAATTCACCAGACGTTGTAGAAATAGTGGAAGTATTTGACTAGAGCCTCCGACAGCAATCGTCACAGTTGTTTGGAAGTCTTTAATCAATTCAACATGCTTTCCTTTTATGACTTTTTTTAATTTATGGTAGAGTAAGAAGTAGGAAGGCGTGGTAACATCTTACGCCTTTGATATATAGCAAATACCATATGAATATATTCTACAATAATGATTTATTACTCTATGACTTTAGGAAACATAAAATAGAAAATATTTCATTTTTTACATAAAACAAAAAAAAATGGTTATTAACTAACTTTAGAAAGAAATTGGCACTAATATCAGTGTCAGAAAAAATTATTTTAGTGGACGGATGTAAATTGGTCGCTTAAGTTAACCCTTTACCTGCATTATGAAAAAAATTTCTACTGGAGCAGCATTTGGTTTTCTTTTTGGTTCCGATAAAAAAGCTCGGCGGATAATTTAACTATAGGGATTAAATGAATCCTCAACTTCCGTCTGCCAATTTACATGCCGAATTGGCGGAGCAGGTAATCTTAAGACGAGTTTACAACTGCCACTTTTAGTGTCACACCATTTTATAATAAAATAAAAACGATTGACACCGTACACTGTGCTCTAATGCTTAAAGGTTTGTTAGAAACAACTTTCTGTTATTGAAAACCATCCAATTATTTAGCATTTAAGTATTACCTCCTTATTTCATAATTTGATGAATAATTATTCGATTAGTTTACAACAATTATAATGGAGATTTGTTGGACCCTGTATTATGCACCATTAAAATTCCTATAATGCTTTAAATGAATATTTAGCATATATTAGAACACCTGCTCATTAATATACTATAAATAGTTGTTGCTTACAATGGTTAGATAAATAAAATTATAATATTGTTACAAAAATTAGTTAGTTTATTGGAAAAAATAATATAATAGAATAGACTTTCCTCAGATCACAGACAAACCCACATTAATGCCGTTTATATAATTTAAATAAGACAGTAGAAAATTCAAAAAATTTGGAGGTCTACGTTTCCTTGACATGAAGGATGAAACTGATTAAATAAGAAGGGTAGGTAGGTATTTGAATTGAATTTGAATTGAAAGGTTTTTTTAATACTTATTTAGCCATATCAATATGTTGTAATTGATGTTTGAAAGTAAGAAAGACATGCCGTGTACTTTCGAATCTTCTCTATAACTTCCGCAGTTATTCATGCAACCTCAATACGTATCCTTTCTTTGAATTCAATGATATTTTGTTCTCTATTTTGGTCAAAATTATTGGTACTCGGCTACGGAAAATATGATCATATTTTTCGAATAAACCTTAACAGGTCGATAGTTAGTTTCTTCAAAACTTCTTGATCTCCGAATTGAACCAGTTGTTTCCAAACAGAAGTGATTGAACAATAGAATGGTCACTTAGGTCACCTGATTTGACTCATCTTGCACGTGTACCAATACAGACCACAAAATATCATTGAACTCAAAGAAAGGATACGTAGAGAGGTTGTACAAATAATTCCGGAAGTTATAAATATGGTTCGAGAAGAGTTCGCGGCATGTCTTTCTCATTGTATTTTTGCTCAAGGTAGACAGTTGGAGCACTTATTTTAGGTTTCGTTGTATTAAATAGATAATGAAATTTATTACAATAATAAATAAATAATTTTTGAGACAAATAAAAACATCCATTACTCAGACAATTTGATTTGGCTAAATAGAATAGAAAATAGAAGACGTCAAAAACAAGAAGGTATCCTTGAAAACAGCCTGTTTAAAAATAAACATCGACAGTTCCAGCATTTTTCCTTCAAGTCATCGGTTAGCTAAATAACGAATTTATTCCTTCATAAATTCTAAAATCATTACGTTCAAAAAACAACCTTCAAAATGACAATAAAACTTGAGTTTATACTTTTTTAACAAATGTATTTCACCGCAATTAATTCTCATTTAATTAATTCCTTTACGATGAATACGTAGTTATTCGAAAGACTACATATTAAAGAAAGTACATTTGGGTGTTTAATTGCCACAGTTACACAAAAAAACGTTTATAAACTAGCAAAAACTTTAATCCAAACATATACATCTAGACTTCATCAACTTTACTCGTATATCTATAAACATAACATGAACACTATTCCAATCTCAAACACAGCATAATATGACCTTTGATAAAATACTTCTTTAAAGACAAAAAAAAGGTCCAAATTAGACTGATTGCTCGAAATTTCACTCTCTACATAACAAGGTTATATTTAGTTAGGAAGGTGTGTGAGTGGTTGAAGTCCTCAATAATTTCAAATATTTTCTAAAATACTAAGAAACGGTATAGGAGTCGTTATTCAAACACGAGTTTGAATAACGACTATGAATCAATATAAGATGGTCGAGGAAATTCAGATAGTTGACATTGCAGTTTCAATAAGAATCGGTATTATCGGTAATATCGTTAATTATTCTACATTTTAAAACACGTCGTTCTACAATTTTAAGAATCTTTAAGTAGGTCATCCATTTGGATTAATTAAGGACCTACCAATAATAGTGCACAATTCTAATTTGACGCCAGTTTTTAACGAATCATTATCCGTTGTTAATTTGCCTCTAAAATTTGTTGGGCTTTTTTGCGTCTTCGGTCAAATCAATGTTATTGAAAATTTCAGAAAACGAGCTTTTGTTCAGGTCTGCGCAGCACCAAACACTCATAAAATCTGAACATATCTCTTCAGGAAGAAAATGTTATTATCTCTCATTTTTAAATTCTTATTGGGACACCCTGTATTGTAATGATTAAATTACTGTTCTTTTGTCACTAGTTTAATTAAGGAGAGTGAAATTGCTTTTGGATGGTTAATTTAATATCCCGCTAGGTGTAAGCAGAGGAACTGTAGCTTTTAAAGCGTTTTAAATTGAATAATTTCTTGCATATCTTAACAATGTAATAATTTTCAGTGCAAAAAAATTAGTAATAACTATTCAAGGTACTAAATTTTCACATTGAAAAAAATTTTTCAAACAGAAATATCAGTGACTTGTTGTAAAGTTGATTGAAAACAGGCAATTGATAAAAAGAATTAATTATTAACAAATTGCTAGTGAACTAATATAATCCGTACGACATTAACCTTGGATCTACTATATGAGTAGTGTTAGATTGAATTATAAAGGAATCCAGAATGTGTCGGTGCCGTAATGTCTGATGTGAATGGATGATGTAATGTAGGAAATATAAATCATTTTATTTCTAGTTAATTTGGATCAATTTTAAGATCACTTGTTAACTAAAATTGTTGTTCATTTTATTTTTTCTTGTAGTTACGTAACATATAACTAATTTAATAAATACGTGGGTGGAATAACAATGATAATAAATTTGAAAAATTATATTATAGCTACATAAAACGTTGAATATATACGGGTTGATTCATAAGTAATGAGTGAAATTTTATTTTTCGACATAATGGCTTGGGTATGAAATAATTTCAGTGAGGACAAATAGGAAGGATTTGAGTTACCTCATCAAGGTTGCTACATACACCATATGGATTAGATGGAATCAGCTACGAATTTTTTGTTACTCATTAATTTAGAACTTACTGAATTCTGCTGATTGACTATATGGTTGTCGTTCCATTTAATTACTAAGCCTAATGTTACTCCATCTGTAGAAGAAAATAAATTGTTCATAAATAACACAGAGTTTCAATTTCTACTGTTTCAGTTTGCTACCGAGATGAAGCGCTTGCTCAAGCTGCTCCTACTTTTGAACTTGACCAGTACAGTGTAATCCTGGAGGCGTTTGGGCGCACATTATGTGCTCAAGAAATTTGATGAGTATTGAACCTGGGACGATGAAAAAGATGATGAACATCACATCTTCTGTTGTCGTTTATCCCGAAGCGGTATATGAAATTTCAACCGGTGTAGCTCTTCAGACGATTAGTACCTTCATTTGAGCAACCTTCATAAGTGACGTAAAAGTTCTTTTAGTTGAGTTCAAAAAGAAGCTCACAGTATATAAAAACAGACGCAATCAATATTTTTTGCAAAGGTATTTTTTAACATAGTTCAGATAAGTGAATTTTCGAGTTTTAGTTTGAAATAAGTAATTCTACGTACATCTCCTAACAAGCTCAGATAAATGACCATGCTGACAGAAGGAAGGAAGCAATATTATATAATGCTAACAATGAATAATTGCAAATACATCTATATTTTCTTCTAAAATATTTGTTAAGAGTCAAAGTTCAAAACTTTTTACTATTACTTCACGATTAGGATGTATTTGATTAAAATCGTTACAAGCTGTGAAAGTGAAATTTATAACCCGGCTTAACATATTTCATAATGTAGTGTCAATTCCATATTACGAAGTATGTCAAAAGTGAGTGAATATTAATTTGCACTGTTATCTAAATTGGCTATTATACCAGGTGTATCCGAATCGATCCAAATACTGTAATCATTCAATATAAGTCGAAAGGTTCTTATAATTATGTGTGATAAGTTTTGATTAGGTTAAAAATATACGTATATTTACAGTTGAATCATTGAATCTAATATGATCGAAAAAAAGTGCTGTGTAAAATATAATAACCTTATATTATTAGATTATGAAGAACTATCTCTTAAGTTTAAGATTGGGTTGGTGAAAAAGCCATTCTGAATACTTTCATTTACCAAAAGATGCAAGTGGATTATTAATTGTAGAAATTTTATATAGATAATAATTGAGTTATAAATAATAACAGATAATATTGCCCTTTATTTTATGATGAAGGAAAATAAGATGTAGACGAGGTAAGGTTAGGTTGTGTTGAGTTAGAGCTTGTACAAGGTATCCTATTTATAACCAATTAATGTTAATGTCGATGATAGTGGAAGCAGATAAACATCAAGACATTTATTTTTTAATTTCATTTAGAAGATAGCATCGTTGTATAGTATGAAATTTAGGCGAGTAGGGATTGCTGAATTGCAAGAGTATAGAAAATAAAAAATGTTAAACAATGAGAGAGGAAAATGACAAATTTCACACGACTGTTCCAATTTTTATCAGTTCGGTATTTTTTCTGATAAACTGCACTTATTTTTCAATATACTGTGCTTTTCAGATAAAAGTATCCACCTTTAATAACTTTTGTAGTACTGGTATTTAGAAAAAATCCAAAAACACGTCAATTTATGTTGGAAGGGGCAAGCATTATGGCTTATTTAAACTTACTGGAAAAGCCACCCCCTCACCCCTAGCAGCATCCCCTTTATTTTTTTAAATTACTTTTCATATTTTTTATGTAAAGCTTCCACTATCATCGACATTAACATTAAGTGGTTATAAATAGGATACCTTGTACAAGCTCTAACTTAACACAACCTAACCTTACCTCGTCTACATCTTATTTTCCTTCATCATAAACTCAGTTTCGTCAAATTAAGCTAGAAACTCAAGATGTCTAACACCGTCTGGAATTAGGGCCAGTATTAAATAATGAAATGTGTAGTGAAAATTTCTTTGGGGTAGAGCTTGATGATGTTGTATGAGAATTATCTAAAAGGGAGATCTCTATCAATATTTAAAAATTTCGCATTTCCAGGTTATATTCTTGACGTTACTCAGGGCCCTAATTGTTTATATTTGTACAAAGGGTACTAATAAAATTTTGGATTGATAGTTTTTTAACAATTCCCAATTGATTTTCTGAATTTAAATGAACTATTACATGGACGTAATTATGATTATTTATAATATGTCAAACAAAAAAAATACTAAAAATTCATAAAAAAGTGTGAAAAAGTCAGTTAGATAATTTATTAAATGTTTTGTAAATTGAGTTATCTAAAGTTTATAACTTCCTTAGATAGCTCAAGATAGATAGGAATCACTGCTTTTTCATAAATGAGAAATTTTCCCTATAAATTGAATATTCTTAATTGGTTAATTCTAATTGGTGAAACCTTAAGACGAATTTGTAAAATGTGTGAATAATGCAATTATCTTCAAAGGTGCATATTCATCTTTTTTCTCAGTTCACACACGTTTCCTCGTAGGTGTGGAAATTTTTATCCACGCGGGTGAAATTTAGTGTTTTCTAACGATGCAAGTTGTATGAAATTAAAAAATTTTGTATGTTATCGTAGGAAAATATATTTATTATTATCATTAGTAGTGGGTAGATTCGTTTTCTTCAAACTTAATGGAAGCGTGGATTTAACATACAGAACCAAAAAGAAAGAAAAATCGTTTTTGATACAATTTCATAACGGCATTAGAAATCGTTGTTAATTATGTGTTAGTAGTTACAAAAGTAACTGTCTATAAACACAACCATGCTGTACACGTGTACTGGGCAACATGTATTGAATACATTATACGATATTAAGAGTACGTAGAATTGATAAAAAAGCACACTATTAAAGTAATGTACAGATATAGATAGCTTATATAAATGTGAAAAATTGTTTTATTTCGCAATACGCGTTTAACAATTTGATATCGGTATATTCTCAGCTATGTCATTTTTTTTCAATATATAAATTTGTGAAAATTTCTCCGTTTAAAAAAGTAGTGTCAATAAAATAACAAAATAGGTGTATCAAACCCATAATATAGGATATTCGTTCAGAACCAAAGAGTGCTTAATCAATTATTTGTTTGATATAAAAATATCTAAATTGGCTTTTAAATGTTCATTTATCATTATTTTTATATTTTAGATTGTGAGATATAGGGATAAAAATATTTTAACTGTTTTGAATCACTAAAAATTATTTCTTCTGTATATTATACAGATCTAGGTATTGTGTGTTGATGAGGAAGTTAAGAAAACGATAAAAGATAAAATAATTTCACTCCACTCAAACTATCTAAATGTGATAACTTCTTTTTGTATTGATGATTATTTTCTAATTTTTGTTCCGCAACACAACACAATTGTACTTATACTAACATACGTTCATCGATAAATAAGATGGTTTATAAGACAGAAACTAACCTCAAGTTGATTATTAAAATAAATGTAAATTTTCATAAAAATAACTGAATTATAATATATTCTATAATACGATATAAAAACATGCAGTCACAGAAAAATGTAAACGAGAAATGATAAACTGTTCCATATGTATTGATAACTCTTAGGTTAGTTAATTATCATTGAATGAACCATTAAACCTGTTCCAAATACTTCGAAAGTTTATAATAAGTTACTATTTATTAACAAAAATATAGTAATAATAGATAGAGGTATAATTTTTGTATCCAGTTGCCGATTTAAATATCCAGTCTCGGCTATCCATGAGTTCCAGAAGGAACTTCCATCTAAGAAGGAGGTAATGTTACGAACAAGTTCGAAAAATGGTTCCTTAGGTCGACCCTGTCCAGCTACAATCGAATTTCAAAGTCGGCGAATTCGCGCGGCGCTTTTAGGGCGGCGTCTTTCACATTTTTTATAAATGGCGGAACTCGTTTGATGTTTATTTGTATATAATTTTGTAGTAGCACCGAAATACTGTATATAGTATTTCTTCTAAATAATTTCTAGGAAAGTCCATTTATTCATTTCTTTTGAAATTCTTTGTTCTAGAACTTTATTTAGATATCGAAATGATTTGAATAAACACATGAGTTAGTTTTAAATAAATAGTCGTAGTGAAAAGATTGCATTAGTAAAAGTAATTGCAGAAATCATAAGTTGAGTGTATTGTATAGTGTGTAAATAAATTAAGAACGTAAGAGACACTGTTTATTAATTAACCCTACGAATAGAAAGAGTTTAAATAAATATGAAAAACGTTACAGTATCCTCACATAAGCAGACGGTTATCATTTGAGGTATTGGTTCCTTCTCTACAGTAAGCCATAAAAGTATGATAGGTAGATAAATTATTTCGAAATAATACTTAGCCAGTTCTTTGATGATTCCATTCCAATTTCAGAATATAAGTAATTCTATTAATATTCCCTATGTAAACTAGTTGCTTCAATCGACTCCAGATATGGTAATCAATGGGATAAAGATCTTGAAGGAAATGAGATAGGACCTTCATGTCTTATCCACCTGTTGCCACAAACATTATATACATGTTGACTCACTGCCAGTAAAGAGTGGGGGATGCCCCATCATGCTGAAAATACATCTCTCGTATAACATCCTTGGGAATCAAATTCGGTAAAATATTGTGTGGCCAAGTTCAAATAGACCTGTCCTCTTAAAGTACCATTAAAAGGACCATAATTGGTTATTTATGACACCAATACACGGGTTAACAGAAAACCTCAATTCGGAACGTTATTCTTGAATAACATGGGGATTACTACAATGTGAATTACAGGAATTATTATCCCATGTCTTGTAAATTGGGATTCATTTGTGACTAGTATCCTGTACAGCATTGGTCGATTAATGATAATCCATATACAAAATTTCAACTTATGGATTTTATCTCTAAGCTGTAGTCGCTGAAACAATTTGAATATAATATCGATACATATGATTTTTTTTAAGACTTAACTCACTTCTGATTGAGTAACATTAAGTTTTCCACTTATTTGTCTAGTGATTAGTGTAGGGTTCATAGTAACAGCGTCAATAAAGTCACTTTCCTGCGCTCTATCTACATGTTCTTCTAGTGCGAGAAAAGTGCCATTTTCTCGCAAATAATTAAAAACTGATCCTAATATTAGATGAAATAATATTAAATTTAAATCCATCAACATAAATTACCGGTAAAGCACTTATTTGACCAATCAAATTAGTTTACTTAGCGAGATTATACAACACTAAGTAGTTTAATGAACTGAAATGTTAAATGAATTTGTTTGTTTGGTTTGTAGTTTCATTTGATATAGCAATAATACCGAACAATATGAGCAGATTCATTGATGATACATGATTTTAAGTACACAGTTTCCTGAATTAAATTATAACATAATTGATACCAACAGTATTTATTAAGTTTTTATATATTAAGTATTTATGAAGTTTGGCTATCATCATGTGTTTTTTTGTTGTGTATGAGGCAAAAATACAACAAAATAACCATTTCTGGCTTTCTAGGTGAAGTTTATGCAGGGCATTTTGGATTTATTTAAGAGATTAGGATGAATCTTGGCCTTTAGAATTCCTTATGTAAAACATGTCTTGAATATTAGCGACGGTTGACAATGTAGAAAAGTTGCTGTTAATTTTGGGGAATAATGCGAAATTATTCTACTGATTCATATGCGACATATGCTGATTCAGATTCTGCAAGAAGATCTATACTGCGTACTGTAGAATTACCTGTTCCTATTTTCATTGTTCTTCTTGAACACCCAAAAGATATTGAGGAACATCGTCGGATGATGTTCGAATAATTCATTCTGTGGACAGCAGCGATTTTTAAAAACAAAGATCGCATAAGAAGAAGAAAAAAATCTATTAAAATGCATTCAGAATAGAAGAGAATACTTCTATCATAAAAAATATAAGGAGATGGAATAATTCTACATATATTAATAAACCATATCGTATGAATATTCTATTACACTAGAAAAGAAAAAGAAACAGTACACTGTCTAGTAAAGTTAACGGATTTCTAATAATAATCTATTATAACGTTAAAAACAGCGAAAAAAGTTCCGTTTTCACAGAAATTTCAGTTGGTATACCTTCTCCATAGTGAGTTCAGGTCGGGTCAGTTCACCTCTTAAGAGGTTAGTTGGAAATTAGAACCAATTCGAAATATTGCATACGTTATTAGAGAGAGCAGAGGTGAAATCTGAATAAATTTTTATACGGGCGTCCTTAATGGACTAAATTTCAAACAAAACATTCAAACTTAGCAATCACAATGATCATTACTAAATATAGCTTTTAATTTGTCTGCATCAAACATGACTAAATTATAAAAAGTTGTTTTTTTTATTTAGATAATGCGAGTCCGTTCACGATCTCAATATAGATTTTTTTGATTCAATTGAAATGAATTTCATAAAAAATAAGGCAATAAAACATTACCTTTGTAATTTGAAAGTATTCCTATTATTAATGATTAAAAAATTCCATTGCGTCAGAATCTTGTGGAAATAAATAGTTTGCATATTTTTTTCATAGAAATTCAATTCGAGTTTATAATTATGATATAACATTAACTTAATCTACTTGTAATAGTTTGTTGCCCTATTAATTCAATAAACTTCAACGAAGTTCAGCCTCTATATCCCATAAACGCAACAATAATTTATTTTCCATTCCCTAAAGTCAAATTTTAGGCAGCGGTGGATCACCCAACAAATTTGAATTTGTTACAAGATAGATTTTATTTGTTTTGCAATTTTGATTTTGAGTTCAGATTCCCAGCTATTAATTAATAACTTTCAAAAAAATTGGGGCATTTTGTTCAATCAAATGTCAGTAGAAGTGGCACCTACGATTAAAAAAAATTGTTTTGTATAAGTATTTATTATTAGTAAATATACTAAAAAAATCGGGAAAAACCTCTTTAAGAAAAACACACTTTATTTAAAATGTGTTGAAAAAAATTGGTAGAATGAATGGATGGACGTCCATTTAGTGTGGGGGTTTGAGTGTGAGTTCTGGAGCAGTGGAATGAAATTTAAAATGTTCACACATTATGGTGTTACTATATAATTTTTCAGAGATTGTAACCTGGGTTCTGATAGATCAGCCATCAGCTGATTGCGGATACTAGCCTTGAACGAGATTCAAAACACAATTTTCAAACGTCGCGTTCAATTTTCGAATTATAAATTAAAAACCAGATCTATAAGAACATGTCATTTTCATTAATTTTTTGTGTTAATTCTTCCAGGATATTTATTTGATTGTATAATATATTTTAAATGTTTAATAATATAATAAAAAATAATAAAACCAATGGTACCAAGATTTACGCACAAAAATTGTGGTTATTTAATTATTTTTACTTAATTGTTTTATTCAAGACTATAATTATTTCAAGAGTATTCTAAAAAAATTGTCCTTTTTTACGTCTCTAATCAAATTCGATCATAACAATGGAACCCGCGTTTACGAACCATGAGTTATCGAAGCTATTTTACTTTTGAAACCGGGTACGATGGGTCTATGTGTTCAACGGCCCCTTGGCCATCTACAATGTAACTATGAACTATGTATAAAAATTTAAAACCTCAATTCGCTAGAGATCATTTATTTCAGAAAAAATCATTGAAATTTATAAAAATACTATTTTTGAAAGAACTGTAAAACATGATAATCTGTTTCATATAAAAAGTAAATTCATCAAATATTTCACCTTATTTTTAGTGAGTCATGTATTATCATCATGAGCGAGAGAGTATAAATGCGAAATTCCACATCAGTGGGTCAGCAAAATTTTTTTTAAAAAATTCTATGTAAACATGCAAACAAAGTGAAAATTGAAGTGAATCATTAAAAAAACCTAGTCATTAAACACAACTAATTGCCAAATTTTAAGATGTGGTGGATCGTCTAACATATATAGAGGTATAAATCATATCGAACCGATCATAAGATTTATAATTCGTCCTCACCATAACCTGCAACTGTTCAACATAATGGATGATAAGGCAGCTACCTTATATTGATTAAGAAGCAGTCGTTAAATTTCGTGAATAAGTTTTCCACATCAATTTCACTTATCATAAGTGGTTTATGGTAAGCTTAAGATAATAATCATCATCTTATTTGACAATCTCTCCTTAACATTTTTGATTTATTATCAATAATCTTGCCGAAAAGTGTATGACCAAATACTACAACATTAAAATAAACGTGAAGAGAATATTAACGAGTCACCAGTGTTAGAAATAGTCACTCTATACAGCTATACATATATTTTAAAACGAGTTTGATTCATAGGAAGGATCTAGAAAGTTTAGATCTGTTGGGAATGTGGATAGATAATTCATTCACAACACCTCCTTTTTTGACAGAAACTGTTTGACAATTTGGTTGTAAGAGGGTGAGAATTATCGCGAACAGAGAACCATTGGGCGAACATATTGGGCGTACTGGAGTCGTATCTTGCGTAAACTTGGAATAAATCAAAATTTTTATGTACATTGCTGCATTCATCATCGTTCTGATAGGTAGAAATTATTTGTGGATCTAACTATCAAAAAGTGTGATTTTTATCATCAATCAAGTGATCTTCCTGCCTCAGGTGATAACCAATGCATTTATCAAGCTCTTGGCAAAGACGAGTCTCACAAAGAGCACAAACGTAGCTTAGATTAACAGCTTTGGAGGGCAGATGATCAACATCTGCTGGTAAGCAGATACGGCATTTTGATTTGTCAGTTTTACTCAGAAATGCTTCAAGTTCATAAAATTTCTGAAGAACTTTTTAAATACCCCTGGTAGTTAAATAAAATAAAAAAATCATTTTATACAAAGGCGTATTTATACTTAACAATCTGAGTGGAATGCACCTGCAGGTTTTTAATATTTGTATATTTTCAAGCAAGAAAAAACGCAACTTTGAACATGCAACTTTAAATGCCCTTATTACAATTAATGTTGGTCTGCAAAACTAATCGTGAGAATTTTTCACTATGAGCATTATTTTTAATGTTATTAAATTTTAGGTCCTTATTTTTCAACCCCATGTTTTGTTTTTCATGTCTTCCGTAAGTTAATTGTTTCATTTACCACACTTAAATATTGTATAAAAGTCTAGTCAACAGGTTCCCAAAACGTGAAAAAAAGAGATAAAGGTCAAAAATATGAGAGGTAGCTCATTCTATTCGTAATCACCTCTAGAAAAATGTTTTCGGAGGATTTTGGTGCAGGTAAATAATGGTATTTAGTTTTTTATTAATAACTCGACAAGTATTAATATTTAAGCAATTTTGATAATTTTACTTTTACGTTGAAAATAGGGCCTA
The DNA here is from genome assembly GCF_026250575.1 of Diorhabda carinulata. Lineage (NCBI taxonomy): Eukaryota > Metazoa > Arthropoda > Insecta > Coleoptera > Chrysomelidae > Diorhabda > Diorhabda carinulata. The sequence continues at coordinate 7,849,292 of NC_079460.1, read as the reverse complement.
CGTGTCAGTTATGGTATGCGCGTTTTGCCGCTAAAGAGTTCATAAAAAATGATTTTCTCATAACATTAAATGTCATTTAAAAAGTTTGAGAAATTTGGCATAAAGACTGGGACTGGGATGAAAAGTATAAATAATTGGCCTTTTTTGTGTATATTATTTAAAATTGTTCACATTATATACTAAATAGTTTAATACTATTTTTTCTAATTTTTAACCGAAATTTCTTATTCTTATTCTATACTATTTTATTATTCTATTAGAAAAATAACTTTTTTTTGGACAAAGTAAAGACTTGAATGTTCTTTATTGTATCTTTAATGGTTTAAAAGATATATCAACTTTTCAATTGACAATTAAGGTAGGCGCTACAATTACCGTATCGTATGATATTAGAAATAAAAGTATTATAGTACTTTTTCACTAATAGTTTTTCAGTTGACAATTGAATAACTTTTTTAAAAATATTGATTTAACTTTTTTTCTATGGGACTCGATTCTTTTAAGTGTTAAGAAGACACTAGAATTTTAAAATTTTTGAAATGACTTTTTATGTTATAAATATTGGGGGGGGGGGGCGATACCGATTAGAATGTTACCGCTCATATTTTTAGGACCTATATCTACATTTTTCACGTTTTTGAACTTGTTGACTAGACTAATAGCTTAAGTCATGTTCATAAATGATACATTATTATTTGAACGATCTATCTCATTTTATACGGGTTCTATTTCTTCTCTAGCTTTATGTATATTAATAATTAAGGAGCCCGAGGACATAATAGTGTGTAGCTGTTAAACATGTTCAATACACTTCAAACTATTTACCGTTGCATATTCACTAAAAATCTTAATGATGAATCTTCGCTGAGGCCGAAAAAAAAATAAAATGGGAATTTTTTTGTTTTGGTTACATAAGAGAATGTTGAGAATCTACACAGTATGTCAGAAAGTAGTTTACAATTTATTTAGCTGACAGTGTGAACGCTTCGAATGTTAGTGGATTATAATCAGTTCTCCTCAATTCTATCGGTGAGGAGTGTTTCTGTGCAGCCAACTGCGCAATGGGAGTACACATTTTCACATTCGTTGTTTTGATCCTTATATCACGCGCCAGGCATCCCTCCCATTCGAAAATGAATCGAAAAATTTGTCGAGTCAACAAGTAAAAAGCAAAATTCAGGCGTCAAGAACGGTTATCAAGAACGGCATAAGCTGGGAAGTCTGCAATTCGGGAAATTGACCGCTTCTCAACGCCTAATTTAGTCTTGTTTTTAGATGAAACCTAAAATACTATTCGCTCTTAAATTTACCGCGGTAAATTCGTGGTAAACTCGTGGTATAATTACCGATCAACTTTCGTATTTGTAATCGGGAAACAAGAAGATGGCCATTATGCATGTTTTACGGAGTGGAGTATCAATTCATATGTTATATGTTACTACAATACATGTAAGGGGGAAGACAAACCTTTACGGTGCAATTAAATGGATGGAGCACAGAAAAAGCATTCTAAGTTTGCGTAGAAATCTTCGCCAAAATATTTGCGAAATATTGAAGGTAAATGCGGTTCTTCACGAGAAAAAACGTACAATTCGTTTTTATTGCCCAAGTATACTAGGAAGCACCTATTCTGTACAGTGTAAAAATGCAATGTTCGGAATTTATCGCGGAAATTACTGCACTAAATGCGCCTCAAGTCAAAAAAATGGGTAGTAATATTTTTTATGTTACTGAATATGTAAGTAAGGGATTTTTGATTATATACCTCTTTAACAATAAAAATGCCTTTTTTACGTTATGGTTTTTCAAACTCGTAAAATTTATGACAGTATAGGTATCAAAATCACTTCAGTATTCTAGGGTTAAGCAAAACTGTCGCAATCATATCATCGAATCATTGGCGCTGATCAATAGCTAACTCGCAATAAAAATTCAAATGAACGTTTTGATATGTTAATCCAATTCGAAATTGTACAGTAGATGAAACTTGGGTAGACCATTATATCCTAGACACAGAAAAACAGTTAAAACAATGGACCGGAACTTGCTTACCAGAAAACAGAAATAGCCAAGGGTGGGAATTCCAAAGGTGTAACCTACAATGATTTTAGACAAATGAAGATGTGATGGTAGAGACAAACTCGTATTGCCGATATAACGAAAGATTGTTTTTGGTTGGTTTGAAAACTCGCTGAAGTAAGTGTGTAGAATTAAAAAATGTATAACTTTTTTGTGATATTCTGCGTGGTACAACCCACAACCGGCCCTTCAGACACTCTTCAGAAAAATGCACCACTTAGTTTAAAATGCCATGAAAAGACGTTTAGAGTAATTTTTGTTTATTTTAAAGTTTTTGTATTAATTTTTACGATCTAAAATTCTATGGAGCTTAAAATACATATTAGAACAACAACCTAATTTTATCGAGCCAGGAATTCACCAAGGCAGCGTTATTAGATTCTGTATTTCCTATTTACTCTAGACTTCCCCAACCACAAAAACATTGCCACCAGTAAAATATATAAATACGAGTACAACGTGAAATTATTATCACTATATAATTAACCTCTGTTACTTAATGTAATCAACGTTAAGCTATTATTTCAATGTCAAACATTCTATATAAGTGAATTTTTACCGTTAAACCGGGCTCCTATATAATATATAGGGTGGAAAAAATCAAGAATGACAGAAATTCAATTTCAGTAATAAATTTCTATGAATTGACACAGTAATAAATGTTAAAAAAAGAACTCAGAAACGGTTTGTTGGTGGCAAAGCAATAGAAATTCCTGTATAGTTACGGTTAAATCAAAATAATTCCGTAAACATGTTCACATCACCAAAATTAACAGGAAAGTGATAAAAACAGAGGTCAGATGACACAATTGATTCGACTCAATAAATTTTTTGAAGCTTGAGAAACTGTCCCTTTTAAAACTTCTTTTGAAACATAATATGATTTTAGAAATAGATTAATTTATTAAAATGGTGAAGTTTGTATAACTGCCTGTTGTTTGACATTGCATAACTCCACACATTTAAATTTTTTAATTTTGCCGCAGAAGGTCACTAATTATATAGATGACGCTAACAGTTTTTTATTGCTCTTCCATTTAATATGTGGTATTGTGACCTAGTAATGTAACAAATCTTCAAGGATTTGAAACCATAGACAATTCTCGAACACATCGTAACACACAAATTCCTAATAATTTATTATTATAAACATAAAACTAAGCTACAACAATGATATGCCCTGACCCCTGTAGATCAATTAATGACCTGCAGTACTCTGTTTTACATTACAACTAATTATTCGCTGTAATTAAACAAAAACAATGGAACATTAATAAATAGTTAAAGTACTCTACTTCCCACTAAGTTGAATGGAAGTTGCATTTGCCACAGTTGACTTTTATTCAATTAGTTGAAGTCAAGCCGCCCATAGGCGTACTATTAAACCTCTATAAACACATGGTATTTCATTAATTGCATATTACGTTCTGTTTCAAGAATTTCATTCGGTTAAGGTGAATCTAAGGAATCCCTATTAGCGGTAGTACGTTATTAATAATGATGATCGTAATATAATAATATTTTTTGTGTTTGGAAATTTTGCATTGAATTGCAATATGGAATAATAATTCAATTCGTATTGTACATTGTTTCTTTAATGCGATCTTGTCTGTCATACAATATAGGCCCGGATAAAGAAATATTTTGATCTTTTCTTATAACTTCATCATTCTAAAATTTACATGTAAACATAATTTTTAACTGAAGCAACTGATTACTACATCAAAATTAGTTAAAACACGTGGGGATTTGAATTGACAAAGCGAAATCAGCAGAAATTCTGAGAATCCGCTATTAAAATCTGTACTCGGGAATGACTCAATGTCGGGGTATATTTTCAAAGTAATAATTAATAAATATTCAAGTTTTCTAAGTAAAATTGTAAGTACAACTTTATTTTAGGGGTGAATTAGAGCACATGAATAAATAATTATGGACGAACTTTCTGGGTAATACATTGAACGTTACGTAATATAAACATAATAAATATTTACTCTATATAAAATCAGAAATATTAAGGGGCCATTTTTTTCAAAGTTACTTCCCAAATACTGAGGAATATTAGTGTTACACTCAGAAGTAATGATTTTTTGGGAACATGTTGTATGTATGTATGGAAGTTGGGGTATCCTATACACTGCGATCCAAAGGAATTATTGTGTTTCTCGTTCTTGCTGCGATACTGGGAAACCCAGTATTTACAGCTGATCTGATAATTCTACTCCATTTAGAATGTCTCGAAATTGGGATGGCTTTAGTTGCGAGAGATCTTCGTCTTCTATTGATAGAACTCCTGTTAGTATTCGTAGATTGTGTTAGGTCCCTACATTTAGCAGATCTTCTCTGGTTATAGTTTCGCAGAAGAGTCTGTCTCAGCCCCTGTAGGTTGTCCCAATAATTGGTTTTGCTCCTATCTACCTTTTTCCAGTGCTTTTGCATAGCTGATTTCACAGAAGGGTTCGATTAGGGGTTGGTATACACCAAAAATTAATAAGGTATTTAGCGTCTACATAGATGTATAGGTCTAGTAATTGACAAAAGGGGATAATTGATACCACTTTTTAAGCAAAGTCGTGGATTAAGAGTCTGTAGGAACAAATTCAGATTTCACAGTGTCCTCTCCATCTTATCCCATACACGTTTGATGGTATCTAGTAATAGGGGTAACTATGGCAAATCAATAGCACCAGCTTCTTGGAGATCTCCATATTATGACGTGCCATATGTGGACGTGCATTTTTTTGCTGAGAAAGGACTGATTAATGCCTATTTTGATCAAGCAGTAAAGTGCTTGGACCTCGTTAACAAACTACTTGTGATTTGACCCATAGTAGTAATATGGTATCGCAGACCTAATTGCCTGAGGAGTATGATGATCAATGCAATTTCGAGGTAGCATAAATCTACAACTCAATATGCTACAATTCTCCCTCTTTTATAATTGCTAGCTTAGTGATAGTTTTGATGGGTTCGAAATTAAGGCAGTCATTGTTGGAGGAACGATAACTAATAATACCTGTACTATTCGGTTTTCGTCAATACGCTTCTTTCGAGAAAAATTAAACGATCGTTTTTGTAATTATGGTCAAAAATCAAATTTTGCTTTTGATATAGCCCATATGTCGTTGTTACTTTTCTTAATATGGTCCAGTTGTTATCAAGAAATTATTCTTTCTGTGTATACCAATTCCAATGCCACAAAGTATATCTTTTACAATTCAAAAGCGACAATAGTGAATATTCTCTTCTGTGATGAGATTAATATGAACCTCAGGTATTTAAAGTTATTGATAATCAATTTGTATTTGGGATATAATATGTTACAGACTTTTGAGTGTTCATATAAAAATTATCAATAGGAAATACTTGATGGATATTCTATTTTAATTTTTCAGTTTGTTAATTCCAATTACAAATCTCAATATTATAATTTATGTTACTTCTTCTGTTCGTATTTTTTTCATCCAATATTTCATTACCCTGTCATATTGAATCATCGTATCTTGAACCCTCCAGGTACAAGCGATCATTTACATATACGTCTAAACTCGTAACGCTTTGTCATCATCATAATTTGACTTCAAGGTACTTGATTCTTACAGGGTTTCTCTCCTAAATTCAAACTACAGATTTCAGATGTGATTTCATATCCTTCTGAACTAATTAGCCCTTATCTATAGGCTCCGGCTAAGGGAATTTTTCAATTGTTATGTTTATCGCGCGGAAAGGAAAACGGATCAATTTTAATGGTAAAGGTAAACATCGTTTAGAAGTAAAATAATGATATTGAATATTAAAAATACAACAAATGAATTTATTTGTTGTCTTCCCCTTCTTTGAACGTAACAAACAATTTGTGACTGCAGGTATATACAAGGTATATACTATGAGATGTTTTTTGAGATATGTTTGGGCAATTGACTAAACCACGTCAAATTCGAAGCGCTAGCTCATTTAGAAGGAACTGTTGGATAAAATTGAAATAGGTCTGGTATCTGTCCAAGTTGTTAGGTCTTTTCTTGGGTCTTTTGTTGTCTCGTGGATACCATGTTGTAATTTTTTTGGTCCGGTCCATCTATTATCCTTCTTGACAAGTGTCCTGCCCATTGCAACTTAAGAGATTTAATTCTGTGGATAACGTCTATTACCTGGGTCTTCTATTCTGTTACCTTCCCTTTTTTTATACCTATTGCGTTGCATTCATCTTTAGGCAACCTGGAGTGTCTTAGTAAATTCGGTGTTGAGTGTGAAAGTCTCGCCTTGTATGTCATGACTGGTAATATCTATTGGTCGCAAACTCTTTTCTGTAAATAAAGTGGCATTCTAGATTTGAATATTAATGAGTTTCTCCCATATGCACTTCATGCTAATTTAATTTCTGGTCTTAGTGATCCGGAGCTGTGTATTAATTGGCCCAATTATATGAATTCTTCTAAAATTTCCAGTATAGTATTAATTATTAGGATGTCCTGTCTATCTACCAGCTCATTGTACAGCACCTTGGTTGTAGGTAGGTTTATTTTTAGGCGTACTCTATTGGTAGCTTTGTTGAGTTCATTTATTTGTTCTTTTAGATCTTCGGAGTTATTGACAACTAGGACGATATCATCAGCGAATCTTGGATGGTTAAGGTATTGTTCCATTCTAATTTATGGAATATTTCATCCAATGTTGCTGTGAAGAGTTTCGTAGATATTGAGTCTTCTTGCCTTACTCCTCTGCTGGTCACGAATTCAGAAGTTCTATTATATATCACGACTCTCGCTTTAGCTTCCTCTTATATGCTGGCGAGAGTTTCTATATATGATTTACCGACATCTGGATTTGTTAGGGTTTCTATAAAAGGTCGATTGACATGGCGCTCTTCAGAGGAGTTGTAATTCAATGTTCATCGAGATATTAGCCAGGAAAGTAGTTGTTTTCTCCTTTGAAAAACGGCAGAATATATTTTCGAAATTATTTCAGATGTGAATAGTAGTAATCTTTTATTTTGATACATTTTACACACCTCATTTCAAGTTTTTACAAGAATTAATACAATTTAAAGCCATCGCAAATCTTAATTAATTATTTCTCAGACGATGAATACATAAGTATTTGTTGTTGATTTTAGGTCTCTTTTGTTTAATTATTTGATAATTTTTGGAAAATAAAATTTGACATTTCGACTTTTCTTCAAGTCTTTATCAAAATATGATATAGACACTGACAATTTGCGTATTTATATTGATCAATAGATCACCTACATCATGATCATCAAAATAAGAATATATTTGTATCTTTATAATTGAATTTATGTTTTTTTGATATTTCAAGGTTCGTTAACGCAGTTTTATTTTTTTTTATCGTATTGATGACCTTTTAGTCTATTGAGAAGTCTGCCCTATGTGGACAGCGTCACAATTCTAATACATCGCTGAGTATGTAGAACATTTAATGGGATTTGAAACCTATCAATAACAAAAATGATTTACTGTGCTTAGTTTGTTGAATTTAACAGCGGCGTATTAGTTTTTACGCAGCTTTAGCAAAAATATTGCCGAAGGACAGTATTATAAAGAGAGGTGTTGATCCTCAAATCTCGAACTATACCAGAAATGATGTTTCATATTACATGCGAATGTTGTTTATTATTCTAATATTTACTCGACAAAAATATCTTTCAAAATATGAGTATAATATAAACAGTATAATAAAGTGGATATAACCAGTATCCACTTTCATTTTAGTATACTTCCGAGAATAGATTCGTTTGTCTGAAGGTCAATATGATAAATATTTTCTTGGGAAAATCATTCGAAAACAAATATTTAGATACACCAAGTTTTTCCTGTTTGAATAGAAATTACTATAAGTCGTAATTGTCTACCTCATTCTATCTATATGTTTATTTTTCTTAATTTTTAAATACAATTGCAAATACGAGCTTTATTCGTAGAGTATGCTCGGTTGTCCTTATTCTCCGCGGAAAGCAGTTGCGCGCATATGCACCAGTCACCAGAACAATCAGTGATGCCAACGTAGGAAATTTTTCCTTTGCTTTACAGTTTTTTTAGTAGTATAGAGAAAAGATAAATTTTACCTGATATCCAGGAAATATTCAACTTTAAACTAATGGTACTGTTTAGTTCAATTAATATAATTTTATCTAATTTCAATATTAAATAGTTCCAATGACAAAAATCTTAAGAACTCGTATCATGAGTTAAGGTTTACACTAAGTAATTCTTAAAAAATTGTCTTCTACTGCTCTGACGTAATGAGAACTTCGGGGAATTACCAGCGGATTAGACGCACAAAGTGGAATTTTGTCTATTTTGTCAAACAAACCGCGTCCGCCCATGGCTTTCAGAGATTTCTTTATATTGTTAAATCGATCTTCTTCACTGGATTCCTCCATTTGATCCTGTCTGGTGTCTCTTCTTCCTATCTTCTTGTACCAAAGTGTCTATTTTCACCTCTTCTATCCATTTCTTCCTCGACCTCCTTTTTCCTCCTTCCCTCTCCCTTCGCTCTCAATACTTTTTTGGTATTCCGCAATTATTCATTCGGGAGACATTTCCCACCATCCAACTCGTTGTGCCCTTAATACCCTTATTTCTTGTTCTTCTTCTCCAGACGCCTCCATCAGATTGAATTCTTTCAAAAATTTTTCGGTCTATTTTGATAATATCGATACGTCGCGTCAGTCAGGTGTGAGGCGTACAGAAAAACTGCAATGAGCAATTCAATAGTGAGAAGATCCCACGATCTGTTGGTCGCTAAAAATCTTCCTGTCTGTTCACGTATACTTTTCTCATCAGATTTGCATTGCCAGCAATGGGCAGTACTTTGAAGGATATTAATTAAAATCTTAGGTTACCTTCTTACTTTCGTTTGTTAAAATAATATACCGTAATTTTTAACACATTTCATAAATGTAATATAACAACATTCCGCGATAAAAGAGATAAGAGTAGAGCTGGTATGAGTGCTGTCTTTCAAAATGTAGATTAAGAATCATTTTGTGTTGATAATAAAAGATTATTGAGACAAATAATAGTGAAAAATAGTAGTACAATCGTGGAAATTGGGAAGATACTAAAGAAAGAAGCGTAATCTTCTAAATTTTATCATGTTAAGTCAAAAATAACTATGCTTTTACGAATATTAAGAATTGACTAAACATGATTACAATAAGTAATCTTCAATAAACTCTCATAAACAGTTAGAAGGAGATTTGTATTTACTGTAAATGACAGCGAACATTAACTAAGGGGTGGAATAAAGACAGATGTTTATCATTTAAATTCGTCCAAATATTGGTAGTTTTTAGAAGATACATACACAGCGTACTCATTTTATAGACGTTTCACACAAATGACCCAAGGTTAAATCAATTCACCAATTAAAGTTCAGACCCCTATTTGGATTTCCCAGCATAAGTAAATATCAATTTTGCGAAATTGACACAAAACTGATTAATTCAATATTGGTATAAATTGTACAGTTTCTGTTGATAATTCATTATCGTGGTGTTGTGCTAGTGTTTTTTGTTTATAGTTTTAGTAGTATTTTTTGAAATGAATTCCAATAGATGTTGTCTATTATATTACGAATCTATTAATGTAATACATTTGTTCCGAAATAGACGGATGCTGGCTATGAACAATACTAAATTAAATGCAAGAGATTTATTAAGAAGTTCAAGTAATAAAAATTATTAAAATAGTGTTCAATTATTTAACTTTTGGAGATAATATGAACTGAAACATAAATTTTGTTAGTTGCTGTGAGGTAGGGTAGAGTTGTATTGAGTGATAAAATTCGAATTTAGTATTAGTTTAGGTTCAGACCTTCAGTCGATGTCATTTTTGTTAGAATAAATATCATTGTCGTAAACCATCTATTTAGTTATTCATATCTTCAAATTTTATTCAATATAAATAAACATGCGTAATTAGTAATACGAGGTCTGGCTATTAAATAACAAGACTGTGCGCCTAGAGGGCGCACTAGACGGGTGGTGTAAAAAACGAGTAGTGCGTTGATTATCTAAATATCTTGTCTATGCACGTGCCAAAACACGTTTCCGTCACTATTACAGTATTTGTACAGTAGCGGTTTGAAACGAACGTGTTTTTATCTTGTGCCGAAAACCATGTGTGAGGAAAAACAGGAGCAACGTATCAATCTCAAATTTCTCGTTAAACTGAAAAAAACTCCGATTGAGTGCTATGAATTGTTGCAAGAGGCCTATGAGGACAATTTTGTATCTCGTCCGCGTGTTTTTAGTGGTTTTTAGCGCTTTAGCAAGTGCCGAGAGAGAACTGAAGATGACTACCGCCCAGGTCGCCCTGTGACTGTTTCAACTCCGGAAACAGTGAACAAAATCAACCAAATTGTGCGTGCAGATCGTCCAATGATCATCCGGATGATTGCCGAGTTAGAAAAATTTTACTCGAGGAATTAGATATGACAAAAGTTTGTGCGAAGTTGGTGCCAAAAAGCAAAAAACGGCAGTGCTCCTAAAGGCACTCACCAAAGAAGAATTCGAGCACTGCTTCGATCAATGGAAAAAACGATCAAAAAGGTATGTAGCGAGGGGAGGGGAGTATATTGAAGGAGAGCATTCGAATGTAGAATAATTTTTATAATAAAACCCCCTTTTCATTATTTAATAGCCAGACCTCGTAGAGTAACTAATCTCATACTACATATCTGCATGGGAATGTATAACACAAAGAGATGATACAATGTAAATCACGATAATAACTGACTTTGAATTTCTCCTTCATTTTTTCACTGTTATTGTAGTCATATTATTCAAGTAAAGTACTTTATAATATATATTTTGAACTGACCATCTAACAATTTGTTCAAGTATAAGACCTTCTATTTTGTTTTTTTATAAAACATTAGTGTCCTTTGTAATATATATCCAAATATGCAATTTTATTTATGAAAACTGGGTAGAACAACTGAACAGGGTACTTACCGACAACATAATACTGATTATATACATATAACTTATTTAATTTATGTGTAATGGAATTTATTATTTCACAATATTTTTAAATTTTTGACTCGGAAACATTTAGTACCTCGAGTTGTACGCCTATGGTTCGTTGTCTTGCGGTTAGAACTCGAGGTTCACCACCGGATGTCTGAAATGAAGCTTTTCCTATGGCTACTCCGACAGCACCGAAGAACAAAATCTTCTTACTTGTTTCTGAATGATTGGTTGTGTTAATGATTAATTATTGGGTCTCATGATATTAATCAAATCATCGAGAATCTCTGTAATGTCTTCCTAAGTGATGTAATTTAATTATAGTGTATTCAAGTATAATTTGTATCGATTCTTGAAAAATAGACACTTAATTGTTCTGTTGAGGATAATTAGTCTTGATTTGAGTATTGTTAGAGAGTAACATTCATGTATAATTATAATAATACTGTAAAAAAGAGTAAATTTAATGATAAATGAACTACTGTGGATATGAAACAAGGACATGATGTTAAGAAAAGTCGTATGGAATATAATTTACCATAGGATATCATAAAAGTTTTATCTAAACTCAAATATATAACAAATTTCACTTTTGAAAAATGTTCTGTTTGACAAATGATTTGCCAGTGGTTTTGTGTTGAAGTTGTTTGGCCATTTTATGTTACAAAATAATCTCAAATTGTTAAAATTTTTTTACCAGAATAATGGCTTTTTTCGCGAAGCACAGTTTATATACGCTGAATGATAAAGTCTAAACACGAAAGAGTCACATTGTCTATGTGTCGGAATATTTGGTCTACAGGTCTACAGAAAATAAGACAAATGTTACAGCCAATTGTAAACGCTATAGAGATATATGTGTGTCAATCAAGGTTACGCGATCAAGCTGATTCAGATTTTTTTCTTTGAGGCTATTTCAAGTTACTTGTGTACTAACCAATAAATCTTATTGTTCATATTTTTTAGAACGTGGTCATATTTTAGAGCTTCGACACATCCACATTCTTGGAATACTTAGATCAAGCTATCGTACTGTCTCTTGGTGATTGTCGTTTGGTTGGTGAACATTCTTGGACAATTTTGGCTTGCCAAGCAATTGCCATGCTGTTCATAGTAACATCATCCACGTCACAAATTTGTCTTAAGTCATTGTTTCTCTGGTAATCCTATAAAATATGCTCTGGTATTATCCGTACTCCGTAGTATTCATATTTCAACCACTACTGAGCTGAAAGAAGCTAAGTCATTAACTTGTTGAATGAAACATTTCAATCTAACATATAGAAAGTTGAGTGTTAATATGAATCATATTTATTCGGAATTTTTCTAAACCATTTGAGTGACATATATTTATCCTTACCAAGCTGTAAAAGTGAGGTGATTTGTTATATGCAGATAATAATAGAATAATAATATAAACTATAGAGTTTATGACGAGCAGTTGTTACTAATAGTCATTCATCGGATTTATTCAAAAGGCCTATACAATTTTTGGATATGTTAAGATGTGCACTAAAATAAACCCTTCATGATAGTCATAATCTCCAAAAATGATTTTAGTTAAGTTATACAGAAAAAGGTTGGGATCGCGTGATAATTTTACCTAAATTTGGATTTGTTACCTCAATGTGTGACATATACCGTGTTTGGATAGAATTATGTATATCGCAAGGACGACCTTTTATTATCAAATACAGACAAATGATGAGTATCTAACAATTTATAAAAGTAGGTTAACGAATTCACCTGATAGTCACAAAACAAGTAACATACGACAATTTTAATAAATAAAATTTGAATTTACCTTGAAGTTCAATTTGAATGAAATAAAAAACAGGTTATTTCTCAAAATTATTATTAATCTCTGTTGAGGAATTTTTATTTTATCTAGTTCAAGAAATTTTAATTTGTATATTTAAGCCTATTTCATCCTTTTCTAATCTATTATCTTGTTATTTCACCATATTTTCCAAAATATTTCCAATAAACCTATCAAATGTGTGACTGTTCAAGGCACGTAAAGTTTATGAGCTAATTTTTCAATACGCATTCAGTTTCTTAAACGAATGATGTTTGAAAGTAATAATAATGAACTGCAAGGTATGTGATCCATCAATTGTAAAATTAAGTCGCAAAGTTTCCTTTGTTTTGTTACCTACGACTTTTTAATACAATCTAATCCTAATATTTTTGTAAATACTTTTATTGAAGTGAAACCTGGTCATTAGTCAAAAATGATTAAGAACTTATTATTAATATAAAAGTAAAAAATCCAGTATATATGATCTGTAGACATGTTCAACTAGTCTAGTCAAAATTTTTTATTCTATTCAACATGGCTGACTCTCATTCAGATGTGATATAAAGCACTAAAATTCTCGATAAAGCTGGATGTTTTTAGAACGTGGTTTTAAATTGACATTTTTCATTTTAACTTAACTCACAAGTCAGTAAGCACCTTTACAGTGGCTTACTCCCTCTGGGCTAATCGATAATTTTAAATACTCCTCTACAGGTATAAGTGAGGATATGTTCATTTACCCTGAAGCGGATTAAGAGTATGTAGGAAAATATGTTGTGTTGTAAATATTCATAATTTTCATCACTTTACGCACTTTTTCAAACAAGTGGGCAAATATTTTTTCATACGATTTTTTTATTCAGATTGACGTACATGTGAAAGCTATGGCCATTAGTACGTGTAATAGTTTGCTACAATACTGGTTGATAATGGTTATTTACGTGGTTATATGAGGTGCAATTACATCAACTAATATGACAGTATCTTTTAAGTAAGATGAAAAACGGTGAAATCAATTATTTTCCTGTATGCCTTAGGAAACAGATTTTATTGTTACAATTTAGACAATGCATTGAATTTATCAGCAAGTTGGTTACGAATTAACGTTGTTCTAAATCGAGAACAAAACAATTTTCTTTGTTTCGTTTATTTTTTTAACGTCCGTGTCACTAAACAGACGAATTTAGTTTGTACATGAATCCGTTAGCTCAAGAAATGTAAGATAGTGTAAGGCTGGAAATATACCCAAGACTCGATTGAAAATAGCTAGACTGGTCTAGCGTCTGGTATCGTAATACATAATTATTTTATATTTTTGGAGAGGCAGTTTCAACAGACCACTACTAGTGAACTCGATCTTAAAATAAACATCAATATATTTTTCACAGTTATACCAATTCAAAAAATTTATTTTTATTCTAATTTTAAAAATAGGTTTCTTCAAGAGGGTATAAGAATGCTCTTCGAGTCTTAGTTGATTTTTAGTTTCTAAATATAATGATTTAATGTTTTCATTTCTCAAGTGTTTTATGTACTATAACATCTGTATATACCGTGAAATTGAATTGATTTTAATTCGGTTTCCAGTAGTAGTAATGTACTGTGTTATCACCAGCACCATTAAATTCCGAAGTTTACATACTCGTTTAAAAGACTGATGAATTAAACTGTTGGATACAGTGTGGGGATCACAGATGTGTTTTCTAAATTAATACGGGAATTCAGGAAATCTATTCTTCTGTCTATATTACCGAATAAAAAACTCTAAACTACAAACTTATTCAAGAAAATGCTCTAAAATGATCTCTCAGGATTAATGTACTAAAAACAAGGTTTTGAAATGGAATTTGATTTGTAATTTATCTGCAATTTATCTTTTTAACATTGATTTAATTACAACTCTAGTTTATTTCAGAAAGGTGTAGAGTAATAAAATCTCATTAGGTATGCAAATGGACCACAAAGTGACCCAACGAATATTTAAGCCACTTTCATAGTTTGGCATTGATTTCATTATAATTTTTTTTTATCAAGTGCAGGTAGTACCACCCTGTTGGGGTCAATATATGGGTTTAGCCTATTGCTATCCATTCACAAACATTGAAAAATATTGTGCCAAAGGCGTTTAACAGAATAAAAATTAGGCATTATGTACATTGTAATAGGTACACTTATTTTTTATTGAACATTATACAGAAATTAAATTTTGAAAAAATCATAACATTTTTTGTCATCTGAGGAACTGTCATCTCCTCTTGACGTTATAATTAACGGGTCGACGGTCCGATCGATCAAGTAGTCAAGATCCTACATTTTCTCCTCTTCTTTAATGACTGCTTTTCGCTAGTTCTCTGGTGTCACCTCCTACTACTGAATCAGCCGGAAGATATTTCATCATTTCACCAAAACAGTCTTCAAAAACATCTGAATCCATGTCCTCGTGGTAATCTCCCGTATGGCACAACTGAAAGGTTAGCAAACCTTCTTTTAAAAATCCCTTTTTGCTTCCAATATGGACGATTATTAGTCTTTTCCCTTTATCTGAAGGCACCTTAATACCCGTTGACCGGCCATCCATGAAAGCTTGGCGAGCACTGGTTATATTTTTGTCTTGCCACATTTTTGCTACTGTATAACCTTCATTAATCCACGTCTCTTCAAGGTAAAACATTTTCTTCTTCTGTATTCTGTACTGCTTCATACTTCTTAAGTATTTTCGTCGCCAGCAAACAATTTCATCGCTTTCCAGTAAAAGTGCTTTACGGTTAAACAGTACCTGTTAAATATAAAACGTAACTGTACAATCTACTACCTAAGTAATCCCTATCCACACAATATTTCAAGACCTACACTTATGGCCGACACCGAAATTAAGCCGAACTGGACGGAATTCTCCATTTTATTGCTCTATACCTTTCTGAAACAAGACTAACTAGTATTTTATCCACTGGAGTTTTCTCAGTTTTTACATTTTGAGGAGCACTGACAATACCACTCAATTTCTTCTATATATATATATACGGTTTCTCTCACTCTGCCTATCAAAAACCCACTCACACTAATTGTTTCCTCAATGCTCAATCTCATCATCATCCGGCCCAACTTAAATCTGTCATTGATACACTCGTATCACGCTCCACCTCGTTGACTGACGAATCTAGTCGACCATCTATTCAATTTTTTGAAACAAACGTGAAAAATGATGAGTGAAAAATGGTGATCCTCACTTTGTCAATAATATTATTTTCCTCCTTTAAATTCGTGGCCAATCAACCACAGATTTAGGAGATCTTTCAGCAAAACGATAGACGAACTGATCGAGTGTATAAGGGTCACATTTATAGTTTTTTTTTCGTATTATTTTAAATTGTTGAATCCATAATTTAGGCTACTAAAACGGTTTATAAGTTTTGTGCTATTCAAAATAGGTTCCATTACCTTGATTTTATACTGAATTTGTTATAATTTAACATTCATTTATAAATTCAATCTTATGATAACAAATTAATCCTACTTCGAGACATACCTTTGATTTGAGCACACGCGACTTTGCAGCCCCATGTTTAACTATAAATATTTTGCATAATCTTTTCTAAATTAAAGTATGTTATGTAAATAAAAAGTATTGGAGAATTGAATTCTACTACAATATAAATTCTACCAATGGCGTATAATGTAAGAAGTAAAAAATGCCCCTTTATCCCTTTAGTATGTCTTTACTAGGTACCGCAACTATTTTAGTTTCATAAATATTCTAGCATCTTTGATAGAATATCCAATAGTTCTTAAGAAACGAGCAAAACCAATTTTCATATTTTGACTTAGAAATTTCAGAGCTGAGCTACATTTTTTTTAGATGTTTTATATTAAAACATCATATTTTATGCTTTTTTTTCAGCTGAAAATATTTATCCTTATTATTACCAACATGTATATTCGGATATAATTATGATACTTCAAGATAATGAATTGCGTATATTTTAATAGCAATAAATTTTTTTCGTTTATTATATATTTCAAGACTGAGGATGAAGTTTCGAATGTGAATATAATTCACAGAATCTTGTATCAAAAATATTCCAAAATGCTGAATTTCCTAGTTTTCAGTTTTTTAGATATTCTGTTTTATTCAAAATAATAATAATTTGACATTTGACCGGAAATCCTTTCATTCTTACACTATTGTATACTTTTCAAGGTTTTCACTTGGTAATGGTCACGTAGTGTGCGTAGGCACATAGAATTATAAATTGAATTTTGTAATCCACATAAATTCTCGCGAAATCCCACCAGGTAGACGTAATAAGTAGTTTCCCCGCATAGAGCAAATATAGGTGTACCTATGAGCCGATTTTTTTTTTCATGTACACTTTATCTACACGATATTGGTAAAAGAGGCAATTGAGAGTTTGCCACATTATATCAGTGAAATAATTAAACATTTACTCTCATTATTTCTATGTTTGTTTAGTATATACAAAAAAAAATAAGTAATAAACCATCGATAAACTATTGATTAATGGTTTTTCGACAGGTTTATAATCCCTCTAGGGAAAGGAGATACCTTATTATTACCCATATTGGTAACGATTTGTTGAGGAGGTTCAAAAGCATTTGGTTCCAACGAGACTGACGATTATCATAAATATTATGAAACATTGTTTTCGGAAATATTTTTCAAATTTAATCACGATCTGTTATTGTTCTGAATATAATGCTCCACAACATGAATAATGCTGCATAGCACAAGCGGAGAGAACACCGAATGGAGAAAAGTCCATATTGCATATTGGCGAGCTAAATGAATTTGTGGGCGCTAGCAATATACACTACATAAAAATATTCACAACAAAACATTAAACTACGTCTCTGGTAACGGCGTAGCTTCGCTGAGACCTCGGCGTTCGAGATCTGATCACTTCGCTGTCTCGAGATCGAAAGGATTTTTTCCTCGATTCCAAACGCCTCGCCTGGGTTCGTGTAAGTATGGAATAAAGAGCAGGTAGATGGTTTTGGTTACTCCCAAGTCAGGTATATTGAGGAGGATAGTTTAATTGTATGCTAATTGAGCATTAAGAAGGACACTTGGAATTTCCTGAGTCAGGTGTGGACGGATTATGGTTTTACTGATAGAGTTTGTTCGAAGAAATGTCTACCTGTATTAATATGCAGGCTCTCATGGTATGGTCGCCACAAATTAATTTTAGAAACCGAGCTGTATTCACAGTCGTCTTCTAATATAGTATAAGACAAGACAAAGAGCTTTTTCTTGAATATTAATAAATAATGAGTTGTAGATCCTTACTGTGTTTTAAAGACCAAAACGCAGAGTAGTACAAGCGCTTATTATACGAATTTAGTCTCAATATTACAGGTGTTGCAAGAAAAATACCGCGGAAAATTAAGAAAAGGTGTTCTCTTCAATCGGGATAACGCAGCCGGTCACGGAACCGCAATTGCTTATGCAGGTTTCCAGCGATTAACGACTGTTTTTAAGCCTGAGAGATACTTGTGTGGTAAACGATTTTTTTCGGATAATGGAGTAAATCAATGGTTAGGTTTGCCAAGGGTTGAACAATATTTGTTTCAAGACTCAATAGAAGTGATAAAACATCGATGGGAAATGTGTTAACCTCAATGGAGACTAAATGAAAAATAGAATGAGGCAATTTTATTTTTTGTGGGTCAGGGACGGAAATAAAGTATCAGCTCTAGTATATTGTAAATGCTCAATATTATATATGTTTATTGAAAGGAGTACCGATATTTATATTTTTTGGACTTGGTCGAATTTTTCCTCTACTAATACTTCTAGACGATAATTTTCAGACACCATTTCATCTATTCAGGCAACGCTAATGTTGAATGAGGTTGATAATTAATCATAGTGAGGTATAGTTGTATACTACTATTGTGTTATTTTCAACTAACCTTTTAACTGAAAGAAATTAGCACAATAATTTTAGTACAAATTATCCAAACAAATTATTGTTTCGCAGTTTTTTTCGGCAGCATATTTCTTTCTTTATTCAATTTATAACTATTGTTGTAGTAAAATCACCAAGGTGACTTTCAAAGGCAATTTGAAACTCATTTGTACATTGATTTTATTACAAAATTAAATATACTGCATAAAAAGAAATATGAATATAATTGCGGTTTACTAACATTAAAAATATAGTTCAAGGGTATCATTTGTTACTGAGATTGTGCAAAAAATAATATTAGATACCGTAAAATAATTTACCCTTTATCGGATCGTTCCTAATTTACAGGAATTATACGCCATAATTCTATTGAAATCATAATTAATTGAAGTAACCCTGTACTGTAAACATTTATATAGCAAATATATTGATAATAATAAGAAAAAAAAATATTTTGTATTATACTGGTATTTGTAGCTCTTTCCCAAGCTGCTTGCAGAGTACTTGCGTTTAAAATCTGGTAGAAATACTCATATTTCATAATTTTCGATTGAAATATCGTCAATTTTTCCAAAGTGGTCATTGGAACGTTTGCACATATCATGAAAAAATAGGTGTTCAAATGAACGGTGGGAATTGTGCCAAAATTGTTGAAAGTATAAAAAGAAACAAATTGAGTATTTCGAAAAGTTGTGCATCACTAAGGGAGTCTATGAATACTTTCGGTGGCTTCTAAAATTCATGTGTCTCACAAATCAATTCGTATAATTTTAATTGTATGGGGATCATACTAATCGAACGTATTACAAGGTTATCTTTGTGAAAGAGTTTATGGCCAACATATCAACAAATCTTATGGAGCAGCTGCCGTGTTTTCCTGATATAGGAAACTTTATTATTCTAGATCCAATTCCATTCTATAGTTTCTATAGTTTAAGATTATTCCTGGCGAGTTCTGGAAATGATGTATGAAAATACGTTTGAAAAATGTTGTGATAGGGGAATTACTTGTTGCTGTAACTAATTTGTTTCGGAATAGCTTTATTTTCAAGACAATAAAAGCAGTTTAGATGATTAACTTTTATAGTACATTCACTAATTATCTGAATTTTTTAAATATAGTATGATTCTAGCACAAAACTACAATAAATTAGTGTGTATTGTATGTGTAGTGAATTAATAGGTAAGAAATATTTTTATAGACAAAATAAACAAAATTAATTTCATAAATTATCTCGTGACTAATATTTATTTCAGTTACTAGTCATTTTGTCAACCAGTATAATCTATAATATTAATACTTTGAAAAATTGTCAATAGTTTCGACAACATTTCCAGTGATTCCAAATCATTCACAGACTGAACTTTTGACATCGACTTGATTATTCAATCCGAATTATTTGTTTCTGTTTGAAATGAGAAAAGCGACAATAAATTTATTATAATTGGATATTTGAATTAATCCTAAATTGCCAGTGACTCATGTATGATTACAAGGTATATCATGGTGAAATAATTTTACTAAAAATTAACGTCATGAAAAGTGAGTCAAATACAATGACAGTGACTCAATATGACCTTAAGGAAGTATCATTTAACCCTATGATATTAATTAATGCTTTCAAGACTAATAGACGTATTAAAATGTAGAGAAATAGATTTATATATTGATAAAATAATATTCTTAATAAAATGTTCCTAATGACTGGGGGAGCTTCTTGGAAACATTAATAAAGTAAATCCAGTTCTCGATCTTAAACTGGTTCGTGTCTGCAGTGGATTAGAGTGGAGATCAACGTAATGTAACGTTATTTTTTAGTAATGACTAATATTAACCGATTTGGTGTTACCCAGACAATTATATATCAAATTTTTTATTTTGGACCATACAAAGACTCCTCACGAAATAATCGAGCCAACTAGGAGTTATCAGAAGAATGGTAACAATATGAAAAACTGAAAAATAATATGAAAAACAAGCGACGAGAATTTACTTTGAATTATCACTCCTTTAATTTCAAATATAAACGACATAAAACTAGTCAAAACCATCCAAAAATTCAAATTCTAACATTCATCCTGTATTGAAAAATTAAATTTTGTCAATAATTAAAATGATAGTAACTTCTAACCATACGGACAAATGCTGACAAGAGTTTCCTATAGAAACTATAGGAAAGAAACTGTTGAGCAGCTGGATAAACTGAAAGAGATAGTCAAGTTGTATAGATAGCAATAATGAAACAAAGCAGCGTATTTCAAAGAGTAGCAAGAATGATAGGTAAAAAAATTGAGGGAAGGAGAGGAGAATATGCAAAAAGAATTAAGTTCGACAAACGTAGACAGGTGAGGTAAAAGTAATCGATATCCAATCTGAATATCATTGTAGAAGACATAGAAGATAAGTGGAAATTGGAGAAACATAGTCATTTCCGGATCTACACATTATTGGTTCTTAGACAAAAAAATAGTAACTTATTAGTTCCGTATAATGTACCATAATACGCAGCAAAACAGACTGGAGCTTCCTTGGCGATTGAGTCGCCAAATATATACATACTTTCAACTAAGATTTGAAAAAAATAGACTTCAGCCATCAAATTTGGAGCAAATATCAAAGAAAGATTAGTGTAATAACAATAGATGTATTTATTATCCATGATATCTTCTTCTTGCCTTATATCTTAACACAGTTACGTTGGCTTAATTCCGTTTTCGTTGTGCTATCTGCAAGGCGTGTGCCATGATTCCTTAATGTTAACGAAAAGCTCGCTAACATTAAAAATCGAAACGAATGTTTGGATTTGGATATTCAAAGTAATATAAGTGAAGTATACCGTCGATGGATTACAATAGATGAAAATACAGTCAAAACAATGGACTTTATCCGAGGAACGTGCTTCCAACACATTTTAATGAGGCTGCTGAATAGAAATTAGTTGAACTGCGTTACGATTTATTGCCTCATTTATCATATTCACCTGATCTGGTTCCCTCCGATTACTTTCTGATCCTAAACTTAAAAAAATTACTTAGTCGATAAAAAACGATTTCTGACAAATTAAGAGATGATGACAGAGACGACCGCCATTGTTACGGAATTTTCTACACATATTTCAATAGGTTTCAATAAATTGGAACCTGGCTGGACTAAGTGTGTAGAATTAGAAGTCCCTATGTGGTCAAATCACCCTTTTATTTCCTGCACCTAGTCTTTTGGTTAATCTTTTTCTATCTTACATCATTTTAATGGGCCTATCTCGTTTTGAATTCGATTAACTATTCTAATACAATATATTTAGTGATTGCAACAAATCAAAATAGTTTGGGAAAGTGAATATTTGATTTTAATTTTTTAATCCAAGTGGATCATAAGTGAGTGTAATTATAAACAGTGGTCTGATATTAGCATCATATCTACAAGAATCAATGGCTTTTACACACATTTTACATTTATTCAGACTCTATGGATATTGTCGGTATTGATTTTTTCGGGATGTAAAAATAAATGCTTAGATGTAACAAAGCTTTCAAATAAAAGAGGAAATTTTTATATAAGGCAATAATGTGACAGAAAACAACATCGATATATCTCTTTTCAATAAGTTTTACAAAGCGCTAATTAAAGAGACTTTTAAGTTACTAGTTTAAATAACAATCTCAACTCTAACTGTTCAACTACCGACAGTTTTTTATTATTATAATATGCGGTCACGAGGGGTATTAATCTTAAATTCGAAACATCACATTTTCTTAATGAATAATACGGGAAATCCATGTTGTACAACCGATTTTTCTTCCTTTAACGCTCCATTAATGAACTGGATTTGACCAGATGATTAATTAATTTACCTCGTAAACAATTATATGGTGCCCAAAAACAATTTAAAAGGTTAAAATAGCATAAATTAAATGATAAAAATTATTAATGTAAAATAGTTTCTTAGATCTGAACCCGACACCTGAGAAATTCAGGTTCAAGATCTAAAAAGAAATAATAAGAAAATAGGCAATTATTCATTGCTATTGTCGACTATGATGTAATAAATGACTAATTTTATGGAGTAAATATAATAAGTGGTATTAGTTTTACACCCAAAAGGAATAATTCTTCAACCTTGATTTTGACAACATCCTGACGATATTGAGAACAATCACAACTTTTCATCTGTTCACAAAAACAAATTTTTTCTTTGAATTTTCCTATGAAGAACCCTGTTAACAGAAGCCAAATAATAAAGATATGTTGAATTCCTCTACTTTTGTTACGCGTCACAAAAGACTCAAGTTGTGTTATCATCATGTTAGTAATTTTGGCAGAGGTAGAATTGTGGCCTTTTTAAATGGTTCGTTCTATTAACTGTCGATTAATCGAAGCACACCATCGATCGTAAAGAAAAGCTTTACAAACAAATAGCTTTTGCAGACCGTTTTGCTACTACCCCTCAAATTGCTGACCAATAGTTTGAAGAAGAAAGTAGACATCATGTTATTATTTGTACGCCATATGGCTGCATCTAAACCCTTGTTTTTTTTAAATACTGTATACCATTAGTGCTTCGTTTTACTGGCAACCAGAGTTATTTGATCTAATGCAGAGAACAGCAGCAATAGAGGACTGACTAATTTGCACCACCTTCCACAGATTTTGGCTTAGTTAATTGTAGAAGATAAAGTTGCTTTTTTTGTTTTACTGCTTAAACGTGTATAGAACTGTATTTTCTACATGTTAATCAAATTCTAAATGTGAGGCTATCAAATTATCTAAAACTCAATAAATTAACCCTTCTACTTACATAATCTCAATTGAAAAACATAACCTAAAAAGTTTTTTTTCGCTTGAATTGAAACTGATGACCAACTTGTATGTTATGTATAATTTACGTTTTATATAAAGATGTTTTAAATGTGTTGGAGCAAGTCAAAAATAAATCAAATTAAATATATAAGAACAATGAACATATTTGTGTTATGAAATATTGGCAAACGTTTTTTTTCCCACACATATACTTAATAAACCGTGGGTAAAGGAGCATACTCAAAAATATTTAATGCTAATTTATCAAAACAGCTATTAAGGATGTTCTTATTAAAATATTTAAAACGTTTTATTTTAGTGTTTAGTTGTCAAGATAATGTCTAGTCACGTTTTAAATCATTTCTTTCTACACCCATAACTCATCACTTTTCCCAACAGTAGCAGAGTCGAAGGTACTGGAAAAGCTAAGACAACGTTATTCTATTCTTCATACGTAATTATTTGCAATTAGAGGAAAAAAGGAAAAACCAAAACTTTAGCACAAAATATTACATCGCCTGATTAGTTCTCTATCTAATTACCCCATCCAAATATTGATTTAAGTTTTAATAACCTATATGAAATAGAGAGCGAAGAGTTTGTTAGCTAGAGCTATCCCACATTCTGAATTCTCTAAAAGGAGTGGGATTATAGATCAGCTATAATCACTGAGAAGCAAGAAAAAGGGAAACAATAGATCTTTTGGGTCGCAGAGTTTATGACACTCTGAGTATTTTCCCAAAGAGCCAATTATAATCATAAATATAAAGTAAAATTGTTGAAAAATGTATCCAATAATAAATTGTTGGATGCATTTGGAAGCATTGAAATTGTTAAATGTAAGAACAGTTTAAATAGGGGCCTATTCCTCACAGCTTCCTTTTTTATTAAGTATTTAAGGAATAAATAAATTTCATAATAAAATTGATAAGTCAAGTTGATAAGTGTTTGATTTACCTGCAGTCTCTAAATTAAAATCGGTAGAGAGCTAAGTGGACAGCTAACTTCCAAAGCAAAGAGAAGCTCATGATTATAGCGTTTTTATTTTATGAGATGTTATGTGAGTCACTATGTTGAAAGAATTATTTTATAGAACTTTCCTGTTAATCCGATCATGTTTTGAAACTAACCCAAATCGCGTTCACTGATGTTAGGAAACTGATAGAGGTAATGGTCGTAGTTATATGAAGTTATCCTTTCTACTATAGTAGACCAGAGGGTAAATTTATACGATCAACGAATTATTTCGTTTGTTAATGTTTATTTGAACTGAAACTGAAAAATTATGGATTCCTCTTATACGGTTATCTATGATCAATTATCATAAGCAGCATAGTAGATAGATCACTGAGGCTTGCTTAATCTATAATATATGATATAAACAGAATTTTCGAAAAATTAATGTACGAAAAAATAGAAATGAAATGAAAACTTCTGTTTCCGAAAAGCACTTACCTTGTCAGATAGTCCCAAAACGCCATACGTAAATATCAGACAATATTGTACGCTACTGAATACTCTGCGCACAACATAATTGAATATTACTTGATTATAATTTATATAATTTATAAGCCTTGAAATGTTTTCTAATAGTTTAATAATGCGATTGTGAAAGAAAGATGCGACGTCTTATGTCATGATTATAATATAACAGTGATTTTGTTGTGTATAACAAATTATAAAAAAATTGTACTTCAAAAATCAACTTCCTGAAAATAAATATTAATTTTTTTAAGAATACATTTTTGCTTTATATATATATATATATATATATATATATATATATATTCTTCAATTTCTTATTTCTTAGACCTTTTGGTATATTAATGCTTCTAAATGTTCTTGATTTTAGGTCTCTTCTGTTTCAAAATTAGTTTTTTTGATAGTTTTTAAAAATACAGAAATAAGAAATTGAAGAAATTCATATGTATATATATATATACAGTGTGTCTACTTGTTGGAATCATATGGAAAACTTTTTTAATAGTGGTTTTATGAAAAAAAGTTATACATGGTCCTAGAGTTGAATTTCAACCATCAGATATCAATTTTTCAAAGCAGTATAAGAGGTTTGTCAAAACATTTGAATTACGTGCAAGAGTAAAGCATTTTTATTTTTCACAATTCAGAAAAATGTTATATCAAAATAGATAATTACAGCCATTTATTATGAAAATTCAGATTTTGTGATTATTTACTAATCATTCCGTATTAATTATTCTGGCTGGATAAAATTTAACGCCATCTAGGATTCCCTAACAAGAAGTATGTGACAGTGAATGTCAGAGTGAGTTGTTGTTTATAACATTACAATAGAAATTGCACATTTACTCAATCGTGAAGAAAAATTAGAACTTGTGTTAAATGTTAATAAAGAAAAAATGATGAACTATTTAACAATTGGTTCCCCATGAATATAATACAACATTTTAAAAATTGTGGCAGTCGCGTCGTTCAGTTTGAGGTATCCCATAAACGGTGACAACACAATAGGTAAAAGATAAAATATCTACATAATAAACTTCATATCATAGCACAAAGTGACAGAATATAGGTGGTAAGTTCGTTTTTATTGCTTTTTTACCAAAAACATATACATATTTAAACATAAGAGCATTATGATTCATTTCTCATATCTTCGACTTTAAATTCTGTTAGGAGTTTTCAGAATAATGCCCTTTTGGTTTAAAGCTTTCTGCTTTTTTGAACAGCTGCTTGCTTAATTAGATAAAAAAAACTCACATATTTCTTCAAATTTACTGAAAAAATTCAATCAAACGCTACCCGGAAATGTACTAGTAAGTTCATGATGGTATTTAACGTTTATGTGTATACTTAAGTAAACAGTGAAGTGTATAGTAGAAATTGAAAAATTAGTGGAAGTTCAGAGCAGAAATTAGCACACTTTTAAAAAATAAAACTGAGCAAATTTACTTTCAGTACAAATCTCAAAGAACAAAAATTATAGTATGAGAAATTAAGAAAAAGGAGAAGGAATGAAAAGAGTTCCGAAAAAACTGTTAAGATAATTAAAAAATGTTATTACCAGTGATGATAAAACAAGAAAGAAACGGAAGAAGCGGAAACAAATAGATATGACGTTTTTCAACATCAGGAAGAACTAAATATGGATTATCTACCCTTACTTATTTTGAATTATAGTTCACTACAAAACTGGAGGAGAGGGGAAAACTGGAATCCTTATCCTTCCGCTATTAATGCATCGGGACGTCTTTCTTTGTGAATTTTCCTCGTGAATTGGGAATTTATTTCCAAAAAAGAAACTGACTCGTCTCCGTACTTTTTTCAGAGTGGTGTAGAGTGACTAGTGGACGGTTTCTTCAACGTTAGTTACTTATCCCGGCAGATAATTAAAGGTATTCGTTATCTGGTACATGGAGAATAACGTTCACCAGGATAACTACGAGTTAACAAAACGGTCATAGATTGGACTCCCAAATAAACGACTTCCCTGCGGATCTCTATGTTATTTTACCGTAAAACAAAAATGGTTTGAGTTTTTTGAGTGTTGAGAGCTACCCTCAATTTTTGACACTAATTCCAGAAAGGAGGTTGCGGGATCGAATCGGAATCAATGTCAGGGGATGGAAGTGATGAGTGATGTATCGTCCGTCTATATTTGCCCGGTGTGCTAAGCCGGGCAAAAGCTATCTGAATATCCACGAAAGTATTTGGTTTGGCATTGTGGCTTAATTGATCTCTCCTAAATCCAAATTGGCAATATGGAATGATATTGTACTGAAATTTACTAAAAAAGGTTGACAATCCATATTTTGCTTCACTATTTTCGAATTCAACTGTATCTGAAATAAATATTAAATGGATGGTATTTGAATTATTAAACAAAAAATAATAATATACGTGATAAGTTTATCAAGATTCTAAATTTATTCATATATAGAAAAGGCAACTCATATATTATTAATGCTACCAATTTGTAAATTCAACATTATAATGCATAATAAAATGACAATAAGACTACCTTGCAACGTTCGGTTGTGAAAAACAGGAAGTTCGAATTATCAATTAGTGTAATGAGGTGTATGCAAAATTCCTAGACGTTTTATTTTATCAAAGTCACGCCTTCATTGGTAATGATACAGTAATTAATTATTTACTATATTTCAGCCTTCCGCCAGGTATTCTAAGTTGCCTTCCTGTATCTACAAAATAATCAACGGAATAGGTAGTTAATGCATACTCAGTCAACTGGAAACCTAAAAATGATCCTTCTAATTTGAATTCAGTGAATTCACAAACCGATTAAATTATAGTCAGGATAGTTTTAAAGTGTTTTCATATAATAATACATTCAAAAACAAATACCAACAGATCTTCTCGAACGCCATATACTATTATTGTTATATATTTGGAAAAACGAAAAAAGGTGAGGATATATAAGAAAAATGCAGTAACGCGATAAATTTGTGGGATCAAGATAAAAATATAGTAGACGAATGTCAGTATCAAAAAACATTAAAAGAAGTACAAGACCTATAAAGTTATAAAATCAACGAATACGTAAACTATTATTTTTATTCTAAATGGACAAAAATATTGACGTTATTGATATTCTAATTTAAATATATTCGTTATGACATAGGATGATTCTATTTTAATACAAATTTAATACAAAGATTTAAGATATTTCAACATGTAAGCGTATTGAACTTTTCAATGTTTCTTCATGTTTGATCCCAAATTCAACAGATCTATTTTAAGCCGAAATATTTTTTCATAGGAGGTTAATTTTTAGAACATTGATAAATATCTTCAAAAATAGAGAACAATCAAAGAGAAATTACTATTTCTGAAATACATCAGTGTTGGTAATTAAAGATGACTTACAATTTGTTAGTTTATAAACGATGTAACTATAAATTGAAGAATTCTGCCATAAAATTGCATAATAATGAGAGTAATGATTTGAAAAATATTATCGTTTGAATCAGCAATAATTGTCAAACCAAGATTCCAGAAATTACAACTCAGTGACTTGATCTCCAAGGTTTTAGTTGTTTGCTCTACGTCTCCAATTTCCGAAATCTCGATCCCCAGGTATTTGAATTACTTGGTGAATTATCTGATCGTCTACGACTAGCTTACATCTTATCGGAATTTTGGATGTGGCCATACACTTTGTTTTGGACGCAGATATTATCATATTGAAAGATTTAGCTGTGCAGTTAAACACATGTAAAATCTTTTTAATATCATCCTCATATTTGCGACTAGAACAGCATCATCAGCGTAACATAATATTGTAATATTTCATATCAAGATTGTTCTGAACCAAACTTCCAGATGATAGGATTACCGATGTAATGCTGTGTAGTGACGTATCAGTCAGTCAGTCACTCTGGATTAGTCAGCGATAAAAGTTTATTCGACGATAATGATGCATATATGAAAAGTGAAGGAGATGCGTAGAACACAGGTATAAATTTTGAATAATTTGGAGATAGTTGTGAAATAGGTGTGTATATATCGGTGTAAATAAAATACTAGAACATTTTTAGGTTGCTTCAACCTCTATTCAGTGATAGAATGAACAACCTCCTGCCCAATATTATGACGACTCACAACTTTCTTCCAATTTTTTCGCTATGTTCTTTTCTTCGTTTCAGTTTCATCCTTTCCTGCCTCATATTCGCTTTGGTCTTCGCTTTTATTTACTCTTAATACAACATTATATTTGTATTTGTTCAATAAATTCTAATATTAGTTTTATTTTCTTATCGTTATGTTTATTTCATCTACTTTTGGAACTGCTTAGACTTTCATTGAATACTTAATTTCTTTAGCTAGTATCTTACTTTATCGTCTTGGTTTAATATCCAAGATTCACAGTCAAAAAATTGATGTATGCATTATTTCGAAGACAATTAACTTTGGTCTCGCCGATAATTCTTTTCTTTTTAATGAAGGTATTAGGTACTATGCTTTAACGTAGTTTCGTTCATTTTTCTAGGCTTTCAGCTTCGTGTATTTTTATCTCGTTGATTTCCACTTGTACTGAGTACTAATGTTCTTGATGTCATTTCTTTATACTTTTATATCTGTTTATCTCTTATTCTCATTATTTTGGTTTCATTGTTTGTCAATCGAAATTTTTTTAAATAATTCGTTCTATATTTCTATGTACTGTTTCTGTTCTGTTCTCAATAAAAAAGAACAAGTTAACTAAACTAAAACCACCAATTCAGTGAGTAATTTGTCACTTGTTATTTTTTAATTTGTTTTTAATTTTTTTTAATTATTTAAGATTATATTATTATATATAATTATTATTTAATTTAATTTAAGTTTTTAATTTGTAACTTTTTAAATTTTTATTAAGTCCAAATTATCTTACACGAATAAATATATTGAATAGGTAAATTCTAATTAAAACATCAAAAATTTAGTTACTTCAACAAATTACTTAACGTAAAATTGCAGCGCTCAATGATTCGGTGGTAGAAATTGCAGGAAGCAAAAAGTACTACGTGTCAAAAAATAGTGAAATCCGTTGCTGATACCCTAATATGGTAAAGAGTCTCAGTAACTTTTATTATTTTATGCTCTTCATGTGTTTTCTATCAAACCCGCAGTCTTACTTGTATTCGCACAGAAATGTTTTTCTCTCCAGGAGATTGTTAGTAATGGAATTTATTTCTGGTATTTCATATTATTTATTGTTCATTTGTTTTATTTATTCTGTGAAAATTTGTAAAATGACAGAAATAAAATTTTTCTTATAAATATTTATACTACCGAAAGTAATTTCCTAAAATTATATGATCAATACTTTAAGAAATGAATCTTATTTCTTATCCTCTCATCCTCTGATCCTGTGGCAAGTTTCGTTATTTCTAGCCACCTAAAATTATTCATTGGCTTTTCCTTCATTAGGTATTGAACGATAAGACTGTAAATGCCCAAGTACTATTTGGTCCCACAGTCCAACTCACCTAAACAATTTTTCTGGAAATGGTTCTAAATAATGGGATTGAGTGAATAAAACTATTCGAGATGACAATATTCATCAAATTGAGAATAAAAAGCTTTATTATTCTCTTTTTAGGACGTTAGAGTCCTCTTTATGTTGATAAAAAATATTTTATTTAATACATGTTGCTTCAAGAATGTTTTGTCACGTACGAAACGTGTTGTTTTTTCAATAAAACCATTGTTTTTCATTGTGGTTATCTACCTACTTCTCGCAGAAAAAGCAAGACCAAGATCGAGCAGTTCAAGACTTACGCAAGACCACATGAAGTATTTCCTTTAAAAGGTTTTAAAAAATTCAGCATCATCCTCTTCACACAAAAGATGTTTGAATAGAATAGGAATGCATATATGAGTTCTTATAGTTGAACGAAAACGTTGCATTGATATGCTAGTTCAATTCAATTCAATTCAATAACAAAAGTAGTACTTAAATGTGTTTTGTTTTTGGACTTAATGCTCCTGTCTTGAAACTTTGTATCAAATAATACAATTTAGTATTCTAAGAGTCTCCTCTTTAAAAAATACTTCAATCAAAGTTAATATAATTCGAGAAGTTGACTTGAAACCTGACAAAAGCCCTGTTAACCTGACCTAACCTGAGTCAACTTGATATATGTTTAACAGATGGCAATTGAGGTTACATTTTTATGAAAAGTTTCAGATAAAAATTAGAAACGTTTAAAATAAATTAAATTTCTGGAATAGTTATATGAATGGCCAAATGTTATAAAATATCTTTTTTCTGGTTATCAAGTTATTTTTTTTATTTGCAATTTTGATAATACTCCAACAAAGGTGTGTCTTGACATTCAAATTCTAAATGAAATTTTGTGTTCGAAAGGGTTAATATGAACTAAAAACAAATGTGTAGTATTGTGAAATCGGAATCTGTTGGAAAGTTTGCCTGGTTCTGGTAGGTGATAAATTTCTTTAAGTGACTTTAACATGGCTACGGTGTATTCGAGAAAAATAGCTGATAAAATTTTTGAGTATTGCCAATAAGTATTATATTTAACTTTTGTTTGGGCATTAAAATGAAGCACCATCTTACACAAACTATTTTCAATTTTCAACGAACTCTTGAGCAATACACTGTACCAAAAACTCTGTATCTGAATTTGTATGAATAATAAATATTGATTATTTTCAAAGAACTGAACATAAATTTTAATCTAGTTTGGCTTCTCCCACTTATAAACAGACTTTGAATAGAGGCGTTTCTGCTAGTTTAGGTAATCGTGCATTCACAGAGACAAAAATGCAAGAAAATTCGATTCTTTAAGTTCTTCTTTCAATAATTCGTTTGTCTGTTAACACGTTTTCATTGAAAACGACTGTTTTAGTTTATATTGAATCTCAACCACCTACGTCACTATAATTACCATAATATATCTACATCGTGATTGGCATCAATTCACATACTTATGTAAGTTCTGATTAAGTGAATTTCCCAATTACTACTTGTTTCAGATGGGTCAAATCACCCGAGTGTTAGTTATTCAAAATAGTTTTTGGCAAATAGCAAGGCCAATGACGTCAATCCATTGAAGTGTTTTGAAACAAAGCGGTTTGTACAAATCTGCATAGTGGTCTAAATACTTAATTGATTATAGTAGTCTGAATATTTTATAATAGACCGACGTATCATTGGGTTTCATTTCTTGCCAGCATTTTTAACGTGGTAAATAATGTTGTCAGTAATAGATGAAAAATTTATATTAGTAGAGACACCTACTTCCAGAAAAAAATTAGAAAAAACATTGTTATTAATAATTGCATCCATAGTTGACCATCAAGTACGACGGTATATATACAAAAAAAGTTTTATTATCAAAAGTAAGGTACAATACAGTCATATCTGTGCGCAAGGTTTGCAATATCATTTTCATAAAATATAGCCGATAATGATTGAAAGTGAGTTGTGACAGTTTCCTTGAGATCCACGTCAGTTTGTCAGCTGCTTCAATTCAGAAACAAAAAATGTAAATATCTCCGTTCTCGTTCGGGACTGTACGATGGATGTCCCATTGACATTGATGAAGGAGTTGTTGGGTTACACAAGCGCTGGCGCTGTAGGAACGGAAATTGTCGTTGATCAGAGCAATTCCAGAAGTCAGAATGTCTTTTCGTTCATTTGGAATAGCTCTCCGAGAGTAATATAAAGTTTCACAATATGAATCTGCATCAAATGTTGTTTCAGACTGCATGAACTCCAGGAACACACATTTTTTTGATCCCAAAAAAGATGATCATATATGTTATGGTTAAAGGCAAGCAGAGGTATGTACATTTTAAGTACCTGACATAGCAATTTTTGACGAATACGAGGGATTTTATCAATATAAGTTGGGAAATATATTTGCGCATGCGTTTAGAGATTCACTAAAAAATTTCAGCTATTTTAGGAGATTATTTTCTGTTTGAAAATCGTATACGTGAATCGTTCTGAGAGTTTTTTTGAAAATGGGAAAATTGAGTATCGAGCAGTCATTAAATATTTGTTATTACAAAACTTTATACCACTACTGACAAAATTTTCATTAATTGAAATGAAAACCAAAATAAGAGAACTTCCTCCTCACACGAATATTCATTCAAAACAAGAGGAGCCGTGTTTTAATTGAGTTTCTTAAAAACCGAAGTCATATCAGAGATATATTTTGGTTGTTTACGACAGCAATTGTTTGAAGTGGTACAAATGTATTAAAGAGACGAAACATTGCAGCGGTTTTCGTTTCTTAACTAAGGCTACGATTATATTTCTTATTACCTACTTTAGTTACTTCACTACAATAAAAGCACAGTCTTTAAAATATATCCGTGCTACAAAATCTGTTTTTTTCTTGCAACTCCCGTATAGTAATAATTTTGTAAACGCAGCTCATTATCTGGTGCAATTACTTAAGAATTATTTATATAATTGGTTCATTTTGAATACGTATGTATTAAATCCATTTAGTGAAGAAAAATTTGTGTTAAGAATCTGTTTTAAATGCAAAAATTTTTTCACATTTTCAACTACACACGACAAACTACCTACTCTATTTGGTATATCTAATTACATGCAAGCATGGTATACTACAAAAATATAAGACACGAAAAATCTTGTTTGAGATTATTATTCCTGATTTTCCATACTAACACAGGGCGAAACATACTAAAATTATCATTTAAAAATTATTAAACTTTTGATATTATTTTCTTGATTGAAGTTTTATTTGAATATACTTTGATGACTAAACTAGCTATAATAGCTATTTAATTTAAGAATGAAAGTTGTTATAAATATGTGTAATAAGTCTTGCCGGTAATGTATTACTTTGGAAGTAGAATGTATTTATATAATTTTTTAGTGTCGGTACCAACTGGTTTTCTAAAGTTATGAAAAACAACCTGTTTATTCTTTTGGAATATTGATACTCATCATGTCAAAACTACAAGCAATTCTCAACCGACGTAAAAACCATACAAATACATTTTCTCCTATTTTATAATAGAAAAATGGGAACAGTGGGATTCAATTATTTTCATTATAAAATAAGATTTTTTTAATTGATATCAATAATTTTGACACATCTTGTACATTCTAGACTAACTGTTTATCGTCATATATTTGTGCGTGAATGAATTGCTACTTTTGTAATAGTTGGTAATATCGAGATTCCTGTTCTCGACTATTAAACTGGAGACCAAAAGACTAGACCAAAAGGCGTACTAGTTACCCTTCATCACGTGACGCCGACTGTGCATTTCCCCATTAACTATGATTTTACATTGTTTCGAAATATATTTTTGTAATTGTA
Source organism: Diorhabda carinulata (assembly GCF_026250575.1). NCBI lineage: Eukaryota > Metazoa > Arthropoda > Insecta > Coleoptera > Chrysomelidae > Diorhabda > Diorhabda carinulata. The sequence continues at coordinate 7,814,878 of NC_079460.1, read as the reverse complement.
AATATTACACCAATTTACGAAAAATATCCCAACAATTTTTTAGAATACAAACATAATTGTAATTACAGCAATATCAGTATTTTAATCACCAGTAATTACTGATTGTTTATATATCTCGAGAATGTAGTAGTTATGAAGAACGAATTTTTGGCTGAAAAATCATGAAGCATCATCGATCAACTATTGGCAAATACTGAAGCTGAATTTTAATTATGTGTATAAAGAACTTTCCAAACCGAGATCCCCGGAACTATGAGATGAATCATACAAAAATTTACACAAACATAATAAGAGACAAACAAGTCAACACATAATAAAAGATGTTAGATTCTAACATTCAAAACTATATATAAAAATGTAATATATGTATCATTGTTTAAATTTGAAGAAACTAAAAATACGTGGTATATGTTATCTGACATTTTTAGGAATTTCTAATTAGATATTTATATTGCAATATTTGAAATATCGATGTGTTATAGTTAATTTGTATCAGGTGCAGCAAATGACATTCTATTGGAAAACTCTATAACTTTCGTTAAAGGCAACAAATGTCAATTCGTTTTTGAAGTTAATGAAGTAATATAAATCGATAAGCCATGAATTGTTCCCAAGTGCGCAGAAGAATTGTTTCCATTTTTTTGCATAACAATTCTTCGGTTGTATTGGACATCGTGAATTTCATCGCAGATTTCCTGGTCGTTCGACACCAACTGGACTAACACTGAAGCGTTTGACCAATCGTTTTAAAGAGACAGGGACACCACGAGATCTTTCCAAGGGTGGCCAGCACCGAAGCTGCCGTTCTGCTGAGGATATCGCTGCTGTTGCCCAAGACGTCGAAGACATCGACCAGATGATATGGTACGCTATTGGCCATTATTCGGCAGCCACTACGCAGAATTCTAGTGAATGATTTGGAGTAGTTTTCTTATTAAGTGCATCCTCTCTTAGCTATTGACCGCATTTAACCAATGCTCAAGCCTTCCTGAAATTCAACGAAGAGGTAGAAAACAAAATAATTGTTTCTGAGTCACCTAAACTCCATGTATCACCACGAAAGGGGATGGCGCGCACTACACAGCCCTGACTACCAAATTTTTTCTTCCTCAATTGGATGAATTTTGGTAATTTGCATTTTCTGAAGTCTCAGGAGAATATTCGTCAAAAATGCGAGAGCCTGTCGCCCGTTCGAAAAATACCATAAAATGCGGCAGCCACTTTCCGATGTCATTTTCTCAACTTGAAGGAATAAATTCTAATGTATTGAATAAAAGCCGATCCTAAGTTTTTCATTAAAAACATTTTTTTTACCCCACATAGTAGTTTAGTTTCAGCTAGTCTTTAGTTCCTAAAAGCCGGTTCCTTTCTCGTATAAATATTTTGCTTGCAACCATCAACTATAAAAAAACTTATTATTTTCACTGTCAATTCAATATTCTAAAATCATAGTATAGTTGTGGTAATAATACAGTCATCAGTGTGTGATAAGACTCCAACACACACTCATACAACTGTACAGTCGTTTATTTAACGGACCGATGAAAAATTGATAGCTGATATTTAATAAGTACTGTTATCCAACAGTTTTTACAACTTCTATGACTCTTCAAAAACTCAGTACTAGTAGTACTACTATTGATACGCAGTATGCAGAAACTTACACACCAAAACTACTTTTTTGTTACGTTTATTACAATATGATGTAAAAAGTACAAACAGTACATATATAAATTCAGAGAATAATTTACATATTCAAAGCATTTTTATATCGTCATCAAAATAGATGAATAATAACAATCAAATAATTGATTCAGTGTTTTATTGGCATTCGTCAACAACTAGACTGTTAGAAGATATAAGGGATGTGCACTTTTACTGCCTTCTGAAAAATATATTGTCCTTTGGCTAGAGCTACGCTGCACATGTATGCTACAGTCCGTTAACACTAAAGTCATCTTGAAAGGATTAGTTGTATTACTTGTGATGATTTCGACAACTAAGTATGTAACAAATAAATACCATTGTTGATATGTATTTAAAAGCATTACTATGAAATTCTTTAAGAATTTGTATTTCGCAGGGTTAAACATTCGATAATGCAATAAAGACCCCAAAGCAATACAGTGACGATATAAATACATTGAATTGTTGTGGTGATAATTAGTACCAAAATCCAAATCCATAGTGTATAATGTTCATGATTATTTGAGGAAGATATTTTACGAAGCGAAAGTATAAATTTTTGTGGCGAAGCTCAGGTATCACAGATACATTCACGAGGAAAAAAACCTATTAGATTTGATGAGATCAAGAAGACAAACGGTACATAATTTTTAATATGAAATTATAACGGTTGATAAAATATTTGCTGCGATTAAAGACAACGACATAATTACTAACATGATTTGCGCAAACCACTACACAAATATAGTTTTATTTTTGTTAACGGTAAAAAACAAAATCGGCATGGATAAAAAATAGGAAATAATAATTTCTTCACGAAACTATCTGCCTTCGTAAAGTGGCAGAAGATATGGATAAATGCTGGACATTCGGTTGCAATAGTATTTATTGACACAAAAATCACAAGCAATCAGAAAGTCTGACACCAACAGGAAAAAGAAAGTAGCTTTTAGTAATCTCATATAAGAAGTGGTTTTATTCCGTCTTTTAACGTGAAGATGGGACGTTTTATTGTAATGGATAACACTATAATAGTCGTCGGAGGAACGTATTCGTTTCATTTCAACCATTCTAAAAACTGAAATGGAAAAGGAATTGAATACTGTAATTAAAGCAGTGAATTGACAACCATCAAACTACATCAAGCCACTTCTGTTCAAATAAATAGCTCGAGGATTTACTACTGCTACGGAATCATTGTGAGTAAAACCCTATTGAACTTATTCGCACAGCAATGTAATCTTTGAAAATGGAAAATGGAAAAACTGTTATTGCAACCAATGATAGTAGTAAAGGTGGTAACATTTCCATTTCAACATCGTCATGGAGCTCTCTCAGTCGAGCAAAGGGCACTTGTCGGTGTTTCGGCAGCTGTTGTAAAATTATGAGGTCGCAATCCCATTCGTCGTTTTATGGGCTTCGTCCTATTTTGTTAACGAAAACACTCAATTTACTTCAATTTCTGTAGCTTCTTTCCATATTAAGTTTACCTGTTGCAGTTATTTCTCGAGAGTTGTTCTGGTATCATATATTACATGCTTGTTGCTGGTTTCCGTAGTGTATGACTCATCTCCATTTTTGCTTCGTACTCGTTACGTCTATTATATCTATCATAGGCGCCTACTGATGAATGTTTGAATTTTCGGTAACATAACACTTTTGTATTATATGTTAAAGTTTCGGCCCCTTATAACAGATCAGATTTGACATCGGCACTAATTTTGTTGTTCTTGAGATACTTGTTGAAGATGGTATTTTATACAATGACTCAAAAGCATTCTGCGCCTGGCCTAATTCTTCTTTTGATACCATTTTCAGTACCTTCTTGTGAACTTATTATGCTGCAAAATCATTCGACTTGCTCTATTTTTGTTCCTCATAAGTATATAGCGCTTTCGCACAAGTAACATCGCTAACTCGTTTATCACCGAATTGTTTTAGAAATATTGTGTAACTGCTGTGTGAAGAATGTTATGTTAATAACATAATATTAAGCTCGCATTACATAGTTCTCGTTCTCTAAGGGTTATAGAGAGGTAGGGAACTAAATTCGTAGTCATATTCTTTAAATATAAAGTAATTTTCAATGATGGTACAAAAATGTTTGTTGATTTTCATATTATTTTCAAGATAGTATTTTTTTACTGGATCAGAACTAGTCAATTTTGAGAAAATTTGTCACTGATGCTGATGAAAGTCATTAACAGTATAAAAAATTTTTTTTTGGGTTTCATAATAATAATCATTAATAACGTGTCATAGTTATTATTATATATTCTACTGACGTCATGATGAACCTGATTAAGAAAAGTTCTGGAATATCACCTAACATGTACCTTATATTGCTTTTAAGCCGGCAACTCTTTCAAATGATAGGTAAAGAGCGGTAAAATAGAATTATTTACTGATATAATATAATTAGTAAGTAGTAGCTTAAGAGAATAGCAAAATAGTTATATAGTTGTTGTAAAACGATCCTATTTGAATGCATAAGAGATATTTGAATAATTTATAAACGTGCTTTTAGCTATTTTGAGCACCATTCAGCTTCCGAAATAAATGTGTATGTAAACGGTTATATTAATTAATAAAATTAGTTATGCTACCTCGGCGATATCGGTTTTGCTGAGTTGTGTAATATCTTTGCATCATCACTACACAATCAAAATTCTGTATTCGTCGAATATAAAATACTGAAGTAATGTATAAAAGAAACACAACCAATATTTGAAATTATAATTATATAGGAACATTATAAATAATTCAGATCCCTCCGCCTGGCGCTTGAAATCGAATATTTTTATGATGCACCGATATCTGACTATTACCATTTTCAGATTATATACATATTTTTGTATTCACTAAAACTCATTCATCTAAAGTTCTTCAATGAAAATTTCCAGTCTGACTTTTTTCAGTGAATAATCGCATACTGCGAATAGTAACAGTTTTACGATTGTTAAAAATTTGACTGACATATATTCAAACAAAAGCATCTTAATAGTCGAAAAATACGTGACGATACAAAGAAACTTGAAGCCCAATTTCCGAATGCAGGTAAACTCCGGTTCCCAATCATTAACACTACAGAATTTCTTCAACCAAAAGTTTACCTTTGTTTGTCATGTACGTTGACTTTTCGACGGAAAAACACGTTTTGAAGATATTAATGGGATTTCTCCGCACGGTAACACAGTATCACTTGGTTTTATTAACTCAGTATAAACTCATTTGTATGCAAGTAGCAAGAAACTAGTTTCAAGAATATTTGCTTGAAGGTACAACCACCATAATCAAGCAATTTAGTTGAAGGATTTAAAATATAAAAGGTAAGTATGGCGAGACACATGCATAGCAATTTCCCAAGTCAAAGATAATTCCTTGGAACGTTCAATAAGTTTTGATCAAAATATTATTTATATAATATGTGCAAATATTTTAGTATCGAGAAATTCGATATTTAATTGTGTGACGAGGGAGTCTGTTCAATAAGATTATTTTTTATAGGATTGAAGTTATAATTAACAACAATTCCTAGAGCATGATTTTCTACCTCGAATCGTTTTCTCTTTTTTTTTGTAGTATAATTCAAACAAATTTTTCAGAACATAAGCAAATCGTTATTATCTTTATATAAATCCAAGTTATTACAGAAATGTTAGGATCATTTTTACGCGATATACCAGTGAAAATATGAAGATGAAGATTAGTTGAACACAAAAATTGGATGTGGATACGAAGTGTATTCAAGTTAAGAGAACATATTCCACACACACAATTCAAAAATCAGATCCGAAATACAATTGTGGAAATTAATAAGAACAAATAGTAGTACTAGAGAAGTTAAGAGCACTAGATAATTATTGGCAAGATAATTAGAAATATAAATTATAATATAAATATACAATAAGGAATATAAAAATCAGTAATTATGGCAATAACTGTTTCCAGATTAACACAAATGTCCAAGATAAAATGATTACTGCTCAACCAGTAACGCTGAAACATGTGACTTGATTTTACGTTAGACGTCTTTAAAAATGTCTACTCGGCAGGTTTTCAGGCAATAGTAAAAGCCGTCAATGAAATTTGGAATAGCCTCAGCTAGCTTGTTACTTTGTTTCAAATTTTAGACAAAGCACTATTTTGGGCCAATAAAACCGTTCCTGCAGAGAGGCAATGTCCAATTTTTTAAATTCGTCTAAAACATGTAACATTCTGGGTAATTCCTTCACCAGTGAAATGTAGTTTTAGGCATATTTTGCATTAAATAAAGAATAGATCTCATTTTGACTTAACATTATATCCTGACATACCTACAATACCATTTTTGTTTAACACATTAAATAAACAAAGATGTTTCAATCTAATTGTACACACTCCATCCACTCTGAAGTAAATTTCTAAGATGATTAAAATTATGCCGAACATAAAATAAATTCACATCTTTCAGAATTTTTTAAGTTACTAATTGAACAGTAATAATCTCATTACCGACTCCGCACAGAATTGTTGACAAGAAGGAATGAAATAACTACAGGAAGCTTCGACGTTCACCACAAAGGAGAAAATATCAGAGCTGATATTACAAAGAAGAATAAGTGGGGGTTTACATGTAAAGGAACAATACATTTATAATAGAAGACAGAAAAATAAAAAGAAATACTGATTACTTCTCTATATATCTATATCTTATGAAAGACGTGTCAAGATATAAACTATACGAATATTGGAGGACATAAAAGTTACCAGTCATTCAAACAGAGCAATCCCCTTGAGATCTTTTAATATTTTATACGCATAGCAGACACATAAGTGCGTAGGTGATCAACCAACAATCAAGTTTCTACTAACCATGAACACAATAATAAACGGACTGGAAAAATTCCAAATTCTAAAAATTGAATTCTTCAAATTAATTATTACTAACATGTGTATGTTATTAGTTGTTTTCTATTTATAATAATACAAAACAAATACATTTCCATAGCGGTAAAATAATTAAGTATTAAATGAAGAATGCCATGAATTTCGAAGATATCCATGAAGTACTTTTACGTAAAGGTAGGATAGAAATTCTTTATAAAGAATTTGATCCAGAAGAATTTTTATGATACATGAATGATGTTGGCAGTTTTACATATGACAATTATAAATTTAAAAAGTATAATACTGAAAATTTCACGGAATATTTATGTTTTAATGATTAGTATACAAAAGTCATGTGGCACATCAGTTAATGATTTCCGGGACAAACTAACAACTTTAGTCAAAACTACCAAGAGTAAGTAATACTATTAACCCAGATTTCTAGTTCTTCATTTGCAGCTATGCCGCACTGTTTGTAAGGTGACGAAGCTATTGTTCAATTTTAATATCGTTCTACAGTTCTGCCCTTCTCGAACTAATCAATCAACAAAATTACATGTGCATTCCAAAATGCGTAGATCGTAATTTGGCCAGCTGGCGTATGAGTTTTAGATGGCCTTCAATGCCAGGCGTTGACTCAGTAACGATATTCTTTATGAATATGTGTTATGATGCAAACATTTTCCATCCATTGTCATAAGTCGACTTAAAAAAATTAGTTTATATCATTTTAAAAGCTCTAATTAGTGTTCTGAATCATTGATGCATTGTTTTTGATCGATCGCGGGTTAATACGACAGACACTTTGGACACGTTTTTCTCATAGACCAATATCATAGTAAAATTATTAATACATTTGATGTATTTCTCACAATATCACGCAACTGCGATTTAAGAGTTGTATAAAATTTTTGACGTTTTCTAGAGTAACTGCCACATTCCAGAAATATGATGTTCAGCGTGATCTACGTTAGTTAGAACACATTTATATACAGTATACCTTACAATTGAATAATAGCCTCATGATTGTATTTCTCATTTCGTGCATTTTACAATAAATACATTTTTTCCATTCAAGACGCAAGTCATGGTGTCGAAATCTGTGTGATCAAGTGATAAGTATATGATAGCTCTTTTAGCGTCCAGAATCTATCAGGAGAAGATGTTACCTAACGTAGTCAGTGTAATGTTTCGAAGTTGTAACACTCACCAACGGTCCCAAAAACTCCAACTTATGTCTAACACATATTCTCAATGATTCTGAGATAACCTTTCTCAATCACTCTGGTGATACTTTTAATGGAAGGATTCTATGGTGAATGAATTTTAGTAAAACCCATGTTATATATGGTATATTATATCGAGTACAGTATTTTAAGGTCTTTTAATGAAATATTGGAACAGATATTTCAAAGAAATTGTATATGAGGATCGAACTTTTGAAGTTGAATAGTAAGTTATAAATTTCATCAAATGAAAGGAATAAAATTCACACACATTTTGATGAAGAATTGCTTAGATGGCAATACCGATATATTCCCTTATTACTAATTAAGAAAACCTAGAAATCGGAAATGAGGTCTCCAGATCTCATTATGTGTATCAACTTTCATATGTTCACTATTACTAGCAAATTACGGTAGCACTATCCCCAATAAATAACGATCAATGGAAAGATTGGGGAGCATATTTCAACTAATATTCAATATAATATTAACCTTTGACCTTTAACATAAATAAATAATTGATAATTGTAGCCAAACAAAACTTAATCCGAATTGAATATTTACTAGAATCTATATACTTCCTATATACTTTAATATATAATATTTGTGACTGAACAAAATCTATTTTAAAATATAATTTACCAATAAAAAACGATTTTTATTTTGCCAAGAATCATTAACGGCCCTTCGCTCTCAGTAACAATCAAACATTTTAAAATAGAAATAGAATTATTTCCAAAACATATTGCTGCTAAAGTTAATTACTGTGTATCGTTTACTATTTTTAGAATATTGTTTTTAAAACAAGACATAAATCAATAACTATACATTGAACATATAATAAATTTTGATATTGCTATTACTAATAGCGCTAAAGATAAAAAGACACATTGCAATTTGTTGAAAATGATAATGATGGTACACCAAAATATAATGAAGCAGAGGAGAGTAGTGGAAATCATAAATAGGTAGGTATTCTCAAACAAAATAAGTAACAAAATAACTTAGGAAAACAAGATCCTATGAATATGTATCAAAAGTAATAACAATTCGATAATACGAGGAGTAACCAATTATTCCACCGACATAGGTGGAATATTAACAATTTATAATGCCATAGCTTCTGAGATGTTAGAGCTACACCAAAATACATAATCGCGACAGATCTCTTCGACCAATTTTTGCAATTATTCGAATCATTCTCACCTCACCTCATTGATTTAAAAAGTATCCATCTAGAAATTACCAAGAAAGAAACAACAAACATGAAAAATTTATACAAACTGTAGAATTACATTTCTTCCAACATATTTTGAGTTTGAGGATTACCTGCGAGGGTAGTCTAAAAGGTTTCGGACTTGAACAGCCATTTTAGACGTTTAGTTTCTGTTTGACATATGAAAAAAAAAATGAGTATCGAGCTGTCATTGGGAATTTGTTTTTGAAAGGCAGTACGCCCATGAAAATGAAAGAAGAGAAGCAGTATCGTAGCAGCTTGACTGACTACGAGCTTCATAAAAAAATAGCTGGACGACCGCCGGATTAAGATAAAAGAGGCTATCGGCATATCAAAAGAAATCATCAGCCATAATATTGACTGAAGAATTATGCATACCTAGGCTATCCACCCGTTGGTTGTCGCGTTTGCTTGCTTTGATCAAAAGAATTATGCGCATTCGAATGAGCATCACCCAGGCCTTATGGATGCGGTTTAAGCCGGACTTTTTACATTCCTAACTGCTGATGGAACCTGGATTCACAACTACAATCTTGAAACGAAAAAACAGTCAAGCAAGTGGACTGCAAAAGGCGAACCCGAAATGGGATTTGGTTAATTAACTATCTTCACAAGAGAGTATAGACTGGACTATATATAGCAAAATGTCCAATGTTTGTAAATTCTCAACTTTTGCTATATGTGTAGTTTATGCACACGAAAAAAGGCAATCACGCCATAATTAAGAAGTTTTAATGTCCATCCGAATTAATACTAGACTAGACACTTTTGTTGTCTCACCTACCATGTAATTTAAGGAGGAAAACAAAAGAAATAGTATGGTTTGAGTAGATGCGCCTATAACATATACTGCATAATTTTTGGATCATTTAATTTCAACAACTTGAGTTTAATTTCATATACGAGGTCGTAGTATTGATAAATAATGCTGTTAATTTCATATCATCCTGAGAAGGGCTGAAATAATGCCGAACCGTTGATGATTTTTCTATAAAAACTCATTTTTTTCATAGTCCAGAAATCTTGGATAAATAATTTAATCACTAAAATATATTATATGAGGAAGTTTGAGAAAAAAATAAAACTTCAAGACAGATTTATCTCAAATTCGTTCTCCATTCTTCCTCATGTCTTGACAAAAAATCCACTTCCACTTTCAATAGCAATTAAAAAAAAGAAGTATACAAGTCAGCCACGACAATATATTAAATGCCCTATATGGCAAATAATTACAAATTCAATTAAGTACGTGTATCTCGATGTAAAACAAATTTTTCTTATCAGAATAAACCTGCAATTTTGAATATTAATTTATATAGTTAATTATAATTAAATCAGTATTTTTAATGTGCATGTAGAGACATACAGTACAGAAATGCTCTGGTTTCTTTTACATTGAATAATATATGGCAATTAAAATCTAAGTATATTTTGTTACGTTATTCGCATTTCATATCTATGACTTAATCAGATAATTGTGATACAATTCATTTTCATGAGAAAAAATATCAAGGTTAAGTAATTATCTGATATATTTGTTTATTGCGAAATATTTTCAAAGAACAAAGTGAAAAGGCCACTTTACAACAGAGTATGAGAACTTAACAAAGAAGATAAAACTGTTTCTAACTGAAGGCAAGTCATTTGATCTTATCAATTATAGTTGTCGTTAGCCAAATTATATCATTATGGGTTGGGTGCATGCTTTATAGACCAAGGAAGAACTATTTTAAACGGAGAGCGAAGTTAGAAAAGTGCAGTGTCAAAGCACCCATGACAGTGTTATGGTTTTTATTAAACTTTTGCATTGTTTGAAAAGGTTGTAGAATTTGAACAGTGGGTAAAAAAACTAGTGAATGTACTTTAATTCGAATTTTTAACGAAATACAATACATCAAGCAAAATAAAATCAAATAAATAGGCTCCGCAACCAAATTAAGGCATCATTTTTTATTATATTTTACAGTTAGTAAAACTAATGGATATCGTTGTATATTTTATTATATTGAGTTTAATCAATACAAAACTATGGAGATTTAAATATATGATAAACAACTAACTGTATTCATTCAAATTGAGCTATTATAATTTATAATTTGTTATTGTTAACCCCTATGAAAATTTAAATCGCTCCTCACTATATATATATATATATATATATATATATATATATATATATATATATATATATATATATATATATATATATATATATATATATATATATATATATATATATATATATAGTTATAATTTCATAAATATGTATTGTATAAATAAAAATAATGAATTCTTCCTTGAAGATTGTTGAAACGGCCCTGTGGGACTCCACCTCAATTTATAAAAACAAAATAAATAAACTAGGTATTATCCGAGTTTTTCTTCTACGAAACTGCCTCGTTTCGAGAATATTTATGAACTTAATACTTCTAGGGTTTGTCTAGTGATTCATTAACAAAAGAAACTCTTTCCGTTTTATCTAAAATTCCAATTTCGTTTGAGTAAAGTGTACGTGGGTAGTATTCTATTATGGAACAAAAAATGTTTCAGAGACTACAGGTCATTTATTATGACAATTTTTATAATTAAAAGAATAGAATTAGGTTCCTAGACAAAAGACTACACTTACACATATATTCAACAAGAGAAAGCAACAAGGATTTAGACTCCAAGATATTCTCTAGGTAATTGATAGAAAATCATATCTATCATTATCAAATAAAAGTCTAGTATATAAAATCATAAAAACCATTTGGTCATATGACACACAGTTATGGAGATCTGCTTCCATATCTAATGTAGAAATTATACATGCTCCATGGCTTGTGCATAAATGTCATAACAAGGGGCGTACACATCTCCACCAAGTACAAAGCTGCAATGAGATAAACAGAGACAGGATTACATCACAACCGCTATTGTATGGAGCCCCACAAAAACTAAGAAAACACATAAACCAGATTTGTGTTCACTGTCAACATACAGCCGACTTTTATATTCGTTTCAAACCATTTTTAACTCTAGGTGGTCCTAAAAAGCACACCGATACTTAGGTGGTCAAATAGTTTGTTACGGGAGCAAGCAGAAAGTTTGTTTATTATAATCTCCATTCCTCTACTCGATTTTAAATATATAATGAAAATAATTCTCGGAAATCAAATATACGATTCCCATTATTAAAGCAGAGCAACAGTTTTTAGAATAAATTAAGAACAGGCCAAGGCAGAATCGTAGGAGAATTACGATTTAATAACAGAATCGCTTTGTGTGCCACTTTGCTAGAGCAACTTATGGAGTGTACAAAAAAATGTTGTTCTCTAAGCTTATATGTGGTCCACATGTCTACACTTGATTTGAATCTCATCGAAGCATAGTATTTAGAATCTAACACAACACATTTAGGCGGCATCATCATAATATGAAAAAAAATTCCTAAAAAAAGGTAATTTCTGTTCAAATTCAAAAATAGGACTAGGTTGCAAAAGAAACTAATAGAATGCTCAATATTATTCTTGCTGGTTATTTTAATATAACTTTAATATTAATAAAACACCATCCAGTTTAATTTCGTAAGTATGTTATTTAGATAGTAGGTTTTTTTTCATTAAAAGTATTTGATATAAAGCGCAAATCTATTATGACAAATAGGAAAAATAATACATATTTTATATGTATTAAAAATAATAGGGACTGTATATATCGTATCATACCCAAAAATTTTTTTCGAAACGAAAGTGTTAGGAAAGTGAACACAATTTTTCAAATATGTTCTTGGGATATGTTGTAAAGTCTATAGACGTAACGTGTTTCTTTCGACGCTATTGAATCAATCATGCCAAGACTAATTAGGCTCTATCAAAAGAAAGCACACCTCTCCTTCAAAATGTTTTCTCACCAGAAAGATTAAGTAGTCAATATGAGTAATATTTAATTCTGTCCGCTATAAATAATTCTACACCCACTGTTTCTTTCTTTGTTAACCATTATCCCCATTACCCTTCATGTCGGTCATCTAAGCGTGAAGAGAATATACCTACTGTTCGCTAGTTCTTCTAACCTTTACTTATTCCAAGTTCTTTTTGTATTTATTCAACAGAATGTGTAGGTTTACTTCCGGCCTTTGTCACCGATCCCCTAAATAGTACTTGAAAATAAATATCTGTAAATGTAAATTGTAAAAAAAAATTGAATAACGTAATTTAAACAATTTTTACAGTTTTTTAATTTTTTTTAGGTCAGGTTAAGATTCCCTAATCTCATACTTTCTTCGTTACGTTGCGTGAATTTCACGTTGATTCAATTAGTGTATAAAAATTTGTCTTATGTTAATGATAAAAGTAATAATACAATTGATAATATGATTTTTTATCAACCCGAAACTTGGGTCTCATTTTTATTTTAAATACGACGAAAACATAAGTAAACCACAAACACATACCGATAATTATTTTGAAGCACTCCCAAATAAAGGACTGCATAGAAAACTAGTTAATCAGAATATTTATAGGTATAGGAGAATAGATCCATCATACAAAGTCACTAATTATTTTTATTCTAAAAACTTCAACAACCAAATTATTACCATAATTAGTAATAGAAAATAATTTAAACTCAAAACTATAAATACCCAAGAATAATGAATCAACAAGTAAAACAGGCATCACCAATGCACTAACAATATCAATTTCACTTTTTTGTCATCTTTGACGACTACAGCAGGGATGTTTTCTGGCACATCAGCCGATTTTGGACGACCTTAACGGCCCATGAATATTTCAAGTATCCAAACAGCACTCATACAACAAGACGTTCACCGTTAAAAATGTCAAACTTTAGATGGCAATGTCAGATTTAACATATTCCCATCAGTGTTGTCATATCTCAGAACTTGAGTAACATCCCTTGTATAAAATTCAAGATAGCACAGAGCTTGTGCAAACAAGATACGGAGCTTGTAGTACGCAACCTTAAAACGCCATAAAGAGTTTTTAGTGTTTAGACTTCAATATGACAGACAAAATAATTTTAACTAATTAGCACAGAGTATGTAAACGATGACGAAAACATTAAATCCCTTTACACGAAGATGGAGTTGGATGTGAATACGAAAAAGATATGCAATTATTCAAATGCTGGCAGAAAAGTACTATGTATGAATGTCGATGCTCGTGAATTATGAACATGTAATATTATGTGATCTTAAGTTATGTTAGTAGACACATTTTTTGTTCGGTATCATTTATTTACTCAATATTTTCGACCGACAGCCTCCCACCAGGATCATTTTCCAATATTGTGTGAAGACCCATAATGTGCCTACAAATTGATATTCTACAATTTGTTCTCCGTTGTATTAATGAGGATTAAAATTTTAGATTTGGCAGTTGTGTACAACTTTATACATACCAAAAAATCACATTATTTCTATTTGATAGAATCAATTATGAAATCATATCTCTAAATTGTGACACTCTGTGGACCTTATTATTGGATGTAAAAATCATGATTGGAGATACAAAGTATTTTTCAACTAATGAATATAACCAAAATCACAGACTCGTATTGTATATACATATTTCAATATATGAAATCCGATTTTCTTACGATGTAGTATAAACTCATAAAAATTTTACATTCACACATTTGATATAAATCACATTTTTATATCTATGCACTATAAAACATAAAAACTTGTGATTTAAATGATTTAAATTGTTTTTATGTGATTATAATTTTTATGGCGGATGTTTGAATTATATTCACGGGTGTAGATAACAAAAATAATTTTTCTTTGCCTCTTGTAACATCACGCCCTCATAAAAATGATATTATAAAGTGGATCGGATAATTTAGAGACACTGGAACAATTAGAATTAATGAATCTATATGTGTGCCTTTATTCTCAATATGTTTTTTTATTCATCAATAAAATATAAAACAATATAATCTACTCGCGACATCGTCCACGTTGACTTTAAAATTTGGTCCAAAGAGTAATCACATATATGTACATAATAGCAATCCATCAATGCGCTGCGCTCATTGTGTATTTCGAAGTTGTTTCCGAGACGTTGTTGTTATCCTAAATAATTATATATTAAACTTGTTTTTTCAATATTGTATGTAAATTTAGTATCTCTTATTCTTATCGATCAGGAAATCCAACAATATTAGACAACAAGCCGAAGTTAAAAGTGGAAACAAATCTAAGTCAGACAATTGGGGAACTCTCGAATATCCTTAACATACCTTCAATAACGCTTGCAGCAGAATGGAAAAATGAGCAGAGCAATTGTTTAGATCCCTGAGAAATAGAACAAAGTCAATTAAAACCGTTTTTTGTTCGCGATACAAACTCTTTATGCAGATCTTTATTGTGAATAATTGGATCGAGTAAACCAAACTTTAATTGAAAAGTATCTTGCGATTGTTAACAGAGAAGATGTTATTCTGCCGCGCGGCGATGAAGACCGCGATGTTGGGAAAATGAATGGATTCGGGTGGAGGGTACTACCTCGACCCATATCGCACCCTCGAATTTCCATTTGTTTTGGTTGTTATGGATATGTATTAGCAGGAGTTGTGGAAAACTTTAAAACAGCATATGTGCCGTTTTTAGGTTACGTAGAGAAAAAGGTATTTTCAATATGAAGGTTAAGAGGAAAAATTTGCTTAGGGAAGAAGTTATAGGATAAAAGGAAAGGAGCATGCACGAGTATGACGGATGTGACTGGTTGCAATAGATTCAGTTCTCAGGTATGATTTCAATCCGAACAAACATCATACAAAACTTGTTACTATCAATACATAGGATGCTTGTATCGTGGAAAGATACTATTCAAACTGAACAAAGACGACGATGACTGTGAAATAAATTTCATCCGAATTTGTCAGTAGCTTTTGTGGTATTGTAGTATGACTTATCTATTTTATGGAAAGTGAATTTGAAATAGTTAAGGTAAATATCTACTTTTTTTATCCCTGATTGTTTCCCAGTATTATGAAGAATATTCAATAGAATTTTTCTTACAACAAAATATATATTTATTAACAATTCCTAGCATTTAACAGAGCACCTAATATCACAACTCAATTTTTGAACAGAACTGTTTCGATTATGACAAGAAGGAATTCATTAGTTAATTTGAATAAATAATAAAATTCGTAGCAAAGTAGTCACACTATATAGAGCTGTCATAATTGGTCTTATATTGAACAAACTGTAGATTATTTCGGCATTCTTACGGGTAAAGAATATCATATATGCTTCCTAGTTACACACAACGATATAGCTATTATTTACTATTGGTACAATAAACTCTCAATAGATGCGTAAAACAACCACCAAAAGATCAATTGCTTAGCCATATTGCAGAAAACGAATGAGGTTTAGTGTGAGGTCGGTTCACCATGTGTTGAGACGCGAACTTCTGTTTCCAATTCTTTTTGATAATAAAATTTTTCAAACCATATTTTTTCCGTGAAGAAACAATTACCCTCCAACTATTGGGATGAATATTGAATTACGTTTCCATTGGATATCGGACAAAATCTGAATTGAAAAACTGCTAAAACTGGAGGATGATCAAGTAGAAATTCAGGAGATCAATAGGATGCAGTTCAAAACTTGTGAATCTATCTTTAGACATAATGTTGAAAAGAAAATTATTAAAATTGTTATTATGAATAATGATAAAATCTCTTATTGGAAAAAGTTCGCGATTAAACAAGTTAAATTATAATTTTGAATTGTCAATTTTATTGATTTAAATATTTAAACTTTTCTTATATGAAAAAATACCTGGAAAATAATGAAAGAGGTCACATGAACAGTGCTAATTGAAAATTCATATAAATTACTACTTAAATATTTTTGCTGACAACGAAATTATTACCTATATTTTGCATTTAATGAAGATATGAAATAAGAAAAAACTTTGATTGTATTTTGAAATACTTACGTTTTATATACAATGACCAGCGGATAACTAATAACACCACAATAGATTACATATAAATAATGGTGCTTCATTGTCAAAGGAAAAAACAAATAAATATCTATTGAATAACGGTCGTGTCAGCAGAATATATCATTTTGTTAACATTACGGAAATGAATGGAAGATTTAAACTTTTAATAATTAATATATGATTTAATACGCACTTGAATATAGAATTTATATATATATATATATATATATATATATATATATATATAAATCAAATATATATATCAAAATTAGTTTTTTCAATAACTTTTAAAAGATAAAATTTGACGTTTCGACATTTAGAAACATAAACATATCAAAAAGTCTAAGAAATAAGAAATTAAAGAATATATATATATATATATATATATATATATATATATATATATATATATTATAATATGTAAAATTTACTGCACTGGAGTGTGTACAATATTATATTTCATTTTTAACGTCCCACGTAAAATCTAAACATATCAAATATCCTTTTCTAATAATCTTATCCTTAAATTAAATTGACATATTTTAATGTAAAAAGAAACTATTAATCCAAATTATTCATAATTACATTGGAAAAAATTTTTTTGTTTCGAGGTCTGCGAAAAAATTCTATATTTTCTATATGTTACTATATCTCAAGAATCTTTGAATTTTTATCAGTAAATGTATGTTTTTTTGCTGTTACATGTTTGAAAATTTCTTTTCATAGTATTGATGATTCCTTAATCTATTCTAAATACGAAGAAATCTGTCCAACCTAACCAGCATTACCACTTTTATTTTTTGGTATTTTATATTTTTTACTACTGAAATATTTTGATTGTGTTATGTATGTATTTTTCCAATATATTAACAATTTTAACGTAATTCATGATTACTTTTGATTTAACCAATTCTAATTCCAAAAACCAAAAGAAATTAACAATATAGCCCAAAATCTATAACTTTTTCAATGTCATTTGGATTTATATGCGTACAAAATTTATCTATGCTAAACTTACTGATATTACATTGCGATCTTCTTACCACTACCATTCCAAGTTTCTGCTTCTTATATTTTTGGCATGTAGACTTGTAACTTCAAAACCATATGTTTTCCAAAAGGCATTGGACAAATGAGGAAAACGTCAATAAAGATACAAATCTTTCTTCATTATGACCATCACACCGTTGCCGAAACAATCGAATAATATAAGCTTTTCTATGTTTCTCTTTATTGTATTGAACATAATATTTATAGAGGAATATACAATAATTCTATCAATTTAGGTAAATCATCTCCCGTTTCTGAAGTTTCAACATCCCATTCGATGAAACATAATGAAAAAATGTTAGTATGTATATTGTGTTTTCGTGACGATATTTTGTACATTACAAAATGGTATTAAAACTGACATTTAAAATGAAGAAGACACTCTCAGAGACAACTTAGAAAGTCGCTGCGGTTAACAGATAAAAATTAAGAACAATAAGTACATAATTATAGATAAATTTAGTTTTATGATTTTAAACTCTCAGCGGCAAAAAGAAAATTGACTTTTGTTATGGTGACGAATTTAAAACATCATTTGGAAAGAACTAATTCATCGGTAAAATAATATTTATATAAATAATATGCTCTTTCCCATACTTCAATTATTTAGGGATCATTACTTGAAGTATTGAATTTTACCACATCTTTTAAAAATCAAAATGTGTGGTGGCAATAAAACCGTCATAGATGCTTAACGAAAGTTATAATTTATCATTGAGGTTATTTCATATATATATATTCTGTTGATTACTTTATTTTAAAAGTTACACTACTCGACGGGATATAAAGGTTATGCAATTATACCGATAACCCTGAAATATTTTGTATGATTTTAAAACAATACATAAACGAGTTACCACAATGCATGCAAAATGAATTTTTTCCAAATTCTATAATTTTCTATCAAATCTTACATATTTTTGTGAATATTAGTGTTTTATTTTTTATGTCATTTATACAATAATGACTTCAAGCATCTCATGTTACGCTGAAGTCGTCAATAAATGCATTTCTGTCTATGAGAAGACTGTTTGCGCATCAGATGTCCGGTGTGGTAACAGTATACATAAAACGAGTTGCTGATTTCAGGAGTTGTTCCGCCTGTTTTCTTCATTAGACCGGGAACTTATCAGCAGGTGTGAGATTTATTCAGTTTAGGTAGAACAATATCACAATTTCAGTTCATAAACCAAATACAATTTCACAGTGGTTCGTTTTGAAATATTTATGTCAAGAAAACTTACTGAACTAAAGACGTTGTTGCTAGATTTTTTGCGAGTAAATACTTTTTCCCTTCATTTTTGTAAGATGTAATTAAATACATCGGTTTACTTTAAATTTTAATTAAAAATACAATACTAATTATACCCCTTGATAAATTTTAAAGAAAACTCTAAGCGATTCTGAATACATTTCGAAGGCCACTCGATCCTCCTTGAAAATTAAAATTTTTAACGGGTTGATGTTGTGAGAATGAGTAATTTTGCGAATGTAAGTATTATGGTAAAATGTGTTCCCATTGAAATCAAGGTCGACACATTTAACAACTTTTCCTGAAAGTTATTACCTCCGCAGTTATTTAAGTTAGTAGTTTTTGTTGAGGCCCTCTGGACAAATGAGTTGTTTTTGGGATTCTTGTGGTTCTTGAACCCTAGTCAACGCCAAAGTATGAAGAACTATGAAATGGGATTTACATATAATATATTCGCATAGTATACTGTTGAATAAAATAAGTAAAAACAACTTAAATAGTTTTATTTGAAAAAAAGATAATTTTGATGTATTCTGTGAACCAAAAACTAGAAAATAATTAGTTAAGTCCTAGGTGGCAGTTATTGCGCCACTCCCTCTATCAATTTAGGGGATTCACTAAACTAAATAATAAAATTTTCGGGCATACTAACATTTAATGAATATGTAAATAGAAGTTAATATGTATGAGCGTTTGATTGTTGATAGTAATTTCACGCGCCCCACGATTTTATTTTTAATCAATCAATGTCCCAGATTGATTAGGTGAATGATGTGATGGATAACTTTAGTTCAATATAGGTATTTTGACAGCGGCTGTCATTGGCTCAGGAACAATAATTACAAATGTTTAGAAATATTCATAATAACCTCTATTACTATAATTATTCTTAAATTATATTTTATGGTAGGGCTTGGGGAATTGTAACACTTTATTAATGTTAGTGGAGTAGTTGAGTGTTTCCTAAAAATTATGCAATTAGAGGTCTTCTGATTTCATATATTCTCTTTTACTCAAAAAGTTCATATGGAAATAATAAGTAAATGAATGGATATTGTGAATGCTGTCGTACTGGACGATGGTTTTAGGGTTTTGTAAGAGTCAGGTTCTTAGAAATATTTCATAGTCATTGTTTCCAGTGCGAGGTGAAAGCCAGATGAGAGATAGGATTCATAATTGTGGCAGAAATGGTTTATTACCTTCAACAATAAGTCTAAAGACAATAAGACATCAAGGCGGAGATGGATCTATTGGATTTCGGGGTAGACATGTATACTAAGCACCATAGTCAAAGCTTAGGACGGATTAGATTTCTGCAAACTCTTAGTAATAGAACCCCAATAAAGGTAAATTGGGGTTTAATTGTATTAAATCTCTAGCGATTGCCGTTGAGCTCATGGGTATGGTGTTTCCAATTGAGTCGAAACTCGGAAATCATATCGAGTTTTTGCTATTCATATTTCAATTTGATGATTTTCCTTTTGTTATTATTTATATTGTCAACGGAATCAAAGATGTGTGCCAAATTTCAGATCAATATACCATCAGGAATGGGGTTGAATTATAATTGATGAATTTGGACTGAAATATATCAATAGCAGCTAGTGTAATCGTTAAAATTACTGAATATCTGTATTAACCACCTAAATTTGTTGCATCTTAAAAGTTGGAAACTCCCGCCAATGAATAATCGATTTTAATTAAAAATGCATATCAACAATACTTTTGTCATTTGTAGTATTCATGTTTTTGAGATCTTGGTAATGTTTATTTTCAAACACTCTGTATTGAAATTCAATTTAGTCTTTGAAAATCCACAAAAAGCATGCCGACATTCAAAGAAGTTTGTTTTACTTCTGTGTTCTATAAAACTTCAAAGTGCCGCTGGAATGAGTATTGATTAGTTGGAAAATATAGGGTGGTAATGAAAAAAAAGGGCTTGACTGACTTGCAAAGGAAGACCCTATTTGGCATTACTGACATTAATGCTATATGCATTTATAATCATCAACGAAAAGCATTCATTCGCGTTAATGAGAAAGCAGGGGTTTCCAGAAAGTAATATAATATTTATGTAGAGTTAAAACCCTGGGACATCCGATATAAGGTCTCAAGTTTATGAATTTTTCATGTCCTATTACACTAGGCGTCTGTATACATGTTATTAAGAATTCACCCCTTCTATTTTGTATTACTCACATCATGTCGTGATCGCAAACGTTTAGGGAGACCTTTGTTTAAGGGTTAACAATCTACTCGTATACCAGTCATTTACAAAGAGCGGATACTTTATAAAGCTTCTCGATATTCTTTAATTAATTATATACATGAATAATTGGGGGTATTTGAATGTAAATATAAACCAATGTCCGAATGTAAATAACGTCAAATCATCTGAATAAGTTCTACAACTGCCAATCCTGACGCTGACACGATCTGAATTTAAAATTGGAATTAACAATATATTGTGATATTATTTTCATCTTTGCTATCCTAATAAGTGGGACAAATTTATACAAACGATATAATTTTTTACTTATAATTTAGTCTCATTTCACTAATCACTATTTACAAGTATCTAATTATTATATTAATCACATTACACAAGTTCTCGATTCTCCCATCGCTACAAATTATATACTGAGAGTATTTTTCTAACTCTCAGTCGTCCATATATTAACTCTCTCAAAAAGGTTCTATTTTGAGAAAAATCGTGCGCAGCCCCCAAAATGATCAATAGGAAACATTTTCTGTGTATTTGCTTTTATATTATAAGTATTTGAGTATGTATAAGTGTAGAAAAATTTTGGGGTCTCGATATCAAAACCAACGATTCGCGTCAGCGCTCAAACTTAAACTTTATGAATTTTTTTTGAAATTATTAAAAATACTTATCTTACAATTTTTTGTTAATAGATTCTATATTGAGTATCCTTCGCAATAGTTAAATAGAATTTTGAAAATTTTGGGGACTCGATATCAAAACCAACGATTCGCATCAGCTCTCAAACGTAGATTTTATGAATTTTTTGAACGTTATAAAAAATACTTACATCACAATTTTTGGTTAATTGTGTTCTAATTGGGTGTTAGGTGAACTTCGTAATAGTTGAATAATTTTTTTGCGTCTTCGTTTCAAAATCGTGAAATGTGTACAAAAACACATGGTTAAAGAAAAGTTTATCCACTTAATTCTCAGTTTTTGGTAGTGAAATGATGTAGCCTATTATGTATGTCTCCTCTATCGACAGCAAAAGTTCAGTTTATTTTGTAAAAAAATATTGGTGCTAGAAATCGGCGGGTAATTTCACACGGGTGGAACTTAAAGGTGATTATAAACTTATTAGAAATACTTGAAAGTACACTACGTTCCGACATCTATAACTTAGCCACTAGAGATGACATAAACTTCTCCGAAATCTTCTATGTCAACTCCTCTGGATATTTTTATGTTAAATTAATGCGCTCAGTTGCCAAGCATTAAGATGACAGGTGTGTAAGTATTTTGCTTCCATGAAGAAACTGTTTATCACAGCCAGCGAAAAATCTAATGTGGAACTAAAAATGAGTGGTTTCAATCTGGAAGTCGATCTAATATGCCTGTTCTGTCGATATTTGAAGTTTCGAAATATTTAAGAACTGTTTCTATTGTTTGCGTTACTTTTCGCAACTTTCTCCACCTTTTATATTTCCTATTATAAAGAAAAGTTATTGTAGATAATGTTCGGAATCGATAGGCTGCTGAAAATTTTTATTACTACCACCATTGTGAAGACCTTTAAAGAATACTCATTGTTTATCGATATTGAATAGATTATCGTGGAAAATGTAATTATACCCCCCTAGAGCCCTTAAACCATTCATTATTGCCTCAAATCTAACCATGTGGAATCTACTTGTAAAGCACTGAGTGATTATACAGTGTGTTCATAAAGAACCGTAGCTTGTTAATATTTCGATTTATGTTGATTAAAAGCTTTGAAGGCGATTAGTAGTATATCGGGTGCACCAACAAACAAGTAGTAGATTTTTTTATTATAATTTGTGTTTAAATATTATGCATTATTTCTCAATTTTAATAATCAAAAGTGTTCATTATATTATGGTACTTTTAACTATGTGTACCCAACAGGAGATAGCTCACTTATTCAATGGTACGTATCCAAATTACCAAAAGTGCAGTTTAATGATTGTGAAACTTATAAAGAATTGGTTTAAACTAATAATCGACATAAACTGAACGACCAAAGAGCGTAACTATAAATGAAAAATCATTTGTGTTATGATAAGTTTTGTATAAAATATTTGTACATATATTCGGAATTGCCTTACAATATGATGTAAGTATAGGATCCATCTGTAAGATTATTTACTACGTTAACTGTAGAATGAATAGTTGAAATTATTGGGTTTTACCGTTTTTATTTGTAATTTAACAGGTTATGGAAAACTGAAAATATGTGCAGAGTGTATTATTTATGGCAACTTTCTATCAGTGTTTAGTTTGAATGAAACATCGATTTAATAATTGATTAAGTAATACTTCAGATTAAATAATTATTCTAAAAATGTGAATACTGTTTTTGCCATAATTAATTTGTACATATCCGGTACATTTGATATGATAAAACCAACAGGAAACGTTAAATGACAAGCAGGAAATGATAAATTTGTCAACAAGTAAGTACCTAAGAGCATTTAGCTAATATATCATAGGTAAGATTATAAAGATTTTACAGGTACAGGTGTGTTCGAAGAACGATATAATTGTATTCTTTATTTTTGTGCAACCATTCATTGCTTGTAAGTGATATTTGGAAAAAAAGCTAATAAACTCAATATAAATCGAAAGATGGTTATTGGAATGAATTGTTTCTTGACTGGTGCTGAAGAACCAATATTTTACACTTATAGTGAACACTATAAATCGTGTTTTTGGGGGCAAAAACTTCTATAATGAATGCTGACAGCTACCCGTACGAGATACAGTGAATTTACTTGACTACAGTGAACAAACAAAATAAGCTGACATATTGGATTTGTATCCTTTTTGTATATTTATATATATATTAAGTAATATTAGTTCCTACATACACATACAATTTATCAATGAAAAAACAGTGAGGAATTATGTCACTGGACATTAGTCCCAAACATTCTTATCATATCTACAAACAACCAACCATTACCATGTGGTAATAAATAGGACAAAAAGTACGTTTGGGATATGATACTTTCGCCCTTTCATTTCTTATTCTTCAAAAACAACTGAATGTTTTTCACTAAGTGATATTAATTCAACTTGAATGAGTCCACGCCATAACTCATCTTTGGACTAAGAGCACATGGCTTACTTAATTAAAATTTCGCTCGACAGAAGATTCGAACCTTCGATCTCCGTACTGGAAATTAAGCACTTCAACAACCTTACCAACTACACCTTTTAAGACTGGATACTAGTTTCGACTAGATGTAGGTAAATAAGCAGCGAGTTTCATTCATTATTATTTTAAGTTTATTGTGCTTAGAAAGCATGCTTCATAGTTTTTAAAAACTAAAAAATCTGTCATAAATATTTCATTGCTGTTATATTTTATATTATGACCTTACTACTAATAAAAAAAACTGTCCTTATACTTCAGTTAACTCTTGTAGACTGGTCGATTCGTTAAGGTTCAATGAAATAAATAATAAGCCTATTTTTTCAAGGCACATTTTTTTAAGATAGGATAATTGTTCTTTCCATTAGTTTCGTTTAGTCAAAGCAGTAGTTACTTTGTAAATAAAACACATTGTGGAAACATGTAGCGAAATTGCTAAATACAGATGGTGTCTCTGAGTAATTTCATATGTGAAAACTTCTACGTCGCAATTTAAACATGTCGTAACTTGGTATGGCTGATAATTCTATAACAGCTCCACTTTCTTGTTTACTGACGACACAGTACGGTTTTAAAATAAATAGTATGGAATGCGATGAAAATGAAATTCGTGTATTGTTAAGACATTATTGGAAGGAAGAGTTTAAAGCAGTTGTCAAGTTAGGGGAAATATATGAAATTGAAGGGGAAAACACAGTTGACAAGTTGGTTCAATCGCATTAATAGTGGAGATTTGGCGCTTGAATATGGTTCGTTTGTTGAATTCATCTAAGGAGCCCTAACTTGGGAAATCAGTGGTCCAGATGTCAATGGCGAGATATATAGTGGATAGCTAATGCGAACGTATGAAATTTTATCGGAAAAATATCCAGATTTAGTTAACCGATAGAGGACCATGCTAAACCACATACTGCGAAAGTTACACAAAATAAAATCGAAGAACTTAATGGGTATTGAACTCATACCGCATCCAGCATTTATTTCGGACCTTTGCCATTGAATCCAAAGGAGATTTGGAAATGCATTGCGGCAATTATTAGCTTTTTTCCAAGGCCCATTAGCAATATTTCGGATATTAAGGCTTTGTTTTTGAATGATAATACAATAAATAAAGTGAATTGAAATCTGACATTAATTATGAGACACCCTTTATATCTAATCTAGACTCGTGTCATATACACACAGGGACACTATTCCGCCGATCATCAGCTATTTTACTGGCAAACTGTGATATATCACAATTAAAGTGACAAAATATGGGAAAAAATTATCCAGAATACACTGAATCAGAATATAGATCTAGTATTCCTTAGAAGCCTAGAATTATAATAAAGGATCACCTTTTATATTTGTTCAAATGCTTATCATGAAGTTAATTATTTAAAATAGTTCGTAGTAACCAGTAAGTGGACACATACAATACAAACACATTTGAATTAGTTTATTTAGACCGACAGGTTTATATGTTTCAAATTTCAAAGCGAATTGCCACTTCATTTGTTTTGAACAGTAACTGTTACCTTCAAGCAATAATGTATCACTTTTCTTTTTTAATGCAGAAATAACTATGAAAGAAATATGACTTTATCAGATATGTTCAAAATTATTCGAAAATAAAATTTGTATAAATATGACCAATTCCGATATCAAAATACAGAATTCATTTTCTTACCCATGATTTCTAACGTTGTCTACTAATAGTTCACAAAAGAATTGAGTTCAGTTACATCAAGAACGAGCGAAGATGAGGAAAAGAGGGGGTAAAAGACGTATCCCCCAATTTTTTGTTATAGTACTTGGTTGCATCGATATAAGCAAGAAATATTAAAACTATCTGATTCCTTACCTCAGAATATTTCATATTTAGCAAGATAAAATTTGACTGCATATAGCGCGATAAATCTTGGACCATCCTCAAACTCATCTCCAACCAACCAACATTCACCAAATTTGTCCTCAATTTAACTTTTTTTTGGGACGTAATCGGTAGAAGCTTCAAACATTTTCAGCGTTCTTCTCAAACTGCCATTAATCTCCACAGGTTGGTAGAGACGAATTAGGGATTGTAAAAGAAATCCTCAAATTTCAAATTATTAAATTGGTGAACATTTCACATTTACATAGCTGAAAACTATTTTGAAACCTTAAAAACTCTATGTATAATCTAAAATCTGAAATTTTATGATGGAGAGAAATCATTTTTCAGTGTCAATTAAGTTTAATACTGCTTTTATGTAAATTAATGCAAAATGTAGGAAAAATGACAAAATGAACATATATCTAACGTAAGGGTTTGCGCTAAAATAATGGAGTAATTTGCTTAATATATTAGTAGGTGGTACAGTTGATTGTTCAGACGCAAAATATAAATAAAACTAACCTACTTATTTCTGCAATATGTCTTTAACATAGATTATATCGCGATGTCTGCTTTGAATCGGTGAAGTAATCTATCAGTGATAACTATCTGGTTTAATTATAATCTAGGACACATCTATTCGCGCAAGATTTGTAAATATTTGTAACTGTTTGTTACTAACTATAACATTTAGAAAACAATAGTATTTTCCTATCTCATTTTAATTATTTTGTGATGAAAATCAGCAACTTTTTTAATCGAACACCATAATTCCAACAAATCGAAGTTAAATTTGCTCCAAATTAAATGTAATATATTTGTTTAAACTTTAACACTTCTCTCTCTTTGTCTCTCTCAAATTTAAGAGGTTCTGTGCACATAAAATGTTTTTGTCCCGTGAAAATGTCATTCTATCGATCTGTATGTTCATTTGGTTCATCCCGTGGATTTTAACAGTCATGAAATCGTTATTTGCGCCAAAATAATTAGCTATTGCAAGGAAATCTATCTGTCTAAAGAACCATAACAAATCAAGTCTTTGTCGTCAAAATAGAACTTTAGCCAGTAGCATTTTGCTAAACCGACCGGCCGCTCTCCTACACCATCGGCGCTGATGACGTATTTAGAACGTATAGAATTAAACTTCTAAACTTTATAAGTTTGTTAATATTAATCCTATCGACCTGAAATAAACACCATCATTCTTTTCAAATTTAGTTTTATTCATTTTCGTTAAAATAGACTTTTTTAAATTTTTTCCAAGCCCATTGCCTTTGGATATAGTGTTCCCAATTGAATCGAGAGCCGTAGTCATACCGAATATGTTACACTCATTAACAACAGGTAAAGGGGAGTTATTAAAGAAAATTTAGGTATACAGAGTGAATGTTGTTCTAGAAAGATTGATCAGTTTTGGAGGATACATATTTACCAATAAACAATTAGTACATCAGCCTAATTTGTTGCATAACTAATAATCAATAAGAAAAAATGCTCTTTTTCTTATTGATACATTCATTATCAAGGGTTAATAAAAACTTGTCAGTTGTTGCTATTCACTTGTTAAATTAAGATGAATGAACTTATTCCTAATAAGCTGCCCTGTCAATTTCTCAAGGTTTCTTCTTTATGGCTTCTTCTCAGGTTCCACAATTGATACTTTAATGGTAATTTCTCCAATTCCTTGTGTATTGACCCATTTTGCAATAAGACTTCGAATGGGTTGGATGCTCATGCCTGCATAATACACATTTAGTATAATTATTGGCTCCTAAGAATTTCATTAAATTAAAACTTGTAGTTGATGACGTTTCTCTCGCAAAATTTCAAAATTTGACTTCTAGGAGTAATAACCAGAATTCGAATGAACTATTCCATTTGCTAGTGAAGATTAACCTTATTTTTATTGCTTTTACTCAGATAAAATTTCAATTCAAATGAATTAACTACACCTTTTATTTATTTCCAAAACAACAATAAATATAGTGAACAAAATAATCAACTGAGCGTCATTATTTTCGAACGACAAATGTTGCTATCTAAAAAACAGGTTATTATGATTCAATTCTATTGTCTGTATTACGATTAACATTTACAATGAACTAGCAAATAGAGAATCACAGTTTTTATGTTCCCATAAGAAAGACTCGTAAATTATAAACTATAAAAAGTGTTTAACACCTGCTGTTGGTGTGTGGGTTTTCCTGTTATTAACTATCGTGATTTTTGCATAATTTTGGCATATTCATTTGAATAATAGACTATTTTCAATTCAATGAATGGAGAATCACGAGGTTTGTTCAAATTAAATTAATTTTATATACACACCAATTTATGTATGTTTGTATCTTTGGGAATCTCATATACACTGTGACACAAAGGATCTATTGTGTCCCCCTTTCTTGCTGAGATATTGGGGAAAATAGTGTTTACATCTAATCTGTTAATCCCACTCCTTCACCTTCTATTTCATACGCTCCCAGGTATAGTGCTCTGGAGTTACGTAGTGTTTCACGATTCGAGAGAACGTGGATATTGAGGCGACAGTGTCCCGATAGGACTCCTGTTGGTATTCGTAGGTTGCTATTAGTTAGGTCGATACATTCAGCAGGTCTTCTCTGGATATAGTTTCCCAGGAGAATCTTTGACTGAATCAGCCCCCGTAGATTGTTCCAATAATTGGTTTTGCACGTATCTAACTTCTTTTTCAATACTTTTTCTATTGTTCTGTAGCTGATACTACAGAAGGGTTCAGATATTTTATTTCATATAAACGAGTTTGGATTTTATAATATTGGAGCTTAAAGCACGAATGGCTGCTTGGCTATCGGACAGGATGATGATCTCCTGTTTGCGATAGTTTCTCTGTAGATTGGACTGGACATATTTTTCAAGTGCCTAAATTTCTGCTTAAAAAATACTTAGTTTGTTGCCCACGGTTTCAAAGTGTTTGGTTCTGAGCCCATACGCCCATATCATAGTCTGTATACCATTTATGGCATTTCTGTTCATTTTTTGTATGGTATTTTGATCCCACTTATTGTTGAAATTTTTTCTCAAAGCTGAACTTTTCGATGCATCACACTGAGGCATGTTCCAAGTTTGCTCATTATTTATGGACGGTTTTTTGGTAATTCCGTCTATGAACATTCTAAGTGATGTTTTATCTGCCTTGCTTTCCAGTACTGTGTCTTTGTACCTTCGAGAGATTGTTTCTCGTGGTATTCAGACTAGATCTAGTGCCTCAAACCACTTCCCCATATGAGATAATATGTCTCACAATTGCCGTGCATATCCACAGTAGGATTTTTGTGTTACAGCCCCAACCCCACCCTGCGAAGTTTCTGGACACCATCAGAGCTTTGGTGGCTCGAGTGATTATCTCCTTTTCGTGTTTGTTCCAGAGAAGTTTAGTATCTAGTGTCAGTCCCAGATATAACTCTCTGTTTTCCACTCAATGACTTGCCCGTCTATCTTGATGAGCTTGAGGTTGAGTTTTTTGTTCCTCGTGAAATGAAGGTAGATTTTATTCGGGTTGACGTTTAGTCTCACCAATCTACACCACCTTTTTGTATAGTTGAGTCCTTTTAGTAGTGAGTGTATTCTGAAAGTATCCACTTGCGTAGATGACTATGACTCCTGCATATCCTTAACATGATATGCCGAGTTCAATCAGACCGAATAAGAGTTCGTCTACTACTAAGCTCCACATAAAAGGGGATGCAGACATGTGGACATCCTCTGTTAGCAGTAATAGTGTCTTGCCCTACTTTCATTTCTGCTGCTCTAGTAGATAGTAGTGGTGCCATCCATCTGGAGGTTGTCCTATCTACTCCTCTCGCGTCTAATGCTCTTTAGACAACCTCGTGTGGAGCATAGTCACTGGCGCCTTTTTTGTCTCAGAAGGCACATACTACGTTGTCTTTGTTCATCAGAGCGTTTAGAATTTCCGTATACTAATACATCAATGGAAAGAATTCTAAGGAACATAGGAATTCAATTCAAAATTCAAAGAATTCAACACAATGTGGTTAGTAATAATGAAAATAGACCAGCTCCAAGTGTAATGTTGGAGCACCAAAAAAGGGACAAGAATAAAAGTGATTTATAAAGTTTATTCTAGATAAGATAATAAAAATATTTCAAGAATTCTTTATTAGACTTTAATACGATGTTCAAAAACTCATTTATACTGACCATTAAAAAATAATAAAGCTATAAGTTATATGAACGAATTTTATTGCAACAATCGAAAGTTAAATACTTGCGATAAACATAAATAATAAACACACACATAAATCATATTTTCAGATATTTTCATAATTATATCTACGGCAATCAAAGCTCAGGAAACATATATTACTTTTATTTTGATTTTTACAGAAATACTTTTCAATTGGTTTAATCAGGTACAGGTAAATTATTATGTTGAGGAAACCTTTGTTTTTGCACAAAAATTTGTAGAAATGCTAGTTTGATTTGATTTCTCCACAGTCATTGAGAATACAATGATTCTACTCATGAAGGCTATGCCATTTTACTTCTCCTCAACGAGTTGGATCAAAAAAGCTATTCCACAGCAAGTTAGAAGTGAAAAAACTGATGGGTATACTAACGAGACAGATAAAAAAATTGTCACAACTGGTTACATAATAGATCTTTAGTTCAAGGTGTCTTCCTTCATGTCAAGCAGCCCTAGTCGAATACTCTGACCAAAATTTTGTTTGTTGTTTAACTATAGAAGATTGCAGATTAGCGTTATATATTATTGTAATTTTTTATTCTTCTTCGGCCATTCTTTCTAGGATTATGAGTATATTTATGATCAGAAAATTTTCCTATAACATTAGCGGGTGAAAAATTGCAACTGAAGCTACGTTATGAAATAATGATTTCAGAATTTTATAATAACATCATATCTACACATATAGAGCTAGCACCGCAAGTTTTAAGTTTCAAGTTTCTCGATCATAAGATACGTAATATACAGCATTGACTATTTCAGTGGTAAAATATGTACAAGAAGAACAAATATTTAAAGAAAAAGTTACCAGAGAATATTAGAAAATAGATTGTATGTATCGAAAATAGTAACCCGGATGAGATCACAAAGAACAATAAGTAGTAGGCATTTGAATCCGTTCTTCAAATTGTTTTACTACACATTTATGTTACATTTTTGCATAATTTTTAAGTATTTATTTATTTATTCCAATATTATCGCCACGATTGAAGTGATTACTTAAACTTCCTGTATGCGAGGGCGGCATCAGTTACACTATCATGGAAACTGAAGATAATAGTAAAAATATATTCAGCACAACTGAAATAACTTTTTCATTGACGTTTATTCATCAATTTCAATACATTAAATGATAATACTTTTAAGCTTCTGTGATAAAATTATAATTGCGTAGTCGTTACTATTGAGGCCAATCTTAATATCGCGTGGGAATTAATTAGAATTTCTAATAAGGTAAATAACTAGAAGTAGTCAATAAAGATGTGACATAATGTATACAAACACTCGAAATTTGAAAATATAGGTTTAATATTGTTTTCAAGTAATGAAGTGGCTTCTCACATATTTTAAGACAATCCTTCCTTATGCACATATTTAGTAGTAATAGACGAGTTGACAGTTAACGTTTTGAAATGAAGTACCGGTAAGTAAAATAAACCTCTAATCAAAATGAGCAAATAAATAACAATAGAATGGTTCGGGCTTAGGTGACACTACGAGGTGTAATCGAAAAGTACGATGAATGAATGTTGATAGCAGCAATCACCATTGGTAATATGGCTGCTTTAATGAAAAATAATTGTTATGGGGAATTTAAAAATGAAAACGAGTCAGTTAAGAGCTTAGTGAAGAACTCGTACAGATCCGTGCAACGCATTTTAAGATGAGTGAGTAGCAAATTAGTTTCGAAACTTTCAGCTGACGAACCAAAAAAAATCGAACTTTTAAATCTATCTGAGTTCTAGCTGTAATCCAAAGTCCTTTATATCTAAATGGTATCTGGTACTTTACATTGATTTTCTCTGCTCTTACTATGTGAAATTCCAAGGATGTAGATAATTTATCACATTCAATTTAAAAATATGCAGAACTTTTTGTATTCTAAAACTTTCATTACTCAGAACCTCATCAAATCAAACTTACATTGAATAACCTTGTAGCCTGGTATTCGTCATTTGAGGTATTATCAAAAGTTTACAAGTTGTATTAGATTGGTACTTATCCATGTAAAATTAAATAAAAAGTCAAATTAGTCCTTTCGGGAACTGATTTTTATAGTAAACAGCCATTTAATCGAAAAATTCGCTAAGAACAACCCAGTAAACAAAGCTCACGTCAAATTCAATTTAGTACGGTGAGTTATTTACGTTACGTCGATTATATCTTTGTTTTTTTCTACGACTACTACTGTAAATTTGAAGATACTATTACGTACGTTTTGTAGTTGTTCTTGTGAAGAAGATAATCGACCTCTCTATGCTGTTATGTTAGATTTCTATTGATAAAAGAAAATAAGATGTTGAAAATATATTTTCGATGAATCGTAGATTGAGTCACGTGAAGGTAGACCCCCACGTTTTCTAAAATGATGAGCACAATACAAAATTCTATTCTTACCGAAAATGAAACAGGTACAAGTTTTAAAATCATTCCCGACGTGAATTGCACACAATATGCTGCTTATAAGACCGTCCCTATACTATAAATATTTAGTTATCTTTCATTTGCTCCGACTTGTTTAATTATATAAATATAATAGATTATAGTGCCTAAATTTAAAAAAGTTTTTTAAATCTTCATCGTTCTAATTATCATTTCGAAATCCAGTTATTGGTTCCCACCATAAAAAATAATTTCCTACGAAGAAATAAATTGTAAGTCAGGCGTTAATAAGAGAGATAAAGAGACGCTATTATTGATTATTTTTGACACCACTCTAAAATCAACTCTTGTATTTCTATTTATAGTTAGCGTTTATTTTGTTTTATGTCAAAAAAAGTAATTAAGTGCTGATTTATGTCTTCAGTTTTCGAGTGGTTATTAGTATGTTGTGTTTAAAAAAAATTCAATCCACCCTATATTTATAATTCTGAAACAAATATTTCCTTAACATAGGGTTAACTAGAATCAATGAAGATCTCTTAATAGTAAAAAACAGTGATAAAAATAACACATTCATGTGAGAAAAGAAATTTTATGGATATTGTAAAAATATACGACTTCACTGATGAATTGGCAAAAATTGTATCTTCTCTTTTTCTACACTTGTCCTATTATCAATAAGACCAGGGTCGATAATTTTTGAAACAAGAAAAAAATACACTTTTTTTACCTAATCTTGAAATTGAAACAACCAATTTTTTGGTTTTTTATCTTTAAATAAAAAAATATTTTTTCACGAAATAATTTGGTGAAAACTAACCTTTCTACCTCCCAAACATAATTTAAATATTTAAGTTTTTACCTTATTTTGACGTGATATTGAACAAACACCCTAATTTCAATCGAAAATTCTTAAGTTGAAATCTTTTCTTTCTGATAGTGTAAAAAATATTCATTACGATGGTATGTTTTCTAGGAAAATGCAAAATAATACTCAAATTCGAAAAAGATTTCTTAATCATTGTGTATAATTTTTAGCTATATTAAAAATGAAAAAAAATGGTTATTTGAGTTTTTACATAAATTTTAAGGTTATCTGACAGAGTATTTCTATTAATGATTTCTTTAACAGGTTTATAATTGTTCAGTTTTCTTGTATCCAAAACATGATTCTATTCCTCCGTGTATATTTGTTGTATTGAGGTTGGAAACGACATTTGGATTATTATATTACAGAAGGGGACGCAGTTTCTTTAAGATTAATAGTTACTTTACTATTAATTATCAAAATTCGGACAAATACGTTCATCAACGACGATCACCTAGCTAGAGAATTAGTTTATTTTTTCTTTGAAATGTGTGCTCAAAATATTTGATATGAATATTGTATTTTACCAAGAAGAACAAATAAGACGGTAACTGCACCAAATAAAGTATTCATCAGTGTACCAAAAGGAGTGAAAATAAGGAAACAGTGGTATAATGCAATGGAGAGGGACAATATCATAAACAAACTTCTTTCGAGTATACATAATCGGTTTTGTTCGATATACGATAATTTTTAATTAATTAAGGTACCTCATACAGTAGTTTTAGTTATAATAATACACGTGCTAAGTTAAACGTCGACGCTTCCAAGAATGCAATAGCATGCTTGCAGCCTCCGGCACTTGCAGCACAATGACATTGGACACATTTAACCATGTTTTCGTTTCAAATTAGAGTAATGTGATATAGTGTCTGCGAACCTTATCCGGGCTTTTACTGTGCATATTTCACCTTCTCATATTTTACACATTTATCTCATATAATAATATCGCACAGTGAAAAATGTATGGTTTAAAATGTATACGACAAAAAAGAATTATTATTATTAATAGTAAAAAATGTCTTAAAAATAAATATAAAGCAATTAGAAATTAAATCCTTGATGCTTTTATGCCACGTATATCACCACTTGTTATTTGTACCAAAATAACTGAACATTTCAAAGGAATCTATTTGGAGCAAGTTTCTAATTGACCACGATCAAACCCCTGCTCTATTTTTCTCAGCAAATCAACATTTTAACTCGCAAATCAACTCTTTGTAGTCGAAATAGCCAGTAGTCACTATAGACAGTAGCATTTTATAAAAAAGGTCGGCCGCTCTTCTATGCAATCGGCGCTGATGACGTAGGACCTATTTGGAACGGATCCCGAACGAATCTTTGGAATAAACACCATAATTCTTAAAAAATTAATTTGTATTTATTCTCGTAAAAATAGAATATATTTTTTTGAAATTTTCTAAGCCCATTCATCTAACTCTTATTACAAATTTAAAATTAATTCACGTCATATAAGTACTTTTTGCAATAACATTTCTCTCATCCGCAAATATGATAAATAGATTGAAAGAAGGAAAAGTTCTTATAAAACAATATTCTATTTAAATGTACTAAAAAGAATTATATAAACGTTTTCCATAGAACTTCAATGTTGATTTAAAACGTCTTTATGCAATTTATATGATATAAAAGCTTGTTGCGGGATTTATAAAATGTATAGGTACTCACTTTATTTAAAAAAAATCAATTGGATGGAGTTATTTCGTTCACCGATTTATCAACACAAGTAAATCTCGCATTTATTTAATATAAATGTAATAACCTTAATAGTTTCAAGGAAAATGTAGCATTATTTTAAGTACATTTGAATAAATATTGTTGCTCGAAAAGTTTAAGTTTTCCATTTTCAATTTATCTTCCACTTTTATTAATCACTGGACAGGTTTCTCAGTATGTTTTATATTCCATATCCATACTATAGGAGTGCATCAGAAATAACTAGTCCGCCATCTTGGGTGTTCTTCCACGTTGGATTCAGAGATACGTTATTTCATTTTTCGAGTTATTCTCGGCAAGCCTTTACATTTCATACTCATGTTAAGGTAGTACATTTAAAATAATTAATCTCCCATCTTGAGTATTATCTCATCGAACAAAACGTGTACATACAAAATTTCAGCTTAAGTGATTGAAGATATCTCAAAATTGAGTTACAAAATTCCACCTGAGAAAACATATAAATCAGGTGAAATAAAATCTTGTAAAAATAGGTAAACTCTCTTCCTGTCACTACTGTCAGTATTAATCGTGTAATCATCTCATAATCATTTTATATTTTATTTTGGCATTTATTGAGTTTATAAATTATATTCATAGAAATCTTACTTTTATTCCACTGTTTTCCAAATTTGTTGACATATAATTTTATGAAACTAATGCAAACCAATTAAAGCTTTTTTTTCAATGACCAATTATCAAGAGTATTCGAAGTATTTTCATTTCATTAGTCTGTTTGGTCTTATAAGTTCCGATTGCAAGATTTCTCCGTTTTCCGGGTCTTCCATATATCTTGAAATTGCAAACGAACTAGTACAATTAATTGAATCAAACACAGTAGTCAAACAGTCCATAATTACGTCCATAATTACTTGCACATATCAATATGTAAATGAATTCTTGCGGGAATCATCAACATATCTTACAATTACGAATGGGGTGGTAGAGGTTAATCGATGCCCAATAATTGAACTGAGCACTACTGTAGCCAGAAAGTCTTGTGGACAATAACTAATCACTTACACTGTGTAAATGGGTCTTTTAGTGACCAATGTTATTCACCTTCATTTGATTTACGACTTTTTTAGAATAGTAAGCTAGAGATTAACCAAAATTATTATATTATGATTGAAGCTAACTTTTTTTAGGCCCCTTTCACACCAAACGAATCCGAATAAATCTGGATCACTCCGAATCAAGTTGAATCTGATTCGTCATCTCCACTCTTTCACACCAGCTGAATCAACCTGAATTTATAATCTTTAACTTTTAAAATTAATAAGTCCACGTCCATCTCGTATGGTTGTTGATTCAAGACTGACCGGACGAGGAATCTCACAGGTTGAATCAAGTGCGACCTCGAATAAAACCTGATTGAACCAGATTCGTCCGGTCTGAAGGCGGGAAAAGAGTCCCTTCACATTTAAACGGAGCGCTCGAAGCCGAATCTTGGTCAATCAGATTAAACTTGATTGGGAGTGATTCTGATTGATTCGGATTCGTTTGGTGTGAAAGGGCCCTTAGTGTTATTTGATTCATTCATTCATATTATTAGGGTTCAACTAATATATCAGAACGATATTTATCTAAGTACATATTAATTTTGTATTTATTATTTGGATAAAAAGTACTTTTAATATGAAAGTCAATACCCATGAAGTGGAATTAAGATTCGTTTAAGAGGTTATTATATTATAAGATTTATCGATTGTTATTAGGAAGGACGGCGCCAACAATTCTTAGTCTGTCAAATGATATTGATGATGCAGATGATTTTAGTATTTTTTCTACTTACTATTTATTATGTTTTTAAATTCATTATTCTCGAAAAAGTGTGCAATAGCATAATTTAGGGATTCATTTACAAAAAAAAAATCCAAACTCTTTCAACATTTTACTTCTTGGACCTTTTTTATGTTTTCTCAATAAATCGTCTTGATTGTAGTCTCTTTTGATAAAAAATTACTTTAAAAAACATATATAAATTAAAGTTTCCCCCTATTTCGGCTAGCAGCTATCAATTAAGTTATTTCTAGTAGTATTAAAATTTATAAAAATATTTATTTTAATCAAATTGTTCAGGTCTTTTTTATCATTGAAATTTTTCTCGTTCCTATCTACGGGAATAATTTCTAAATATTCTCTTTTTTTATTTGACTCGGATTCAAGAAGTTTTGAATTGTTATAAATGAATGTGTGTTTTTTTCAGATATCATTGTTTGTTAATGTTGTTTTATTTTTCTATCATATTGATGAAAGCGTCACAATCATTACAAGGTACTTTATATACAATATTACCCTTTTTTGGTATTTTATTGAAACAATTCGTCAGTTGTTGGGAAAGTCCTTGTACATATGGAAAGGAAAATCTTTTATGTTTTGATTTGTTTGTTTTGTGCCTCAATTGATTATAATAATGTTTATCATTTTCTTGAATACGTTTTTATTCATTTTTTTAGAATAATCATTTTTTTAATGCAATTTTTGCTTTTTGAATAGCTAATTAACTAATTTCAGGACAGTGGGTAAGCTCCTCTATCAGCTAAATTTATAATCTATGATCCTATACATAGGATGACATGACCTGAACTCAATATCTTGAGAACTCAGTCGGTTTCGTTTTTATGTTATATTAATTTCATATAATATGACATCAAGAAAATTGATTTTATTATTTTGTTCGCTTTCAATTGTGAATTAAAGTTTTTTACATAGTTTTCATAGGACAGATATCTCAGTATTTAGAAAATAGGTTAAAAGTTCAATAACAAAAATTCGAAAATTCTTGAAACCGAATCAAATACAAGAAAATCGAGGAAGATGTCAAATGATAAAAAAGACCTAAATAATTGGCGTAAAATTTATATTTCTATTTATTTTCCCATTAATTACGTGAATAAAAAACTCAAATTAAAAAAAAACTTGTAAATTTTCACTCGAAAATGATTTGTCTTAAAAATCAACTAGA
Organism: Diorhabda carinulata; assembly: GCF_026250575.1. Classification (NCBI taxonomy): domain Eukaryota; kingdom Metazoa; phylum Arthropoda; class Insecta; order Coleoptera; family Chrysomelidae; genus Diorhabda; species Diorhabda carinulata. The sequence continues at coordinate 7,776,151 of NC_079460.1, read as the reverse complement.
AAGATTAAAATAAACGGATTAAGTTGCAATAACCTTTTAAAGACCACTCTTAATTTAAAATACATTAAAAAATAATAACTAAAAAAATTTTTAGTATGATTAACTAATAAATGTTGATGATGACAAAGTTGTAAACATATAGGTACAAAAATGTGTTAATCATAATATTTCAATCAACAAATTACAGTACAAATCGGCAAAATTAATAAATGTTTTACGTCTACCACAAATTAAAAACCAATGATTTGTTTTGAAAATTATCTAAGGGAACCGAAAAGATAAATAATAAATTAGTGTAGATTAAGTTCGCCTTAAGTAATTAGAACTCTTCAAAAGGAATTTCGATCACGTTTAGATAATGTCAATGGACAATATTGTGAGCACATGCTTAATTGAAATACTTCAATTACTTGTTTCTCATAATTTTATTACCTTGCGATTGATAAGACATCTTAAAAAAACAATAGTATTTTAACTGATGAATTTATTCTTCTTCCTCTCTTTCATGTTACAGGAAGCAATTGACTGAATGGCAGATACCTAAATATGAATTGCTGAAGTATTCTAATCAAATTTTTGACTGAATATGAATTTAATATATAATATACAAATTAAAGTAACTGGCCTATTCTGCGACAAGTTGATTGCGTCTGGTTTTTGCATTAACACTTTTGATTGCAACATGATAAAACATTAATCAGCAAATATACTTGAACTAACTAATACTGCGAATTTAGCGGTTCATTATAAACGTGAACAGGTTCTTGTCTTTTAATATTTAGATAATTTTTTAACAATTTCATTGGTTTTCAATATATTCAAGTCGTAAATGAGCATTTAACAGTTTTAATACCAATAAACCAATCTTCTTTAAGTGATAGTACGATAGACACTTAACAAAATAAAAGCAATAATTTTGTTTTTTTTTTATATTCATACCCATAATATACCTCGTATATTCCTCAAAAATTATTCAAAACATACAAGATAACCTTACAACATACACTAAGTGAGGATGTTAATAACTTTGTTCGCGGTAGTTAATTTGCACATATAAATTCTGAATACCTTCTGAACGTTTGAATTGCGCTTTGTTTGTACACCTAACTGGACATTTTTATGTTCTATGACCATGGTCTTACATACAGGTCTTGAAACCTAGACCGATTTCTACAGAGTGGCATGGTTCTTATGTTCTTAAATTATAAAAGTTTTATAAAGAAAATAACATTTACAGTTATAAATATTGAAATTACAAAAAGAGATGAGTGAAATCCAAGTCTGGTCTGTTTTGTTTACATTCACGAGACCACAAGACAGGAGAGAGAGGGAAAGGAAACAGAGTTCTCTCTCTTACACATGGATGTTATAGCTCGAGTCCAGACTTTTCAATACAGGGATTTTAGGGGTGGGTGTGGGTTGGTTAGAGATGAAAATTTCACATTCAGCATAAACTAAAACATCAACAGGAAAATATGATCTAGAATTGAAACACAACCAAGACAAACATGAACAAAAATTAAAACATAGAGAAGAAGAACATAAAACTAAAATTTCAGTTTTGAAACTTCAACACCAAAAGCTAATAAAAGAGCTTCAAGAAAATTCAATATATTCCACTTTATATGGAAATATTCCTTTAGTAAATAAATGATTTATTTGACGATATATTTTGCATTGATCTTGGTGAAGTTAAGAAATTTCTTTTCTAACAAGAGATAGTGAAAATATCTTAACCATGAAAACATCAAATTACAAGGCTCTTATAAATCGAAATTTAGGTATTTATGCTACTTAAAATACGAACACGAAGCCTTTTATAACAAACATACTGATTAATATCGAATAATTGAAAAAAGTATATAATTGTCTCAACTATATTGCTTGCAGTAACTACTGTCATTCAAGATTTAAAATTATAAGACGATCAAATTAAACATTATCGAGCCTAATATATCTTTATCTCAATAGCAAGTATATAATTACCTAATCTAAGCACATGTTCTTTATTTACAAACACGGAGGAGGAAAACTGCTGAAGTTATTAACTTTTGATTACAGTTCTCACACCTCGTTACCTCAAACTTCAAATATTTACATTAACTGTAAATCTCCAAACAACAAAAAAAAAAACGGCCAAATTGATTTTAACCTTCAATCTCCCAAACGAATGTGAACAACTGGTTATTTAAATTTTTTACATCTATTTATCTGTGCGTAATTTTCAAATTAAATTAAATTATTAAAATTATTTAAATTGCTTCCTTAAAAGAAGACCTTTAAAATTTTACTTAATGCGAGTTATTTGGGTCATCTTTAAATTCAATCAAAGAGAATGTTGGTAGATAGAAGATAGAACTTAATCATTTAAATAACGCGGCATTATCACGTTACTAGGGGACAAAAATTCACGACTTACATCTAATACGTCAATTTGAAAAAAAACCGATCATTGACGAAATGAAGCACATTGAAATATTTACAAGTTACAAGTATTTGTGGCATGCGACGTGTTGTTATGTGGACGCGTTTTTATAGCTAAAAATATTCATACAGAAAGTGATCAGTTTCTGTAACAATGCCGTTATATCTACCATTTAAAGATATCCGAAAGGTAATCACAAATATTTGCCAACAAATAAGATACAGACTGTTTCGTTCAAAGAAACATAACTTTGCTAAGGTACATTATTACAAAATCCCCCCTTTCTATAAATAATTTTACAATGTGCAGCTATATTTGTGAATTACTTTTAGATATATTTTAATAACAACTGAAATGGGCTTTGTCACAGAAATCGATTATTTAATATTTTTATATAAATGTGTGACATTTTAAGTCACAAAAACGCAGACAATGTGTTGCAGCCCCCAGCTATAGCAAACGTGCCACAAATTGTTGCGATAAATCATAATCCATAATGTTAATCTTTCGTGCGCTTCTTCATTATATGCGACATCAATATACAGTATAGCATCAACAATGTCGGAGATTTCTTGATAACAAATAAATCACAAGCAGTGGATTTACATATTGATCATAATCAATTTTTTAAGGACCATAAAATATTGTAGAAACACTACTCACAATGTTTTCAGAAAGAGATGTGCCGGAAAGAATGCAAATTTGACAGGAAACCACTATTATCTACATGAAATGGATATTACTTACTGACACATGCGTTTATGAAGTGTGTGATCAGTACCATTAAATCAAGCACTTTTTCTACAATTTTATTGACAAGAAACGTTTTCCATTCATTCAGCTGGTACGGATTTCAAGATTTTATCGAATCGTGAAAAACGTCGAGCTCCTCAGGAGCACTACAACCATCGTAGTCCCCTAATATAGCCCAATAAACAAATCAACGTAAGACTCCGTTTAGTTGATATAAGATAAAAGACAATTCAAAATGAATACTAAAGTCAGCTGTTGCAAAGAGATTAAAATAATATTTTGATGAATCGATTGTTAATTTATATTATTTTAACACAATAAAATCTAATCAATATCAAAACTGACAGTTGTCGTTTTTATTAATTAATCGAGATTATTACACTTTTGAAATCCCAAATTACTGTGGCCATGATCTTATGGAGGAAAAAACAGTTTTTGCTTTCTTGAGAACAAATTATTCAGACAAACTCATTGTTTGGACAATATTTTTTGTTTGTTTGTTGGGTATAATGATATGTCTGTGACATATCGAAGAAAAAATTCACTTTTACTAACGAGCTTTTAATCAGTAATGTTTCGGGATTTTTTATAGTTATGTGCTGTAATAATAAGCTTTTCCATACTGTATATAATTTACCATGAACTATTGAGTAATTTTCGAAAAATGGAATGAAATATTCTTACTATATGAACAGATTGTATCGTTATACTACACTGTCATACCTATTAAAATAATGCGTTCTACTCCCAAGTATTTATTATCTTATGACATGTCTGTTAACTATTTGTTTTTACTGTTTTATTTATAGAACAATATCAATACCTAAACAATATCATAAGCAATTAACAGCAGGGCAAATACTTCGAGAAATTTGCATTTGAGAGTAAAACTAGTTTATATTAACATTAACTAGGGAAAGTATATAAATGACACTTAATAACTTAAACAATGTAAATACACATGAGCACTTACATTCCTACTCAAGTAAGTAGGTAGATATTTTATTATCCTGTAAATAGCTTCATTGTATCATATCAACGAGATAAAATTACATAATTAATATGTGTGGGCCCTGACAATAATTTAATAATGGGTATAATCTATAAAATAAAATGTTAGTAAATTAGTATAATGACAATGTCTTGTCTATCTAAATTGATGAACATCTGACATTATTCAAAATTCTCATACACATCAAAAACGTACCTGAACGTAATGAATAAATATAACCAGAATTCGTTGGGAGACACAGGCATCTTTCAAAAACAATTTCACGTTCCCTATAAATACGTCAACAAAACTTCTTGAAAGTTCACTTAAACTATATAAGTATACCACAATTAAGCACTAGTATCAACAAAACTGTTCAAAACAGTCACTCTAATTGATAATTTGATAGTTTTATATCTTTAAAATTGGATATTTCAAAATGTCAAAGCGTGTTTTTATAAACAATACACTGTACGTGGATCCCGAGTTTACCAGTGCAGTCTACTGTTAGTTGGCCGTTTTCTTTAGTCGTGTACACTCGACAATATTCGGATCATTCAAACATTCATAAGTTTGTATAGCTTGATAGTTGCGCCTACCTGGGTTTACCTGTAGTCTGGATCAAACTAAATTAAAAAAGATGTGAAAAAGATGAATGTGGCATACATCCAACTTAGGTACAGATATGTAAGAAGGCACTAACTTCTTGATAATTATATAAATTGGACGTAAGAAGAGCACTTGGTTTTATAAAAATAATGTTTGGAACAAATAATTTTTAATTAAAAATTTTAGTAATTGTTTAGATACGAGGGTTGTTTGAAAAATTTTGGACCTAACAAAGAAACAAAACATTTTTATTCTTCAACATAGTTTCACTGTATATCTTTAGAGTCCAGCGATGCGGGGAACAGGAAAGAGTCGTCGAGGGCTAAATCTGGTGAATATGGTAGGTGGTTAACCAATTCGAAATTCAATTCATGAATTTCATCATGGCGATCAGTGAAGTGTGAAGAAGTGCGTTATTCTAACGGAAAAGCGCTTTTTCCTGAGACGTGGTCGTCGCTTTTTCGAAATTTCTCCCTTTATATTATTAACTAGAGATTCGTAGTACTCTCTTGTTATTATTTTACCTTTTTGAAAATGGTCGATCGATACAATCCCATGACTACCTCGAAAAACGGTCGCCATCACTTGCCAACAGCCGATGAAACCGACTTTCCTTGGTAAGAGTAAATTTGCCCTTTGGGGCCATCCATAAAGTACGTCACACGTTAATGGGGAGGGAGGTTATCACCGAAGTTTGACATCGTGTGACAAGGGTCATGGGGGGGTCAATAGTTTTGTGACGTCACATGTTGAAATTTAAAATACTAAGACGCAAAGTTTGGATGTGAATTGAAAATTTAAGAAATTTTATGAAATGTTGGTTTTATTAGATTATTATTTAATAAAAATAAGTAAAAAATGAAAATAGCTGTTTTCTCTCGATTATTTTTAAATACATACATAAATTTAAAAAATGTGTGACGTCACATCAGGAGGGGGGGGGTTATAAAAATGTGACAACCTGTGACAAGGACGGGGGGAGGAGTTCAAAAGTCCTAAAATTCGTGTGACGTACTTTATGGATGGCCCCGTTGCTTAACTATCTTAAGTGTCTTTTCATCTCCAGAGTGTAGTGGTGTATCCAGGCTTCACCTACAATTATGAATCGACGCAAACTATCTGACTCATTTTGCTTAAACCACTTTAACAAGACCTGTAAAATGTTATTCTAATACGCTTTTGGTCAAAAGTGAGTAAACGCTGGCGCTGTACCCCACGCCCGGATAGATTAAGCATGTATAATGGCAAAAGCGCTCTTTTGATATTCTGATAGATTCTTCTATCTTTTTAACAATAATTTTGACGGTGTTCAAGGACCATTTAATGAACTTTTTCCGTTATATCGCTGGCTTATGCAATTTTTGGTCGTCATGAAAGCTCGTCGTTAGTTGAGACTGATGAAGCCACGTTTGAATTTAGTATTGACCAAAGTTTTACGCTCGTAAATGATGGTTCAGAGTTTACTTACACTAACACCACTTTTATTTACTCGAGCGTGTTGCCTTTCAAAGCCAAATATCTAATGACAGCTCCATATTTATTTTTTTTTTCAATTTCAGAAAAATCCTCACAACGACTCACTTCTACGATTGCTTAACAGAAACAAAGTGTCCAATATGGCTGACGTCTTCAGGTTTAGGTCGTAAAATTGTAAGACAATCCTCGTATATGCTTAAATGGCCAAAGTAACGCTATTAAAAGAACTACCATCACTATTTTAATGTTTTATCTTGTCCCTATATGTGATTAACATACGTTGTCCTTGGCACGTAAATGAATAGTTTTGTTTGTATTTCGACAAGTGACCATGCATATAAAACTAGCCATGTGAAAAACATGGATTACCCGTACTGGAAATTGTAACCGTCGAATTGCAAGATGCTAGGAGTCAAGGGAATCCGTGAAATCAAAACATCTTTGTAGTTCCCTCTAAAAATTGTGGTTACGATGACGTTGTTCATTATTATTAATTGCAGATTATAATGTGGCAATCTGGGCAATTCCAGGGAATTTAGGAATTTCGTTATATAGACAGAATCGTTTTGGTGTGAATAATCGTTTGAATGTTATCAATAGACTACGTTAGAGTTACACACAAATAGAGTCTTTACGTCAAACCATAAATGTAATAGTCATATAAGGACAGTTTTTATAAGTGGAAGGTGCTCCGACTAAGAAAGTTATTATTTTCTCACTACTGATATTTCAGAGAATTTTCAAGCATGCGCAGTATAAATAAAGTGCCTCGAACGAGAGAGAAAATGAATACTGCCGGCACTTTAACGTAGACACGTTTTCTCCCATAAGAACTGTCCATATAGGAGTATTAGATATATGCGTCAAACACAGTCATTGTTAGCGCAGGTCAGGGATCACTTTCCAAACAAAGTTTTAACTGCGTTGACGATTGTATATATGTTTAGTGATTTGTGATTTTTTCGTATTTTCTTTGATAAATTTTCCAAAAAAATATGTTCTGGTTTAAAACACATTACCATCTTACACAGCAGTAAACTAATTAAACACTTTTTAAATAACTTTAAAGAACACACAATACCTCATAAACTTTGTTTGGAAAGTGAACTATAACAATATGACCGCCGTGACGTCACGTCCGGCGTCTATTGGCCAATTGTTAACAGCTAATTTAACTTGTTCGATGAACCAAACATAATTTTTGAAATTTGGAACAATTACCTCAATGACTTCGGCCTTTCATTCAGTGAAGTGACGATAATTGGTAGTCAACAGCCAATATGGAACAGTTGTATGGAAAAAACTTGTCCATATTGATCGCAATTTGCTTCTCATGTTTTATTTACATAGGACTGACGAATTAAAACATTAATATCATTGGCAGTGTTAAACATTGTATTACTGTTTGCCACTGAAATCTTTGCATCATTGGTATACATACAATCGCTGATCAAAAACTATTAATCTGCATTGCTGCAACACTTTTATCATTACAGAATGCCTCCAAGTCTTTTTATAAATATATCTACCTTATGTAAGTCTATAAAAATACTACCATACCTAACCTGACCTAACCTAAGATTAAATTGTGCTTTTTATATTCTTTGGGATTGAACCAATGGTGATAAACAAGTACTTCCTAAAACATAAACTGCACAATTCAATCGACTGTGAAAATACTGTTAGAATTGATAAATTAATTACCTTATTAATACAATTCGACGATGTGAAATCATTAGCAGTTTTGTAAAACGTCGTAAGGTTATTTTAGAAAATGTCATTGTCAAAAGCACTAAAAAGGTTCTAGTAGAAAAGTTACCATGGTCGTAAGTTTTCTCAATTTGTTATTCAATAAGAGCCTTCTCCTGACAATAACCCATAAAGAATTAGCGAAGTTGGTCCATCCCATCACGCACAATACCGTGATAGATGGATGTACCTATTTGTATTGCTAGACGGTATACGAAGAGGTACTTGATCGTAACGGTGCATATATATTCGCCCGCTTCACTTAATTCCAAAATTTCCAAAATAATCTAGAGACTAACATGAGTATTTTTTTTTTGTAAATTAAAATATAATGCGAAATTCTTGGGGAACCTAAGAAATGAAAATCAGTCAACAGACGCTAACCAAATATTGTTTGAGAAATAATTGGAAGATATACGGTGAGAATATGAACGAGATTGTGAGTATTTAGTTTGTATAATAAATAATAACAAAATCTAAACCAGCTTCTTTCAAAAATAAGTGCTTGTGTGATAAAGATAGATAAAGTGTATGTATATGTCTAAAGTTGTTAGGGGCGAAGAGGGAATGCGAGTATTCTAAAATTCAAGTGTCTATAATCTCAAACACATAAATGAAACCTCGTTTCATTACTCTTATAGATAAGAGGGTGAATGTTATGACTTATTTAATGTGCAAATGGTTCTATGTTGATCGTATAAGAATAGCAGCTAAAATAGCGGAAAATTTTAGAATAAAGACCTTTATTGACCTGACCCAGACACGTTTCTGACAAACAGTTAACATATATCCTTGTTGCCAAGTTCTAGGTGTTGAAGCACTGGTAGCTACATATAGTTGTGATGTAACGAAACTCGTGAATACCATCGTCACAAAGTACTTGGATTTATAGATATAATTTTAAAAGAAAATGTCAAGTAGTAATTCTGATGTTTCAATACGAGCAGAAGCCAACAAAAGTAGTGGTAGGTATGTCTCTCCTTTGTGTTTTCCTATCCAGAACGAATAATTATTTTCACATTACGATTAATGCTAGCGATCACATACGCTAGTACAATTCATGCTGAATTGTTTGGATAATATTAGATTAGATTACGTTTAGAGAAAATGTCCTCTACCACTACAAACTTGACAGATTAATTGTGTTGTCACCTATTTAGTTTTAAAGTGCCGTATCCATTCTTTATAACTAGACTTCATAATAATGATACTGGCCTCTCTATGTAAGATTCCAGTTATGGCTTTACCTAACCTAGTTTATTGATTTTGATTTTTGTTTATTGAATTTATTTGGGCCTACTTAGTACTTCACACTGTCATCACACGTTTGCGGCTGTTTCTTCTATTTTTTATTATTTGTACGGATGGCTCAGTTTTATCCAAATTCAGTAAAACTTCAAGTTCAAGTTCAACTTTGTGGTGAAAGTGGCTCTTCGATGAGAATTAGTTAGATTAAAGATATATTGACAATTACAGCTTTCTGACATAATACATTATCGTTTGAAATTATACTATCGATTTGTTAGTCATAATAATTCTAGCAACCATTTATTTCAGAGTTTAACGACAACTTTAGTCACAGAGACAAATTTTCCATCACAAGTTCGCTTTTCAATTCATTGTACACATTCATAAGAACGTGTTTTTCGTAAAGCTCATTAATCACATATGGCTTGTGTAACATTTGCTGCATTTCCGAACACAAAATCTTATTTGAAATGCACAATTTGGGAGAGATCTGTGCGACAGCGACTAAGGATTCTAAAGATGTGATATACAAAACACCCTTGGACCAAACACTAGCTTAGCCGCTATGAAATGTTTTTTCGAAGTAATAATAGGTATAGCACTGTTATTTTCTTTTTCTTCAAAAATAAAGATAGTTACAGCTTGCGTATTGTTACGTACATTAAGAGAAATTTATGGACGCGACGAGCGTCGTATTATCAAAACGGTTTAATAGAGAAAAACTCTAACCATTATAGGAAGTTGTGATAGTACGACAACTTACAAGAAAGGATTAATTCATGTTTTGTTGAAAAATGGAAAATGAAGCAGAAAGAACCTTCAGCTCATACAATGATTATACGAGGGCTAATCCCTATGCTCTGCCCTTGACCCATTTACATTAATAAATTGACAGAAATATCATTTTCACTCCAGTTTCCCAATCAAGTTTTAATTAATTTCGCTTACTTTCTCACTTTTGATAACACATGATTCACTAAAAAATTGGTCAAATATTTGATAATATCACATGAATAATTTGGATTTGAGATTTATACTTTTTTTAATAAAACTTTTAAATTTCACTAACACAGGATGCTACAAGAAATGAAGATTAGATTAGAAGATTAGTTGTAAAGAACGATCTGATATTTGAAGTTCTCCCGATAGCCGCACTGCAGATTGGTTCGGCTGCTCAACTAACGCCAGGCTTATGAGCGTTGCCAGACTTATGAGCGTTGCCGGACTTATGCTGATTTTTCGAGAGCCTTGCCTAACTTATACAGCCCTCTCTATATTTCATATTTCATAAAAAATTAGTAAAAAAGCGTCTCTACACATCTAGTATATCATAATTAGTTATATATGCAACGTAAACAAATCAAATATTCTATTTCTAAAGGAAAAAAAAACTATTTAAAATGAAACCATTGGTCAAAAATCAAGAATATTTCACTTTAAATATCAATTGATTCAATATTAATTGATAAATTATTCTTTATAGTGTATTAACCTACTAATAAGCAGTAATGTAAATATTTTCATTTATTTTTCTGTTAATATTATTAATACAGTGTTGAAATTTCTACAGTAATACTTGTCGCTGCAACAGATTTTTATTACATTGTTTAGAAGTAGCTCAGTAAGCAAAATATAATTGGTGCAGTGGAAGAATACTTTAATTGGTTCAGCAATTTCATCATAGTTTCATGAAGAATAAGATGAAGCAATTATACCTAAGTCTGAGAAGATGTTATCGAAAACAATTAAAGCCTTGAATTACCGCTAGAGTTGCTGGTTTTATGAAATGCAAGATTGGTATTTCATTTGTCAAGTTAGATTAATAAAAATAATTTTATTATTGCAAAAAAGTGATAGATTTTATAAATTATACGTTGTATAATTTTGGTATATACATTAGTTTAAGTATTTGACAGATATGAATATATTACCTAAATCTCAAATATGTAGCAGTAATTAATTTATTTATTTGTAGTTTTATTAGAATTAACAAAATAGAGCTATAAATTTCACTTAAATTATTTAGATCTTTTTTATCATTTAAAGCTTTTTCGTTCTTATGAATGTGAACCATTTCTTCCCTTTTTATTTATTTTAATAAAAATAATTTTTAATTGGACTCGTTGTATGACTAGAAATGCCATGTTTTCATTTGGTATATAGTTTACAGAACAGTTGAGAAAAAATATATGAATAAAAAAAAATGATTTTGTATAAAAACCATGTAGATATACTGAATATAGTACGTAACAGCAGGCTTACTAATCTGATCAAAGTTTAGAAATGATGTATTTACATCACATCATTTATTTATGATAGAATTAAATAACTCAATTCACCAACTTGCTTTTTTAAAAATAATTTATTTAGAAAACTGAGAATTTAATAATTAAAAGTTATAAATAGTTACATATATTTATGGTTCATTATTCTCACATTAGTAATAATAAACAGAAGACGATACTTCAATGGGATTGAAGTGGAATCTATAAAACTTACAGACAGACTAAACATTCAAAATTTATAGCAAGATTCGTTAAAGAGGTTAGAGTTCATAATAATAATAAATAATTAATTGATGATGATGCACCGCTGTGAAGAGGGTTGTTTTGAATAACTTAACTATAGTGCATTATGTTTATTTTTGTATAATAAAATTTAGGCAAATAAAATAATTTTTGGTAAATTAAATTGCTAACGGCGCTGCTGACTAATAGGCTACGCCTTCGCGCATAGGAAATTATATTAGCGGATCATTCTCAAGTTTGTAGAACTTTAGGATTAAAGATAGGTGTTACTTAGACAGCTACTACAAGTCGATTTAGATTTAATATAATGACGTAGCTGTGATCTGTTATCTATACAGAGTCGTACTCGCATTTCACAAGATACTAAATACAGTTGAACATCGTAAATCCTAAAACGCGGATTATCTAAAATCCGGACTGATTTGTTAGTATCGTAATTTTTAGCTTCTATATTTGACACTAGATGGCGACACCATACATAACGATAGCATGAAGAATATGTTTTGAAAGTGATTAATCTTTTTATTATTATTATTTTCTAAATGTGTTTTTGTGCAGTTTTATATTTTACGCATACCCAGAAAAATCTAAAATCCGGTACGAATCCTTTCCCAGCTATTCCGGATTTACGAAGTTGTACTGTAGATCATCATTAGATTACAATGTGTACTGGATATCCAAATAAAACTGGCTTTCAGTTATATTTGAGGATCCGTCCATGGTACATAATTGCATTTATTTTAAAACGAAACTATCTTCTCCCAAAAATTGATTAAGAATTAGTTCACAACTTTCAATGATACAATCACAAGACGATTTTCTCACTATCTGGAATGGTTTTTCTCATCATTTTTTTCTCTGTATTCACTTTATATGATCCATATGTTAAGATAAGCAGTTGACAAGTTTTAACCCGTACCTGCTTGAAATTCAAGAAATATGCAAAAGTGGATAAACCTGTTTGTTCAAACTGACAGATTGACGAGAGTTTAGAGAATCTTATACGGGTCCAAGTAAAACATTTTAACAAGTGATTTTCAATTCGGGTGTATGCCAAAGTTGTTCCAAGGGTTATAATTGCAAATGGACCATAAGTTCTACCCCATCAAGACAGCACACCGTGTCAGAAGTCCCTAAAATTGTAACAGTTTTAACACTATTCCTTACACGACAGAGCGGATTGAACGCTTCCAAAAATACCTTCACTCATAGATTCGAGGTTGGAATAAGGTAATTGCTATCCAAGAACGATATGTTGAAAGAGATTAATTAAAATATTATATAACTTTGTTCTTAATAAAATAATTTTTCGATCTCATCTTGTATATTCGTGCCACACCTTGTAGTTGTTATTGAGTAGACGTTCACAGATTTCAGGTTCAAGTAAGACGTTTAGTTTTTGTCATCTTTAGAGCATTCTAATGCCTTGCATGACTTCCTTCCAGTGGTTTTGATTTTAAATTATCAACTACAACTGTAAAATTAAACAGACGACGACAAAATAATTCCCCACTAATATATGAAATTTAGCGAAGGAAAACTTCAATTGACTTTAGTTCAATTGTTAATTTACTGAGGAATGTATTAGATAAAAGGCTAATTGAAATACTTAAAATTTTAATATTTTATTTATATTGAAATGACAGATGATGATTGACATTGAGTTCAACAAACTATCGAATTACGTCATGTTGTATTTTTCAATGACAAATTTCATTATTAGCATCAGTTATTATAATAATAACAATGAGAACATGAGTACTGTGAATAATTGTGGACCATTTTGGTATTGTCTAAAAATCTAATACTCGTAAATTACAAACTTAATTGCTTCTATATCACGATTTTTGATATTCTAAAAAGAATTTAGTAGCTAACAAAATTGCGAAACCAGAGCATTCAATCCGGCTTTTTATGGATGATTAACTAAACAATTCAATTTTATTAATTATGAACAAATACAATTGGAGCTTGAATAGAAAGTATACACGTATTTTCACGAAAAGAGATAATTTGATTAGTATTCTAAATCTGCAATGTTGCTCAAAATATTTTCATGTTTTATTTAGAATATATTCGTGTCAAGCATAAATTCTAATGAAAAAACACATATGAATAGAAAAGAATTTTCAAATTAATAATAAAATAACAGAGAAAGTTTATACTTGACAAGTTGTCTATACTATGTGTTTCTGTTCATACGCTATTGGTCATTTCGATTTATCTCACGTTAGACCAAACATATCTTTTCCAACATTTTACCCTCAAAACACGACGGCTTTTATCAATATATATATATATATATATATATATATATATATATATATATATATATATATATATATATATATATATCTATCAGGCTTCAGAATATTTGTCATTCTTCAAGTAACAAGGCTCTAGATTTTTTCCAAATAAATTATAAAATAATGACAATTGGGGAGACAGAACAGAATAATTTCACTTAAATGAATTTGCTGCATTCGAAGTAGATATATCATACTTAAAATGAGTTATAATTACTTAATTATTGATAATAGATCATAAGAAATCCCCGCTTTTGTTTCTAGATTTGAACATCATTATATAACCTTATGTAGGGTTCAAAAGTTATGTATCAATTAGTTATTCCCCATTGCCTCACATCAACGTATTTTACTTAAATCAACTTCGCTGCAATAGAGGAAAAGGTGATTGAATACCATATGATAGTTTGTGATGTCTCAAAAACATCTGTTTTAACAATTATTTGGACACCATGATACTGTTGCCACTCGACTCTTTCCTAAGAATTTTCCGCAAAACTCTAGTCTAAATTTTGCTGTACACTTATTATTATTTCTTGACGAAACGTGAGTTTACAGGTTACTCATATTAACCAAACAACAAGCTTCAGAATATCTCTATCAAACTGAGTCTAAGCCAAAAAGAGTCATTGAAGAGCTAAAATTACTAAGATCGTAAGGTACATTTATAAAATTGCTACCAGTATATTTACAACTTTTCTCCTTCGTTCAATAAAATCTTGGTTCGTGACGTCCTTAGTTTGGTAATAATTAAAGATATACGTATAATTAATCCATTAATTAGCAATAAATAAGTTTCCAGGAAAATAATTAATTGAAACCACTTGGTGGTTATAATACAATTTTTAAGTGATGGCCTGAAATCATTACTGGGTAGTGATAGAGGAGAAGAAATTAAGTAATCTGATTAAATATTTTACATTTGCACAAATCAAGTCGGTTACGTTTTAATTCAACTGATATTCTTTGCATTCTTACCACTGAATTGTATTCTCGTTAAAAATTTTTTAAAATAAAAAGATAAAAATTGACGTTTCGACTTATTTCAGTCAATTTATATCTTTCTTTTAAAAAATTAATAAAAAAAACCAATTTTATAAGTCGTCTTTGGGAGAGAGAGCAAAGGTGAGAAATTGTATCTCTTCCACACGATCAAAAATTTCCCACAAGGGGTTGACTAACTGATAATTACTCAAGTACTTTACCATACCTAAATTTCCAAAAATTTAAAATATTATCTTTCGCGCTGAAAACAGCAGTTGGCATTAGTAATTTCGGCAAAATGTTTTCTAAGAACAATAAAAAAATTTACAAATTACTCAAAAACAACCAGTCCGATAAGACACATTTGTTGAACATGAAAAAAAAAATAAGATAAATGCAGTATACATAAAATCAAAACCAAAATTGACGTTTTTATATTTACAATTTTACATGGAACTCAACTACTAGTAAGTTTTACCTTAATTTTTAAAAAAATTCTAAAGTCTTTAAAA
This sequence comes from Diorhabda carinulata, assembly GCF_026250575.1. NCBI lineage: Eukaryota > Metazoa > Arthropoda > Insecta > Coleoptera > Chrysomelidae > Diorhabda > Diorhabda carinulata. The sequence continues at coordinate 7,760,570 of NC_079460.1, read as the reverse complement.
ACCCTATTTCATGTCTAATCAATATAATTAAATTTAAACTTCACCCCGAGCGAAAAACTTCTTCTTTATTAACTTTACGTTTTCTCTGATTCAGTGGAACTGCGATGGATCATCGACTAGAAAGAATTCAGAAAGTCATTTCCTCGCACAAACTCTCTTTATCTTCAAGAAACTTCAAAATTAATCATCAACGAAATTTGAGAAACTTTGAAGGATATTATGACATCTGTACCAACTGCGACATATACTCATCTCAACTCTTACAACAAACCTTAAAGTAGTAGCTATCATTACTTGGTGCCCCAATAAACTTATCATTTGCAGTATATAGATTTCACCAGATCATCCCCTTGATGAATAAGAGTTAATAGACTTAATTCTTCAGCTTCCCCAACCATACATCCTTGTTGGAGACTTTAATTCATATCACACTATGTGGGACGCTACTAAAACTTACACTAGAGACAACACAAAAGTCATAAATTCAACTGGTATCTGTCTGTTAAATACTGAATCGAAAATTCACTTTAACATCTTCTCAGTTTCCTTCTTTGCTATTGACCTCAGTTTCTGTGACCCTAAAGCTGCACTTTGTCTTTCTTGAAAAATTTCCAATGACCTACATGATAACAACCATTTTCCTATTATAACATCCAATTTCTATAATGAAGAAACTGTTGCCAAAAACTTCTGGCAAATAAAAAATGCAAACTGTTCGGCATGTAAAACTGTTTCATGGTTGAATCCTGATGTTGAAAATGCCATATGTGAATCAAAGAGTGCTTTTAATGGGTGAAGGCATCAAAAAACACAAGAAAACCTTATTATACATAAAATGCTTAAAGCTAAAGCTAAATTTATTGTCAAGCAAAGTAAGAAATCTGCTTGACAATTTTACACGTCATCCCCTAACCATAACAGATCCCAGTCAACTGGAATAATCATATTCATGATGTAAAGGGTATTTGCCTAAATAGACTGAACATAATTAAAGCCCTCATTCACCTTCAAAGGGGCTCCAACGAAACTATACTACAAGATTTTACAGAGCTTTCATACGCTCAAAGCTTGACTATGGTTGTTTTATCTATATGTACGCTTCCAAGTCTAAAACAGACTTATTGAATTCTATACAAAACACTGCTCTTTGCCTCTGTCTTGGCGTCTTTCGCTTAAGTATCGTTGCTAGTGTCAATGTTGAATCTAACGAGTTACCACTATCCGACAATCTCTTCTCTGTGGTATGCTGCTAAAGTATCTTCTAATTCGTCTAATCCTGTTCATTGGCTACTTACCACCACGTCCCTACCTACTAACTCACGAACACGAAATTTTATCCCTGAATTGCTTGCACCTTTACTCCAAAATACTAACTTTTCCTTGATCTGCCCACTTCTTTTGACTTCTTCTCCTCCTTAGACTAAAAATATTCTCTATACGGATCTCTATAAGCCTCCAAAACTTAATCCGGTGTCAGTTGCGCCGTCACTACAAAGCACTAACTCATAAGTTCTTTCCGTTTACCTTCGTCGTGTAGTGTTTACACTGATGAATTATACAGTATCTTTCAAGCTTTCAAATGTATCGACAATAAGAGACTCACTACTCACGGCTATTTGATGTCGTCAGAAAGTCGTCCTGTCTACCAAAGTTTCGCACATTCTCACCGACTGCAGAGAATATTCTATCGCATACTAACAGTTTGATATGAAAACCAAACTCAAGGAGACACTTAACTACCCGACAGAAATGAAGAAAAACGTAGAGTTTAGAGTTTCTTAAAGCCACCAAGATGTATCAGAAAATATAATTAATTTATCTATTGTAATAAATTTTGTAACAGTGATTTATTTAACTTATGTATCATTGTTTTTGTGTGCCAATGACCAGCGCTGTGAAGGCACGTTAATATTAAATAAAAAATACTGTCGGCTACAAGAAAATTATCTACAAGAAAATCAACATCTCAAATGACTATTTTGTTGGAAATCCATATAATTATAATAATTATCCTCTATACTTTTTCATATGTTTTTTTCATGTCATTTAATAGAGGACTGTTAAATTCGGAATTTTTCTCGGAAACAATTCATTCTATTGTGCCTGACAGACGTGAAATGGTAGTACAAGTTCATGGATCTATTTATGAGAACCGCATGGGAATCTCCTGTCTAGCGTAAATAAGTAATAATAAATTTTATTTTTAAACACGTACTATATTTAGATGTATAATTGATTCGATAATGATAAGTTAAACAGCTATTTTTCCATAAGGACAGAATAATTGCTCATGGCATATTATCCCTTTGTATGATTACATTTAAATGTGAAATGTTTCCAAAAAATTCTAAAATATCTAAGTTGAAATATAGATGAAAAAAATTAAGGATTTCAAAGCATTTAATAAATTTTAAATATATATATATTAAAAAAATACACTTAGGAAATAGTTAAAACATACACAATGTCTTGAAATGCTTAATTTTTTTCATTTGTATTTCAACTTTTGCCATCCCCCAAAAGATAGAAGATCCAAACTGAGGTACGTGAAAATAACAAATATTGTGAGCATACACTAATTCTGGGAAATAAATAATTATAAGTATAATAATATAGAAGTATGATAATCTAGAATGTATGTGTGGTCTTATAACAAGTACAGTAATATTGTTGAATAGCTTGATTTCCGACTACTCTAAACTCTGATTGGTTAATCTATGGTTTGGACTTAAGGTATAAAGATAAGTAAAATCGAACAGTATGTGGTTTCATATAATAAATTATACAATCACTCAACCATGGTACATAGATAGTTAGAAAAAATGATACCTATGGACATTTTATTTTTTCTAAATAAAAAACAACCGCATACCCATGACAATACAGAGTATTATTCCACTAATAAATTGTCTCTTAATGTGATAACTGATTATATAATTTGAAATGCGACTAGCATGGATAAGATGAAATAATGTATAATTGCCACTCTGCTGCCACCTGCTCAACTCGCTCCACAGTTAATATATCATACTGAAGATTTCGTTATTCTTAGTAATAAACTACTTCACTAGATGGCAACATAAATGTATTAAAAACAATTTTTACTGTTGTGAACTCATAAAATACATAAACAAATGAGGATTGTTCATAATAATAACTTCAGTGCCACCTGTCCGTTTTATTCTGAACTTATTTTAGAATAATAAATAGATTCCGCGTTTTATAGTGCTAAAATATTTTACTGGATGGAGAGGAGTGTATAGAAGAGTCAGAAAAATTAATAGTTCAAATACTATAATATATAATAAGTTAATAATAAGTTAAAGGTATTACATACCCTTTGTTAGGTGATAACACTGTTATCTTGACGGCTATTTTTGTAGAGTGTTTGAAGTTGTAAATAACTGACAAATATCAAACTTTTATTGCCGATGTGGTCTTAAAAACTATTGAAATAGATATTAGAACAAGTTTAAAGAATTCAGATCTGCGGATCTCGGTGCCTATTCAATAGGTCCCCTTCGACCTATCCATCTACCTGGAAATAAGGACTCATGATACTAAATGGCTTTCTTAAATCCAGGTTACAATCCCCTAATCCCCTAATGAAAGAAGAGCTTTTAAAATATATTTTATGACTAATTTCATATCAACATACATAGGTCATAAATTTTATAGTTGATTTATAGTGATAAATTGATATGTAATATTATAACTTTGCTTATAACAATTTAAGCAGATTTCCTGGTTTTTAAACAAATTAGTTCTTTTCTTGGTAAGGTATAACGTTAGTTGGTGACATAGTGGCTTTGGTATCAATCATTCCTCCTCAACTTAAGGATTTCAAACACAACAAAAGGATAGATTTCTAGTATTCACCTCAGATTTAAACAATTATTATCATTTATATGGGCAGATATGAAATTTCCAAAATTTTTAATGGAATATTTTATATGTTTACCCTTGTTAATATCATTGCCTATTTTCGGATGTACCAAGTAAGTTTTTACGTATGTAGTAATAAATTTTAATAGTTTGTTCACCGCTGGTTCTTTTTATCATAGTAGACAAGACAAGGAAGTCTAGAGGAAGACTGAGAAGACTCATAGAAGCTAGAGCTGAAGATCAAGTTCGATATCATCATGTCTATTATCGTTCCTAACATGCTGTACGTATCTGTAGAGTAGTAATAAAAGAGCAGTAAGAAGCTCTAATCCCAGTAGAACATTCTCTTGAAGACGACATATCGTACATCGTAAACGAGAGCTGATAGACCACACCAGGCAAACGAGGTTGAAAAAATAGCCGAACCAAGGCTAACTATGAGGATACAAATAAAAACAAGAAAAGAAGAGGGACCACTCATTAGAAAGTATCTTAACCCATAAAGATTGGCAAAATCTTGACAAGGGACAACTTCCGCAAGTGAATCCACAATCATTAATGCCGTTTTTAGTAGAAACAGCACGACTAAAAATTTAGGCCTTCTAGAAGTTGCTAAAAAACAGACCCAGTGGGAACATCGAAATTAAAAAATAAGGTGCATGGCACTACCCAGAGGAAAGAAGAGGATAGCCGGACGTGGAAGTATGAAGTAGGGCAAATAGTGCAAATAGCGGAGAAGAATTACGACCTAATCAGCCGAGATGCGGGTAGCACGAAGTTCTTACCGAAGGGGTGGGTTTGATCGAGTATGTGTGGGTGTGTCACGACATGACATGATGTTGGACAAATATAATTCCTAAAATATCATTTCAGCTAAAATATTATCTGGAAAATGATTTCGTTTAAGTTATAAATTCATGATCCCTAATGAAAGAAATTAGTTTTTTTATTGCATGCTCTTATTATTAAATTGTTTAGTAATTTTATAAACATAAAATAAACAGCAATAAAGATCAGTCTACGCGTGAAATGTAATATTGCGACGGTAGATGAGCTGTCAAAAGCTTCATGATTTTAAAATATATAACTTTTTTGTTCTATATTTCCTTTATTTATTATCATTATTTTATTTTGCTGCATATTTACTAATAAATCAAATATATACAATGCATATTTTAAATTCAAAATTTTACAATTATATTATTTTGTTCACTCTGAAAATAGACTGGTTCCCTTCAGTCTCTGAAGGCGATAACTTGGTTATCGAGACGCGTGTCAGACAGTGTAATTGTGAGTTTTGGTGTCGGGGTAGCATAAATTGTGTGTTCAGTATGAATATCACCAACAATTCCAAAAATTCAAATTTAGTTGTTTACTTTTGATTAAATACTTTTCATTGGTTTCGGTTCACTTATAACTGTAGAATACGTAAAATAGTAATATTATCTTCGTGTATTATTTTCGGAAAAATTCTTCTATTATATATATACCATTCAAATTTGGATTGAAAATAAAATGTCTGCGTGGCGACACATGAGCATCAATGAATTAAAAATTAACAATGAATCACCCAACGCATTATAATTACGATAGTGAGAGTCGCTGAGGTATGGTACCTCGTCAGGTACTCAGCTTAGTACGCATGTGCTTTGGTTTGAAGTAACGACTTATCTTGCTTTACCTGTCAGGTGGAGCGCGAGTGTAGTTTGTCGATTCGTGTCGTATAAAGTTTATATTTATTTGGATGGATTGTTCGGTTTAAATTGTCAAAACCCGAGTGAATTGTTTGTTTTCTAAAAAAATTTATGTAAAATGGATTATTGATATATTATTGTAACCAGGTTAGTAAGACGTATTTTGTTAATTTCATATTTAACTGTTTTCGTTTATACCGTATTCCTTTTAATGTACGCCACCGTGGCTTAAGTTTATATTCTGCAGATGTCTTCGTAAAAGTTACCGTTTTTTCTCTCAAAATAACAATGTCAATAATTAATATACTATTAGTCGTACGAATGTGAGTTTTTTTGAGTTTCACTAGAATGACAAATTTACCCTTATTTCTTTTAATTTCTATTTATTTTGATTCAATAGGGTCTCATGTAAAACTATCGTTCTTGATTATATGTAGGATTCTTTAAGCAGGTATAGGTGTATGTACATAAATTTATGCTTAGCTCCATAGTAGACGTTCTTACCTCATTCCACGCATTCCGATCGGTATATTGTTAAAGGTGTGGCAAAACCTCAACGAAATATTTTTAATAAAAAAATCTCGCGTAAATACCAAAATTTTTGTTGATGGAGTAACCTGTTTTCCTTCTTTAATATAAGTACATGGATTGTTCCAACAAATATCTAGCTATTTTTTTATATTATACGGCGTTAAAAATTCGTGAAGATGTTTCCAAATTGTGTGTTGTATATTTACAAATAATTTGGGGGCAGAAAAGGTCCCTATTTGGTCATAGAACACCATAACTCAATGCCATCAATTTGCAAGTAGGTGTATGCAATAACATGAATGAAATAGCATAATTAGAAATATTTATGCACAGGTGTTGATGGTACGCAATTCAGAAGAGCTTCGGTAATATTAGTCATTTTAACCAATCACTTTATGAGAGATACATACAACATGTCTAAATATTATTATTACTTCGTAGCTTTTGGTCCATATTTTTTTGTTAACTCAACTACTTAAGAGGTTTGATAGTATATGAATTGTTCTTGTGATTACTTAGAATTAGGGCGTAGAACTAATTCCTTCTGAATATTCATTACATTCTTATCTGTTAGAATTGTCATCTATTCAAATTATATAAATATATAATATAATATTTACCAGTGTTATGAGGTTATATATAGAGGTATGATAGAAAATAGAGTCAATTATTCTACTACAAACAAAGTGAAATAGTAACATACCATTTAAATTAATTTAATTTAATTGGGAATGGTTATCATTTATTCTTTTCAATGTTAGAAATCGTCTAAAGACGTTTTTCTTTTAGCGTTTTTTTTTAATTTTCATGAAAAGCTAGAATTCACATGTCATAACGACTAGGAACAGATAATTTTATTTATTCTACTCAAAGAATTTATTTAAATCTGGTGACTAAATTGGATGTAGATGGTCCAGACCCCATCGTATAATTCGAGGATTGCATTTGTTCTGTGTGATTGCACTGTACTATGGAGGGTAGAGGTAAGAAGAACCATCTCGGTGTATCGAAAAGTGTATGTTGAAAGAAAGCAAATTTAGGTGGCGCTATAGTAGCAAGTGGAAGAGTTTTAAAAAGAGCTCCACAAAGACGATTCTACATACCTCTACCCCCCGTACACTGTACTCATACACGCGAAGAACGCTATAACTATAATCTTTATGCTCCAGTATTATTAGCGGGCGGTTTTCCGTTGGGGATACAGAATACTTTTCAGATCGATTGAGTTTAAAAATTGAATACGCGCTCGGTATAAAATACATAATAATTATATATAAAATGCAATATTTTAAAAAATACTAAATATGGGTCAATTTTTCAAGTCAATTTCACTTTCTGATTAAGCACTACTACATAATTATTTATTAGGTGTGATAAAAAATATGGTGAATTTTTTTATTGTAGCAATCTCTTAAACTACATATATTTCAATTAGTATGTCTCACACTCTAACGTATTAAGACATGCGAGTTTGAACCTGTTCCTGCTTGTCAGTATGCTACCATAGCCGCTTTAGTGAGATTATGTTTGAAGTTGCCAACATCTTCCACAACGCATCAACGTTAAGTGTTGTTTCAAATTGTGTCAAGTGTCAAACAGGCTCACGAAATGTTGAAATCTGTTTATTGTGATAATATAGTAATTTTGAAGTTTGTTTAAAAGTGGCGTCGAAAATATCTGTTAATCATTGCTAAACATCAAGGTCATGGTCATTGTTTTCTTCAATTATGAGGGCATATTGCGATCAGAGTTCAACACGATATGCGAAAAACGTGTTGACTGAGATGGCTTTCTTCTCATCACAGGAAGGCGTCGTTGCACAAGTAGTTTATTATTCGCGAGGTATCTGGCCGAAAATGAAAAAAAAATGTGCTAAAACAGAAAAGTTTTGATACCTCGTCGTGTTTGTGGCTTATTGGAATTTTTGAATCTTTTGTAAACTCATTTCTTTTAAATATTGTTACTTTTTCCAGGGTATCAACTTATTGTTTGTTTGTCAGATATCTTGAATATTGATTTCACAATATTTCATTTTTTTAGAATTGTATTGTCGATCCCTATTGTATCACTCGTTCTTCAACTTCTTTTCTATTAATTAAAAATATGAATGCGTGTATAAATATTTGTTTTTTATTTGTTGACGTTTCATGGTGCATTTTCTATTAGAACTATTATTTTACATAGTTCAACTTCAACTCTTTGATTCATCCTATACAAAAATTTGAAACAAAAGAAGACATTGAAGCCATTATTAAAAACAGAATATCAAAATTTCAATTAATCAATATTTTTATCAACGTCACTTTGAATATTGAATTTTGAGTTCTATGAATTTAAAAATTTCACAAGAATTTATACAACTTAAAGCCACCAGAAATCTCAATTAATTATTTACCAGACGATGAATACATAAGTATTCGAAAGTTAGTCTACTTTGGTGTTTTATTGCCACGTTCCCAATAAGAACTCGCTCATAATATAGCTGGCAAAGACTTCGTTACAATAGTCACTAGTTAACACATATATGAATTGGAAAGAAGTCTGTGCCAGCTATATTATGAGCGGTTTTTTATTGGGAACGTGGCAAGGAAACAACAAAGTGGACTAACTTTAATATATTTTCCGAGCTTTCAAATACTTACGTATTTATCGTCGGGGACTGAAATTATGGTCAAATGCAATATAAGAAATATGTATAAATGTATAACAATAATAACCTTTAACTTACAATAATTAATCAAGATTTTCGGTGATTTTTGATATTATTAAAGCTTTTAAACTCATAGAATTCAAAATTCAATATTCAAATTGACGTTACTATAGGAATTTTCAGTAATTTTTGATTGGTTAGATTATGAATGACGTTGAATTTTTATAGGTTAGATAAGGATAAGTTTTAGTGAATGATGTTTATTATTGATTGGTAAATTTATGGATAACATTAAATTTCAATAGGTTAGGTCGTTATGAATGTAGTTGAATATTCATTTATTGTCATTAATATTCTAGCCAATGAATATTACAAAAATGCTGTTAACTAGTGACTGCCTGAGGGTACTAGTAAGACTTCATTCGATATAAGGTATATTAACGCATTCCAAGATAACAGAAACATCAGACAACTCTATATAAAATGATTTTTGATATAAAAATTTGATAAAAATTACATTTTATACGTCCTACGACATTTTTGAACTTTTTAAAACAAATTATGTGAATCTAATATCACTTCTGTTTTCACCACACATGTCCAGGAAAGAAATTTTTCTTTTTTGCTGCAAAAAAATTGCATTCAAGACACAAGAGTAGGACTCATTATTTGCCAATAATATTTCATACAAATACGATGTGATGTTTCATCTCTAACATGTACGCAGGTCACATGTATGAGGACAACAGTAGGTGATCTAGCCCCTATTAGACACATTCTAAACTTTCAGTTGAACTTCCATAAAAACGAGAAATCTTCTAAAATATATCAATATATATATATATATGGTATGTTATCGAGAATAAGGAGTATCCACAATGCTACACTATTTTCAAATAGCATATAATTGAATATTTGTTTAAAATAGACACGAAAAGTATTTTACTTTATCTTCACTGGATTCTATCTGATATTTTTGAATAAGCAGGCTTAGTTTTTCGGTATTTTTGGCAATTTAATGTGCTGCTATAATAATACTAAGGGTATGCGAAAACAAGATATCGAACAGTTTTTGTTGATATATTGTGAAAAATGTAACCTAACCACTGGCAAGCGAATCTAAAAATAGTTTGTTATGAATTCAAATAAATATTTTTTCGAGTGAATTGAAACATTTTTTAAACGTGTTTCTTTATCAAATACAAGCATAATTTCTTATTTTGTTTTTGGCATACCAGTTTTTATCGCTAAAATAAAAATACCTCAAATAATGGAATAGCATTTTTAGTCAAATGAATTTTAATGCCTTACACCACATTGACTTTGTTTAATATGTGGTCATCGACTCACAAACTTGTAACACTACGATTTGTACAAAATCTATCACTTAAGAAATCATCACTTTCTATTTTAGTAGAACTCATTTATCACACGCTAATTTATTGATTATAGGTTTTATAATATAAAATCGACAACCGCTACCCATCTGAAATTAATCTTAATAATATGGAAAACAGTACAAAAAGCGATGTCACTGAAAAAAAAAGAGAGAGCGAAAAGTAAGGAAATTGCAGATAAAAGAATGATAACAGAAAATAAAAGACGTAATGGGTTATGAAAGCCTAAGAGACGAATCAAATTCTCTTGGTGGGTAAATGAATGTGAAAAAAGAGGAAAAACATAATTTGAATCTCAAAAACCTAATTTCTCCAAAATTTGGTATGAGAAACCTGTCAAATCAATTTTAATATTAAATTTTAACAGCATCAAATTGTATTTTACATAATATGATAATGGACTTCTGATTAGTCACGTGATGCAACGCAACCTATGCATGCTTTTAAACAATGAATTCGTCATTGTATGTGTGTCAATGAGCTTGCAAGACTTGGTGCATGTTTTTCGTTTGGAAATTGGGATCAATTGGGAATACTTTAAAACTTCCATATTTTCATAATATTAATGTGGGTTGTATTTATCATATATTATATTTATAATTACGTTTGTTTTCATATATATTCCTAATAAGGAAACGTTAGACATATAATGTTCCTTTTTATTCAAATACAAAAATCACAAACTTATGAATTTGAACTAATGATTGAAGTGATCTCTGAATCAATAATTTTAGATGTTACCGGTCCAGTAATGTCAATTTTTTTTATCCGAAGTGCGCATCCGCATCAATGGTTTGTGGGGTTGTACAACACTTGTACGATCCACTAAAACCCTTTTTAGTTAACCCTTAAGTTACCATCCTGGACCCGCGTCACCACAGAATGAATCTTCTTCTGTTCTGTGATCTCTCTAGCTGTTGCTATGACTGCATATGTTGAATGTATGTTCTGCGTTATCCATAACTTGTCCTGAAGCGAGACAAGTGAGGCTCTCTTCTTTTCTTCGTTTAAATAGGTAGGATCGAACATACCCGTGTCCAGGCAGTAGTTAGGTACTGTACATATTCACCTCCCCGTTACTTCTCTTTATCCAGCCTTTGACTTGTGGTAAGAGGCACACCTACCTCATTGATCCGTATCACACCTCTTCTGCCAATGGTTCATGGCCACGACTCTTTTTTCGTTCGCGATTCTGATTTTGTCGGTGATTTGATCGACCTTTTCCGCGCTACATATTCTCTTGCATATATTCCTACGTTCGAGTACTAACAGATCTATTGTTTTGATACAGAGTGGTATGCACTGCATACTCGAAGAGCAGCTCTGCGCTGTACCTGCGTTGTACCAAGCGAAGTGAGGATAAACAGTGTACATACTTATATCTTTGGAGTTTTTTTATAATTTCCTAGTGCCATTTATGTCAATTATCATATTATCAAAATGTTTTTGCCGCTTATATAACTCTGATTTTCTCCCACCGAATATATTCTAAAATATCTTTGTAACAATATTTTTCGTTTCTTCCGTTGCACTGTTTTTAGCATTTAGTTACCTATTTTTTATGACATAAGCTTTTAACTAGCTGCTAATTTCATTTTAATCCGCTTAATTATATCGATCACAAAATCTTAATCGACATTAAATCGTGGGTTTTTAATTGTATTTATACATCAATTTGTGTTTTTGACCACTTAAATTGTCAAAAAATTAGTAATTCAACTTTTGTTTAAAAAATATACGTAGAATACAAATGTAGCAATAATCACTTTAAAAATTTGCAAAAATGCTTATAATTAAATGGAATAATTTTTTCCTTAAAAAAATGACTTTCTAATAAGTTTTCAACAAAGTCACGTTTCTGTTGCTTCTGGTAAACATGAAGTATTATAAGTTTTTATTGTGTATTAGTCAGGTGTCTTTTGTTCAGTAAATATTTGCAATTTGTGACTTTTTTCAAAATATGTATATGCACGTACCCATCCTACCCTATATTGTGATTAAATTCATAATAGCATAAGCCAACAAAACTTTGCACTACATGATTTTCTGCTTCATCGTTATTAGTCTTTTTCGTAGTTGATTGTTTCTCTCCATACTATATTTTACCAAAAGATTACATGTTTCCAATAATTAATCTTATCAAGTTAGATTAATTATATTTGAAGTGGATGTAGTCAAAGATATCATTAAAGGCAAAAGAACTAAGTATTGATCTTAGGAACCGTCACGACGTCTTAGAAGCAGAATGAAAGTTTTATTTAAGTAAGTAATATGATCTCCATGTTTTTAGTTTTTAAACATATTCAATGTTTCATATGACTTGGAATTATTATTGAATCCTAGTATCCTTCATTTTTATCTATCAATTGCGTGCATCTCTATTGATATGATATCAAATAAGCTGGTAGAAATTGAATTGATTCAATAGCATTAGTACTGTATGAATAGTGTACTGTGCTCACAACTGTGCCCGTTAGACATTCGCTATTTTTTTATCTAAAGGTAATGTTCCAGATTTTTTGTAGTTTTATAGAAATTATGTTGAAAATTTAGTTATAATACATATTATTGTTTACTTGGAAATGAACATTTTCAATATATTTTCTCATATTTTTAATAATGAGTTTTAGTATAAACGTTCCAGTTTACTATGTAGCTTTGGTTCTTCAGTTGTAATAATTGTTTTTAATAGATTATGGATATAGTTAATAGTTAACATAAGTTGTGGATATCCGTGAAACTGATTATTATTCAACAAAGGAAAAAAGTGGGAAAATGCAAAATGGTGTACGAAAACGGTATTTTTGAGCCTGTTAATATTTATACATATATTGACTTCAAGTTATTTTCTGAAATAACAACTACATTCTGAATCATCTATCAATTGAAAAATTGATATTCATAAGAAACAGCAATTCCCCAAAGAAATTATCTGAGAAAAATGAAACAATGCTATTATTAGAAATGATAACGGTGAGATTAACAAGAGAATAATTGTAGCCAGTGAGATTTCGATAGATAGATTCCTACTAAAGTTATTCTTAATATCTACATACATCTTTACATTCGTCTCTACCTTGATTGACGAAAAATGAATTTAACCGTTATTTTAGTTAGTTAACTCTATGTACATATTTCCTCTCTAAAGATCCTTGATATGTTTATATAAAGGCATATCCGTTCATTTCATCTGTAAGATCCACGTATACCCCATTTGGAACCTTTGTCCTCTATCGTAGTCGCCAATTCCACGTTCCACTGTCGCACAAAAAAAAGGCATATCATTTGTTTTAGGGCTTTTCTCCCATATGACTGATGCTGCATTGCGGTTTTGTAACATTAACTCGTTTTTTTATTATGGATTCATTGATTAAACCATGACTTGTTGGGCGTTTAGATGATAGGGTCAAAAAAAGGAGCAATCGCGTTTGTCTTGTTACAAAAACATTGTTTAGGGTCCACATGAATACCAAAACACGTACTTGGTACGTAAGTCAAAGATCGATTTCAATCCCAGGGATATATAGTTTTGGTCCAGGGATATCGAGACTTTTGAAGGTTCTTAATTGTATTTTTTTCGTATATTCACTTTAAATGCTCAAATTATCGAGTAATAAGAAATAGAGGTAAATTAGAGGTCAAATATAATTTCAAAACAACATCTGACATAAACATTAAATCTGAATTATTTGTTTTGATACAAACATATCATCACCGCAGAATTATATTTTGTGTAATATAAGTGTTTATTCAGTTAGTCATTGCAATGCTTGCATACGCGGTCTGACTATTAAATAACGAGACTGCGCGCCTAGAGGGCGTCCTAGACGGCTGGAGTAAAAAAACGAGTAGTGCGTTAGGTATCTAGATATCTTGTCCGTCACTATTATAGTATTTATGCTGTAGCGGTTTGAAACGAACGTGTGTTTTCAATGTCTCAATATGAAATTTCTCGTTAAATTGAAAAAAAAACTCCGACTGATTAATTGTTGCAAGAGGGGACAAATCTCTATCTCGTGCGCGTGTTTTTGAGTGCTGTAAAGGCTTTAGTGAGGGCAGAGAGAGCAAATCAAAATTCAAGGCATTGCTGATCGTTTTTTTTGACATTAACGGTATGACTGAATGGGTTCCAGAGGGTCAGACTGTCAACCAGACTTACTATTTGTCAGTTTTGGCAACACTGCGAGGAACGAGTTCGTAAAAAACAGCCCGATTTTGCATCAGGATAACGCACCCACCCATAAGGCGCTATCTGTGAAGCAGTATTTGGCCAGTAAGCGCACTCCAGTAATCGAACACCCGCCGTACTCACCACATTTGGCATCGTGTGACTTTTTTTGCTTCCGAAGATAAAATCTGCTTTGAAAAGGACCAGATTTGAGTCGATGGAAGTGATAAATCGAAAAACGGTAGAGCTCCTAAAGGCCCTCACCAAAGAAGATTTCCACCACTGCTTCGATCAATGGAAAATACGTATGGAAAGGTGTGCGGAGAGCGGAGGGGAGTATATTGAAGGGAAGCATTCGAACGTAGAATAATTTTTATAATAAAACCCTTTTTCGTAACCAGTCTCGTAATTTAATAGCCGGACCTCGTATAGTCATGCGTAACAATGAGAAACGGAGCCGAATTTCGCCTGATGAACCTACATTAAAGCTGAAAAAAGATGAATAATTAAAAAAAATTCGTATGCTATATTTTATTCGAAAAAGCCATAAGAAATATAGGGAAACATTAGAATTGTAACGAGGCATCTTCACGGTGATATGTCGTTTAGCGAGTGAATTCATTTGATAAATATGTACATAAATGCTAATATTGATCAGTTGTCTTGAATGCGATAAACTAGTTTTCACCATGAAGGTACATGAAAAATATGTACAGAATTACCTTATATTTCAGTTGACATTTTCCTTTTCCCTACTAACTTAAACTTAGGTTTTATGTTAGTACGAAGGCGGATGAATAAATCATTGACTTTTAGAATACTCCGCCTATTAAGTGAAAGGGTGAACCTGCTGTTGATAATAGGAATATGTCATCTAATTCATGATAAATTGGAAAACAGCTGGGTCAATGATTTCGTGTTTGATAGCCAATGCAATTAGACTACTTTATCATTTGAGGTGAAATTAGAAAAAAGTGATTTTGTGTGGATATTTTGCGAAAAATCCATCATTCTAATCCTTAAGCTTGATAAATACTATAGGAACTGTACAACCAATTCAAAACATTTCACAGTCTGATGTTGGCCAATCGATAATTGAGAATACAAGAACTTGTTAAAGCTGTAGACATCTCACTTGGCTGAATGTTCACAATTTTGAATAATGACTTGGGTACAAGAAAGTTCGCAATTGTTAGTCTTGAATTGCTCCTTCATCCGCGTCATTTTGAAGATTTATCACCGAAGACTTAGAAAACCCAACTAAATTTTCACCCAAAAATCCGTGGTTCATTGAAACAACTTATTTATCTGTCCCCGCAATATAGGGATTCAAAATTTAATTCAGTCAATTTTCAAAAAATTATGTCTGATTCATTATATCTGTCAATAAAATTCATCCCTTAACTATGCACTTGCTTTTTTTCTTAGTAGTTCTAGTTCTTGAATTCTAAGTAATATTATTCTGATAATCCTACATTACTCATAAGGATTTCTTGACTATCAAATGCAGATTCGTACTGACATAAAAAAATAGCTCTTAAGTTTAAAATTAAAATTTCTTACATATCTTACTATACACTATACATATCTGATTTTTATGTAAAATTATTGTTGTTCATTATTTTCCTACCTAATTTAAACGTGATACACAAAGATTGATGTACCTCATGCAAGTAGAATTAACGGTTTTTTCCATAAAAAGACTTGATTTTTACATTATCAATACATTGCGTCGAATATGTAAATGTACGTTTCCTGGCAGTAAATAATATCTCGACCTTCCTCTTGATAATTTTTTCAATTGTTTTATGTATTCGATACGACTAAGTTGATAATCGTGATTTTTCAATCATAATTTTAATTATCTTTCTATTTTGTTATCACAAATTGGAAAACGAATTTTTTTTAATCTTCATACACCTTTCACTGGGAGTCTTTGTAGCATAGAAATAATATCTTTGAGTTAGTAGCTATATAATTGCAGTATCAGTGTGTGTAGTTTTTGCTTTTTATTCCCGTAATTATTCTGAAAGGATATTGAGTCAACTTTGTTTCTTTTCACCTTGGATAACTTTATGGTCGTTTCAAATCATCTCACGTACTTGCCCAAGAATCACCGGTTTTTGCTTGGTTGTTGTTAGGATTACTTAAATTGGTTGTGAAAACATGGTCAATATATCATTCTTCTTGGTATTAAGATGTATTGATTTCTAATATTTCAAAACTATATAGTTGTACTTAAAATTGTTTGTATAAATCTCTCAACTTTTCAATAATTAAAAGACATTACTCTATATATAAAAATGTATACGCTTCAAAGAGCTCATTGAGCCTAAACTTTTATTAGTTTCAACTGTATGTGTCTATGTTTGTAACTGACGCCAATCGAGATGTAACTATTTCTTCCAATAATTGAGGATAAGTAAGATTTAAGAAAAAAAATCACGCTTTTAGAAATAATTAAACTAGAAAGTAAATAGGTAAATGAGTACAATTCATTTACCGGATCGTTCGAATTGTTTCAGTTACCAAAAATTACTGACTACTTAGATCTTCTCTTTCCTCTATTTTCCATTTCTCCATTCACTTAATTCGCTCAGATTGGTGATATCAAAAATTACGACTCCTTATAATTTTTTACTAGTTTCATTCTGACACACATAGTTAGCATAGATATGAGTGCAATTCTCAGTTCGGAGACTGACCCAATGATTTTTTCGATTAATGAAAATTAAAAATGTCACAAAAAGTAGCCCACGCTTTTATTTTATAATAGTGACATTAATTTTCTCATCTTTGATTTTCAGCTTTTGAACGCCCATGAGATTTTCGATTAACTTTAATTCAATAAGTCCCAAATCGCTATATATTTTTTATTCTATATATATTTTTTACAGGATTCAAGACAATTAACAATGGCGTATCGAAATGGTTATTCTGGAGACGATCGTGAATTAGACAGAGATGCCAGGATGAATGACGGTGTAGGAAAACCAGTGCATATTATTGAACATTTGGCCACTTTTACGGTTACCAAAGAAACAGGAATCATGTACCCAGCTGATGGAATGAGGCGATTGCTGCAGTTGGAAAAAACAAATGGAATTTGGTCACAAAAAATGCAGTTATGTTTAGATAATTCCTGGGTTCTTATCATGGATTATGAAACAGGGGTAAGTATTTATTTCACATCGGAAATCATGTGTGAGTTTCCCGTCCATAAATTTATGGATCGGTGCAGTGTTTAATGGTTCGCTGGCCGAACGTATAAAATAAACTTATTTGCATGTTTCAATATTATCTTGCTTCTTACATTTTGGATTCGATATACTTGAATTCTAGGTACTAAATACATTTCAACTGTTAATACATGTGTTTATAATAAAACATATGTTCAAATGAGATGAAGAGTAACCATTCAAGAAATATGGTTTGAGACAAGAGATTTTATTATCAATATACTTCAAAATTCAATTCATTTCCTCCAATGATGTTCTAATTCATGGATTTTATCCCTAGAAAACTATCTAAATACGCTTTCACGACTGCTATTTCTTCTTCGTTCCATGGAAATCGTTTTCTACGCAGGATTTTTTTGAGATAAGGATTATGAGAAATCTGTCGAATATATATATATTAAAATTTACAGATTTTTGAGTTTTATCAGAGGCTGAGCTATCATGATTGAAAATAATTTCTTTATTATGTAAACCGACCATTTGCACAAATTTTTACATTCAGATGATCCAAAATTTTGCAATAATATTCTGTTGTAAGGAATATAGATTTCTTATGTATCTCAAACAGTTAATGCCAACAACTTCTCGGATTTTTGGAGTATAACTCGCTTTGGAACCGAAGTACCTAGTGCGTGCTACTCCTTAATTTTCATTCAGGATCATGCTCATAGACCTAAATAAATGGTTACAAAACGTCAAATAAATCCTGTATAACGAGGTGCGTAGGGATTCTACTAAAGCTTAATTCTACTAAAGATTAATTGACAATCTCAATAATGATATTGAGATGACAAGAATTTTACTAGTACCTACATTTTTAGTTTTTCCGTTGTACATGAATATTATGACTTCGACAACGATAATCTACGAAAGAGTTAACTGATCTACGTAAAACTCCACATGTGTTCTATAGACGTAAAACTACCTTAGGTAAGCCAAAACGAAGAGCCTATTAGTACGATATCTTCTTGAACAGTCGATTACTTTTTCTCAAATATTCGAAGAATGAAATAAAAATTAATGATTCGTTAAACATCACGTACAGTGGTGAATTGTATCCAAATAACGAAAACAGTGACTCCCAGACTCCCATAAGAATTGATAAATGATTTTGACTGGCTCCAAACGGCCACATAAAACAGCACTAGTTTACGGCGGTACATTACAAAAATTACTATGTGGTGAGCTTACTATTCAGTAGACAATGGCCATGAAAAACCGCAGCTAGGTCTTAATTTTTGAATTTAGTAACAAATACAAAAAAGTTCTACAGGACCGTATATACCATGCTTAATTTAAAGCATGTCAAGAACATTAAATATAACTGTTGAATACGTTTCATAATAAAGCATTTACTTTACCGGTAATTATCTAGAGAAATTTCTAAATATAGGTTTTCCCTTATCTATAAATATTTGTAGTTGTCTCCCTCAAATTAATAATCCATAATAAAACGTATTCTATAAGCCATTTTGTATTTGCCAAGAAGTAGGGAGCCAAAATATGGTGGAAACCAATCTACTCATAGTGTGTTTCTTAGTATGGTTAGTTTAACTATGTTTACACTCACTCTGGCAAAGAGTGGTTTGCAGAACTAAACAGTAACTTCAACTCCAAGCTGGGATCTTATAATTCCTATATAAAAATTACTAAACACTGGCCAAATGGCACTAGAATAACCAAATCCTAATCCATATTTCGATCTACTCCTCCATTAATAATTTCTTCATTTCATTTCATTATTAATACAAATTATTACTTCTACAAATGTTGAGATACTTTCGATTTTTTGACTTAATTAAAAAAACTAGTTTATTTTCTTCCTACTGTCTACCTTTCAAGTCTTCTTTCCAGTAAATGATATGGGACATTTTAAATTACTTTTTGATTAGTGACTTCAGAAAATCGGATTTCTTAACTTCTAGGAGTAAATAGGAATTTCAAATTCACTAGAAAGAAATTTCGGAGAAAGTCAGATCACATCACAATTCATCCCGATAATTGGTTAAGGTGTGTCCAAAGAAAAATATCTTACACAATTTAAACCGACAATTCAACTATTTCGATTCTGCCAATACTACAAACTTTACGAAAACTCCGAACACCCTTTTGTTAGAAAAGTAACAGATCTTCGTGCAAAAGTACATTATCTTCTCCATAATTTTCCAGCACATGAATCTTTGAGCAGTAATAGATTTTTCAAGTTTTCAGATTACCATCAAAATTATTAATTTATATATGAGATTTGGCAATGTGAGGTAATATTTTGAGAAAGGCCAAATTCATTGAAATAGACTTAAAATCAAAGATAAATATGGAAAGAAGTGAGAAAATGAATACATATATCATGGAAATATGCTTTTTAACGCATGAGATAACTAAGTATTTTTAGGTATATCGTCATATTTATTATATTTGGTTAATTACAATAGAATTAAGATTAGATATACTGACAAGTGAGTCGACGCAGTCAATTTATTCATCATGTCTTAATCCGATCCATTTTCATATAACATAAAATACAATCATTTTACTTGTAACATAGAAAATTAGTCATTACCGTAGGTTACCTCCCTCGATTATTTTGTGGTTACAGGAAAGTACTACTCAATATATTTTGAGGATTGAGGTTATTTATTGCTCACTATAAAGTCACCAATAACAAGGGCTTACCGGAATGTCAGATAGTTATAATACATGTTTAAATTTTCACTTACATATTTGCAAAACTAAAATTAAATTCAAATACAACCTTGTGAGAAGTTAAGTTAAGATAAGTTTATATCATTTATTTAGTGTATCAGATTCGAGTGAATGCTTATAACCATAATTCTTAATGACACATGCACGTTTACATTGTTATAACTCATGTGGCTGCATTATATACAAATAATTCCTAAATTTAAACAAACTTAATTAAGATTAGAACACAAATTTGAAAGTCAACAGGAAAATAAAAAGGTAGAAATAAGTTTTTCATCTAAATTTGTGACCCTGCTTTTCACAAACATATCCTTATCTTCAGTAACATGTACTAGATTGTCTACTTGTAACTGTATAACAATTACTAGAGTGGCATATTCAAAAAATCTTAACACTAAAACCCTAAAAAAAACACTAAAAGTTACTTGGAGTACCGCATCTTTCTGATAATCTGTTATTTTTATGTAAAGAAGAAGCACAAAAGGGTAAAATCTATTACACTCGAGTAGTTCGAGTGGGGCCTGCCGTGTGGAGGTGCTTGTGGATATTGATCTTGAACTTCTGTAGGTTGTAGTATTTGAGAAAGATGTGCCTTAGTAGCTGCTTCCACAAGCTTGCACTTCTCCACAAAAAGGAGTCCCAATAAATTGACGTTCGAGTAGGACTTACAAATACTGCTCTAGGTGGTATTATGTCTCGGAAGAGCATCTGCCGTGGTAGTATCTGTGAAACAGTCAGGTTGGCGACCTTTCTTCTATGCTCTAGGTTGTCTAACTTTTTGGTCAACTCGAATTTCTTTCTTCTGTATTGAGTCAAGGATCGTCAGGGTATGCCTAGGAGCCGAACTCCGAATGTGGAAGCAATACTTACCCAACCAAAGATGGACGAATATGGGGTTGGTAGAGAAGCTGTAACGGAGTATATAGCTTTTTGGTCTTAAAGAGGGCTCCAAGTTTTTGTGAAGCTACCTTAGCCAATTCAGTCACGTGGTTATGCCAGAACATATTGTTCCAAATCTCAACATCCAACTGGAGAATTTGCGGAGCTGGTGATATTTTATGCCCAGACTGAGTTGCAGTGTCAGCATTCTTTATAAAACCAGCAGACGGGTCTTTGCTGCATCAAACTGAAGCAGATTGCTGCCACATCACTCCAGAATGTTCTCAAGATCGGTATTGATGGTGATAATCTTTGCTGCCTACGGATTTGGGTGTTAGCCGAGTTTATTGGGGTGGTTCATTTGAACGGCGACACTAGTGTGCTATGGTCGGAGAAGCTATAGATTGGATTCGCAGTTTTGTCGTAGTAGATCGTTGATGTTGAGGAGAAAGAGAGTAGGTGACCAGATGAATCCTTTCTGAGATATGTCCATCGATAGTGACCTGTACAGATTTATTTAGAAGCTTGGCATACCAGACCTTGTCAAAAGTTTTCGATATATCCAGTGCGATTCCTCGGAATTCCTCATATTTCTCTATAGCTTCAGTCCATTGTGTACATTTTTTTTATTGCGCTTTATATGAATAAATTACATGTTTTTTTATAATCTGATATACTTTAATTTCAAGCAAATGATCTTTCATGTGTACTAATCAATTTGACTCCATTATTTTTTATGAATTTTTTACTTTTCTAATGTATCTGCAACAATTCAGCGTTACTTAAGGTGTTCTGAAAAGTGTGAGGTAGAGTTCAATCGGTAGAAATGATACAATATATTAAAAGGGAATCAGAACATACTAAACATAACACAATGTATATTCAATGAAAAATCAGCAAACCTTGTTTTTGTAGTTTTACAGTGCCGTTTGTAAATGGATGGATAACACGATTAACATATTTATATATTTGCACCTGAAAATATGTCAAAGTAGATAATATAATTATATTTTGGATATAACGAAAGAGTCATTGGTCCTAAAAATTTCATTCCAATAATAGCAATGTTCGTGATGTATGTATATCCATAGCTTGTAATCGAGATTTGAATTTTCAACTAACTGTAGTAACGTACTTGTGTGGAACGTGATATTTAGCACATACTACCACAAAAACTAGACAAGGCATTAAACAAGATGCCAAACCAGACACGCTTAACATTACGAAGTTAATAAAAAATGAAAAAAAATTCTTAACTCCCATTTAATAAACCTAGTACTTACCATTTACTGCATCTACTTTTGGTATGATTGTTAATATACGAGTATGCTATACATTGTGTTTAGATTTTTGTAACCAGTCATACCTATATTAAAGAGAATTTAATACCGAATATCTTTTAACAACTTTTGTTTCGTGATTTTCCGAGAATGATTCTAGAATTCTAGGATAAATAATTTTGCAGAAGCAGTAATTATATACATTTTTATTTTATAACCCCTAACGCTTCTCTCTAAATGTTAAACTAAACAATTGCAATGATAAACTATAATTGTTTGACAAACGGTACATATTAATCACTGACAGTTAGTAGAAGGCGATAGAAATTGCATAACACACTATAGTTCACATTAAAAATTATTCTATTTATAATTGGTATATATACCTACTCGTAGAATGTATTAAGTATTAAATATATATTTCGACAGTTTGTACACGTATTAAAAATTAATTGACATGCTTAGTAGTTTATTTAATCCAAATTGTAGATTCTGTACATTTATAGTGTGGATGGGTGAATAATGAGATTGATTTGTAAATAAATTGTCTTTGTTTCCGCTGAATAAATACATACAACACTGTAGGTACTTTCCACTCTTACAAAAATCTAGCTTTTCTTAGTAATGAACGTATCTGGCTTGAATATATAATTAACTAAGTGTAATTATAATTTATATTAGTAAAATAACTCGTTTTCATGCTTATCTGCGTGTAAGAGTGTAAGTAGCGTTCCTTATTCTATTCACTTTCGTACTCAATATATGCATTATGCACTCTTTCGAATCCCTTGTTGGCATATTGTCTATCTGTGTTTTGTGATAAGTAGCGGTTTTTATAACAGTCACAATATTTGGGGACAAGTTAATTTGAATTTTTTCAGCTGGCCATCTTTGAGAATAAATCAATGTAAGACACCTTGATCGACTTTGTTCAATGATATTTTGTAGGTGTCCTTGACTATTTTCTGAATATTTAAGAAGCAGCATTTTGAAAACTGATAAAATTCGTGCAGAAAAAATTAATTGCTTATTTCAAATAAAAAAGGTAGTTCGAACTTGTTTTTCTATTAAACTCTAATCGAAAGATGTCAATTTTAAATTAATAAAAAGTTAATGAAATAAACAATTTTTTTATGACTGAATTTGAAAAATTACCTAGCAAAATATCTTAACTTCATCTATCATAAGAAGTTTATTGAAGCCGAAATTCATAAGTTGGTATTTAAGTGAATGGATATCCAGTTGATACATCAACTCGTTTTTCTACTTTTTTAATACACTTATATTAGCTTTATAAGAAATTTCGACTTCTTATCAAGAACCGATGAGAATACAAAATTTTTAGAAGTTTTCTCGCAAACTTCTAACTGAAAATGCAGTATATCAGCTATTTTGACAAAGTATTTTGGAGCACCACATTTTCTACTACTGTTTTCTTTTACTATTCTACTTTTCGTAGTTTTTTTCCTGACCTAAACCTTTATGAAGTTTGTGGTCATTGGAATAAAAATCTTGACAGATTTGCTTTTCAAAATAACTCATGAACAGTTCAGCCATAAACGGTGAAGAATTTTAGCAGAATATCCGAAAATGAAAAATATATACAACTGAGTTTTGTCTCAAAAAACTATAACATACTTTGCATTTTTGTGTCGTTTTCTTTTCCATTTTTTAGACTCACTTGGGTTTTTTTCGTGCTATTTTTGGTTATGAAAGTACCACATTAATATACATTTTTGCACATTAGTTAAACAGTAAAATCTTTTTGCAATAAAACCTTCAAATTTTTTATAAATTACTAAAATAATGTGAATAACACGGAATCCCACAAGACACTTATAATCACGTGATGTTGAATTAAGAATTTTCATTTGGTAATTGGATAAGGCGTGTTTTGGAATGACATTGTACGTGGAAAATGCCTGTTTTGGTTTGAATAGCGATACATAACTATATATAATATACAGGACATAGTTAGTTTTGGTCGGTTTTGCGATGCAAGCTGCATAGGTATTGGGACGAAGAATAATATAACCAAACTATATTTCCACAAAAATAGATATAGCGACTTTTGATATGGGACGCCTCAAATTTAGGCTTAAAAATTTCGCTCATACAAGCTAGTAAAACATTTAATAAAATACCCCAGAATATTAGAAATATAGAAAACTATGGGTTGTTCATAAGACAACTAACTTATATACGAAGGCTCCTACTTTAGTTTTGAGATATGGTAACACTGATGTGAATATGTCAAATCTGAAATTGCCATCATAAAGGTTGACATTTTTAATGGCGAGCTTACTCAGAACGTATTGTCATACGAGTGTTGTTTGAGTTATTTACAGATACTTGAAACATTCATCTTTGTAAATCGCGAACATTTTCGTGCGATGATTTTCTATGACTCGCATCAACTTTAGGTGACGAAGCACCATCTCGAGCCACCGTTCCATAAGAGCAACGTAGAATGGTCGATTCTGAATAGTACACGACCATTTGTTTGGCGGAAGTGTTAGAAAAAATCAGGGAAACCAATCTCAGTAGACAAATCATTCTTCACCTCAACAATCCGAGTTCTCATAAATCAGTTCAAACAGAAACGTTTTTGAACAGTCAAAACATCTAATTGATGGGTCATCAGTATCCAACATGTTTATTTATTTTAATAATAAAAAGGTTGAATGGAAACTTCATTAACCGTGAAAAATCACACATCTGACTATACAAATTTAATTCATGCAGAATAAAACATCAAGTCCGCATCAAATGGTAGTTGTTCCTAATTGCTGTAGATAAATTTTACCAGTTGTTATCATTATTGAAAAAAAAATAATGACATAGTTAAAAATTATCTACGTAGCTGAGAAAAACATTCTTATGAAGGGGACTGTAAGTTTTAACTTTCTGAATCTCTGGAAAAAAAAATAGTTATCGATTTTCATAAAGTTAAAATAAAAAACATTCAAACAAAAGTATGATATGGATTCTACTGTGCTAGAAATATCAAATCTCACCAAGACGAATTCATAATAAAATGGATTTTAGATGGAGAAAAAAAAGCAATCAAAGATATTTTATTGGAAATAACTGAAATGAGGGACATAAGAATAAAATATTTGAGACAAATTAAAATTTAAGGGATCAAAATAGGCCTATCAGTTATTAACATTCTGAATTGAGTTCAGTGAGCTACGGCAAATAGTTACCAGAAAAACTGATATCAAATCTACCTATAGTTCTTCCAATATCAATTGCAGATTATAAAAACCCTTGCCGACAATTTTGTTTGACCTACCATGGGTGTAGATACCTCATATTATAAATTTATTATCTTTATAAATACTTTTAAAAATATGTATATCTTAAGCGAGAAAGTATTTGTTAAAAGTCAATCGAATCGTTATAAATTGGACGGCATTATACGCCGTTATTTAGACAGATGAACTTAATTGTAGTCCTATTTGGAACTTGAAGAAAATCATTATTATACCTCGATAACTTGCTACAACTCAATATTAAATTATAAAACGTAAATAGACGAGTAACATGTACCTGCCTGTAAGGGAGTTTGGTTTAAACAGGGTATCAGACCTGAACTGAGCCCATTTTGTACTCCTTTCGTCTATTAGAACTTCGATGGTCGTTTATGTGACGCGAATAATCTTGCCATCAAACTATCCTTAACGATTCGGTTATTGCCATCCGTTTATTCAGTTTTTTGTGTTCAAAACCGAATGCAGACAAAACAGAATGTGATTCAGAGGTGTTCCAATTGTTCCAGGATTGGATAAAATTCAAATTTAGATGTCAATGACCGATATTATTTGAACAATCTGGATCTGAATTAGACTGGCTTGACATGGATATCAGTTAGTATAGTATAAATCATATTCAGCTGCCCAGGCTTGGTTGACTCGTACACAGATTACAGTTGACTAAACATTGACAAATTGAATCCATAACTCAAATTAATGCGGTCTCAATCCGAGGCTCTAGATAAGCATTATCCACGTTATTTGAGGACATGTCAAAATGAATCACGATACTAAATTTGTACTTTATGACTAATAAATTGGAATATGTCTGAAAAAAGTTATTTCGTAAAAGCATTAATTAAAAACAGTAAACGCTCAATTATATTTACCAATCTTCTATCATCCATACAGTCACTAACAACATTAAAAATAACTGAATATAATTGTGCCTCCGGCCAACCAATGATTATCGGTACTGCACTTAGCCATTAGTAACTATCTGTATAAGTCCATTTTTTGTCGAAATTGAACGTCCTATCTCTGGAATAAGCTGTTTTTATTTTCCTATATGTTCAATAACTACCCTCTATAACTGCGTGAAATATACTGAAATATCTTTTTACACAATCGGTAAAATAAATTTGGTTACATCAAATGGCCTTAGGAAATTCGAAATTTGATGAAAAATATCAACTTTCAAATAACTTAATGATATTCACTGTAACATTAACATTATTCAGATATTTTTTGTGTAGCGTTTTAAAAGTCGATAATTTTTTTAAAAAGAATAACATGTTTAGTTTTTGTTGTGGTTGTCCCAATTTACTGATAAATGACATTAAGTCAACTGAAATCTTACCTCAGATCGCATACTGGCAATATTTTGTCTTCGCCTATTGATGAGAAATACCATCTTAATGTACAAGAAAACATTAATCAAGTTTTTCATAATAATTCCACTAATATTTTATTTCAATTAATTTTCGTTGGTATTTATCTTTATGTTCATATTTTATAGAAATACTTTAAAACAAGAAACTATTATTATTAAAAAAAACATGGCGGTCAACTTTTAGAAACTTACACAAAGCCTTTATAGATTATCTTAATGAGCGAGCACATGTCATAAATTTATATTTTACATGAATAAATTGCTAATTTAACATCTGAAACCAACGACCTTGATATTTTCTTACAATTTCAACAAATAAAAAATGTAAATAAAACAAGCCCGACTGTGAAAAGGTATGCCTTATTTATTTACGAGTATTTATATTTGCATAATCATTCCAATGGAATGTTTTAACTAAATAGACTAATAAAGTAGTTGATTTAATTTAAAAACATCTTGTAGTGATTTTCACAAATAGTATTATATTTGATATCAAAATATAACACAAAACAGCATACGTGAACCACAAGAGAACTAAAAGTTTCAATTAAAGACATAGAGGGAAAAGTGAAAGTCTATTTAAATATAGCATCCCTTTCAAAGAATATAATAGTAATATTGAATGAACCAGGCACTATTTTGAGAAATTATTGGAAGAAGAATGAACGGTCAAGTGTCTTATTGTTTCCATTTGCTGTACTCTTACTGTAAAATCCAAATTTGAAGCCTTTGAAAAGGTCAAAAACGATGGAATCATCTGCGATAAGTTTAACAGCATATTACGTAACGAGAGTTGTAAGTAGGTAACACATTACGCACGAAGTGAAAATTTCATGAGTGCGTATGGGTTACAACTCTTGTAACTTACTATACTTTTTCTACGCCCATTCATTGCATGCTACTTAAAAAACGTGTCCTATTTTTGAAGAAATTGCATAATGTGCTGCCTACATTTAGAGGCATCACTCTTTCAATCCGAAATATATCTCGCTAATGGTAAAAGTTTTTATGTTTTTTTATTGACTAAATTTGTGTAAATAGACCAAATAAAGTCTTACGTAAATAAAAATTTGATTGTAATTTAATTAAATCAAGAAGTTTAAGTTTAAGAGATCTCATTACGTGCTTGTTATTGTTAATTGTCATTTACAAGGAATGTTGACAATGCGATTTTTGACGTTTACAGACATGGGCGTAAAAAAAGATTTTTCCATTAATATTATGCTTGAATCATACGAATGGAAGAACATATTTCAGAACTCAATCAAGAATATTCGTTTTTGATAAAAAGTCTCTGCATTTCTATTTTAGTAGATGAGAAAGTGGACGCTCCTACCCACTCACCTTGAAATTATAATGATTACCTTCATTCTAAACTACATTAATTTCCCATAAAAATATCGCATTCATCAAAGTATGAACACATTCCTAAAAACATAAATTTATTGATTTGAATTTTATTGATATCGTTATAATGAGAAGAAGTCATCAAGTTTTTATTCATCCAAACTGATTTCAGTTAATTGAAACTGATTATTTATAGCTTAATTATTTGTGTTTGTATTGAAACTTTAAATTTGTAAAGTGTTGAGAGGGGTAACGAAAGCTTGTAACTAAATTGTGTTGGGTTTATCCAAATTTATGTAAAAACATGCATTAAATCAAAATATACAATCATAATATTTACAAATCGGCTTTAACATCATATGGCTAACTTGAAATCTATTTGCTAGAGATTCAGCTAATCAAAGATATTTCATAAGATGAGTATGAAGAAATACCTACGCTCAAAAAATATATAATTTTAGAATTTTTGTCAAATTACATTTCCGAGTATTATCACAACATATTAGCCATGCCATAACTATGCTCTTCTAGTTAATCTTTTTATTTCTTAATTCATATCAATCTTGAAAGTAACAGTACATTAATAAATATTTTTTCTCCTATATAGGACATTTTGCTTAATCTTGAGGGAAGTACTGTTATAGTTTTAAAGTCCCGCAGGCTGTGTCATGTACACCAATTATTTTGAATTCACATCTCAAGATTCTGATTCTTTTGTCTTGATTTGATTCTAATATAATATTTCTATTTCCATTTAAACTTAAATATAACACTAATAAACTTTTATTTTTTTATATACCCATTGTTTTCATGGGTTCGTTCTAATACGTTATCAAAAGGTTTATGATACGTTGGTATTCTCCATCCTTCGTATAGCTTTCTAATAGACTTTCGATAGACGGTATTCCAGTTTGTATACTTTCAAATGCCTTTTTTTGTTCACGTAGTTAACGAAAATAAATACTATATCTTCGTATTGTGGTTCAAGTGAGCCAAATAATAATTGTGATGTTCTATTCATGCCCTTTATATCAAATTCAGAAGTGATTACAAGAAAATATTAATAGTTTAATTAATTGGATTCCAATGTCCCTACACAAATTTGATTTAAATGCATTAATGGATATTACGATAATTATCAACGGATCTTTATGTTGTTTAATGGTAACATTTGATTTGTCATTGGTATTCCGATACATTCTTTATTTTCTATTGTATCTTTCCTATATTCATATTTCAAATGGCTCTTTTTCTATTCCTTACACATGTCTCATCGTCGAAATTCCTCATTCCATTTCTTCTTATCACTATTTCCATTCCTAAAAAATCAATGTCCATAGCACGTATTTATACTTGTCTGTCAATTACTACTAACATCTCGAGCCCATATGTAAGCATTGGCCTGTATATTATTCCAAATACTTTCATATTTGGTTCTTCGAAGGTCTCTTTAGTGAATTTATTGTTAAATATGTTTTTTTATATAAATTCCTTTGTTCATATTTCGTGTTTCACATAAGATTTTCAAGCATTCTTCTTATTTTCTCCTCCTTCTCGCTACATTACAAATAAATTTTGATTTCGATTTGAGTCTATTCATTTCCATTCTCTCGATTCTTTGCAAAGTATACATTTCTTATTTCTGTAGTACATATCGACATATCAATTATTTACCTATATTTTCTCTAAACAAGAATTGACGAATTTGTTTTGCTATGTAATTTTATGATAATTAAGTCATTTAACGTTAGCTGGAGAGAGATCAACGATGTATTTAATTGTGAGAAGAATTTGAAATAAATAATAATACTATTTCAAGGAAAATATATCATTATTTTAGGTTATTAATGGACTATTACTTGAAATGTTTGTAACTGATAATTAATTTATTGTAATGCATATCAAAGGCGCCGACGTTTTTTATTTTGTAATGAGTTTTCACGATTAGTACAAACAAGATCATGGATTAATCGATTAGCGTTTTTAGTATCCTTTTAATTTGCCGCTGAGAGTGACAATTACTTTGTTGTCTAAAATTGCTTGCTTTCAGTTTTTACTAAAATACGTTACAATAATGATCTCAGTGAAATTTGAAAACATACCACCCTATGTATTTCAGTCCCTATATGAAATTCAAAAATTTGCAATGCTACGGCAATCCTATGTTTAATAAGGGTGCCGCAGGCAGATTTTCAATAAAATGATGCAAACGGCGATACCAATTTTAGAGGTCATTTATTTAACTAATAAAAATATAAACAAAAGAACTAAAAGTAACTAATTTTATTAGTGTCCATTGTTATCTAAATTACTTTCAAATTAGTTCTATTTAAGGGGGCTCTTATTTTTTAAGGGCAGTGCCAGCAGAACTGACCAGTTATATTAGTTAGATCAATGAATAGAGATTCAATAATATAATTCTCAAGAATACCAGCCACTATGTTCAATTTTTTTGTTTCTGTTTACAACCTTCTCTTGAAAGTCGCTATCATCTATTCAGTAGCAACAGTTGTACTTGATTACGTTTAATAATATTTATAATATTTTGGTTTTCGATTATAAATTGTTTAAAAAATTGAGTCCTTCAGTCAAAATCCTCAACAAAAAGCTGAATGTCAATTTGCAATTGAGATTAATTCAACTGTATTGCCTTTCTTACTGTGTCTTGAGACATGTTACACTGCAAAATGATGTGAAGGGTTCTGTGTAAAGGTGCCTCAAATGATGCCTCGGATATTTTTCAAGGATTTACTTCCGAATAACATCCCAAACCTATCATCATGAAACTCTGTATAAACTTATATTTTATTTGAGATTTTAATGAATCATTATTGACAATATCAAGATATTAAGTTTTAATAACAAAGACTTAACAATAGTTTTCTTGAGGAACAACTTGTATGTTGGAGAAATCATTTAATTGTTTGGCAGGAACATATCTCAGCTTATGATTGGTACTGATTTTCGCACTATGTCATTGAACTTGTGTAATCGCGCTTCATTATAATTCTGCGGCGTTGTTCGGAAGTACAGTTTCTTTTACTAAACATTGTTGACATCCTTCTTAAACATTCTCCATATTTTCCATAATTAAAAAAAATATAGTTTAAATAAACTAAAAACGCGCTTTTAGCAACAATTAAAAAAAATAAAATGTAAAAAATAATTCTTGGCATCAGAATAAAATTACTGATGAAAAAATTTATGTTACTATCATAAAATCTAGGGGTGCTACGTATGACATTTTAAAACTAATTTTGCCTTCTTTAGATCTGAGTCTAATTCCCAGTCTGAGGACTGTCCCAATTATTTTTTCGATTATTGAAAATTATTCATCGAGTAGGACTTTATTTTCCTTTGTTCCTTTCTTTTCCCATTTTCTTAATGAACTCGAAATGGCTCTCTACCGTAAGTTGGACGGTAGCATTTCTCGATGGGGTTTCTTATGTAGGTGACATGTATCTAGTATAATTTTAATGGTACAGCTTCTAGCGGATAACCAAAAATCTCGGGTCGATTCCTATTTCCTTTATTCTACAATTTTCCATTTACCAAAGTGGTGATAAGTTTTTACTAGCCTCATAACGACACATAGATTTAGCTTAAAAATATCATAGAAAGAACCCCACGCTTTTATAATAATTAAATTAGTTGTCTCATCCGTAATTTTCTTATTTTTTTACTTTTTAGTTAAATTATTGCCATGTTTTTTTAGATTGTTTAAACTATAACTTTTAGTATAACTAAATTCACTTTTTAATATAACTAACTCTAAAAGCGTGTTTCGCAGTGTTTTCAGCCTGCATTTTATTTATAATAAACTATAATCAATAAAGGATACCAAAAGGAATTTATGAATCCTAGCGAATGTAATCAGGTTAGTTAGATATTTTTTTCAAATTACTGCATTGTTTGTCAGTCATTGACAAGTGTGCAAAGTTTAAATTAAGTATGTTCCCTGAAGTCAGTTTCAAACATACACGTGAAACTGATAATAAAAGCGTGTTAATAATAACTTCAGCTCTTTGTCGAAACCTAAACACCATATAAATAAATAAACGCTCAATCTTTAACGCAAAACACTGATGTTACAATAAAATAATTTTGGTTAGGTTAGGTTAGGTCAGGTTAAGTTAGGACCTGTAGGAATAAAAAAATTTTAGATTAGATAAATTTCATTCTTTTTCAAAATAAATTTCAAATTAATATTCTGCTTCCTTATTAATTTAATTTGTTTAGTAATAGAAAATCAACAGTATGTAATACGACTCCATTTTAATGCATAAAAATAGAGAGTCCGAGCTATTTCTCAATACCCAATATCAAAAGTTTATTTAACAATAACTTATTAGCGAAAATTTTCTTTTTACTATTTATTAAATTCATATTTATCACTTTCGATTCGATTTCTGAAACTTCATATAATGTTGTTTTTACAAAAACATTCTATTTGATATACTATCGTTCACGCTTTCATAGCAAATTCTAATTATAATTAGATCGATTTTATTATTTAATGTTGAACAGTTATATAACCATATAACAACATATGTTTCAATGAGATGCACAATATTTGTAATCCTACTACAGATAACTTTGCGACAACTTATTGTCTTACAATTAATACCATCTGTTTTTAATTAAATTATTGAATCCCCAAAACTAAATTCTCAAATAACGTTTGTTAAATTTTTTTTCTCACTACAAAACTCTAGTTTAAATTACAAATGAAATACTTTTAATTAGTTAATTGTTATCGACTGATAGTAAATTTCACTTTTATGTTTTTCTATGTTAATATTTACTTTGTGTGAAGTCTCTCTCTGTTTTATCTTCCAAGTACTTTTGATCAATCTTTTTGTACGTATAGGGTGTTATGTACAGTGCGACCCAAAAGATATATTGTGTCCCCTTTTCTTGTTGTGTCAATCGGTGTTTACAGCTGGTCTATTAATCCCACTCCTCTAAAAAAGTTCAGAAATTATCATTCCCTCAAAGTACTAGAGATCTCTGTCTTCTATTTCATACGCTCCTGGGCGTAATGATCTGGAGTAGTCTGATAGCTCCAGAGAATGTTTATAGAGTTTTCGTCCTCCTCATAATAGTATCTGCACATTGCATTATCTACTAAACCTAGCGTCTTCAGGTGTCCATTGAGGGACACAATGCTTTAACAAGACTCCGTTTAGTAATCGTGAGCTGGTCATACCTAAGTTGATACAGTCAACAGATCTTCCCTGGTTATAGTTTTCCAGGATGTCTTTGCCTGTCTTAACCCCTGTAGATTGTTCCAGTATCTGGTTTTACCCCTAGCTACCTCATTTTACAGTGCTTTTTCTATTATTTTCTAGCTGATACCACAAAAAGATCAAGTCCTATGAAGGGTTTATCCGTCCCTATTTAGAAGAACCTGTAAGCTATTTCGTTTCCCTCTACTCTGTAGTATCCCGAAAATTGTACGATAAGTTTGTTCTGTTTCTCTAGCTCATTCAACTTGTCAGGTATTCCCAACCTAGTTTGGATTTTATGATATTGGAGCTTAAAAGCTTGGCTATCGGACTATATTACGATTTCTTTTTTGCGATAATTCCTTTCTAGGTTAAACTGGATATATTTTCCAATTGCATATATTTCTGCTTGAAAAATACTTGGTGTTTTGCCCAGAATTTCAGACTTCTTAGTTCTAGGCTCGTACACTCCTATTCCACTTACGTCTGCTGTTCATTTGGTACCATTTCTTTTAATTTCCAATATGGTGTTTTGATCCCATTTACTTCTACAGCTTAGTTTCAAGAAAAAATGTTTCTTAAAACTAAACTCTTTTGGTATCTCATTCTGAAGCATATCCCTTATTTATTCATTTTTCGAGGACGGTGTATACTTATTGATTTCTTCTCTAAACATTCAGAGCCACGCTATCCAATACTATATGGAGATGTCGGAGATTTAGAATCACTTCTAGTGTATCTGTTGGACATTATCTCATGGCCCCGGCTGCACATATGCAAACCAGTCTATATTCTTTCTAAAGATTGTGTCTCGTGGTGTTAGACCAGCTCTAGTACCCCAAACCGCTGCCCCAAATGTGATGATTGGTTTCACAATTGCCACAGTAGAATATTTGGGTTACAACTCGAATTCCTCCAGGGCTTTCGTGGCTTTAGTGATTATTTCGAGTTTGTTCCAGAGAAGTTTACTATCTAGTGTGAGACTCAGATATTTTTCCTCTGTTTTTCTTTCAATGTCTTGTCCATCTAGCTTGATAGGCTTGAGATTGATTTCCTTCTTGTAGAGTTGAATCCTTTTTGAGCTATGTCAACCTTGCATAAATGACTATGTCAGTAAATTCGTCTACTACTAGCTCCACATAAGTGGAGGAAAGTAGTTTACATTTATTATTACATAATTTGCGAATGTAATCTTTTGAAATTAATAAAATTCACCTGTATTATATGAAATCTTTTCTGGGAGTAAAATCACAATCCTGCTAATTTAGTTTCTTTCATTTCAGAGTGTAATGGAGCGATTTCCTGCAAATTCGATTCAAGAACCGAGCGCATTCATGAGTCAAGATCCCATGGATATGTATAACAATATTTTAGTCTTCATTGTTACAAACTCAAATCAATCACACCCTCCAGAGATGCATATATTTCAGGTAAGTTTTTGAATAATACATGAGTTGATGGAACCTATTTAAAAATATTCGAAAAACAAATCATTGCAAGAATTTGTATTAAAAAACTATTTTTTCAAAAAGAACGATGTTTGAAGCTACGATGAGATAAGAATTTACACTTTTTGTGTTTACTGGTTCGTTTTTGGAAAATAATTTTAGTTATTTCTGACGAATGAATGTGAAGAATTTGAGATATGTTATTTACAAGTACCTCAAAGGAAATGTTCATGTTTGGTCTCCGCAAATATTTGTCAACTAAAAATTATTATGAAGATATGAAGCTAAAAAATATTATGTAGTTATTTATTCTAAACTAGAATAGTAAATGATCGGATTGCTGGTCATTGTCAATACCAGTATTCGATTGAATTTATTTGCCTATTTTATTTTTTATATATGTTATTTTATATATATTATTTTATACCTATATTAATTATTCGCTAATTCAAAAAATTATCACAAAATAATTTTGTTGTAATAGAACTAGCAGATAAAAACGGCATAAATTTTAAAATATCTCGATCTGATCATTATGAACGGAAACACTCATGAAATTTTAAATTATGAGAAAAAATTTTGTTATTTAATTATAAAGTTTTCTTAATGTGTCCAATCATTGTCGAGGTACTAGAGGAACGCAACGCGTGTAAAAAGGTTAGAAACCACTAACCTAATAGCTGAACGCTTCTGCTTGAAAAGTAGTTTTTTTATGAAATGAGATAACAAAAATTTGTGTTTCAGGAAGTAGTGATTTTTATTAATTAAAAGTACGGTGTATATTCGTTAGTTGAATAATGATTTTCCACTACCTAAATGATACTACTTTAAAGCTAACACAGTTATAAAATTATACAACAATAAGACTTCAGTGAGAACACTTTTGTGTTATAGTACTAATGCAAGTCTTGAAAAATAGTAGATAAGATAAATGTCGCAATTGAATTAATTTTTATTAGATATTTGAAAGATGATATCACAGTATACTCTCATTGAGATAACTCGTGATGATATCTGTCAATATTTTAATATTCACACAATATTATTTTTAAACATTACCTCGAGTGTAAACAATATATCAATAATGAATAATTGATTAAAAAATTCGCATTGTATTGTATAAAAATGCATATTATTCCCTAACTAAATAAATAACTTTTATTATAAGTGCAGCTCTAATAATTACAATTTCAAAAAAAGCTGTTTTTATAAGTAAACAAAATTTCGTTATCACGCAGATTAAAATATAGAATTGAATATAGAATTTTCGGTAATTTTTTACTTTCGCGGTCCCCTTGTTTATTGGCTGTAGAAAATCAAAAAAAATCGAAAAAATATCGTATCTTCGTTTTTACGGTGGATTTATGAAAAAAATATGAGAAATATCTCACCTGGAGATTTCATATGTTTTTATGACTTTAAATGTGATCATAAACGCACTTCTTCGCATATAATCGTTCTTAACTTTTTTACAAAGCATCAAACTCAGTTCATTTATTTTTTTGTTAATCTACACAAAAAACGAACATTTTATCTCTAACCTTAGTAAGGTACCATTTTTACAATTTACAATAGAATTTTTAAAAGCTAATTTTTAATATTGTACACTTGATTACAATAAGTGATTTTAAGAATGTTTTTGTTCATATAATAACTTAATAAAAAAATTTTTCGATGATTTTCCAGAGCGAAAGTATAAAATTACCGAATATTCTTCCATGCCTAAGAATTTACCAAATTAATCTCT
Organism: Diorhabda carinulata; assembly: GCF_026250575.1. NCBI lineage: Eukaryota > Metazoa > Arthropoda > Insecta > Coleoptera > Chrysomelidae > Diorhabda > Diorhabda carinulata. Next base: position 7,723,724 of record NC_079460.1, on the reverse strand, counting down.
TGTTGTTTGAGGGGATTGAGAAAAGAGATTCATCAAAATTTAATTTTTTTGTGGTAGAACAAAGTTTTTAATAATAACAATCAAAATAAGTTATATACTTCTCCGAAAGAATATTGTACAAACACTTAAATAAATATTTCTCTCACATTCACAACTATTCCGTGGCTATTAAGCTTACATTCTCACGTCCTCTTAATGAACGTTTGATGAATCTATTAAGAATAATGGCCTGCTTTTTATTAATAATTTTTTTTAATTATAATTTTGTTAATATATTTCAACTTTTATTTGTCTTCATGTTCTATTAAAAAAAAACGATTATTTGAATAAAGATATGAGTTATAGTTTTCTTCATGAAACTTTATGTAAATTCCATAACTGCTATTTATTTTTCAGTGCCAAAGTATTTCAGCTCAAGATTTGGTCGAAGATTTGAAAGAGCTACGAATGGGCAAAGCATTGACAAGAAGTCGTAAAAGCAGTATCCCTCCCCCGACTCATAAACCCCCTCAGAGTGTTATTAGTCCATCTAGAGATGTAACACGGGATTATCACGGATCAGATTCTGAACTTACCGCAAATAATGATGATTCAAGTTCAACAACTAGTGAAAAATACGAGAGAGATGTTACTATCCTTAATCACTGTTTCGATGATATTGAAAAGTTTATAGCGAGACTTCAACATGCAGCTGCAGCTGCCAGAGAACTTGAACGTCGAAGAAAAACAAGGAAAAGTAAGAAAAGAGACATGGGTGATGGAATGTTGACAATGAGAACAAAGCCTCCACCAGAAAAAGAATTTGTTGATATTTTCCAGAAATTCAAACTTTCGTTCAACTTGTTAGCTAAATTGAAAGCACATATCCATGATCCAAATGCTCCAGAATTGGTTCATTTTCTCTTCACACCTCTAGCTTTGATTGTTGAAGCTTCGCATGATACCTATTTTGACCAGCATATACCACATAACGTAATTTCTCCTTTGCTAACTAGAGAAGCTGTCAACTTATTAATGAATTGTGTTACAAGTAAAGAAACAGAATTGTGGCATTCACTGGGAAGCGCATGGCTGATACCAAGGTAAGTTTATTAAACTTTTATAATAGTATCAATATTTACATATAAACATAGTTTCAATAGTTTTATTCCAAATATATGCAATTTTTAATATCGGTTGCAATTTTATATTATGACGAATTTGGATTCCATTTTTTCCACTTTAAACGATCAGATAAATCGGAAGTTTCGCATAATTTTCAATGACTAGTGACAATACACTAAGTTAATAATTTTGTCACATATTCCTAATTAGTGGCTCAGTAAATATTTACTGTCGGATGATGGCCTTGAATTATTAGAAACATTTATCGATTGGAAATTGTCATTCTGAGTTATCATCGACTGTTCATAAAATGCAAGGCTCTACAGTTGATCGTGCTGTTCTTGATCCTGCTATTGGACATGCTTACGTAGTAGCATTTATACGAGTACTTCTTTATATGGCAAATAAACGCAATTGCTAAAAATCGACAGAGTCCCGTGTAACGATTAAGGATTAGATAGAAATGATTAATACAATATAATATAATAAAATAAATAACGAGAAAATTAATACCACTTTTCCAAAAGCGTGGTTTGTTCAATATTAATCGTTATAATTTCCTAAAACCTGTATTTCGAAATGCAGAGTTAGTTGAAAAAATCTCGTGTCAAGCACTTCACGCTTTTAGAACATTGAGAATACTAATTTCATCATCATTTTATTCCCACATTTTTCACTTTTTAGTTTTCTACAAAAGCCTATTTTTTTATTTTTTACAAACTATGATGTATATGGTCAATGTTTAGAAATAAGCAATTGATAGAGAGATGAACTTTTACAGAGATCAATACAAGGGTAACGTAATAGCCTATCATCCGGTTTTTATGGATGGATGGTCACCAGAATATCCGGTCGTGGATGAAACGGAGATCAAATCTTATCAACATGATCAGTATAGCGGAGAGTATGGAGATTATCCCTCTTCAAGTCAAGATATGTACGAGAGAAATAATTCTCATCAAAAAGATATAACTACAACACTAGGTAATGTGTTCATATGAAAAATTTACCTTTTTAAGTAACGAAATTTTGAAATTATTTTTTGTTACATCCATATTTAAAAAACCTTTATTTTATTTGTAATAATTGTACAGTAATAAAAAAATCAATTTCCCATACGTCAATTATCAACTGAGTTCTTTAAACAAAAAAGCATGAATTTATGATTATTGTAACTAAAAATATTTCAGTTGATATCTCAATAATATTTCATGATTAACTAAAAATAACTAAAATTATGAGGTGTATGAAATCTTGTCAGCATGCTGAAGCCAGGTAGAAGATCAACCTGAGATTGTTTTAATATGTACAGAACTTGTGATTTTGTGAAAAAGTCAGCAATGAAATTTGCCTATTTTTAGGTGAAAGTACACGTAGTGACATTTCGGTGGACTCAATTGAGAGAAATGGGGAAGAAAGGGGCTTTGGAAGAAACCAAGAAAGCTTTTTGGAAGACCTTCAAAATAGAGGGGCAACCATTGTCCAAGTTACATATCCACGAACAGCTAATAACGATAAAGAATTAACTGTTGTTAGAGGAGAGTTTTTAGAGGTACGAAATCGTTGGAAATTTGTTTTAAGTTTATGTCATATTCGATTTTTCAGATTACGTATTTTGTAGTAATAATATGGTTTATTTTAATTTTAGATTTTAGACGACAGTAGAAAATGGTGGAAAGCCAGAAATAGTAGAGGACAAGTTGCTCACGTTCCACATACAATAGTCACTCCTTATGTTTTCAATAACCCCTTGTATACCCATAATTACAGAAGGACTGTGAGTACTTAATTATAAAAATATTTATTACATTATACGCATTCCGAAAGTCATATTCAACGGAGTTAAATAAATTCGATTTTTTTTTAAATTGTTAGTTCATTAAAAAAATCACTTAGCACAGTCATGGATAAATTAGACTGAAATTTAAAACCTGAAATAATTATAACCAGTACTATCTGCATATTTGAACCATCTGGTGGATGATGTTACATAAGTAGAAGTTATATGTTGAATGGTCTCTGATATTTGTTGGCACTTTTTGCATTTATCAGATTGAGTGTTCGGATCTAAATACCATCTTTGTAGTTATTAATAACTTGATCCTTAATAGCCATGGTTGGTTGAGGTCGTAATGATGTCCACCGTGTAGTGCCTTTTATGACCATTGTTCCAGCTTCTCGGTGTCTATTATTATTACTGTTATTTTATTTTTCGTAGCCCATTAGAATTTTATTGTCCATTTTATCTTTAATAATTAGTTTAATAGCATACATAAGTCATCAGATTTTCTCAAATATAATAAAATTATTTTTGTTTTTTTAGGATTCTCCAGTAGAGAGATTTTCTAGAGACCATAGCACGCAAGATCATTCCCCTACATCAAAAACTAATACAGATTGGATTAGAAATGAAAGGATCGGTAAGAAAGGAGAATTCCGCTATTTCTGAGAGTGCAGCTTTCATAGCATTTTGTTTGCTTTTTATGTCTATTTCTTTTGTGTTTGTTTGATTCTTCAAGCTAAATGGGGCTGTTTACGATAAGTTACAATTCATTTTGTTGTTTTACACTGAGATCTTAATGTATATCTTTATCGCAGTAGTGGGAAAAGCTTATAAATTCACTTTGAATCTAAAAACTGCCAGTACCTCATGAAAATAATTTTAATATTTTTTTTATAATAATTATATAGAGTAATATCATATAAATTATATCAACAAAGTACATTCAGATTTAGTTTTATATATCATTTAACTTTAATAATAACATAGAAGTTTCACTCTCACATTCTATTTTGGTCGGATTTCTTATCTTTATTGGTAAAACAATAAATCCAAGTATCTTCTAATTCTTCAGGTTGTTTATTTTCTTATTCATTATTGCATTTCATATAGTATACACGTTGAATATAAAATAATTCATGTTAATAATTACAAGCAATATCATGGTAGAAATTTCTGAAGAAATCTATCAGCATAAAACTTGATATTAGTTATTTTTAGGTATTCATAATCTTTTTAATACATGTACTAAGGCTTCCAAAGTATTTAGCGAATATTCTAAACATTATTTACATCTAGATCTAATTAATTGCCAAGTAATTTTGTTTCATAATTGGTATTATCCTTCAATAGTCTTTTTCATATTATCCTAGAAAAATTCCATACTTTCATCATATTTTAAAATCATTCCAATCATCACAGCTTGTTCATAATAAATAGAGGAAGTATATCCAATAGATTATTTCTGAAGTTACTTCCTTTAGAACAGAACTTCTGCTTTAATTCTTGAATGTATTAAATCAAATATCCGTTTCTTGTTTAATGTAGGTTGCTTGTAAGGTTCAAAGTAGTTGCTCTGCTTGAACCTTAGACTGTAAGGAATTATCCTGTTCAATTGCAACTATTTGTGATTCAGGTCTGATGTCTGTTGGACAAATTTTTTACTATCACCACACCAACACTCAAACGAACACACTTTGATGCTGGCCTAACCAAGTTATCTTTTTCAGAAACGTCTGCTAGACAGTGAGTGTTAGTGTGGTGGTATTACAAGTCCTGTTTAGAATGAATATTTCAGAAATTACAATTTAGCAGTAATTTTTTCAATTACTGAATCGGTTGTCTAATAAGCAGAGGTACTCACAATGTCAAAAAAGCAACAAAATTAAAGTTATTTCAAACAAATACAATAATGGATTCACTGTTCACATTAATTGGTGAATACAAGTTATAAACATTGCTCACCACAGAAAGAAATCATTGTTTCATTACATGAATAAGTTATGTAATTTTTTAGTCTAGGTGTATCAAATTCCACTTATGTATGTATATATTTTGATTATGTTTTAATATTTGTCATTGTATGAATTTTTGTACTAACTCAAAGTAATACGTAAATATCATTTTGTATACAATATATTATACAAATGAATAAATTTATTTACCAATATATTGTTTATTTCATCATTTCTGTAGATATTATATATAATTGTATTTTTTTGTAAAATTCTATGAAAAACGAACTCATCTTATATTTGGTTGAAAGTATAGTTGTTGGTTTTAATGTAACTGGAGAAAAATATTCTTATTATAACCCGTCCATTGTCGTTCTGAAACTGAACAGTGATCCTGATTACTTTTTGTACATATATGATCGGGTTAATCCAATCATAGTTTCCGGATAGCCTCAATGTATACTTCTAAAAACATAGCCAATATCAATAATATAATTTCCTATAATTTTATAACGGAATTTGTGGATCTTTTTTTAGTGTGCCATTAATACTAAGGGAAGTTGCCTATATGCTTACCTAACAGGGTGAGATAATTGCCGCTCGGAGATAAATAAATAAAATATAATTTACTAGTTTTTTGCCAAATGACAATAAAATTTAAATATGATCTACAATATATTATGTAATAAAAAGTACATCAAATGTGTTGTAGCAAAATTAGTACACATCTACATTGTAGAAACAATTTAGTTTGAGATAGAAAATGCAAAAATTTTAATTTAACAAAAAATACACTTATTACAAACTTTTTGGATTTTGAATAGTACTTAAATAGATTTTACTACAACAAAGGTTACAATAAAGATCTTACTATACAAAAGACGTGAAAAACATGTGTTTTGTTATTTTATATCTCATCTACTGATTAAACATGTCAGTCGGCAACCGTCTTCTGTTTCCTCATGCTTACATTTCTATATTGAAAACCCATTCATTCATGACTAATCCAAGCTCTCGATATGAAGCAGTTTTGTGTATTTACTGAATTTTGCAAAAAAGTAATGCAGTTTTATCCATATTTTCTTAAGATTCTTACAGTTGTATTTAAATAATTAAAAATAATAGTATAGAATTTTGCATGCTTCCATGGTATAGCTGATCAAAAGCAAGATGCGTATTAATCAGTTATTGAATATTAGAATTCGATTTTATTCCTTGTACTTAAATATTTAAGAATAATGAGTGGATCTTAGAATGTTATCAGATATAAATGACGGGCTGTTGAAAGCGAAGCCATTAAAACTTGATCACGCTAGTGAGTTATTAACTCTAAGTGTGATGTGTGATTAATTAATTGTTAATAGGACATATGGGAAACATTCAGCTTAAATTATTTAGATTAACATCGATACGGTTCTTAAAACTGCTGCTTATTCAATTTATTTTCGATAAATAATTAAATGGTCTATTTTTGACTCAATACTTCCGTTGTGTGAATGTTTTATTACCTCTAGAATTCAAATAAACTGATATTTTTCAATTTGCTTTAATACACTGAGAACAACAATATGCCACCTAAACCTTGTATTGCTTGAATTATTTGTGGACTTTTTTCAACCACATAGTTTATATTATCAAGATATTGAAAAGTTACTGGAAACGATTCTTTTACTTCTGATTAACTTTGAAATTTCTTATTTAGTTTATTTGATCCATCTTGCACATCCTAAATTGTTAGGTCTTAATTGGTTTTATTAGCAGTAATTCTTGTATTCTAACGCACTACAAAATTTATTTCTTCAACTGGAAAACATCATTCTTATTTAGAGCCCCACCTTAAATGATCTTCTAACTGAACGATGCCTCAAAAACAGAGTTTCATAAAAAATAATGAATTTGCTAATGCCACAAATACATGAAAATATATATATTTACTACCAGCTAAAGTTGTTGGATGGGAAGCAAACAAGTTTTTGTTCCGTTCATAATACTTCCCCAAAACAAATCCTTCATTATTTTTGGAATATATCTCTGGAATTTTCAGTTCAAGTATTTAAGACACCAAATTAGCCGGTCGATTTCATTTTATATCAAAAAACCTTCGAAACTGTCTTGTGCTGTACAATCTTCCAATATATTTTTTTTCGAATTGCTAGTTTTCGCTCTAATATTCCCTATCACAAAGCGATTCTGTTACATAAATTATAGCTTTGCCTTTGTTCGTTCTTAAGGGCTCCTAACTTCTAATACCTTTTACACATTTTTGATACGTATACTGCGAAACGCTTACTGTGTCTAGTACGTTGCTTTGTTTTTAGTCGTAAATATATCGTAATTTTAAATATGTTTGGGTGCATATTTACATATTTAAGCTTATACAACGCTGATCATTTTAAAATTTACCATTTAATCTCAGAAACGTATTTCTAACAAAATATGTTTTTTTTAATGCAAGAGTTTGGATGAATGCACGATTCAATAGCAACAATTAGACTTCAGCTGGTAGGAAAATGTGCAATAGTCCGTAGCACATAAACTTAAAAAAAATTACAATTATTTAGTGTAAATATGTTTCTGAGCTCTCATAAATACATCTATTATTGAACATGTAATATGACTTTTCAATAAATACAACCATAAATGCAGTTATTTGTGCTTGTGTGTGTGTTATCAAATAGCTTAATTTGGGAAACCTCCAGAAAAATACGTTGTGCTAATCGAAATATTTCTGCAGATAGTCCAATTGCTCCTCCTCCACCGCCACCTCCCCCTCCTGCTCCCCTTCCCAGTGCACCTGCTACACCTACTTCTATAAAGAGAACACAATCCAGGCAGTCATTAATGTCCACGATGTCCAATGACTTGCAAGAAGAATTGACCAGTGTATTAACTTTGGTTCGAGACAGAAATAAACAAAGATATTTAGACATCAAGCAAACTCCAGAAACATACATCAACCAAAAATCTAATCCATCTGAGGTAAGAGGTTTTAAATAATAGTGTACCTGAAGAAAATCATATGACATGAAAATTCTCAAAGACAATAAAGTTTACTTACATAATCAGTTTACTAACTTGCTGAATGGGTATATAAATTTTCCTGTAGGTGCAAGATTGGTTAGAAGCTAAAGGTTTTAACGAAAATATTAGGAACAAATTTAAAGGGGTCAATGGTCATCATCTATTTGAAGTTAAAAAAGCCGAACTTGAAAGAATATGTGGAAAAAATGAAGGGAAACGTTTGTTCTCTCAGATTAGTATCCAAAAATCCACAAGTGGAGTAAGTATCATTATTACTAAATTATCTCCTCAATCAAAAAATGATAACAGAAAAATGTTTTTTCAATATTGATCAACATATTTATAGATTAAATATACACCGTTAATGAAGATTTGGTTTATAAATTACATATTGAAACATATTTTAGTGCTTTGTGAGGCAGCATTGTTTGTTGCTTAACTGATGGAGTTAGATATGATTTCTCAAACCCCACATGAACCGTTCAATATGCTACATTATTAAGCAAAAAAAGAAATCCTCCAATGTCGGTGACGTATATATTTTATTTGAGTTTCAAACCAGTTTGACATTTGTAGTTTTTTCGGTCTCTGTTTGGTTTCACTTTACAGCGTTGCTTTTCTATATCTGTCATAGATACATATTTATCATTCAATTTTCTAAGCTGAATCATCAAAAAATATATAAATTGAATTTTTAGATTGGATATCCAAATTACGAGAGATTCGATGAATAAAAATTTGCCAATAGTCATGCTCATTAGTCGTCTTCAAAAGACCTTCCATACTGATAAGAACTTTTCGGAAATTATGATCCAGGATATTTTTATCACAGCTTCCGAACGTTGTTTTATCACGTCTCGTTTAATTTTTAGTGAAAATTTGAAATTTAAAACTCAACCTACAAAAACATTTGATTTGTATTGCTTCAATTTAATGTGTTAATTTTTGTTATTTCACGTTGATACCCTCTACAGTTTTTCGTATCTGTAGACATTTATTTAGTTGTATTATAAATTCTAGTGTTTAATAAGTTATGTTAATATTGAAAAACCATAAAGTATAAAAGCCGCAAGCCTTTATAATAGACTACCATATAAGGGAAACTGATAATTTTTGAAATTCAAAAGACTTAAATAGGTAGATTCTTTTCCAAACATACAGGTCATGCTTAGGTTAACTAAAGTTTCCGAAAAGCCCTATAGTTTCTTATCTTATAAACCTAATCGGAATTTGGCAATTTTGCTTCTATACGCTGAAAACTAAGCTAAACAATAAGTGAAAAACTTAAATTTTCACCAATCGATGATGATCACGTCGGCAGCAGATGACGTTCGAAGTTATGTATCCGAAATATTAATTACATAAAAATACATTGTATTGATGGATGAGCATTCATCACTAACATACTCTTAAAAAGATCTATAACGCAACTTTTTTATTTTCCAATATTAATTTATTAAATGTACTAGCTTTTACCAGAAGCTTCGCTCGCATTGAAGCCATTATAGTATTAGAGATCATTACAGTGGAGTTAAATCAATCAATATGATAACTATATTTTATTGTTTGTCTAGGATTATCAATTTTCAAAAATTACAACATACTATGAAGTTTTAAAAACTTAAAACTTTATTAAAATGTAACAACAAACGTTAAGACAAAAATAAATAATATTGAATTTTAACAATTTCAAAAGATATAAATGTGTATTAATCTAAGACATTTTTGTAGACTACGTTTTTCAGTCGAGTGAAAATATGTGTAAATTCCGAACATTACGACACATATAGTTGACTATGAGAGAATCGGGGTTTTTCTAAATGCGCTCCTGATATCTGCCTTTGTGCTTTGTTATGTTTTGAATTGGAATGGAAGTTCAGTGGGAATAATTGGAATCATAATGAATAGCATCTAACCAAAAAATGACACATAACCTCAAAAGTTCAAATAGATTTATTCGCGAAAATTACGAAGTGGCGACATCTGTTAATTTTCTTTCAAACTTCAATAGAGGTGAACAACAAAGCTAGAATACGAACTAATGTTGTTGTTTTATAAACAATAGAAAGTGTTATTTGATGGTAAATAGTAAAATAATATACCTCTTTAAAGTGCTTTCTGATCAAAAACAACCACAAATCTATAATATGCATTACGAAAACAATAAAAACGTGGTAAAAATTGTAGTGTTACAAACGTTCTATTCTAATGGTCAATAAAACTCTTGTGTCCCTTTTTGGTAGTTTCGTGTCGATATGCAAGTCTCTTTCTCCAGTACGTACATGAACAAATACATTTCCAATATTTAACTACATCATTCAGATTAATTGATATCTCATAGGGCTGGAAAGTTAGACCTGACTTCTGTAGACCATGATATATCTGCCCTTGTACAGTAAAAGTTGGTGAAAGTCCTGGCATTCTTATCTCTTTATAAACTCCAAACAATGTCATTTGAAATCAAGAGTTATAGTTTCTTATTTTGCTTAAAAATTGATTTGACTCATCTGTAATACTTAACAATAAAGTTTTCAAATGCTCTTTTGGTTCACCAAGTAATGGAAGTGAAACTTTACCACTGACCAGCACATGCCAACAGTTTCATCTTTCCATTCCAGAGCATCGCAATAGTGACATTAATAATTGAAGGATCATATTGAAACCCAGTACCATTGAATACCGACCAATCCTTACGGCGCGTGGTCTGCATTTCTGTATTATGAATTCTTCTCACCTGCGATTGTTCTGGTGTTTCTATCGCTCTTCTAGCTGCCTGCAGCGTAGCTTGTCTTTCTGAACTAAATCGTGCCTAAAGAGGAGTTTAAGCTGCTCTCAAAACACTTTGTCGCTCTGCTTACTGCTGTCTTCTCAGCACTGCGTGATTTCGTGCAACTTTTGCTGCACGAGCCCGCGACGAATTTTTGAATAGATCAAATTTCCGCTTTCGAGGTATTTTTAAAGAAGAGCAAAGTAAGAATTAAAACCAAAGAGTAAGATCAAAAACAAAGATAGTATCTAACCTCAAAAATGACATCTAACCTAAAAACTTCAAATAGTTTTATACTGCATACATAATGACAGAACAAAATAACAATAAATATAAAAAAATTTCAAACAGCTGAAACTATAGTCAATTGAATTGGATATTGACGTGACCGTCGGTAATACAGTGCAACGGTATTACATTACTCAGGGTTGGAAATTCATTACTGAACTGCTAGATGGTTTTTAAGAAGCTAGATTTTGAGATTTTTTGGCAAATAATTTTTTTATCTTTCGTGAAAAATAATTTTTTTTTCATAAAAAATATCCTACCGTTACTTATAATACCCCCAAGAATGTGTGTATAAAATTTCATGATGATCGGTTAAGTAGTTTTCGCGTGAAAGCATAACAAACAAACTTATATTCACACTTATAATATTAGTAAGGATTTTTAAATCATGTTTCAGTATCAAACAGTACGAACAACAGAGCTGCAAGCTATTCTGGCAAAAGCAAGACAGAAGATTGAAAACTCAAAGAAAGACACATTTGAAGAATTGTGATTTTATTTACTGTTTACACTTGTAATACTAATTGTAGCTCTGTTATCAATTTTTTACTATCGAGGTACATTTGTCACAATCTATAAGAAAAAACTATACATTCTCAACAAATGAATAGATGCATTCTCAACAAATGAATAGATGCATTCTACAAAGAAAATATTACAACACACGCTTATCTTGCAACATAAATTGTAGTAATAAGTTATTTATTTGGTATAAACGATTTGTTTATCTGCACTGAAATACAAGGCCATTGACAAATGTTCCAAGATATTGTAGAAGTATATATAACATATCAAATATTATATCAACTTTATACGCGCCATTGATCAGACTTAACATGGGTTGTATCTATTCCACGTGGAAAATATATTTAAATTTGATTAAATACTGTTTTCAATCTATTGTTTTATTCCATTTACCTTTCCCACCCTTTACTAGGATTCGCATTAAGTTCTCATTTTAAACAAAAGTGAATTTTCAAAATACCACGCCTGTAAGCGTGTTATTGAACTTTGAGGAACAGTTTATGTTATGGGATGATGATAATGTGGATTCGCGGCAGTTCAACAAAATTGTACAATTTAATTAATAATTTATTTATGAATGTAGCAAATAAAGTTTCTACAGCGATATATGCTTTAGCAATGGTTTCAAATATTTATTAACAACGTTCTTTTTATACTAAAAACAAAATAATTTCAGCAGTGGGACTCTACTGCTAAAATCTACTGGTCTATATAAATAGTAGAGCAGAATTTAAAGTGTGAGATAATGAATTTTGACTGATGTACATTGTTTTATATATATGAATATGTAATTTAGTACTGAAAAAATTGGTCCTAATAAAAAATTTATAGATTCATTACTCTAGTAGACTATCAGAAAGGATAATTTGTTTTAATAAAAATGTCTTACATAATATTTATAGCAAAGCTGTACAATTCGCGACAGATTCAAATAAAAACTATAAGCCTAATAGGCCCAATAATATGTCGTTGCCCATCAATAACCAAACGATAATATTTCATCGTACGATGTGTTGGGTTTTAGGTTTTAGCAAAAAACCGAAGAACGCACTAATCCTGCAGATGGATATCGTACTATTTAGAAATCAAAAGAATATCCTTCGTTTTTACATTACATACAAAGTATACTGCTTTTAACCTTCTATCTCATATAATTCTACTAAAGTATATCTGATGTTTTTCAGTTGTTTTTTTTACTTTTATTGATTCATTTCAATTAAGTGAATTGTTAAACAATCAATGAGTCAAGGTTTACTCGAACAATTTAGATTATGGTTTTTTAATAGAATTGAAATATAACCCACCAAGCACAGCCTTTTTGATAATCTACCTTCATTGGTATGGATTCAAGTGTATTTTATTATAAACATTAAATTTCATTAAGTCCATAAGTAAATCCCAGTGCTGATTATAATTTGTGTAATATGGTTACAGATATGACGACTTTGTACAGGTACGAAAATGATAATACTATATTAATGAATCTGGAATCTTAATAACATTATTGTTTCTATTATGTGGTGGTTGTAAAAGATCACAGAATTGTAGTAAAGCTTCTCTCAATGGTCTCGACACTTGAGTGGATGAAGTTGTTGTACATTCCACTAGATATGGGTAGAGATTTATGAGTTGTTCCCAAGCTTTATTGTCTTCTGAAGCAAAAATTTAATAATGAAACATTATGAATATGCAATAAAAATTTTATAGCTATACAGAAATAAAAGGAAATTCAAGATGTGAATCTGTTAAGACCAGTAACAATTTAAAATGGGAAACTGTTAGGATAAGAAACAATTCAAGATGTGAAACTGTCATTCTATTCTCTATTTAGTTGATAAACTTCACATACGTCAAAATCTTAAGATTTTCCATTTGATCAATTGGTGTATAAAGCACATCTACATAATAAATATAGATTTACAGTTTGTGTCAAAACTTCCAATTGTCATTTAATAAGTTATGGTTAAAGTAATTGCAGAATTTAGCTACATCAATGAATCTTTTATCCAATCCTATGAACTTTTCCCTTCAAATCAACGATTTGAAGAAACCAATTAAGTAGAACAATAACCATCAAAGTGATTTGTTATACTTGTAATACTTTGTAATACTTAATTTGTTATACTTAGTTGCACAAATAGTGACAGTCCAAGAAGAAAAACATTTGTATGCTTGAGCTCCTGTTTTGGTAAACATTTTTGAAACTTTCAAAAAGCTGAACATTGAACATTTGAAATGAATAACTTTATTTATATTATTATCTTCAAATAATTTTATACGTTAATAAATCATGAACACTTAATGAAATGGAAAAAAAAAATCTTGATAATGAGAAAGAAGAATATGAATTACTATAACAAAAATAGATAATCTCTGTAAATTTATCAGCGCAATTAATATTCATTTTCAACACAGTTGCCATAATAGAATACTTGCATGGTTTGAATTTTGGATAGTTTATATACAACTTTTATTATATATTTTTGTTCATTTTTTGATCAATTATTGAAATTTCAAAAATTTTGTAGTTAGTTTAAACATTTCAGTAAGTCCTACATATTGTGTGACGTCATAGGTATAAAATAAACCTTGAACATATGATACAAAGTAAATACGACAATAATTCTCTCAGTTATTTTTGAATAAGCGTTATCATTAAACTTTGATTAATCTGAAAAATGGTATATAAATTGTGTTTTGTGCCAGGATGTAAAAATACCACGACTAAAACACCTGACAAAGTTTTTGTATTATTCTAAGAAATTCGAATATACAAAAAAATGGTTTGTTAATTGTTGGTCGCTTTGATGATACTGTGAGATATGATTCTTTTGTTGCCAGGATCAATGTAATGTAAGTAAGATTTAAATTTAACTTATTTTAATATTTTATAGCAATTAAGTTTGATTTGCTTTCAATTTTTAAAGTGATTATAACATGCAAGAACTTAACCTATAAAAGGTTTATTCACTTAATTCTTATATAGAGGAAAATATTTTATTTATACGTAACTAATAAATATTATCTGTATTATAACAGCACATGTTATATTGCCGGCAACGATAACCTCGTAATCATCAAGCAACCAACTGCTCAATGTTTTTATTAAACTTATGACGTTACAACTGAAAACCCATAAGAATTGTTTTCTTATGTAGTTTAAAATTTGAAATTTTTGCGATTTTCAATCAAACATTTAGATATCAATTTTTCACTTTTAATAAAATATTTTATTTTCTGACATTATTTCATATAAAGAACTTATAAAATAAATACTTTTAAACAAATGCAAGTACCCTATTGTTACTAAAATAAATATAATTCTTTCTGAGAATTATTTCATATAGAGAACTTATAAAATAAATACTATTAAACAAATGCAAGTACCTATTGTTACTAAAATAAATATAATTCTTTCTGAGAATCTCCCAATAATTAATTTTTTAAAATGACATTTCAAAATTTTAATATGATTCAGAAAAATATACATACCTTTCACAGTGGTTGCCTTTTTCATAGAAACTATTAGAGTTGTTAGGGCTTTCAGTACAAAAGATATCTCGGATAGTCGATATCTGCAAATTTAATATAATGTCTATTAACTAGAAAATTTTAAAGACAATCTAATGTTTTGTAGTTATATTTGTAATAAAATAACTGATCATTTCTGATTTGAACCAATTTATACATATATTGAAGAATGTCACTATTATTGGTTTTTATCATCAAAAATTGAGCCATTTTCAATCTGGCTTTGTAGATTTTATTGTAGAATCCCTTTAGGATAGCCAGGATGACAGTATCTGTTGTGAATATATATATATATATATATATATATATATATATATATATATATATATATAAGGGCGGTTTTTTATTGGGAACGTGGGAAGGAAACACCAAAGTGTCCAATATATTTTCCGAGCTTTCAAATACTTATGTATTCATCGTCTGGGACTGAAATTATGATCAAATACAATATAAGAAATTTGTATAAATTTTACTTAATGCTTGTAAAAATTTTTAAACTCATAGAATTCAAAATTCAATATTCAAATTAACGTTGATAGAAATATTGATCAATTGAATTATTGATTCTGGTTACTATAGGAATTTTCATTAATTTTTTATTGGTTAGATTATGAATGACTTTGAATTTTTATAGGTTAGAAAAGGATAAGTTTCAGTGAATGATGTTTAATATTGATTTTTAAATTTATGGATAACATTAAATTTCAATAGGTTAGGTCGTTCTGGATGTAGTTTAATATTCATTGGCTTGAATATAAATGACAATAAATTTTATAGGTTAAGTCGTTAAGTGAAGTTGAAAGTTATGGGTTAGGTCAGGTTAGTTGGTTGTTAATGGCGTTGAATTTTAATAGAATTCGTTTTTTTCAAAATTTAAAAGATATGCATAAATTACATAACAATTGAGGAATGAAGATTTACCGTGGCAGTGGACATTTTCCACTAAGTTTTTCATCTTCGATGTATTTTTTTAAAACTTCTTGAAACCGATGTAATAAAGATGTAACTGCCAAATGTCCAGCAATACCATTGTTTTTATCATCACTACTAGTTAAGAGTCCATTGTTTGCTCCATCAATCAAAGAAAATTGAAGTAATGTTTCAAAACATGTTTTTGCAAATTCTTCTCTGAGCGTTAGTTCAATATCGCCATCAGTTTTGACATTTGTAGCAGAATGGATGGATCCTTTATTTAAAAGAATCACAACTTGCATAATAAAGTCTTTTGGAATATTTTTGGAATAAGGTAAGACTTCAGTACGTAATAAATCTATTATTTGACAATCTGTTGCCTCGTCAGAAACCATTTCATCTAAGCCTTTTTCTCCCGGAGCGCATCTATAAATTAGATGAACTTTTTTCTTACTAATCATAAATAAATGACAATATACTTACGTGGTTGGAAATAAAAAGTCATTGAGTGTATTGTAAAGTTCGTTCCACATAGTTGCAAATTGATTTCCATGACCTCTAGCGACTTTAAGCCCAACTTTAAGTACTGTCAACAGGCTATTAGCCGCTAATTTCCATATACTGTTTGATACACAATTGTACTTAAGAGCTAAAGGAGTATGGAGCGTTACAATAATGTCTTTCAATATATTTGCTGTAATTACTTCAGGGTTTTCAGCAGTCTTTTCATACAGTTTTACAACCATAGATATAGATTTTTCTCCAAATGGCACATAGTTCATTGTCACCCAATCTGCCATTTTATTATGTTTATTTTCTACTTTAGAACAAGTTGGAGGAGAGCAAGTGAACTTTGAAAATGACAATAGTAAGGTGAATATTTCAGGTATCATTTTTGAATTATTTTTTAGTAGAGCTTCCTTTTGCAATAATTCCATAACATGCAAAACTCCATCATGTAACGGTGTTAAAGTAATATCTGAGGAAGTGGAGATTATATATGGAGTTTCTCCAAATACAGGAATGCTTACAGCGTTCAAAAGGACAGCGCCTAACTGTTTTAAATCTTCTAAAGTAAATGTGATTTTTACATGCTGAAATACATTTGGAAATATTTGTACTAAGGCTGTAAGAAACATCTGGCTTGGAATATAAAAATCTTCTTGTGTCTCTTGCTCTATTAATGGTACAGTAATCTCTGTACCAATTTTTACCCAAATTTTCCACGCAACAACCCAAATATCTTTATCATCGCATGATATTTTATTGTCACCATTTTGATTTTTGTTAAGAAATAAAATTTCTTGAAAGGATTTGAGAGCTGCTATGGATACTTCATTATTTTTACTTAAAGCTGCATTTTCTATGAATTCTAGTAGAATAGACCAGGCTCTAGGAAAATCTCCTAAAGCTTGGAGGAGTTGTCTCTTGGTATTAAATACTCTAGCTACTCCTGACAATGTAAGCACTTGAGTTTCAGCCCACTGTTTTTGAGCAGTATTCCTTGTATGATGAATCAAAATATTGCCTCCAGCATCTACTTTTTCACTACTAGCAGAATTAGAAAGGCTTCTAACTTTATCTAATAGAGGAAACAAGACCTGCCAAAGCAAAACCTGCCATGTTGACTGTTTTAATAAACTACCATGAGCAGATATTGTTGAGAATAAGGTTTGGCCAGCCGATTTCCTGACGGCAGGTCTGCTATCTACACATAAGTCCCCTAACCTTGCATACAGACACATCCAAAGTTTGTCGAAACTTGGCATGTTAAGTGTTCCTGGAAAGTCTGGCAAAACAGTGTTGTCTTCATTAGAAGCTTGACTGAGTTTTCCTTGGTTCTGGTGAAAATAATCTGATATATTCCACTGAAATGATAAAAAAATGAAAATTGTAAATTTTTTTTTCATATATAATATTGAAACAAATATGTAGAATACAATATATGATACTATCAAATTGTAACTATTTAGGGCTATAAAAATTATGCTTTTGTTGTTAAATTGTTTTAATTTTAGATCTCTTCTGATTAAAAATAAAACTATTTTGATAAAAACCCAAATACATCAAAACGTTAATTTTTCACATGTTTTAAAATCTTTAAAAAATTGTTGATTAGAAGAGACCCAAATTCAAGACAATTTAGCAAAAAACATATAAGACTTTAAGATTTAATCTAATTTTTTTTGGTGTTGTGTAAAAAAATAATAACCAAATACAAAATTCTTTACCCATAGTTATGACAATACTTCAATTGATTAATGAACTTTGGGACAGTTCGTATCCATCACTACTTTTTTTCAGGTACTTACTTAACCTAGTTCTATGTTTGCTCTCATTAGATATTTTTCTGTTAGACAAATGTTTTTTGAAGATATAATATTTTATAATAGCAAAAAATTGGTAATTTTTATGCCTCTAAATGTTTTTAATTTTAAGCCTCTTCTGATTTCTTTTAGTCTATCAAAATATGATATGATATAAAATATGATAAAATCAGAATAGAAATTTGTTTCAACAAGAAATATTAATTTTTCCTTAGTTTTTACATTTCAAATACATAACGTATGTAATTTTTTATCTGGTATCTCTTGCTGTTTTATGCTGTGTGATATTTTTGTTGTTCCAGAATATATTTTGTACAACTAGAAGTATTTAGAACGAGATTTATAGTTCTTCTACAATTTAAGTTGGTACATTTTAAAGGGTACTATCAACAAGTTTACTGAAATTTTACTGGTTGTATGTTAGTTATAATATTCGTACTTACTGTTGAAAAAAATGGAAACTCCTAACTACATATAATCGGTTGACAGTACTTTGGTAATAAATAAATCTAGTAGGTTCACAATTTTGTTACTATATGTTGGCTTAGAAATTGTATTTCCCGTAATGATTTAATAACTCGCAAAAGCTTGTTTTCTTTGGTAGTTACACTTCTTGAACCAAGGGCACAGTTAACTCTACTACAAATATGAATTAGGGTCCTAATAATTGTAATTAAATAATTCATGTTTTCAAATTGTACTGTAATCAGACCTATATATCAGAAACAAGACCAGAAACATCAAAAATGAAACAACTCTTGGAGTTGGAAAGAGGTGGAGTGACATCTAGAGCCAGAATATCGAAAAAGAAACAGGCATTAGACCTATTATGAAAGAAAGAAGAAGAAGAAATTGTGCTTGGGATGAGAGTATACAACTTCCATTTTTGTATTTTGACATAATCTCGATGAT
This sequence comes from Diorhabda carinulata, assembly GCF_026250575.1. Taxonomy (NCBI): domain Eukaryota; kingdom Metazoa; phylum Arthropoda; class Insecta; order Coleoptera; family Chrysomelidae; genus Diorhabda; species Diorhabda carinulata. Next base: position 7,704,602 of record NC_079460.1, on the reverse strand, counting down.
TACAGATACATTTGGTTTTAAAATATTTTTGATTTTAAAAGTGATCTGAATTGTCTTTTGCTTGCTATTCCTTTTATCTATACTTAATTTGTAAAATGTATTTTCGCAATAATAAGATATCAATATTGTCAGTTGTTAACGCCTTCAAAGACGCTAGTTTTGTAAAATTTGTTGGTGTCTTATATTAAACTTCTAATAGCAGTAGATAGTTTGTAGTTAATATTTACTTATACTTTTTTCTATATTATTCTAATAATAAGTTTAGGTCAGTTAATTAGTATAACAGATGTTGAATCAGAATTTTTGGGCTTGATTTTATTTACACATTTATTGAAAAAATTAGATGAAAAGTAATGGTTACTAACAATATTAGTTTAAATAATTTACATTACCATCAAACCAACTGCTGTTAAAGATATGTTCAATTCTTGTGTCTGAGAACCAAATTTAGAGACAGTATCTACACACAAAGGTAAACATCTCCATGGCATCACAGGTAAAAAATCTGTTATAACTAGCTGGAGACACTGGAATGCTATACGAATGAGGTTTTCCCTGAAAGTGCAAAGTTGCTTTAATATTTATAGGTAAAAACATGGTTTTGTTAACTTCTATCATTTTTTTTGTACAACTAATTTCCTGTTTTAATGAATGAAAATATATTACTTTAACACATGCCATTCAGTTGTTACATTTTTAATCAAACATTTTGGATGTTTGAATGTTCCTTTGTTTAAGTATTGTGGCACAGAAGTCAGGTCTGATTCCCGGATTTCCATAGATAAGCCCCAATCTTATCTTTAATATATATATACGAGAAACGTAACAAGCTGAATGGCATGTTATAACTTCTTCATACTTATTCGAAAATTAATATTTTTTAAAACTGTTTTGCTTAACTTTTCAGAATCTAAGTTTGAAAAAAAAAGTTTCAATTAGAATGTTTGGTATATTCACACACTTTTAACAATTATGGCCTAGCTTCCACGATACACATACACCGTTATGTTGAATAGTCGGCTCAATGTGATACGCCTTACGCATAACGTTATGCTGGAATCCGAATGCTTTATTGGCCATTGAGATTAGGGTTGGAGTTCTACGTATTTACTGTGTTTTTGATATTTTTTTGTGTTCAGCATAGAGTTGAACTAACTGTTATTATTTTCTTTTAAAGATTGTACTTTCTATTATGAGATCATAATATCATTGCTATATGCAAAAACACTAATTTAAATACCAAAGACACAGGTATTAAATACTTTGGTTTCCATAAAAAAGACTTGGCGAAAGCAGTGGATGGGATCCTGTGGTTGAGAGGATAAAATGAATTAAAAATATAGTGAATGAATGTCGTAAATCACAAAATAACACATGCAATTCCTATTTTTTTCAATAATTATACTTATTTTATGTCGTTCTCGAATCACTTGTGAAATTATAAACAAAAACGTTTTCAGTCTGGTTGGAAATATTTAGATACGATACCCCTTTTTTATGTGGTATTTATTTTAGCACGTGTTCCATTCATTTCAAAGAAGGTAGTTCCATATAATGTAAGTGTCTAGGTTTAAAACATTTTTTAGTTACCTATATATTATTAGCTCAAAGAAATAAATAAAATATATTAAAAACAATATTATTAAATTGAATACTTTCATAATTTTTCTAATCATATTTTGAATAGATCTTTTTTCACAAAACAGGCAGGAAATTATATCACGCGAGAGAGATCGCGCATGTCTGCGCATAGGCATACCGCTGTGTGTGTATCGTGCTATTTTTATTACTCTCTTTTTATTGGATAATCAATAACTTGCCATTTTTTTTGAAAAGCTGTTGACGGAGTTTAAATATGGTTTTGCAAATAATACCAACTTACCCATGTTGGTCATTTACAGCTCCAATAATACCAAGAACTAGAGGCCAACCATGTGACAGTGTCTCTCCATTAGTATGTAAAATTTGTAACACACATTCCAATTGCTTTTGTCTAACATCTCCATGGGGCACTGAAGATAATTCATACAAGGGTCCCAAAAGCAATGTTTGAAGTTTCTGATTTTCCCTTAGGGGTATAGCGTGATTATAATGTAGAGCAGACTTTACTAAATATGTTATAGCTTCTACTCCCCAACCACGCATTCTAATATGAGGGTGATGGCAAACCTCTAGAAGATGATTTGTTAGAGGTCGCCAAAGTACCTCAATTCTTGACATATTTACTAACCCTGTTTCTAAAAGCTTAGCAACAGCAAATAATGATGGTTCTCTATTTGAATAAGCAAGTTCCATAGCTTCTTGTGACAGTTTACACAAAGCACTTATCAAATGATGTAGGGCTACATCATCTAAATATTGACTAGATTCGAACAATTTACTCAGCATTGTTGACAAAACGGGCAAGTTGTCCATAACAGAACTGGTAATAACAGCATTAGTATCTGCTGTAGGTCGACCAGCTTTCAAACTGCCACCAGTTGACGGTTTTAAGCCCAATATCCACACAAGATGTTGTAAAGTAGTTAAAACTAAATGCCAAGATGTACCTAAAATACCTCCATGACAATGTGCTAAGCTTAGCAATGCTCTCATTGACTGTAAATTTTTTGCAGTTAACATCACAGGTCCTTGTTGAGTACCTGCTGGAATTGATGACGTTGGAAGAGGAGTACCAACTGCTACAACTTGTTGACGATATTCTGTTTCACCATACTGGACTACCATAGGAAGATTTATATCCTGACTATCTCTATGCGCTAGAAATGTATGAAAATGATTATTTGTTTATTTATACAAACACTAATGCATTGTTTATATGATATATGCACCAATCACCTTCGAATTTTACGATATACTAGGATAAAATTCAAACAAATTCAAACCACCGAATGAAAATTTTCGGAATTATTGAAATTTTAACAAATTTTTCATTTTACAAGTTATGAATATGTTTAACAGTCCATTTTAAAGTACCACCTAAGTTTTACATATACATTATTTTTTTAGTTCTATATTTTCAGTAACTCCGTTTTGGTATATTCTATTACAATAATTTTCAATTGATTGAAAGTCTTGATACACTTACCTTGTCTAAGGTTTACACCAGAAGTAACAGCATTCAAAACAGTTAGAGCGTAATGTGGTGGTAATGAAGATTTGCAAATTGCAGTTATAAAAGCATCTCTTGGAGTGTGTAAGTCAAGCATTCCGCACAAGGAAGTGTAAGTCTGAATAGCTTTTAAAACGTTCTCAGATACAGATTCTTCAGTACTAGCATCAACAAGTGGACTTAAAGCAGCCAACAATCCACACCAACTGGAGTTGATAAGCTGACAATTTAACTCTCTACTATTTTCTTTCTTAGGCACCACAGGTTCCTCTGGAAGATGTTGAGGATTTATGGTAATTTGAAGAGATCTGATGATTTCCATCAAACATGCGTAAGCTACTGATATGCCATAACCATCTGGAACTATGGGGGGTTCTATTTTATCCAGCATTTCCAAACTAAAATAGAATCATATTGCTATGTCAATATTTATATACACAAGTGAAATTGGGTTTTTGAAATTTTTTTATTTCGTGTTAAATGGAAAGATCATATATATGTTTTATAACAAAACTATTTTTTTTTCGCAATAATTCAAAAGTTGTTTCAAAATAAAATTTTTTGAATTCAGTACCGAAGGCACGCCGATAGCTCCCGAACAAGATGATAAAAGTGAAGATCATTTCGATGTAAGTATTTCTTAACAATATTGTTATTAATTATTATTTATCTATGTATACAAATCAAATAATTATTATATACTTAAGTAAAGTTCAGTGAATACATTTTTTTAACTGAACTCATATCATTTAAAATCATAGAATTGAATGGCGACCCAAGGGTCATAGGTTCGCCATCCAAGTATATATATAAATATATATATATATATATATATATATATATATATATATATATATATATATATATATATATATATATATATATATATGTAAAGAAGTCTTGCTATATTAGCTATATTATGAGTAGTTTTTTTATTGGGAACGTGGCAAGGAAACACCAAAACTTCAATATATTATCCAAGCTTTCTAATACTTATGTATTGATCGTCTGGGAAATAATTAAGATTTCCAGTATTTTGATATTATTAAAGCTTATAAAAATTTTTAATCTCATGGATTCAATATTCAAATTGACTTTGATGGAAATATTTCTATATATATATAAATATTAATAAATATTTATACAAAACATATATTGTATGTGATATTTTCTTTATTCAGTCTTCAATCAAATACTTAGTGAGCTAGATCTAAGATTATTCCAAAAAGACAAAGATGGGGTCGATTTTTTTCTACAATATTTAGTGATTTCAACAAATGTTTCATTTAGTCAAGAATGGTCTTGATCTAAGGATATCTTAGAACATTTATTTAATCTAGTTAAAAGAAAAACATGGAGGAGTAGGAAACAGTTGATCCAGAGGCAGTGAGAAGCAGTAGATATTTTACATATCCATATGTCCACATATTAGAAATTTCATATTTTTGTTGATATTTGGTCCCAGCTGCTATTATCGAAAATATGCAACAAAACTATTTGTGTCATGCGAATAAACAGTTAAACAATAAAACCCTTTAATTATAAACTTTTTAAGAAACAAATTGTTGTAATACTCACTAAGTAGATTTTGTTTGTCCAGTGGGGAATGTAGCTACAATAGGTAACCATACTCCTCTCAAAAGAAAGCCTGGTTGGGGAGAAACTCCGGGCCCTGCTGGTAAGCCTCCAAGGTACACAGGAGGCTGACCTTGTGCTACTGGAACTAAAATAAATTAGAAAATTTACAATATTATGTTTAATTTGAAATGTTTTCATTAATTGTATGAATATTTTATATATATAAATTTAATGGAGTGAAAAAACTATCACTATGAATTAAAATTATATACTTACTGCCTGCTCCCATCTGCAATTGTGGGCTAACAAATAAAGATTGTACATAGGCACCTAAAGAATTCACAATATCTTGGAAAATGCTTGTTGTATGTACATTCAAATCATAACATTCACAAAATGAGTTCAACAGTTCCGGCTGGATAGTCATTTTATGTAAAACTTCTAGTGCAAGTGACCTCTGCCAAGTAGGTTTGTCAGGATCCAGAAATTTTACAATTAAAGACAAGAATATTTCACATTCCGTCACCTACAAAAAATATAAATACAAATTGTAATCATAAGACAATTCAAGATTGAGTTAATTAATTTCATGTTCAGATTAATGTGAAGCTGTACATTACAATAAGTCATGATCATGCTCTGATAACTCTGTTAACTATAAGATTTTGACAAGTGATTCCTGTAATATTGGACAACAATCATCAAGAATCCAAAATGCCATTAAGTATTCAAACCAAACACTCTTTTTTTAAATATATTTATATAAAGATATCACTATGATTAATGAATTGATTCTAACAACAATGAGCTTGGAAACGACATTTGAATTATTATGTTTCAGAAAGGGACACATTTAAATTTAGCAATTTATCTGGTTTCTCTATAATTATTTCACAATTAATTATCAAAATTCGGATAAATACGTTGCTGCCCTCGTTTTCCTTGTAGCGGTACGGCTGGTAAGCTACTTCAACAGTTCCAATTGCTTGACTAGAGAATTAGTTCACATAAGATATATTACGCCTTTGTTATAGTATGTTTTTTGAAATTTCTACTCGAAATATTCGATATAAATATTGTGCCAAACTGTATAAATACAATAATAACTACACCAAATAAAGTATTCATTAGTGTACCAAAAGGAGAGAAAATATAGAAATAGTGGTGTAATGCCTTGAAGAGGAACAATAAAATAATAAAAGTTCTTTTGAATATATGTAATCGGTATTGTGAAGATAATTTCGAAGTAGCGACTAGTCACTCTAGCCAGTATCATTTTGTAAAACAGGCTGGTCGCTCTCATACACAATTGGCGCTGATGACGTAGGACCTGTTTGGTATGGATCTCGGGTGAAATTCTAAACTTTATAAGTTTGTTAATACTAAGTACTGATTTTCTGATTTCCCTCACAATATAAATTATATCTTTCATGCATTAGGTTGATTTTTAAAACTTACCAATAAGCTATGGTATTTTTGGATAAGAATGGATACCACTCTTAGTAGTCTCATACTAATTGGAAAGTATGGTTTTTCAAATGGAGTAGCCTGCTGAATACTGCTTGGTACATTGCTTCTGTATTTAATATTTGGGGAAAATAATTTTATGACTAAAGCACATACTCTCTCCTTAAGAAGGAAGCTGAATTCAACATTCTATAAATAAGTAACAGTTATTACATAGATCAGTACCTTCTAAAAATCTATACTTTTTTGTGAATAACATATGCTATTTGTTTTATTTATTATGAAAATGTGAAAAATTACATTAAAAAACATGTTTAACAAATCAAAGGTCAGTGATATTTGTTATTATTATTATTATTATTAAAAGAGCACCTATTGGAAAAGCAAGCACAAATAAAACAATTTGTATGATATCTTCCATAAAATCGAAATATATGAAAAGTGTGATATAAAAACTCACACTCCAGAATTCTTAGTACTCTGTATTATATTTTACTTGAAAATCTAATTTACCTTATAAAATACTAAAGAAAATTGTGTTAATACTGATTCCAGTAACTCTAGTCCAAATGTCCTTGTCATTTCTGTCATGCCAATTAACCAAAAAGGTTGATCTGCATTTACTAATTGTACTAAATCTTGAAATAGTAAAAACGCATCTCCAGCACATGGTGGTAAGCCTGTAACAGTTAGAGTATTAGAAGTTCAATATAATTTTAAATCTAGTACAGTAAGATCCCACTTGACGCTTTCTCTTTTAGCGCTGTTTTATTTCAACCCGAGGATTCCCCGAAATTGTGCGCAGCGCTAGGTTTCCAAATATGTCCGAAGCACTGTAGTTGAGCTTCTTATTTGGTATGGTGCTGTACGAATGCATTTCTATCCCATGACGAGAAACGAGCACCAGGATTTAAAACTGCAAAAGATCTACTGTGTGGTAACACAAGCAGAGATTTCAAATGAAAACCACTATTAGTTTATCACTCCAAAAACCCAATAGTGATGGAGACATATCTAAATCAACATTATCTCTGACTTGAGAGTCAAATAAAAATATATGGATAACTATGAATATTTTCCAGGATTGGTTCACTGAACATTTTTCCCCATCTGATAAACGTTATGTGAAATTAGAAAACTTTAACAAAAAGCACTACTATTCATTGATAATGCTCCAAGCCACCCAACAAATTTATAAGACTTAACAATATGCATTCCATTCAAAGTGGTTTTCTTGCTGTCTAAAATAACTGCCTCAATCCAACCAATGCACTAAGGAGTTATATATTCAATTTTAAGGCTTATTACTTGTACGAACATTTAAGCAGTGATTTCAAAGAAGAGAAATAAGAACTTTCGATGGCATTTGTAAAAAAGAGTTTGATCACTATAACTGAAATTATGGATAGAATAGACTGAATAATTTGTATGACTTGCAATTTTATTTGTTTTTATAAGTATATTTGTTTATATTTTTTCTACTTTTGTAAGATAAATAGTTAATTATTAAAAGCCATAATTCCTAAATTAAATGCATAACTAATTTTCTATCCATCTTACCCCAACCCCATTAAGTGGGGTCTTACTGTAGAATGACGCAAACCTGAAAATTATTTTTATTGGACAAAGGAGCCAATAATAGAGTAATTAGACAAACATTTGTTATATTGATCTAATCTTGAATAGTAATATTTATCTTACTGATAATGTAGCTTATTGACATTTAGTAAATAATTTGAAATATAAACCAAACACAACCAACAATTATTATATTATTTACTACATAGAAACATTAAATTGGCAAATAGATATGTTGCAATTACTAACAGCAAACATTAAAGCAGATATGACCAAATCAATAATGAACTATATGATTAAGCAAAAAATGTCGCAATAAAGAAATGTCATTGCATATTTAAAACTAAAATTTAGTATTTTACTGATGTATTTCTGAAATTCATTATAATTTGCAAACAAAACGAAGATTGATTTAGTGAATAACATAATTACTAAATTTTAGTGCAGATAAAGTCATGAGACTGTAAAGGGCTTTTCCACATTTTCTAAGTAAACCATGGAAAGATTATGGGATACCCAGCTTATTCCTTAGGTTTATAATATTTCTATAATTAGTTAATGTTATGAACTTTATCTTGTTACAGCAAAACAGGAAATCAGACTTACATAATCTATCATTATTTCAATTTTCTATTTTATCAGCTGGCCCAAAGTACAATTATGTTTGGTATTTTGTTATACAGTAAACAATTAGGTAATAAAAGTATGTTTGGTTAATCTATCAATTCAAAATGTTCCAAGTACAAATGGATAACTATAATTTGTATATTTTATTTCCTTACCTTTTGGTGGGTTCCCACTAGGAACTTTCAAATCTTCAAAGTTGATAGGTATTCTCTGAGGCAAATTTTCAGCTTTTGAAAATTGTTCATGTTCAGATACAACTCTTTCAAATACAAGATATACCAATTGTCTTACAGTTGCACCAGCTGTATTTATAGTTGTTGAATTTTTTGCAAAGTGGAGTCGAAAACATAGTACTAAAGTCTATAAAAATATAGATTAAATTTATAATTAAACAGGTTTTTTGTGAAAAATGAGTCTACTCCATTAATAGATGTTGAAATGTGATCATTGTACACCATAAACTTCAAAATAGTATTATATTGTTTTATCAACAATACAGTATGTCATTTTATAATTAAAGGACATATTGAAATATTTTTTTCAACATATTCATTTGGGAACATATTCTCTAAGCTAAATTACTTATGCTTAGCATCTCAGTGTCTAAATATCCCTTCTAAATTCAAGTTTCCAATATTAAATATAAGAAACTAAATGAAGAGAAAGCTCAAATGTATTTAGTGAGTCAAGGCATACACACATTTTGAAAACAAACCTCTGTGATGAATGAACTATTATTTCAATAGGAAAAAATGCTTCGACTTACCCTTGCCAAAGTTTCACCATGAACTACAGTGTTTGTTGTCAATAGTAGAGTAACAGTTTGCAATATTTTGACCTCTTCTATACCCAGTTCCATAAGAGCCCATAATGTATCAGTAATGTATAAAGCACCTTTTTGATCCACTAATTGATGAGTTATCAGTTTTTGCATTATTTGTAAACATAGCTACAAGACATAATCTTTTTTGTATTGGAACTTATACATTCAAAACACTTACTCTTATCAGTTTAACATCCTTCGTTTCACAACCTTGAGAAAGGGGGTAGATAATTTGGTTGACAACATAATATATTGACGTTTGTGGTGAAGATTGAGTACTTTTTAACTTATTAATAGCTTCCTCGCAAGCCTACAACGTAAAATAATTGTAATGTATACTTCAATCACAAAATAAGTTTTACCTCTTTCACTTGGGGATATTTCTTTTTGGATTCTGAAGAGAGACTTTTAAAATCACTCTGTAAAGTTTCAATAAAGGCCGGAGAAAGCTCTACATTATGTGTACTTCCCTCATAAGCCATTCTATTGCAATTATTTCATCACAATAAAGATAAATCTTCATAAACACAGATGAGCTGGCACTTGTCAGTTGTCCGTAATTTAATTTAACTTCAATACGAAATATGTTTAATATTGCAATATAAACACCTCCATTCCAGTTAAGAAATTCTAATGTCACAAAACATAATTAAAACTTTGACTAAATCTTCACAGTTAGTTGATTTCTGTATTTGGATCTTTCCATTTGACTAATTTGACATTTATAAAAATACATTCATGAAGTTAGAAACTAACCTAAACCCCACCTCTACGATTCTTCTTTTCTATAAATAATATAATATAATGTATTTTTTATCTGATAGTGTGTAATGTAATTAAACCCCATACAATTCGACTTGGCATAAACCTTTTTTAATACATAATTGCAATGTTTATTAAAACGACCACATAATTGAAAGTTTCATGTACTTGAAAGTAGATGGCTACACTGATACTATTTTTGAATTTAAGAGTTAATTCAAATATTTGTTAAAATATTAGTAGTTAATTAATGATTTATATATAAAATGATTAATTTTCAGCAATAATTAATAGGTTAACAAGTATAGTAAGACGGCAGCTCAATATAGATTCAGAAACATTTCAATACATACCTATCTATGTGAAGTTCATAGTATAAACAAAAAAATTGTTACAATTAAATTATGAGTAAATATTTGGAAATACATATTGAATAATATCCAGATCCAATTTGACAGTAAACTAATTCCAATTATAAAAACATACCTATATAACTTGAGAACTTAGCTAATGCTGCCATTCTGATTAAATTCCTAGATTACCTTTTATATTTTTGATTCTTGATAATTATGCTTTAAATCAAATTTTACATTAAATCAAACGTGGATATTGACAATGTAAATTATTTTCTAACAATTATCTTTTTAACATTTAAGTGCTGCATTTTTTTAACCACACAAATCTTTAAAAGTAACAAGAGCATTCCAAGGCTTTTTTATCATTTGATTTTGTTATAATTGCCTTTGTTAGCTTATGTTTGACAAATCCAAATAACCCATTTTGTGAGGACAGCGATATTTCTATAATTACTACAAATGTACAATAAGCATTGTGAGAGTATCAGGGGATGACAGAATAAAGGTTTTTAGAGAAAAATATATGCTAAAAATGAACTAGTTTTAATATAATATTCATAATACATCATCATTGATAGAAAAACGTTTTATTAAGTTAAATAGTTCGAATTCATCCAGAATTAATTTGTTGATATTGGGAGAGTTAATCCAATGTATATTCATTGTTATAGAAAAGTACAGAGTGGTGAATAGAAATGCAGACATTTTTTATATCTGCTTATTCAAAAATAGAATTTCATAGGTTGATTAAACCGAACTATTGTTAAAGCATCATCAAGAGCTCTGACCAAATTCAAGTAAAGACAAACACAATCGGAATTCTTGAGCTGGCTATTTATTTTGCTTCTTTAGATTGGTCTTACTAAGAGTCCTAACATTTTACGTAAATATAATTCAACAAGCTTCAATCCTCTATCATCCAGCACACTGCACACAGATACCTTGGTGTGAGCACACAGGATTTTGCTAAGCACAAGTATCATTTACTGGACAATTTGGTATAAAAGAAACAAGGTACAATCACCATTATAACACATTAAACAACTTACTTTGTTATATTTACAGAGTATTTCAAAATTCATGTGAGAAAATTCAAAAGGTAACTGTTCATATGAAATTGAGATGGGTCAATTTTTATAACAAAATTTTTTCAGCCCGCCCCTTTCCGAGATATCACCCTTAAAATGTGATAACTAAAGTTGTGTTCCTATTTTTTTCTAAACGTGTTCGGCTATGTTCATGTATTTTAGATAGAGGCGGTTATTTCTAGCATTTATTATGAATTTAATTACATTTTACAGATTTACTGTTTTTATTAACAAAATTATATATTGTTTTTATTTTTTTCTCTGTAGCAATTGGTTTTGGGAATAAATTTAAGAATCAACGATAATTTTTAAATAAATTAAGGATTTTAAGTTATAATTTTATTTCATAAAACTTCATCCCAAGAAAAAAGTTTTGGTATGAAACAACACCAGTTGTAAACTTCTGAAATCATTTCTAACACACGAAATATGTACTTTTTCTTATATGATTATCGTGAAACATTGATATAATGCAATGTTTACTTAGGGCCCTTTCACAACAAACGAATCCGAATCAATCAGAATCACTCCGAATCAAGTTGAATCTGATTGACCAAGATTCGACTTCGAGCGCTCCGTTTAAATGTGAAGGGACTCTTTTCCCGCCTTCAGACCGGACGAATCTGGTTCAATCAGGTTTTATTCGAGGTCGCACTTGATTCAACCTGTCAGATTCCTCGTCCGGTCAGCCTTGAATCAACAACTATACGAAATGGACGTGGAGTTATTAGTTTTAAAAGTTGAAGAAAATAGTGCGATTGATGACGCCAGTGATAAAAATCACAGCAACAGAAATCTCATATCTTCCTATTTATGTGATGTATCCACACTTTTCTTGTTTTCTGTTTCCGCCGTTGCCTCCTACGAAACACTATTGCATTTAAAACAACTGCGTCCATGATGATAGCTCAAAAGCAACTAAAAGAAGGAAAACAAAAAGAAGATGAAAGGATTTTTATAGATTCAGGTTGATTCAGCTGGTGTGAAAGAGTGGAGATGACGAATCAGATTCAACTTGATTCGGAGTGATCCAGATTGATTCGGATTCGTTTGGTGTGAAAGGGGCCTTAGGAGTATACATTACTCCTAAGTATACATACATCACAAGCATTTAGGGTGTAGGGGTATAATTCAAAGTAGATACAATAAAATGTAATAATTTGCACTAAAATTTTGCTGAAAATTTAATGCTGAAATAATGTATTTGTCGAAAAAGCAGAGCTGTACTTACATAAGAAGGGGATTTCAAAATATGTCATCATGCTTATCAACACCGAATGCAAACAGAACATGTTTTACATAATAAAAAGACCTCACTCTTACTTTGTTCTAAAATCTACTTCGAAAAAAATAAATACCGGATTTTATCCATTTATTTCTATACATAGAATATATATACTGTAATAATAGAAAATCAGAATTATTATAATATGGTTATAATATACATAATTTTATGCAAAATCGAGTATAATTGGAAAATAAGTAAACTTACTTTATTTGATTGACATACCCAAACGTTTTGTTTAGGTAGTATTAAAATTTTGCTCAATTACAATTCAAATCTAATTACTTCAATTTAATTAATTGTGAAATTATTATTAAATTATAGAAATGTGAGATATCTTTGGATTTTATTTATCCAAATTACCATTTGTTTGGAATACTTCACCAGGATATTCTGTTGAATTATTGGAATCCTCAACCAAAATGTGAGTGGGCTCTTCTTCATTTTGAGGAGTAGCTGTTAGTTCTGCCCCCTCAGTCATTTTAGATCTTGTTTGGGACAACACTAATTCTTCTTTACTATGTAAAACACTCTCTACTACTTTCGTTAACCTACACAATTTCTGATAGAGAAAATTAGTTTCGATTTTCTGATTTTTATATAGGGTGATAACATGTTATCGGCATTTGCAATGTGGAATTTTCACGATATACCTACATTCTGGAAATTGTTTTTAAATTGCAAATGTTTGATTATTGACTTGAGTAGCAGAAAAATTTTATCAATATCACGAACTACAATAACATGATTCTACATCTTAATAGTCTTAAAATACCTATTTAGAAAATCTCTTTTCAGCCAGACCATGTAGACAAACTGTTTCATGGAAAATGTAATTGATCATAAGTTCATATAGTGACTAGAAAGTGGAGCGAACAAAATTTTATAATTGGTATGCAACAAATTCTGAAAATAAAAAGAATTTTTGACAAATCAGACTCGCAAAATCAAAAATTCTGTATAATACTTTGTTTAAAACATAAAAATCTAGTAGATCAAATTTAAAAACAATATCAGAAGAAGAAGAAGGGAACATTATTTAATCTGAAAAGCCCATCACTCTACTTTTTTTATATACAGTTCTACGAGGTGTGTAAATTAACTAATAATACTGGTTTTTCCAAAGTTTCCATTGGAATGACTGTACCCTCAAAATAACTTCTTTGTTAAACCACACAGCTCTGGAGAATATTTTCCCATTCCTCGTAGTAGTGCTATGAGCCTTTAGTTTTCAGTGTTATTCTCAAGTGAATTTCCTTGAGGTGAGTTTTCAATTTCGAGAAAATGAAGGAGTCACAAGGACTACATTCGGTTGAATAACGAGATTGATGAGCCAAAGGAATGTTTTTACTGACCGCAAATCCATTCCTTTTAAGTGACACCCAAGTGTTCTTGAATTTAACAATTCTGTAAACATTGTTTTCGTTGGAGGGTTTTCGACTCGTGGCTCAATTTCCATTGGTTGTTTTTGTTTTAAAAATAATTTAAGCCACCGATAAACCTGGATAAAAGGTTTCGGTAAGCTGCGAAAGTGCTTCTGATACTGAGCCCAATTTTGGAACAAATCATAATAGCACACTGTTTATCGAAATTTATGTCTCTGGTTTTTATAATATACTAAAAAAATATGGATAACTATATGATTATACGAAGTACTAAGGTTATGATCATTTCATTTTTTTCAAATTTTTATGTTATTTGATAACATGGCTCTCGGTAACCAAAATCAATTCCTCCCAATATGCCTAAACGGAAATTTAATTCACGGTCAAAATATTGCCTATGAATATTACACGTTGTTTGACATCAAGCAAGAATTATGTCATTGCGTCATTGACAACAGCAAAAACTAATTAAAAACTAAAAGTGGAGTAAATAAACACCAAAAAGAAAAATAAAGAGCCAACAAGGTTAGATTTACTACAGCAGACAGAAAAGTTAGTTTCTTGAAAGGAACTAAATTTGTCCCTTAAATTGCAATAGAAATGGTATTAAAATAATAAATAAAGTTGTAGTTGCGAGAGCTTGCATGAAGCAATCAGCTCAGCTTCATCCTCGCATTATTTTTATTGAGATATATTGCGTCTTGCATTGAATTGTAGGTTGTTTTATTACATATTAAGCGGCCTTTATTGGAAGCATATGATCACCAGTCGCTTCTCCAAGTTCTGCATCCCGTTTATCTAAATAGAACGTTACGTAACCAGTATCGTTGATTCACAACCCCCGCGTTCCTCTCATATTTCTGGAGCGATTATACCAATAAGTGAAATTTCCAAACTGTCTTTTAGTGATGGTGTCATAATTGATGCAACAGGGTCATAGTATTCGATATTTTCTAATGAGAGCAAACGGAGCCTCACAAACGTAAGGTAGATATTTAATTTGGTCAAAATAAAAATTATAGCTAGAAAACATTCTAGATAAGGAAAACAAGTAAGTAACATGAATATAACTTTTGTGAGTAATCACGCGATTAGGAAACCACCTCCTTCGATACTCTTCCACGCTTCTTTTACAGTTTCCTTCACAAAAACCTAACACCAATAACATGTGATTGTAATTTTCACTAACTAATCCCCCTTCCTACTTACTATTACTTAATGCGCTTCACAAGCTCATACAGTGTACCAAATTTGGTAATTTTAAGTTAAAAGGTTGAAAAACTTTTATTTATTTCGAAATTTAGAGACCTACATTGAGGCCCTATAACTCCTTATGGGTTCCCTCATAGGTTCTGTATCTGTTCTTATACGGAACACCCTACCCTGTATAAATAAGTAGAATTTGAATTTAAACTGTGTATTTGTAATAAAACTAACTAGCCAAGGCCTTGTGCTATTTTTAATGAATTTTTTGACAAGCTTTGGTTGAGGAGAATATAAATATACTCTTCCCTTCGATTCACATTTACTGTAAACTTTTTGTCCAGTGATTTGCTCTTAAATTACATAAACTTTAATTGTAATAGTTAAATAAGTTCGATCTAAGTCAATGAAGATAAAATTTCCGTAATTCCGAATGTGTTGGATTGGTAAAAAGTATCCAGAATTAACATTTATGTGTTATCACTACATGTCATGCTCCTTACTTTTTCATTTGTCATTATTATTTTTATAGAAATATGTCTCTTCATATCAGTCTCTCTAATTATTATGAAATATTCCATATTAAATATCTGGAATCTAAATTGTTTGGCTATTAATTATTATTGTTATAACCAATATATATAATTAACAAAACAAAACTATAAACACTTTGTGATTTACGGATACAAATGGTTAATCACGCTGGTTCATTTAAAACCTATAAAATTAATAATATTTCAAGTTTATTATCTGCAAAGTATTTCCTTTTCTTTCTAAAAACTAATCTTATTAATTTTATTGCTGTTTCATTACTAGAAATTTGTGAATGGACTGGACAAATTCAATTATTATTTTAATTTTGATTAAGACTCATTTTACAATCTTTCTTTATTCGTATCCTGTAATTTAATATTTTATGACCAAAAATCAATCTGTTATTAGTTAGTTGTTATATACGAGGTGCATACAAAAATTGCTTAACAAAATTGCTGGGAGCAATATTAATGGAAACAAAATCAACAACAGTTTGGAAGGATTTTGTTTTCATTTATGGTTATATATGGTTATGAGTGGTGGAGGTATGATAATACTCAATTCTGTACAAAAAAATCCATAATATTAAGTATTGGGAATTATGAAAAACAAGAGGAATAAATCTAAGATTATACCTATAGTACAACCTAATACTGTATATTTAATCATGATGAATGAATAGAAATGATGTTGTAAGATAAAAGTATGAAGTGACCATTCCCACCAACTTACATGTACTCAATATCTTCTTATTGTTGATGTTTGAGGGTACTACAACAAATTAATGATTTTATAAAATAATTTGGATAATATTTTATTACCATCCAACTAAAATCTTTATAACAATATCCAAAATAAACGTACGTTGCTCCTATACTAAATTCCTATGATAAAATATGGAAAATAATGATTTTAAATAAAAATTTTTTTTGCGATTAGCATTAAAAATTTGGGGTTACTAACATTATCAAGTTGAATAGCTTTTTTCAGTAGCATCATTTCTTTCTATATAATTTCTCTATTTTCTTTATAATTCCATTTGACACCAGTCAGAAGTGCGAATCTTCAATTAATCTAAAATTCAACCAATAAAATTTTTGTTTTTTTCATGCTTGATTTAATTATATACCAATATCATTGATATTATTCGATATAAACTTGTTAATTACAGGAATCTGTGATATAATGGATTAGTGCATTTCAACTTGAGACAATCAGTACAATATTCTTCGTTTGTAAAAATATCCACTGTCCGAGTATAATTAATGTGCCTCATTGTACAGTTGAACATGTACTTTTAATGCACTATGTTCATGATTAGAGATATGCATGATACACATGCACATTTTATATATTAAAAACTTGTCAGGATAGACAGCGTACTTTGTTCTTGCATGTTATCTTGTTCTTTTCTAATTTATAACCGGTACATTGTAACAATGTAATTAAAACAGTTGTGATATAAATTAATCTGTGATGAAGAGTTAGATAACAAACATTTATGTTTCCAATGATGAAAAATATAAACAAAATATTCTGTTCATAATGTAATGTCTTCATTTGAGCACGGGGTCAACGATATAAGTAAAAAAAAAATTCTTTCCGTACTGAATATGCTCTTGTAAGCGAAAAAAATATATATTGAGATTTTTTCCATTCTCGGGACGTCAATCGAAATTATGAATAGTAGAATGCGATTCTTTCAGCTCTTTATAACAACAAAACGTATAGATGCCTGACCTTCGGTAATCAAAATTGAATAATTGAATCAAGTGGATACGTTATCAAAATCAGGAAACAATATATTGAATAAACCCTAACAAAACCTTCAAATCATTGAAAGCAGTTAAAACAATTTTTGGACAAATTCATGTACCAATGAAACCTGCACTTGGTACGCGCTTCTTTACCCACAGGCCTACATTTTCTATATATGAATACTGTTCCTTTCTTATTATTTGATTGGTTTTAACTTCATCATATCTGCATTCCAATCTTTTTTAATTATTAACATAAAGTTGATGATTTGTGTGCTCCTCTTTTCTATTACTTAGTACGATAGCTACTTCCATGTCATAACTAGAAACTTGTTCACTATAGTCTATGTTTATGAATAAGAGAGTGATAAAATGATGAAACATTCGAAATCCATAGGCGTATGACTTCTTTTAGTAGACCAATATGATAATTTATACTTCGAGTATTTTTGTATGAAATACTATTTGTATAAATATTTTGAAAATATCTGGTGTACACTCATATTTTCATCTAATTAACCTGCTTATAACTTCCAAACAGTTAAAGGTGAAAAGTGTATTTTTTCTAAAATGTTTTATTTTTCATTATGTCATACTGGTTATACAGAAATTACAGTCAGGTAACAAATTTGCATTGAAAGAAAAAAATACAGCGTCAAAATGAATTTATTGAAAAAAATTACAAAAGGAATTCGAAAAACGGTTACTATAAGTGTTCAAATTTATGCCATTTTGATCAATGCATTTACGGCAACGTTTCTCAACAGAGAGGTAGGTCCGGCGAATCATGTCAATATGTCCACGAAGAATTTCAAATTCTTCTTCAATTACATTTTAGAGGTCAGGAGGGATGCGTGGCCTTCTTGCAAAAACGCAGTCCTTGAGAAGGCCCCACAAGAAGAAATCACATGACCGTGCGGGTTACGAATCCTCGTCTGCCTATCCATTCTCTCCAAAATGCATAAGTAGGTAGATACGACGTAACAAAAAACTCTTTCTTAGGTATAATGCTTTTACCAGCGAAAACCTATTTATTTTAAAAGTTTCCATAGTGTGCTCCAGTTCAGTTCAAGGTAATCCTTATCATCTCGAACAGTGACAATGACTTTGTCTACTGTCGGAAATTGTTTTCTAAAGAAGAACACATGTTCGATGTGTTATATAGTACCACTAAGAATCTGCAACTTCCAAATATCTATGATATATCAACAATAAATGATATCCTCTCATGGATAATACCCCTCCCTATTATAGACCTAGAGCTCGCCCACCTCAATAAATCAGATGCTTCGAAAAATCAGAATGAAGCAGGTGCCGCCTTCTACTCCGAAAACCTGTCGAAATCCTTTATACTCCCTCCATTTACATCTATCCACTCTGTTGAACTGTTCGCCATTCTAGAAGCACTTAAGGAATTTCAGAAAATTGGATCCAAGATTATCCTTATAATAACAGATTCTCAAAGTTCACTAACGACAATCTGTCAGCAATATCCCAACCATCCTCTTGCCATTCATATTAAGAAGGAGCTACTCACTTGCCGAAACAAATATATGAATTTCAATTTCATGTAGGTTCCATCTCACACGGGAATAGAGAGAAACGAAAAAGTAGATGGATTAGTAAAAAATGCATACAACAATTTGGAATCAATAAAGAGTAACTATATAGTACATACCGATTTCAGAGCATTTTTCAAAAAGAAAATCCAAGAAAAATAGCAAGAAAAAGCAAATCAGAACCAACACGAACCTTCACGAACGAAACCCTCAAAAAATATCACAACTATAACTCCATAAATAGAAGAGTGACTCTCTCCCGCCTAAGAATCGGACATACTCTTATCACACATGAGTACCTATTAGCGAGAAATCACAAACCAAGGTGCGAGTTGTGCAATAGTGAATTAACAGTGAAACGCCTCCTAATGGACTGTTTAAAATATGACTACGAACGAAAAATGACTACTATATTCACTGTAGAAGCTATTTCAAGAAGACCAACCTAACCTAACCTGAAAGACTGTAAACTAAATAGTAAAATCTAGATTTAACAATTGAATGTATCAAACCTTAATTACTCACTAATAACCCTGCGTGGTTGATGCGTATATAAAAAAAAGTTTCCCGATTTTTATTGGCAAATAGGTAATAGATCTTATGATATGACTATTTAATCTTGAATATACAGGGTTTTTGACTAGTCCAAATTTTTTTCTATTGTTCTTTATAGCTTATGGTTATGAAAGACCAATAAAAGCCCGAAAACTTATATAAGCTCAGGTACAATTACAAAGTTTTTGGGAAATATTTAGATTATTCTGTAATAATATTTAGAATGACCGTACCATGTTTTAAATTAGTAAGTAGGTTGGTTAGGTTACTTTCTTGCAAATAAAAATAAACTATAAATGGAGTGGTTTTTATGCGATAAAAGCTCAGGTCATATACTAATCCGTTTTTTCACACAGAATAGTTCTTTGAAGAGTTGGCTTAGATTTCACTCATTGTTTTATATCCCACTACTTTTATTTGAAAGGAAAGTACATTCACGTATAATTTTAATTCAAGTCTACAAATTTATATTTTTCAACAAAATTTTTTTCATTAGATGAAACGTTCCAAAGCCTATCCTTATTGATAGGTCATTTCCACACTGATCTTTAAGTGAAGATACTGTTGCTCTGATTCTAGATCATCGCTGTGAACTCATGATTTATTATTATCAGTACCTAATAATATAGCTAGATTTCCCAATATTAAATTTAATTTTTCCATCAAAATGGGATGAAAGAAAATAAGACACAGTAAAAAACTCACACCGTTCAAGAGCTTATGTGTCCAATTGGTACTGTTAACTTCAACGAGGTCTCGAAGACGTATTGGCAACTTCAATAATTAACTCCAATAATTAACTTCAATAATGAACAGTGGTTGATTGGAAGTTTTTCGCGGTGATATAAAGGCAGGTCCGTGGTCTAGAGCTTTCAACATTTATTTTAATAATGTGTAACTAATGTTGATGATCGCATTGTTACTGTATTAGAAATATTTAATTTTCCTAAAATTTTATTTTTCTTAGCCATAAATCAACGTAAATGATTATATGCGTAAATTTACTTTCTTTGAAATACCCTTGTGTATAAATATGATTACGGAATTATTTACTTCATATCCTCCCGGTGCAGCTATTGATATTTTTAGGCGACATTAAAATTTTTTATTTTCTTCATTAGAGGATGTATTGCATATGTCCAAAGTTAGATAGATAAGTAGATGGAACTAGTAAAAAGGGATATTACAAACCCTATATTATACTCCACAATTTACGATTTTAATGAATTGAAACTCATATGAAAAATTGAAAGTAATAAAAAATAATGCTTTCAAAAATTGCCACTCTACTGAACAAACATAATCAGTTTAAATTTGAAATTGGTCAATTTAACTTAATGCCTTCGAGTTAGGAATGTGTATATTTGATGTTTCGTTATATTTGTGAGT
The DNA here is from genome assembly GCF_026250575.1 of Diorhabda carinulata. Lineage (NCBI taxonomy): Eukaryota > Metazoa > Arthropoda > Insecta > Coleoptera > Chrysomelidae > Diorhabda > Diorhabda carinulata. The sequence goes on along the minus strand of NC_079460.1, from coordinate 7,683,544 downwards.
GAAAAAGTAGATAAAGCTTACAACTTACACCGCAGATTAATTTAAAATGTCGTTTGGTTCAAAATTTATTAGCGTACACAAATTGTTGAGCATTCAATTTTTTTTAATTAACGCTTGATATGAATATGGATCGTCCAAACTTTACACAGATAAAATCCTCTACTCACGTATAAACAGCATCATGAGTAATTTGTAATTTTTTGTTGAGATGTGTCAGGGTCTAGTAACATTGATTTGTAAAAATGAAAGTTCATTTTTGGTTTTCCGCATACCAAAAATCTATACGTAAACACTCCATGAAGTTCAGATTTTTCAGGCGTGTTATACTGATTTTACATTCTAGATTAAGAAATCCTTGGCTTCTAGCTACTTGATAACTTTTTGTAAATGATATGAAGTTTTCTAAGTGGACTATATTGGTGATTGGTAGGCTCGATAGTCCTAAAAATATATCAATGCAATATGTTTATTATCTCAACCACTAATTTTTTAATTTAAAATAACTAAATGACGCGTTGAGAAATTTGAGAATTCACATCAGCAAATGACAGTGCTTTGTAGCTCTTAAAGCACTACGTGGAAATGGTATCGTTTGACATATGGTTACAGATACCTACATTTAGACGACAGTAGTGCTGTTTCTTGTACCATTTTATCATTACCATTTGGCATTTCCATTTTAAAATTTTTGAAATATTTCTGATAAATATTATATTAATGCTTTTCACATGTCTGTGACATATTTTATACTTCCTCATAAATTTCAGGCTTAATTGTTCTGGAAGTTTCTCCAATTTATATAAAAATTTTAGATTTTCTGTTATATTCTAATTTAGCAGCATCACTTTCATACTCTTCCTTACAGTTACAAAATTTTTAATAATTAAAAAAATCACTACAGTTGGTTGTGATTAGTTATAGTTATGAACCAAATTGCGCGAGATGTTTTAATATTGTGGGGATGTAGGTTATACAACTGTCATATTTGGTGGACCTAGGGTGAGATCGCATGCATTTGTATCCCTAGCTTCGGCATCGGCTTATGCTAATTTGTGAACTGAATGCGATGTTCTATGAATCACAGGTACCTATTAATTCTGTAAGCACACCTGTTCAAAACCATTATATAACCCAGCTTCGATACACTTTGTATTGTTTTATTACTAGAAAGGTGATTTTCAATTTTCCACCCTATGTCGTTATCTAACTCTTATCGCCTTTTATTCAAAAAGCAGGAAAAACATTTCATGTCAGAATGCAACGTTCAATTATAACGTTTTTAAAATTATATCAGGAAGTATGAATGTGTCTTTTATTAAATATTAGGCGTGAATGTGTGAAAGGGGAAATAGTTTCCAACAAATTAAAAATAAAGATTTTAGACATGGTAATGGTACAAATATTGTGATGTATAAAAAATTGGAATAGATCTATATAATACGTTGGCACAAATGTCTTTAACACGGTATCAAATACTATTCGTATTTTCTATTGCAAAAATCAACAACTATTTCATACTTATATCTCAACATTCGTTCTAGAAAAAGAAATTAGATTGCATATTAATATAATTTAACAAAACCAATATATATTCCTTTTGTTATGGAAGAACCAGAAAAATTCATAAATTCCTAACCAGTTTTTTATACCGGAATCTTTTACAATAATTATTTTTTTATATAATTATTCCAAATAATTTCACAAATTGAACAAGCATTTGAATAAACATTGATACAAATAATTATTATAATTATAATTAATTTGAATCATAATTTCTATATTGGATAAATTTTTAAACGTGGGTATTCAATTTCTTTGTTTTTCAGTTATGTTGGTATTCGTGCCACTAAAAAATTAGGTAGAACGTCGTATGAGCAGCGCTCATCTTAAAGATAGAGAGTTGAAGATACTCGTTCGGTTAAAATTTTTACTTCATAAGCTTACTTACGTGTAAGGGTATGAATATTATAAACCATTTCTTGAGTAGTTACAGTAAATGACGATCCCAGACATTCATCCGTATTCATATGGCCACTATTAAAACATGAGATCCACTTACAAGCATTGTACGAGACGGAGCACTTTCAGTAAGCAAAATTTATGTTTCGTCAGTATTCGTAATTATTTATTCACAATATTTACCCAAAAACCTAAACATTTTTCATTTTATTTGTTATTTCCCCTGAGAATTCACGCTTCTGTCAAACCGCCCTTGTACAAAAAACAAGCAATCTTTAGGAGTCCCCGATACAATTGCGATTTTGTTGAATTACCCAAAAAAATCTTATTTGCCAATGCTTGATGGAATTAATGACCCGTTCAGTTCTAGAAACATACCAATTTGTTTGCCTATAGCAGCTAACTTATGTATGCCAACATTTTTTATTGTACATTTACCAGTCTGGTAATAGGCTTTATAGTTTGATGTGGCAAGAGGTAGTCGCGGTAAAAGATATTTTCTACAAATTTCCTTAAATTCCCTTGACACGATCTATATATCTTCATGTTGATGGAGGATATCATGGCTATTAAAGCTTGTTGTAATCTTCTCCATGTTTCTTATGAAATGTAAGTCGTTCGTGTGGCAGTCTCCCATTGAATCCATGGTTACAGAAATATTTTAAACTTTGCTTGATGACTTCATTTGATTTTAAGAAATGGATGATTTGGTAGTTCATTCAGTTCCTCCTGTGTGAAAGTTTTTTTTGTTCTTCGGAATGGCGTTATAGGAACGCTTGCAGCCTCATATAATTTGTCAGATAGATGTTATGTTGAATATTCAGGGTCCTTTTTAGCACCAAGTAGACAGCCGATGTTGTACCGATGGCTTATATTCTTGTTTAATTAAGAAATACATATATTTTTAGAAAAAAGTTGGTTAGGAAGTATCACAAACAGGATGATGATATCCTGTTTGCGATACTTCCTCTCTAGATTGAATAGGACACATTTTTCAATTGTGTGCTTTGTGTATTACCCAGGCTTTCAGAGTGTGTATGGGGCCCGTACACTTCTATTCCAGTTCTGTCTACTGCTTTAGATCCGTCCGTATATCATTTATGACTAAACTTTTTCGATGTATTATCCTGAGGCATGTCCCAGGTTTGGTCATTATTTAGGGACGGTTTTTGTTTGGTGATTTCGTCTGTGCAGTGCAAGTGCAGCTTCGCAATACTTGAAACAAGATTTTGATTTAATTTTGAAGAAACTTTTCACATGACAATCGAATAATATTATTCATAAATAATATTATTCCATAAAATCGTCTTTATTAGTATGTATATATGTATTCCCTTAGTAATGTAAATATGTAATCTATGGGACAGTTGTAAATTAAATATATAATAAAAATAAAAGTTTTTCCACGTTCTCAATTGATATGTATATGAATATAAAAAAAATCACCATTATTTTTACGATTCAGTTTTTCAGTTGTTATGGTAGTTTAAGAACTGATAATTTTCTGTAGATGACACTCAACAAGTAATATAAGAAATGTATTTTAAGCACGGATTTATCATTTCAACTTTTGGATGTGTTTATATGGAATCTTTGTAACCGATTAATCTGAATTTCTGCACATTTATTTAGGACTGATAACAATACTGATAACAATACAATACAATAATTTCAAATCGATACCATTATCTTTGACAGAATCACGATCAGATGAATTCTAAATTTTGCAACCTAAACAAGGACTAATAACAATAAATAAAAATATTTCATAAATTATTATCATTATCTTTGAATGTATCACAATGATAGCACGTAAGGGAAGATTTAAATTCAATTTTTTCTCGCCCACTTTATATAATCAGGTAAGTCCTTATTAGGGTGAACTATTTCCTTTCTTAGACACAGAATGAGAAACGGAGTCTGCTAAACAAGCGTTGTAAATAAATCAGTAACTAACCATTTTTCATAATCATAATAAAAATTATGATAAGCGTTCTTCAAAAGATGTTTCTTCTGCATGTGTCACGCCACTGATAACTTATTTTGTTTATGGCAGAGAGTGCTCCTAAATGAAGGAATGTGAAATACTTTTACACTACATACACTTGCTGTAACATTTTATTCTAAACGTATTTTTCAATCAGTGCTAATATAACGTTTGCTATAAAACGAAATAATTCCATTAATGCAAACAGAATTTATATGTACTCTGAAATATTTTTATTTTATAAGGATGTTTCTTGACCTCTACAATATATGTATCTTCTTCAAGCACTTTTACTAAAACAAGACGTTCTTAGTTCAATCTTGCGAAAAACTAGTATTGGAGGAAAATCGAATAAAGTAAATCACAATAACGGTTCCTTCAAGGATCTGTATCAATAAACTATGACATAAAACATAAGTAGAAACGGCATCTTGAAGAGTTTTTACGATTATGGCTGCTGCGTAACATTTTTGATTTGATATTGAAGTATTTTTTCGCCTACTGAATTAATGTTGGAAACGTCTTTAATGTCTAATATGAATGCAAACGGTCGTCTTTCCTATGGTGCATTGCGTATGGTGTATTCTGTCGTTATGCCTCATAGAATTTCATTAGGTCATCATTGGCAAGCAAAATCAGTCAAGGGGAATGAAACACTGAAAGTTTATTAACGTAGCTCGGATTTTGGGGTAGCTGTATGTATGAAATTTTGGGAATCAGGCATTATCCGGAAGTAAATAACAGGAAATGTTTTTGTTTTAACCGTACAGAAGGTTTGTCGGGTCGTAAAAGCTGGTGGGGCGTTTTTGCTGTTATCGGTCTGTTATTGTTGTAATAAAATGCTAACCTATTTTCAAGGGATATTATTCGAAAAAATCAAAATTTTACGAAGAGCAAATACAATGTGAATCGATTTACAATTGAATTCAATAAATACAAAGTCATAAAGAATAAATTTCAGAGTCTGCTACAACTGAATACCATGTACACCCCATATATCCATTTAGAGAAAAAGCAATTTGGGTGGAGCTTCCATCTTCAGTACATCTGATACGGTTCTCAGTTGTAGTCTCTTTTTAGTAGTCTAATCCTTTCAATTTCCTCGGGTTCTATAAAATTTATCTATCTCGTCATCTGGCATCGGGAGTTATCTGCTTATGTTCTGTTGAGCTTCTAGCTTCTTGTGGATCTTGAGTGTATCTCCTAACGCTATAGAGGCTCACAGCATAATCGGTATAATGGACGCCTTAATTAGGTGAAGATTCCCAACCTCTCCTTCATTGACTCAGCTAAAGCAGAATAAGACGTGTCTCTAAGTAACGGATTGAAGAAAAAGGGAAAATAAGGTGCAAACCTTGTGTTTTATCTTGAGGAAGTTATTTTCTAATAAAGGTAGAATCAAAGAAAGTTCATTGAGGTGGAATTCGAATAAAAGTAAGTGAGAGCGAACTTGGTTAATCCTATGAACTCTATAAAATATGTGTGAATAAGTGTTTTAATACTACCAGACTTTTTTATAGTTACTATTCTAAAATATGTTTTAATATTTGGTAGATTGTCAACAAATGTTTACTACGTGTCACTATTTGTTTATTTAGTGGATTGCTGGTAGCATCATTCTACCAAATTTGTGTAAAAATGAAGGTGGTCAGTGCGCGAATATTTCTGCTGCTCTATATCGTAATATGAGAACGCAATTTTTTCTCTACGACATGTTCATTCAACGTGACGAGACACATACTATACAGTCATTGGAAAAATTGAAAAACTACATGAGACATTTTTTGGGTTTGTACGCTTGTATACAGAATTCTCAATCAAAATCCTGTGTCTCAATTCGTTCTAGAATCAAAGTCGAACCTCAAGGTTGTGGGTCACGGCATAGTGCGATCATAGCTCATTACAAGGCGTTCCTTCTCCATTACTACTATCCGTCTTGCTATAAGTCACTTTTTATTCGTAAGTTTGCGATCACAAAAATTCTTCCTGGGTTCATATTCGCTGTACTAACCAGATTTAATACCATGCGATGTTTGACCCAATTCAAAAAAAAAAACGGGAAACGCTAAGCCAGACCGGATAAAATCAATTCCGAAAGTCTTCCATGTTGGGATAAGTATATTTCTAGCCAAATTTCATTTTAACTTTGTTTCTAATAAAATAATTCAATGTATCTATTCCATTAAATATAACGATTCGGTGTAAATGATAATTTGAATAATATTTAGAGTTAGAAAATAAAAAAGAGAATCTGTGAAATTGGTGAAGTAAATCTATTTCTAGAATCTGAAAATAATTGATACTATAATAATTTGCATCTCATAATTCAACGTAACAATATCAAACTATCGAGTTAGTTAATATGAATAATATAAGATCTAGTTTGTTATACAGCAAAATCGATTCTTTGAAGGTAGTCAGTGATAAAGGTCAGTGAAAATATAAGGAATATATATCATCACATTATCTTATGAAGTGTTATTCAGTGAGAGTCAAGACAGGTAGCTAGAGAAGTACTGTTTGATGGATAACCTTTATTTATGTCATTATTTCAGTATCTGGTACAATGATAATTTTAAAATTTTCAGTTTCATTCTCTCAAATCTATTTCATTTTCACATTCTGCGATAATATAAAAAAATGAATTCGGGAAGTTTCCAATTATGAAATAAATTTTTTCACATCTGAAATACTTTCGAGTCGTGCTATATGTCTATTTTTATTATTCTATGTTCGTATCTTTCGACGTATCCTTTATGTGAAAGGAATTATGTATTTTCTTGGTCAAATTTACATTCGCTTCGCAGTGAACAGAGAACTATATTCATAGGAATTTTATTGCCGTAGATATGCAGTCTGTCTTAATTAATTATTTTCCCTTTTACGACTCCTTATCATAAACTTGATATATGGTCTATTCTAATTCAATTTACTAATGTACTTACAGAAAATATTTTCTTGGCACAACTTCATTAATTAACTCGGCGATGTAGAATATTGAATATAAAAACGTTTAAAGAAATGACACAATTCAAATGACTTTTACGAGTTTTAAAACAAAATAGATTTCCACTGGGTGATGAGGCGCTGAATGATTGAATAATTCAAAGTCAACTGCTCTGTGATTTACGAATTGGAATTCAAATATTTCATTCGATCCTAAACATAAAGATCGAATTAGTACTGTTCCATAGTACTAGTTCCATGTCAGATTGATAAATGCTGCGCTGCGCTTCGTAGGATTGACTCTATTGCATCCTAAAATTGAAATCATTCAGTAAATTGATATAAACAATTACAATATGGATAGATTATAGTTTAGTCAATTGTAAATAAGAAATATCTTTTTAGTAAGTAGGTCATAACACCATTTTCCAGATTCCAGAATTTATATAGAATTCAAATGAAAGATTCATGCATGGTATCAGTTAAAAGTTTGAACACTATTATATATTGAGAGATGAACAAAGTAATCAGCTCAAGCAATTTATTTTGGTAATAACTTTTATTGAGCTATTATAATAATTAATGAATTGAAGAAGCAGCTTAGCGATTTAGTATGCTGTCATTATTCTCGGGATTCGGAACGATTTTACAATCACTTTAACCAGAACAATTCACAACCAACCCAAGAAAAATCAGATATCAAAGCTTTCTCAAGCAGGACCTTTGAAATATACATACAGAAATTCTTTAGTATTCAAAATCGAGATGTTCACTCACATATAGAGCATTCAAATACAATGTGTAGGATATCTTTGCCTCGGGTTCCACCTGCTAATATAAGATCTCATATTGAGAATTACAATAACTATGAAATAAAGTATATTTATGAGAAATGTAGCAATCTATTTGAAACGTAGCAATCTATTTGAAACGTAATTATTCCGTCGTTCCAAAGAGCTTTCTAAAATAGATTATATGACTAAATGGGTTTTTTATAGACACTCGTCTTTGGACTTGGACTTATTTTTTTTGTATAATGGTTTCTAAAAATTAATCATGTAAATAATGATAAATACGATGTGAGATCGGAAAAAACCGTAAATAATTTTGTAATTGTAATTTTGTAAATGAAGTACGATGGAATATGAATAATTAATATATATTATCTAACAATGCACTCAACCCAATGTTTTATCCACATGGGAAGCATTCATAGATAGTTTATTGTAAGAATGGTGTTTCAGCATTTTCCATTTTATATTTCACTTTTTGTTCAAAAAGGTAGATGTGGACAGACCGAAATAAAATAATTCTAACGTCCCAAAACTAGCGAATTTAAAGCGACTTGTAGCATGGCGCTTTGTAATGATGAACAGGAAGACATTTTCCCATTTTTCAAGTCTCTTCCTTCGCACATCGTTTCTAAAACGTTCCAACACCTTCTTACGAAATTCTGCTAGTTCTTTTCCATGGATCGAGCTCTGATTGCATTATGTTCTAGTATTCGATAAAACTTGCCAACTCTGGATGTGCAGCTAAGAGTCATAGCTATAGACACAACTTTTACCTTTACCTCACAGTTTTCTCAATGAAACCCAGAGACGATATTTGAGCTCCATTAAAGTTGAATCAAGGTTTTTTTTGTTTATCAGTAATTTGAGCATATTCGTATTTATGAGACGTTTCGACCTTTCCTTGTCTTCATTTTTACATTAAAATCACTAATACCACTTGTAAACAACTTTCAAATTCACTACATTGTCACCATAGACAGATTTTCACATTTCGTGATGTTTATACGTTGTTCCAGTATCCTTTTGTGAGACAGGCTATCTAAACACGATCTCACGTATGTGCTACAGTAGCAGACTGAACGTAAATAAGTGCTTAATTTTTTCATCACACCTCGTATTTACCTTGAATATTGCAATGAGTAAATAATATGTGAGAGACAATTTATACTAAATTTCCAACCAAATGTCTTTCCTTCCTTGCTCTCGATACCGTTTATACCACAGTGAAAATGTGAACCAATTTAAAGAGTATATGGACCCCCGGAGGCAGTTAATAACAACAGAGCGGCGTCAAGTTAAATGACTTAACGAATAGTGAAAGAGAAATATGGGCAATCTTCTTACAACTAAATAAGAATAGAAGTGACTATAGTACCAACTTTAATCAATAAGTTCATAAAATACATATATGTACTTGATACCCTTTTACTATTACAAGTTTCGTCTTTCATGCGAGTATCTGCACCAGCAATAAAATTCTAAAATCACGAAGATACCATTCGTTAACAGAAAACAGTTTGTTCAGATCGAAAAAAATAAGTCAGCATATGAACAACAGCAAGTGAAGTTCCTGAGGAAAAACCAGAATTTAATAAATATCTGTGAAAAAAGTGAACAAACAGATATGGGAACTGGAATTATTCAACGAAAGCTCAAGTTGAATAATCAAAAGTAATTCTTAGACACATTCATCTTCTGATGAGAGTGAAGATTGAATTTAATTCCATGCATATTTTAGTCAAATGTGGGTTTATTTTTATGTCATAAAATATAGACGATTCAACACAAAATATCATTGATCTAATTCTTTTCCATTTCTCCCAGTTTTACGTTAGAATTACGGTAAGCATAAACATATATCGTATATACGAGTAGAATACCTTTCCTTTTAAAAGATATAAAAAATGACGCATTGCAAATAAGCCTTTTCAAATGACACATTTCAAAGTTCAAAATAGTCGCAATAAGTAATGTTCGGACTCTCAGCGGTATTGTTTAACATTGCAGTTGAAGACATTATAAGAGAATGTTATGTCGATGGAAGTATCATTAATAAATCAATACAAGTAATAGTATATGCTGATGATTTGACACTAATAGCAAGAGACCCAAAGAGTCTAGAGAACACATTAGAGAAAATTGTAAGAGAGGCAGGAAAAAGGATTGAAAATAAATCAGAAAAAGACAAAATATATGAAAATTGAAAGAAGGAAGGAAATTCGCAAACAGGAAACAGTGAATATAAATGACCTCGTCTTCGAAGTAGTCGACACCTTTAAGTACTTAGAAACAATGATAAGCAACAAAAATGACAAATAAAACGAGCCAAAATAAAGAATTCATGGGGGATATACGGTATATAATAAGTACAAAACTATAATGCAGAGAAAAAGAATAAGCAGAGCAACCAAATTGAGAGTCTACAAGACTGCGATAAGACCAGTAGTTACATACGCCGCTGAAACAATGAGGCTAACAAATACAGACAAAGAACAACTAAGGATATAAGAGAGGAGATTAATTAGGGAAATTCATGGACTAGTAAAAGCTGGAAATAATGACTATATAAGACTGATGAACTATGAAATTAAGAACATATTAGAAAATGAGGATATAGTAAATACACTTACAGCAAAAAGAATACAATGCTACGAACATATTTAAATAAAATCAAAAACTGCTAGATACAAGGAAAATAATAGAATGGAGACCGAGCGGGAAAAGATTCCCTGGTAGACCAAAAAATAGATGGGAAGATCAGATTGTGCAAGATATGGAAAATCGGTGAGTCCGTGACTGGAACAAACAGATGCAGGACAGAGAAAAATGGAGAACAATAGTCGAAGCTGCAAAAATATGTGATAAACTGTTTCTTCAAAAAAATTTGCGTCTCACAATATTTTATTTCATTTATATTATACAGTATGGTGAGAATGGAAGGAATAAATTCCTTATTACGTAAACTGGCGACTTTAAGGGAAAATCCTGGAACCCGTCGATTTTTATTTTTCAACAGGCTATTCGTGCAGATTTCTTTTAATTTTTGACGTCATAACAAAGTAATGTCATCGCCAAAATTTTTAAATGGAAATGTGGGTGTGGCAATACATAATTTGAAAGGTCTTCTGGTATTTCTCGTACTAATCGACGGATTTCAGGATGTTTCCTTGAAGTTGCTGGTTTACTAAAAAACAAATTTACTCCTCTCATTGGCACCATACTCTATATTATTTGATCAGCATGAATAAGAAAACATCAAGCTGTACAAGAAAGTATACACGATTAATATCCTTTACACTAGGCAAAAAGGAGCAATTAGTGCCATCCAAATGTAAGCAATAATTACTGCATTACGGGTAACTTGTTCATACGTTTGTTTCAATTTTAATAAAAATATATGTACTAAGCATTGTTCTATACTGAATTAAAAAAAAAATTCAGAAGAAGATATTGATCTAGTTTCTGATTATTGGCTTAGTAGTCACTCTCAACAGAATACGTTGAAATACGCAAAATCCGGTTTGAAAGGAAAGTGAATTTACCGGAAGTTCGAAGTGAAGACTACCGGAAGTCGGAAGTCCTTCGAAGTAGCAACTCCGCCATGGTGAAATGTTAGTGATAATCGCTTTTGCTCTTACGCTACTAAAACTAATGTACTGGGGACGGCAGTAATTATTAATAGGGATTATTTTCTTTCTGGTTTATAAATTATTAATAACCCCTGACTCTATGAAAATATGGCTATAATAATATATTTTTATGCGTCCTGGGTTACATATATTTTTATTTCATTTTTGATAAATAACGGTCAAAATAATAATGGTTACCTGCGATTATTTTTTTTTTAGATTGAATTGTTCATTGGAATTAGTTTGTGTGCATGGAGATAATTATTTTTATTAGAGATGCACCGAAAAAAAAATGTTTCTAATACAGCAAACTTTCTCATTGTACAGAAAATTGAGCAATATGTGCTCTGAAATGAATGAAAAAATTGATGATTTGCTTTATCCATCTGATCCCTAATCATGAAATGTCCACCACGTGAATATTAAATAATAATTAAAAATCACACATAACCAAATCAGGCCAATAGGTAATTTTCAATAACATTATATTCATGTAAAAATTCAATTATCTACTGTACATTGTATGAATATGCATTATAGTGATGCAATATTATCCTGCGGATATTAACTGACTCACTAACGGGAGGTTAATTTTTTTTGTGGTCAATAAGTTCGCTGTAACTGTAAGTGGATCTTCAAGCTTATTTGCTCTCACTAAGTCTGTACTACGAACATAACTTACTTGACAGACCTTTGATTTTCACCACTGGTAGTGTTGGTGAATCTTTGTGAATCCACACACGATTCTCCTGGCGGTAAGTATACGATTTCTACTATTATTGCACATTTATAAGCTAACAGGGCCTACCAGCATGTTTAGGGAAAACCATATACGAGTAGACGTTTAGGATAAAGTACAATCTATATTTACGTTTATATTAAATAAAGTATTTCTAATATTCAAGATAAAATTGATAATATAGTTTCTGACATATTGATCTATCACATTTAGAGAAGTCCAGAATGAAAGACGAACGAAATAATAATAACAAGATTTGCTACAGGAAACAAAATGAACGAGTCAAACAATAATATATCTATTGAAATGAAGTTTGAAGTTAGCTTTCCGCTTCGCGTAGCATAAAAGATATACCAAGTGGGAGAAATATTAAATTTTGTTATCTAGCTACCTAATGTACGAATTTTACGAAATGAACACAACCGTAACTACTTAGTCTTATCAATTTACATGAGTTAAAATAATAAATAACACAGCTTTACACATCACCATGGAGGAATTTCGTCTCACGATACATTCCCATTATTGTACAGGGTGTGATAACCAGTAGGCCTACACCATGAATAGATGCATCAATACCATAAGGTTTAGAATATGTTACACAATTCAATCCATATGAATCTAAATTGGATATGTACAACCTAAACCTAGCCATCAAAAATCTGTCGTGCTTAAGAAGAAGGCAGTAATTTGATTCATATCTTCTTTATTAACTTATTCTAAACACACATTAATTATAATTGTGAAAATATGAACTTTTGAGGATTTATCATTTCCTGTTTGAGCATAGTTCTTATTTTTAATTTTTTTTATTACTAATTTTGTACATTAAAAAAATTTAAATTCGATAACTACATTGTTCGTTGTTTCAGCTTCACAATAAACTTGTAAATTATTGAAATATATTATTTACTATATCTATACTGTTTCAATTGATAAATGTATCCAATTAATTAATACAAAATTGAAAGCTTGATAGGATTTCTTTCGTAACAGTAAAAATTAATTAATAGAATTATATAGATAAAATATTCAATATAATTGACCCTTTAGCGATAGATTCAAACATTTTTTAGAATTTGAATATTTTTTTATTGGATTACTGTTTATTGTCTGATTCTACAGATCTAATTTGAAGAAATGATTATTGATATAATCAAAAATGAAAAATTAAATACTCAAAACTTCTTTATGTACAACGTTTTTCGTTTGTCCTATTGATTTAAGAATAAGCATGCCACGTATAGTTGACCATGAGATAAACATTTCTTAAATCGATACCAGCTATTTTTAAACTCTGCCTTTGTGTTTTATTAATCGTCACGGCATAACAAACGTTGCAAAAGTTTTAAATTCGAATTTGTAATTTAATGGAATATTAGAAATTCTTAAAATGACTACAGTTTCTCCTGGACTTGTTGCCTGGTACCATTATATAATTTTGGCGGATTTGAGGAGGTGTCTGAGGTGGATTAGAAGTGTACAGGAATTCAACAATTGACTTGTCCATTTGTTGATATAAGATTGACTTTCTTCTTTAACAATGAATTACAATTGTTGGCAGCTTTGTCAATATTCTGGTATATTTTGTCAGTTATGTGATTAAATTTGGGACAGTTTCATAATTAATATAGAATACCTTTATTCCTCTGTTTACTTCTGGAATTTTGCCATCCCTTATATCAATGGGTATTTTTCAAAAATCTTCAGCTTTTAAGTTGAGACGAAGATGAACACGTATATTGGTAGTAAAAGATAGAGCTTTGACCGAAGGCCATAAAATTGATGACTTGATAAGGCTTTAATTTCATCTGTACTTTTTCCTTGTAGCATAATAGACAAAGTTTGTCTAAAGTCGCTGGCCAAGAGAACAATTACTCCTCCCATATTTCGGTTACAGCCTTTAATGTCTTTGCCATAGTGTACTCCCAGATAATAATTTTTGTACATGAGCCATATAACTCTGTTTAGAGATTTTACAAAGTAGAGACTCAGAATAACCTAAATTGAGAGATAATTTGAAGGGAGAGTGAGATTTTTTACCTCCGTCTATCAGCTCGCAGCAATTCCTGAAGAAACAATGGTTATAGCGATGATTTAAAATTCCATTGTAGACTTTTTTGTTCTAGATTTGATTTGGGTACATCTGATACATCTTTAGTTAAATAGGCGGTGTCGCAAGCTAATTTATCAATTTAAGCTTACGAAATCCGGTCTAATTGATTTTATAAAATCAATAAAATCAGTTTTTTCAAATGTCTATCGGATTATATTTTTATTTTGACACAAAAAATTGTCAAAACAAATGTCATTTGCTTGAAGAAATTTTTATTGTTAACGCCTTTCTGGATACAAGTAGCAACCCTCGTATATAGATAACTCTATGTTAAATTTTTTAATAACGTCTATGGATGTTTATTATTATTTATTTGAATTGGATTGTTTTATGAAAATATGAAAATACATAATAACTTAAAGATTCCACCTTTTCTGGGATATATTCCGATATTATAAAATCCTTATATGTTTTTATCATAATAAGTGTTTCCAACATCAAATTTTGCTCTAAAACATTGGTATCTTATGTCTTTATTCCTGTTTAATAAAATAACTAGACTAAATGTTATTTATTGTAATCGTAACTGTACATCGATAAATAATACATGAAGAACATTACATTGGAGGTCAACTCAATTAAAATCACTATAAAATGTGGTTAATTTTATGACAAATCTGTAGTTATTCCAATATTATGATCACAATTGCACTGCTGCAAAGACATTTAATTTATAATCATTATTCCTCGCCATTGTGATGCTTTGTACAATCCAGGACAGGACTCGTTACATGTGTATATAGGAAAATGTAAATTCCACAATTAACAATTTCCACATATTAGTTCCTTTTAAATGCATGTAAAATAGCCGTAAATTAAATATGAGTTTGATTTCTTATTTACATGTACTAATCGTTGAATTCTAATAATAATTCATATTCCAAACATTGAAATATTTACACATGATTTTTAATTATGATCAACTGTCCTAAATAACAAATAACGGTGAGATAATAGGTTTATCGGTGCACCTGTTATCATCAAATCAACCTTACACACTATGTAAGATGGTTTTAAATATCTAATCCAATACTGGTTAATTATATTAAAGGCTTCCCACAGCTAGTATTCCAATCGCTCGATAGATACCATTAATTAAGTTCGTTAAATAACATTAATATCCTAATTTACATAGAAGACTTGCTTATTTGCTAAGGTTAATATTCTATTAACGAAGATGGAAACTAATGCTTGATATTGTCTTTGAACGTTTACTAGCATATATTCTTTATGTCTCTCAAATTGGTATAATTTGTGAGTGGCAATGTAACTAAATTAATTTATAATTTTTCCAAATCACCAATCAAGTACAATATATCCTTAACTTTGTCCTAATACCTTGATATTTATCATTTACTCAAATCATTAACTTATTTTAAATAACACGATTTATTGCAAAATATTGATCAAGTGGGATATAGCCAACAAAATAAGTGAAAACCATCTCTATTAGGTGAGCGTGGACGTATTCAATCTGCATTAATGTCTTTAGGCGTCTCTCGGGGCTTCAGTGCATCACAAACGCATATGCACACGTTCTGCAGCTAAATTCATTGTCCAATTTGTAAATTGAAACGCAATTAAAATAGAAACGTTTTTTGCCACGTTTATTGATATAAAGTGATTTCAGTTGATTAGATTCGTAGCATGAAAGCCGTTCATTGAATGTAGAAAAATATCTGGGTATTAGAAATATTGCATTATAGTAATTTGTAATGAGTGAAAAGCTTTTTAAATTTTATCTATACTTTTATATAATCATTATTGATAATGTGTGAAAACGAGAAGAAATATTGATATACAAGCACTCATTCAATCGTTAATAACTTTTTACGAATAGAAGGCAATCAATAATGAATTTTGTGGATATAACAACAACAACAACAATCCAAGAAAAGCTTTCCGTGAAACATATGAACTGATTTCTTTCTTATTGAATTTGCAGAGGAGACGATAAGATTGTTCTAGAGGTCTAATAAGAGATAGGTTAACATTTTGCTTAAGGCTCGGACTAGCAAAGAAAGAGGATGTGCGATCAAGTAAATGGAGCCTTATAATAGGATGGTTGATGTTAGCAAAAGATTGTACCACATTTAAGAGATGGGATGAGATACAAGCTGCATAGGAGAGAAGGAGATATTGTCTTCTGAGTCAGAGTGGAGCTCTACCACAATGCACCCAAACGTAGTCGGCAGTATTATCTACCGAGTTGAGAGCTTTTAGTTGAGATTCATTCGCAGACGTGTGAATGAAGCTGCCATAATCTGGATTAGAACGGATTAGTGATATACATACTTTTAGCAGAGAAATAACCTCTGCGCTCTAATGATAATGAGAAAGAGTTTTAACAATATTAAGCTTCCCAAGACATATTCTAGTTTCTTGTTTCTAGGAGAGCTTAGATTCAAATATTAGGAGAATGGGATCTCCTGCTTAAATTTATAACTTTGGCTTTAGTTTGGGAGAGTTAGAGACGAACAGAGACGGATTTGATTTGAAAGTCGTTAGATACTTACTGAAGGATTTTACTAGTGGTGATATTGATTGATAATAATAAAAATATTATTTTTTTCATTCATCCTTTGACAATTTGAGATGATATATTATAACATCTCAAATTGTCTCCTGTTCCACATCAACACTGAAGAGATATAAAATTATATGAAAATAGTATTCTAGTCACGTGAATATGGAGTAGAGCTCCTGTCAAAATGAAAATATGGAAGAAAGTGGACAGGCGTTGTTTTGTCAAGTAAAAAAAAAATATTCGTTTTAATATCGTCAACACGGAACAATTCGTAAAATGAAAATTTTTTATACTAAGCAGACGCTACAAGATTTTCTTGATACTTCTCACATTACGTAACTTTTTTTAACGTTAGCCAAGAATAGGTTTCAAAATTTCTAAGTCCATAAACTTCACAGTCTGGTTTATGAATAAGTGAGTTACTGAATTGCAAATAGAAACTATACATTGATATACAGTCTAATGAGGATAAAAGATTAAACCAAAAAATCTAATTCCGCAATGACTTAAGATTAACAATCAACTAGAATAGAGTCAGACCAAAAAATGATGTAACTTTGAAAAACCCCGACGCATTCGCCAAAATTCGACATATTATATACATTTGAAATTCATAAATTCATAGAACTGATTTTAGTTACAAAATATCTGGATAATACCAGACTGACAGGAACAAAGACTCCTTCCTTTCTTGTAATCACGATGCACAATAAGACTTTTCGGCACATTGCTCCACTTAATGTCTGCGAAGTGGCCAATCGACATCGTCTTATCACACTAAATTCGTATTCATTAAAAGTACCGAGGGCAACTTTAGGAAGCATTAAAAGAGCGTCGGTATCATGAAAACAGTTAGAGAAAATCTGATGTTAGTCTTGATAATTCCACCTAAAGTTATCAATTGTGAAATTTGTAGGATACTTTGGATGAAATTTTTCATGCTTTTGTTCGAATATTGCAGAAATATGAAAAGCACATAGAGCAATATATATGTATATATATAAAAGAAATTAAAAGTTTTATTCATTGTCAGTAAATAATAGTACAATATAGGTCCATGAAAATATACAAACTAGTATAATACTTATTGGAAACTACTACTATTCCCAAAATAATCATTTAAGTTATAAAAAGTGACTCGAATACTTTTATCCACATCCACAAAGTTGGATGCTATAAGTTTCGGAAGTTGTTGTATAGTAACAGCTAGTAATAAAATGAATGGGAATTTCCTCATGAATTCTTCCACGACATTTATATTGTTGTTGTTAATTTTTTTTCCTGTTTAGTATAATTTTTTGGCGACGCCGCAACGCTCCATAAATTAGTTGGGACTTCCATGTCAACCGTCATGAAGTAAAGATGTTAATTTTTCAACAAGGTTCTTTTTATTCTTTTAGACCGTGAGAAACATATATAGCGATAACACAATAACACTCCTTTTGATACATTGGACTATAACGTTGTCTTGATAAACATACATAGCGTACAGTTTGTGAATTTAGTGAAGTCTCATCCATAGTAACAATTCGGTTTAAAAAGTCTACATTTGGGGATCCATTTTGCAGCAATTTTTCTCATGTCTAAATTGACGTGAACTAAATGATGAACGCATTTATATGAAATATTCAGTGCTTCAAATATCTGTTTTTGCCCAATTCGACGGTCTGATAAAATCATGTCATGAACTGCATCGATATTTTCGGGGACTGATACAGAAACTGACCTTCCCGATCGGTCATCATCTTCAATTGAAAATTTACCTCTTTTGAAGCTTGCAGTCCAATTTTTCACGGTCGCATACGAAAGACATGGATCACCAAGGATATTAAGCATATCTTGTTGTTTTCAGATAAAATACTTTGTAAACAACAGCAAAAAGCGGTATAAACGGTCTATGAAATACCATATTTTTAATATACCCAATTTAGACCGTATGTATACGACCTAGGCCAGGTCTGATTTTATATATGGTCTGTATATCTTCATGCGGGGACTATTCAAGTGAATATGCAAAGATTGCGTATAGCGAAGATTGTGTATTCATTATCGAAGACTAAAATTTTGATCAAAATACAATGTAAAGACACCACATTTCTAATTAATGTAAGTAATTTTTATAGTTGTTATACTTTCTCTTCAGTATTTTTTTAAAAAATATTTGTTTCATTATTATATTTCATTAGCAATTTTTGCAGTGTATTCTTGATTTTTGGTGGAATTTCTATCATTTTTGAGGAGTGCTCTTAACGTCGGGATATGGGCTCATTTTATCTGATTTCAGACTTCCGTGCAGTCGTCAAACGTCAATAGAGGTCCGATGATAGAATGTCGTAAGAAATAGGAGGCTTTTAGTCTTCGCTATAAGAATCTGCTACCAAATGTTCCCTTAGATAACAATACAAACGCCCCATAAATTCTACTGTATTGATTTTATTGCAAATGAGCGTCACACCCGTTGGCAGAAGTGAACATCTTAAATTTCAATTTCACTTTTTGATAATATGAATAATATTAATCAATACCCTTAAATTCCAAATTGAAGTAATGTTTCTAATCTATCTTCTTACTTACCTGATATAGTATGCATGCAAAAGAAAAGTTACTGAATACACTGCTTACACTACCACTACACCAACAGTCACAATTACACTCTCTGACGGATGTTTATTTTCTTTAGAAAGTGAAATTGAATTTACCTTACGAAATGTGCGTCAGACAGTGGATTATTGTGAGTGTAGAGTAGTGCAGTATGTTCAGTATGAATATCACCAAGGTTATTCGAAATTTCAACTTAGTAAAAGAAAAGTGAGTGTAGAGGACAAAATCATATGGGATCTCATTACGTATATGTATATATATATAGATTTGGAGTCTCGTATAGACTGCGACGCAATGGATATACTGTGTCCCCCTTTCTTGCTGCGACACTGAAGAGCCCATTATTCACAGCTGATCCATTAATCCCACTCCTTTTAAAAAGTTTAGAATGTTGAATGGCTGTAGCTGCCAGAGACCTTCGACTTCTATTTCAAGCGCTCCCAGGTGTAGTGATCTGGAGTTCCTTAGTGTTTCATACATCTGCACGCCGCATGTGCTAGGTCTAGCGACTTCAAGTGTCCAGTGTCCCGATAGTACTCCTGTTAGATCTCGTAGATTGTTCTTACTTAGGTTCATACATTCAGCAGATCTATAATGGTCATATTGTCCCAGAAGAGCCCCTGTAGGTTGTCTCAATGATTGGTTTTGCTCCTACCTACCTTCTTTTCTAGTGCTTTTTCTGTAGCTGATACCACAGAGGGGTTTGGGTCCCATGAAGGGCTTGTCTGCCCCCGCTTTAGCGAGCTTATCATTTCCCTTTAGCTCCAGTGTGTCTCAGATTCCATTGTAGGCTTATTTAAGTTTTTCTTGCCTAGCTCGTTTAATTTTTCTAGGCAATCTCAATGAGTTTGGTTTTAATGATATTGGGCTGCCCGAGTATTGGACAGGATGATAATCACCTGTTTGTGCTAGCTCCTCTCTAGATTGAACTGAAGAAATTTCTCATTTGCATGGATTTCTGCTTGAATAATGTTTGAGGCGATACCCAGGATTTCAGAGTGTTAGGTTCTGGGTCCGTACCATCCTATTACAGTTTCTTCTGCTGTTTTTGTTCCGTGCGTATACCATTTAATGGCATTTCTGTTTATTTTTTGTCTGGGATTTTGGTCCCACTTACTTTTACAGTTTTCTTAAAGCTAAACTTTTTCGATGCAACGTCCTGGTCATTATTTAGGAAAGGGTTTTCTTTGATGATCCCATGTTTAAAAATCCTAAGTGATGTTTTCTCTGTACTATGTGGAGAGGTGGGAGATTTAGAATCACTTGTAGTGCAGCTGTCAGGCAATTTAGGATCTTTGGGTTGCAGTCCCAATTCCTCCTGCGAAGTTTTTGCACACCATCAGAGCTTTTGTGGCTTTGGAGATTATCTTTTTTTCATGTTTGTTCCAGAGAAGTTTACTATCTAGCGTGTGTCCCAGATATTACCCCTCTGTTTTCCACTCAATTACTTGCCCGTCTAGCTTGATGGGCTCGAGGTTGAATTTTTTCTTCCTAGTAAAGGTAATTAGGTAGATCGTAAATGTGCCATCAATCTGGAGGTTGTCCTATCTACTTCTCTCGCATCTTATGCTCTTTTTATGCGTCGTGTGGAGTTTTTTTTTTCGTTGGAGCGTCCTGAATGTCAATTGTACCAATGCAGTATCCGTAGATTTGCCTGTTTGGAATTGATACAGATGGAGAGGTTTCCACTTCAGAATCTGTGTTCTAATGTAATTGTCGACAGTTTTTTTCTTCGTTTTGATTGGAAACGAGGTGAGGCTTATTGGTCTGAAGGATTTGGGATGTATGGAGTCCTAGACTGTTTCTACTGAGACGGATCAAGTGTGGCAAGATATCCTCCTGTCCCCTTTGGTGGAGAGCTGGAAAGATTCATTCCACTCCTGACGACTTGAACGGTTGAAAGGTGTTTAAAGCCTATGTTATTCTTTCACTGCTGCATACATTGCTTCAGTTTCTCTCATAATTTTGCTATGTTCTGCCTTTCAGTGTACTGAGTCTGGATTACCACTTTCCGGAAAGTGATTCTTCAGCAAGAACTGTGCTCTGTCCTTCTCACTCACCATCCGGTTTCCTCAGTGCCATGGTTGTATTGACTTTGCCGTTCTCCAAGACTTTGCACGTAGTTAACTCTGCCCCCTCTAGCCCGCGAGTTGCAGAACTTTCAACCGACTACTCAGCCGACTGTGGTGTTTCACAGTTTCTCTATTTTTGCGGTGTGTTTTTTCTTTTCCTTTTACTTTCTGGGTCCATCGCTGTTCTCAAGAGTAGCCACCGAAGAGTTGGTTCATTCTAGCAGAGCCCCGTAAGCCTGAGTAAGGTCTGGATACAATGGGGTGCAGCCCAGGGGAAACGTCGAGACAGCAATCCCCTTGCCCAACTTGAATTTGGGGGATGTTTATCGACCTTTCGGTCTAGATCAGCTAAATTTAGTTTCAACAGGGTTCCCACGAGAAGGATGCAATTTAAGTCGCATACTCCCAATCGAATTGGGAGTATCTAGCTGTTTTGGTGGCCAGTTCAATGAGATGCAAAGTCCTAAGACTTCCCGTGCACAACTTGACTACCCTGAGATAATCTTCCTTCTGTTCGGCTTTTAATCCGATTGGAAATATTTCCATAACCTAATGACCCCAACACATTGCCCATAGATGTGGACGTTTCCAAAAAAGAAACAACGGACAAAAAATATATATTTGGTATATGTACCGTTTATATTTGGATTTTGTAACAAATTTCCGGTGGTGTAATACCTATCTATCTATCTTATATATATAATATATATTTTTTTAATTTCTTATTTCTTATCTTTTGATATGTTTGTTTCTAAATGTTCTTGATTTTAGGTCTCTTCTGTTTCAAAATTGGTTTTTTTTAATAATTTTTAAAATATTTCCATTGCCAACAATAGATTGATCAATTATTGTTAAAATATCTGTCCACCTAAAATATTATTAATTATTCATATTTACATAAATGACGTGAGAGTAACATCTGCCCTAAACTTCACCTATAATAACAGAAAAGTTCCATACCATTCAACGACTTTTATTGAGAAATTTTTTTTATGTTGGATAATAAAATAAAAGCGCATATGCGATTCTCAACAATGAGAAATCGTGTAAAGGTTCACCGTTCTATTGCACTGATAAAACTATGTAGAATTATTTATCGAAATTTGGTTTGTTTGTTAATCTCTAATTAAGCACTATTTATGAATAATATGTTCCGGGTAACTAACTCTATCCCTCTACTACGAAATAGTTTAGTTCGTTTAAGTATAAGAAACTAAATACGAATTCAGTCAGCTATCTTATCTATACATAAACATAATCAAAGTCCAGCGTCAGTAGCTGAGGGATCTGAACTATTTATAATATTCTAACATAATTTATATTGGATGTGTTTTGTTTAACTGGTATGTTTGATATCTGACGAATTCATTCCGATGTTGAAATAATTATTTGCTATATCTCAGTAAATCATCTGAGTCTGCTTTTCTGATATGGAATTGTTACTATCGTTGATACTATTATCAATTTCAATATGAATAATTACAGGTTCAGTAAGCGTGTCCATTAGAAAATTTTTTTGCCACTTATTATTTTCTTTTTTTGTAACGTTATTAATCGTGTTCTCTCATAGTGATATGATGATATTGATAAATGCAGTACGTAGCTTAAGCTCCACATCTTAAGAGTTAATCTTGCAACAATGCACATTGAAATAGCGCGTCTACGAGCCATTTATCAACAACGTATCAATTTAACTAACTCGATGTAGTCTGACAATTGCCATTAATTCTCTTCCAATTGCGATATCGTTGTATCCATTCCTCCTTCCACGTAGCCATGCTGCTTGTAAGATTTTTGACTATGATAGAAGGCGTTATTCACAACAATAATGATCTCCTACATGTTAAAGGACGAGCAATAAGGACATTTCGGAACGATTTGCATTCATATTTTGATCATAGTCGTCAGTTCTATTGCCATATTCTTTAATAGTTACTAAAAGCTACTGTTCTCTACTTGGTGGTGTTTGAAAAACTGTTAATCAATAAAAACAGATTTAGAATTGTTGTATTTATCCATATCGCGTTCAAATAGTGAGATTCCGAAATTCTGAAACATTATAAAAGTAGTTTCGTCACAAACTATATTTCCCGTCATTGCTTGTACTGTCTTCAGGGTATATCTTTATTCAATAAATCCTCTGAAGTTTTTTCCTCCACCTACCAAAAATAGATACGAGTATAACAAAAACAAATATTAAAACAGTATAAACCTCGGACGCTGGAGATTTTTCTGTGTTTTCTGTATATTTTAGTTTGTTAAAATTTTGCAATAGTTGAGCTATATTTGGGAAAAATATTTGATGCATGAACCACATAGCAACATAATGTTTATTGCAAAAACTGAGTTATAGAGTGACCAAATTTATATGACTAATATAATTCCGCCAATTTCTTTAATTGAATTGTTAACTTATATATGTAACTCCATCTTCTTGATCTTCCTTTTCTCTAGAACTCCTTATGTCTTTTCGTTAGAGTACTCCTTCCGATCCTTTTCTACTACCTAACCTAACTATTCATCTGCTGTATTGTTTTCCTGCTACTTGTAGCAGCTAAGCTTTCCTAGGTTTTCCTTTCTTTCTTATTTTATATCTTTTTACTTCTGTTATTAGGCTTTATGATATTCTTCTCTTTATGTGACCGTAGCTACCAGTTTAAACATCTTTCAACTATTTTGGTACCTATTGTTTCCTGTTCGAGCTTCTCTAATAGTACCTTATTTCTCATCCTTTCCATCATCGTTTATTTCTGGTATATTTCTCAGCTGCTTCATCTCCGCTGCTACTATGCTATTCTGTATCTTTGTGTTCATTACCCAAGCTTCACTTCCATATATTAATTCTTCTTGGCAAAAGAATGAAATTACTGATAAGGAAATTAATGTCACCATTAAAAGCGTGGGGTGCTTTGTATGAGTTGTTTTAACTCACTTTGTGTTAATTAAAAAATTAAATGACATTATCATCATCGGTAATTTTATTCGTATGCCAAGAATTATTTGTTACTTTTTAGTTTGATTCCTAAAAGCTTGTTTTTAGGGTTTTTCAACTGTATTTCAGTTTCAACTTTTTAGTTCAATTTGCTGCTTTGAGCCCACCTTCAATATGTTCAGATTTGTTGATAGTAGCATCTCTATTTTCCGAAAATGTTTTGTGTTCGCTTCAGTACCCGTTGAAAAGTCAAATATACATATACAAGTATACAAACATACAGGTGAAACAATTCAAAGCATGTTAATAAAGGAAATAAGAACATATAGGCATAGAGTAGACTTTGCTTTGTATTTACTATCTACTGTTAAAATTTCAAGTAAAACGATGCAACTTGATGGGAATCTGAGGTAAAAACTGTTGTTCAAAGACCAGTTTCAAAGAAACACATTCATCTATCTATATTCATTAACTTTATAAAATATTTGGTTGTTGGGATACTGCATAAACATTTCAAGTTTCAATTTATATATTTTGAGTTTTCGTTAGAATATTGCAAGTAACTCTAATATTTTATATTAACTTTTACTACATTTTAGAATAACAATTTTGGAAACAGATACATTCACCCTTTAAATTGAGCATCACGCAAATCCAGTATGTGCATAAAATAATAATCAATCTAACAAAAGGCAATCATTTGCATACGGTATAGAGAGACAGAATCCATAGGAAGTAAAGCAAAGTAAGTCATTGGACTATGACACAATAACTTTGGTCAGTGTGAAAGAGAGGTCGTCGCGACGGCTGACTGTTGGCGTCGGCGGGCGCCGTATTCCTTTCCATTGTTTCTGGTGCGATTATTCGCTGAGGTCGAGCGTTGAACCGTCAAAAGGTAAGACAATGACGAAGATTTAGAGACAAATGTGTTTGATATATCTATATTTTTCGTCGAACCAGGTCTATGGAGGGATTATGACAGTGATACATGATTTATGGAGTTTTGGTTGGTAGACAAAACTAAGGGAAAGTTTTAGTTTTTATTTCGAAAATGATTTATTCAGGTGAATATGTTGCGTCGACGTTGATTCATCGTATAGAATAGAGATGAATTAAATTCCTTGTATAGAATAATTGATTTTATTTTTATACAGGTATGAATCTTCTCTAACGTGTAGGGCTGACTAAAGATAGTAGTAGTATTATATTTTTTTATCAATTCTACACCCATTCACTTAACGAACCATGAACAACAGTAAAAATTCTGATAGAAATTATACGTTTTTTTAATTTTTTTTTTCAAATAGGTTTAATTTGTCCTTTTCTTATCACATATCTTGAATTTTGTTATTCTCCTGTATAAATCACATAACACAAAACTTTGTACAATTTTCAATTATCCATTTGTAGAAAATTTCACTTTTTGCAAATTAATTGATCACAAGTAAATTAACCCAGAATTTAACATTCAAAACGAAACAGGACTAACTTAGTTATTCATTATTATTAAGATTATTATTATTAACATCCTTCAACTCGCTAATAACTCGTTGTGGTTGATGCCATAATAAAATAATTTAATTACTATACATTATACATTATACACTATACATTACTATACATACAATTCAATATACTAATTCAATTTTTTACAAATCTCTTACTTCAATCGGAATGTTTCCTTGGTTATTTTCTTTTTAAATCTAATTCAACAGAGCTGATTATGTGAAGACAGGGTAAGTGTGGTGCTTTATTCAGATCCAACATACCCTGTTGTCATAAGTTTGAGCTTAATTAATAAATAAATATTACAAAGTGTATTTTTAAAGATTTAAATTACGCTAACGCAGCACTGAGATCGATGTTTAGCGCATGCGCGCCGGGTATCTTCAACTGATGGCAAGCTACAAATGCCATTGTGGAGCTATCCGATTGAGTCTTATTGACAAACCTGCCGATACGTTTCCACAGTACTAAAGTTTTCAAAGCAGGTGCCATTCTTCCTAAATCAGTGATGTTCATGTTAAAAACATTATGAGTCCTCGAAGTTCGCGAAATTGGCTTAGTATCTTTTAAATGGCCACACAAACATTCATGATGGTGATTTGGGCGACCTTCAGTCATTACCAATGAAGTTAAAATGAAAGATAATAGACAGTTTGTTCTTATCTAAATAACATTTTTTGTCCCTAGAAGTGTTCTTCATAAAATTGTTGGAATAATGTTCTACCGATACGATAAACAAATTAATATCAATGAGAAATAAGTAGAAAAGTATAGTGAACTTGAGAATGGTTTTGAAGTGAATAAATTATTTTTGGCAAATATTCACTTGTCTTTTCACTTTAATCGTTACTTACTCCAAAAACACGCTTCGTGCCACGAAATGCCATCCATGGTAATAATTATAACAGGAATTTGATATTCTGAGAATGCTTTCTATCTTGTGCAAACTCTTCTGCAATTTCTCATTTTATTTTGAATTTAGGCTGCATCTAACGGCATGTAGAACTCCATTTGGATTTGTTATTTGTTATTCAATGTGAATCTGTAAAAACATCTGCAAACAGAAAAACTGTTTAGAAACAGAAGGAATTCATACAAGTATATCCACATTCTTATTAGCATGTCAAGTTGCAAAATTTATCAATGTTAAATGAATTACATGTCCCCGAAGCATTCAAATAGTATTATTTTTGCCTCTTTTCCCAGTTCACTAAAAAGGTAGAAATCAAGATAAAATATATGTAGTAGCAAATGGAAACTTATAATGCCAATACTTCTTTCCACACAAACACAAAAATTAGAAAAATATAATCAGATTTCTTTAATAATTATTCGTGCTACATATATTTTGATTATAATATGCAGTTATCAGATTATTTATATTTTATTTCGTGCCGATTCTTATGTTCGAAATATTAACACCCAATACGAAAAAAATAATGGAAATAACTACTTAGACATCAGATAGTAAGCGCTAATAGGTGGCAAGTTGTAATATGTCGTTTATCACAACACGCAAAGCGTTGTCGTAATCAGCAAACAATAGTAATATAATTTTGGGCAGTCAGCGGCACAAAATACACAATTTCACGGTAATTATTCTAAAACATGAACGCAGGAGTTTCGGTATGGTTATATATGTCGATATTAAGTCGTTTTATAGCTCCAACTGATTTTACGGTGATGGAGGACATTAAATTCAGCAATTTCAACTGGACTTCGCATTAAATGAATTAACGGCCAGTAGATATTTGCTGGTCAGAAAATTCAACTTGACAAAGAGGAGTTTTACTCCGTACCTTTGTCCTTTACGATACGAAAATCCTGCTTAATCTCATTTATGTTTCAGCTATTTCATCATGAAAATTGGACGTGGGTATGTACTTTCCACGTTACTCCACTTGATACGATACTTTTTTTATTGGAAGCAGTCTTCATCACTTTTATTATGCTCATATACGGGGTGTTGCTATGGATATACTTTCCAAATAATCGGAAAAATCTCTTAAGCTTCTACTAATGGCAGAGGTCGATACAAGCTATTAGGTTTTGCGATAATAATGTGTGTCCACACAATATGTCCAATTAGTACGTACTTATTTCTTCGTTCATTTTTCATATCAATAATTACTTCTTTACAAGTTTCTTTGAAAGCTATGATCAGGGATTAGCGGCGAAATTGAAGTACATTTTTCAGTTAAAAATGTCACTTCCTAGCTATTCAAATGGAGAATTAACTTTTTACACAACTCAAACACAAATTTTTAGAAAGAACTGTTGAAAATCTTCATTTTTATGGATGTGCTTGCAATTCTAATGAAATTTCACCTTTTAACCAAAACTAATGAGTGTGAAAATGTATCCCATAAAAATTAATAGCATATGATTTAACATTGCAAGATTATTCGCCTATGCAATGAGTGAGTTTGAGGAAAAAGATAATTAAACTTTCATGAGAAACCAACTGTACATATATCATAAAAAATGATATAAAATAAATTAGCAGAGAATTTTATTTTTCAAATTAAGATTATTATTGTTTTAAAGGCACTAGAAACAATTTCTTATTCGATTTTACACTCAAAAATGCCAGGCGTTCCTTTCAGTACTTACCATAAAGTGGTGTCAAATGTCAAAGATAAATTTGTTTTCTGGTAAACTCAAATGTATCAATTCTTTTAATGATGTTAATATTGGTTGAACCCAATGGAATGGTGAATACTGATTAATTTGCTTCTATTGAAAAGCATACATGCTAAAGACTCCTAATTACTTTTGTAGATATTCAGTAGAAGTCGCAAATGCCAAATTATATAGTTACCTACTTAAAGGGGTAATGTAGGATTTTACTAATATAATTTTTCTAGAAATTTGGATTGCTTCTCCATATTCCTTAAAACAATTATTTTCTCCGATTTCTCATCATTTTCTTTTTATTTTGTGAAATGTTGAAGTCTTTGTACTTTATCTTTTCATATTCCCTACTGCTTCAGCATGCTTCATTTTTAACATCTATATGAACTCCCAAATCAATGGGGTCAGATCTGGTGGCTGTGAAGATAATGAAAAAAAAAGCTCTTCGATTAGGTACAGTATGGTATCTTGCATAAAAATAAAGTTCTTTTGTCCATGTTCTTCAATAGCTGTAGAGTATGGAGATAGGACGTACAAGTAATCGTTTCTTCGTAAAACTCCTGTGACACAAAGTACTACTTCAGGAGTAGCCATAGGAATGTATTTTCTTGAAATCTACTTGATAAACCTTCCCACTTATTCAATGTGAAAATACATTTTTTAGTTTTGTCCTTAAGATTTACTTCTATTTAGTATTAGTTCTTGTTCTAAATACGTTTTTCTCTTTAAAACTAAAAGACTTCACTTTGCCTAATACTTTTAATGTACATCTTTTGTAAGTATGCCTGAGCCTGTCTTCTTAGTTCTATCTTTAGTTTTTACAAAATCTTCGTCTATTATCATTCATGTGTGTGTATTTATAACAATTCAGGTTCTGAAATTTGAGCACGTTCCCATTTCAACACCTTGGTTAAGAAAATGGTTATTTCTAAGACTATAATAAAATATATTATGTTATTAATTGAAAAGTCTAACAAAGTGACTTTTGATATAACGAAATTATCACTTTTCTTCTTTAGTAATTCTCAAAGAACTCTAAACGAAAAATTATTAGTCATTTCCCTACCAAAACATTGTATCTTCTTGTTTTCTAGATAATATAATCCCTCAGTAAGAATTTAAACGGATTATTATTTCCTTTAGGGTTCAAAAAAGGTTATTGCGTTACCAAAGAATACGTACGTAAAAGCTTAAGTAATTACTAAAATAAAGCTCCTGCGAATTTTTACGATAATCGACTTTATTCCACCATTACTGGTGCTTGCTCTACAACTTATTTTTGGGACATCGTATTCTTTTGATGATGGGTGTAAACACAATATTTTAGTACTAATCGTAAAGAATAAGTTTGTGTTAGCTGTATATTTTAAATTAATATCTTTTATGTTTTAATTCCATTACTTCAGGAAATAGAATAAAAGTCTATTCTATAGGCAGTAAAACGAGTAAGTATTTAAGTATAGACGTAAAATATACTATTTCATTTCAAAAAATTTAAAAAAATACTCAAATCAAAATTATTATGCCATGTATTTTCCTATATTATTTAAAAATCAGCAAAATATAATATGTGAAGATTTTAAAATCGGCAAGTTTGTTGGTTGTGATGTAGACTCAAAGTCCACGCATTTCCTTATTTGTGTATGACAACTCTTGATTTGATCTAGTGACTCCACTATTAAATTGAACTGTAGTCACATTACTTAACAGTTAAGTATAACTCATGTGGAAGATTCAGTTTGAAAAATAGCATTCATAGCAAATAACTTGGGAAACAATTCGGAAACCTCACTAGTTGTTCAGAAATTTTGTACCTTTTCATCTGACTAATGTTGTAGGTACTGTTATCTTGTATGTGTTCCTCTTTAACGTAAACCTACAAACTAGTGCCGTAGTTTCTAAACTTGAAGCTCTAAATGATTTATACATATTACAACTTTGTTTCTTTCAGAAAATAAACTGTGAACGTAAGATTTATATCTACAGTTTATGGTAATATTACACTCGCTACTTTTATTTCGGATGTTTATAGGAACGAGTCTGTGTATTCAATGTTGGCGCCAACTCGTAACAGAGCATTAAAAGTAAGTGAGCATTGTTTATGTACAAAACTAAGAAGAGTAATAGTGTTCATTAATATTTCCGAAAGAGCTGGTTAGCCATATCAATGTTATATGTACCGAATCGAATAAACAATTTAATGAAACAAACATGCTGTTTATTATAGTATATCATGTTACATGTATTTATACACAAATTTGATCACTTCATAACCTAGTATCTCAGCTTCTACCACTTATATAGTTATAAAGTGGTGCACAAATAAGCTTTACTTTTTCGTAAGTTGGTCTAATCGCTACAAAATATTCAGTAGGTAAGATGGGGTTTCAGGGAGGAATTATTTAAATTCTTTATCTTGCTAATCTGGCACAACTATCCTCTTTACGCGCAGACCATAAACACATCTGATATCATAACAAAATATTCATATTTCGTCACATATTTGAGTTTATCTGGATGATTCAATCACTTCGAAACTATCTTTATATGAAAATTGAAACAAACTGACGTCGCCACATATGTGGTATAAGTTAAAAGATACACCGACATCTATCTGTTCGCGGTCTCTATGACAATATATGATAATAATCAGAATACTTGATGATTATCCAATGAATTAGAAACAAAACTACGTTGACTTTTTTTGTTAATTATACAATGCAAATTCAGCCTATGAAGATTAATATATATTACTTCTTTATCTTATGTGAAACCGGTCTCAGCAATAAACAGCATCAGTATTATGTCATTACAACAATAACATGTGCCTTCTGGATATGAAAAGGATAAATAAACAAGGGTTTTTGCATACCAGTTTTTGGCTCATTTTTTTTAATGAGAATATTCAAATATTGTTAAAACTAAAAATCTCGTCATAATTTGTTCCTTATACATTTTATTTTTAAGTTTTGCTATCTTTTACAGTGGAATTTATTCCAAAATACAGGAAACTGCAAACTAAAGTTACTTACAACAACGTGTTTCTAACGTGTTTTTAATATTTGGATTGAGGCTACAAAAAGAGTTGATTAGGCTCCATTTAAAGCAGTTGTTATCTGCTCTGTTCACTTTGAAAAGTCTTGTTTTTTCTTAATACTTCTATCCGCCATTGTGTTCGATTAGTCCGATTTTTCAATTTGTCTGAGGTTACCAAGAATATTGTTATTTACATAGCAGGATTTCTAGTAAAATACCTTATTCTTCATACCTCGGTCAAAAGTACGCCTCATTTGCACCTATTTTGAGGCAGAAACTTATTTCGTGTATTGGTAAACCAGCACATGACAGCTCTGAACTGCGAGGTTACGCCTCGGGTATTATGGCACGCAGTTCAGAGCTCTCCTGTGCAGCTTCACTAATGCACGAATATTTAGCTTTTCGCATGAAAATATGTGCAAAAACTTTTACACTGTCATCAGTGAACTTATGGCTTGTTTTCTAATGAAGTAAAGTCTACCTTTTCCTTAATATGAATTAAGTATGAGAGTGATTTAATTAATCTCTCTAAAAGTGTTATTATTAATATATTGAATATAAAACATATTTTTAGCTATCGATAAAAAATGAATGTATTAAATGATCAATATTATTTTTATTTACAATAAATCTTTACGATTTATTATTTTTAATTTAATATTTTTACTAGTACGAATCTGTCTTCTATAGGAGGAAGGCGCTGATTCCCTTTACCACACTACAGGCTTCACTTACACGTGCATATAGGCTCTCTTATACAGGTTCCCTATTACCATGCTCGATTCTCTCCTAGCCTTATAAGTAAAGATTATTTGAAGTGAAGTTTGTTAACTTATTTTTCTCCCAAACTAGACTGAGATATTTTTGTCATTTTGAGTTGCTACCGCCTTCACGGGTAACGAGTACTATTGGTTTTAATACTCGGTATAGACAAACTTCACATTATCCCCTCGTTTCGTTTATATCAATACTTATTGATAAAAAAACTTGAACTTCTTCTGAATAACTAAAATAAACTTACTTTTCTAACTTCTTATTTCAGTATAGTAGTTTTCGAGGGTGATGGGGGAACCTGTTTGGTGGGGAGAAAAACAAACCAAATGACCTTCAGCATACGTAATTATACTAGACTTTGAAGCACTAGAAAATTCACTTGATGGTATGGTAGCAGGGTTGTGTAAATATTTACATAATGCCTCCACTATCAATTTAACGGAATTCTATATTTATACCAAGTTCTGCAACACTTCTTCGTTGTAGGTATAATTCATTTTAGCTAAAGCTTTCTTGATATAATTTTTGAATTTCCATGTTATTATTGTAGCCCTTGTTTCAACGCGTTTAACGTCCAATACCAATTGCAATTCTTAATCATTTCTTTTTTATGAATTCTTGAACCTCGTTCAAGACACTTGCTAAATGTGAACAAATAGTGATTTCGTCTACATTTTCAAATTCGATCGTATCAAGAGAAAATTTTTATGAATGAAACAGCTACATAAATGGTCCGATTAATGCAAAATAATATTATAAATTGGCTTTTCCATTAAAATTTCTGCATTACTGTTGTGCCATCTGATATTATGGCCACAATATGGTTCTCAAAACTCAAAATAGCTGAGATGCTTTGCAACCATATCATTTACATACGCTGCATCAAATTTTCCATCAATAAACACGAGCATTAGGTTAAACACTCTGTGTAATTTGATGTTCATATAACGTCTGTTTTTACACTGATCCATTCATCCACTGTTGAACTGAACCGTGTATGAGGTTATATCAACATCAAGTGTAATTAACTCTTACCTGTCAATGTACTGAGCCTGTTATCACTACACGTCTTCCATTTGTACAACTGATAACACCAAGATGAACAAGTTCATCACTAGAATAAATATATCTAATACTGTACAGTTATTCTTGTTTTATTGTTTATTTCACAATTATTATTCTCCCTCGTTCTAACTAGTTATTTTTGTTGTCGTCGATGTAACCTTCGACTACTACGAATTATTTCCACCTCCCTTTTTTTTTCACAGCTCTCGGGTCATCAGCCCCGTTCAAACAAATAATTTTCGATGATGGACAAAATGATTAACCCGTGTAAAGTTCAAGATCTTCCACCTACTTGGAACAAACGCATTGTGATATAATTTTGACATGACTTTTGATATGATGCTTAAATATTCAATTGACAAGAGTAAAAACTGTTATAATTTGTTAATATTTTTTAGTCATTCATACATTATAGTTGCAGATAACGATAACGATTTATATTTCTTATTTAAAGTAAATCTTAACATGCAATGTTTGTGTTACGTCGATGTGATATTCTCTTTACGTGATTATCTCATTAGTCATTCAAATGTTTGCATGAGTACCAATTAATATAATTCATTAATTCAATTACCGCTTCTTAATGTCACTAGAGAACAGTTATAAAAGAAACAACAGCACTTGAAGAAAGAACATAATTTCATAATCCCTCCTATTTTAGTATTGCGAATTACAATTAGCGCATTAATTCAAACAAAGGAAAATACATTTTTTGAAGAATTATGTTGAGATTAAGTCGTAACTTCTCTGCTTTTGCTCTTGTAACTGTTTCTATAGCTTATGTACTATCCTCCAAATTGCATAATTATTTTTAATCCTCTTGTAGACATCTGACTTTTTTGAAATTGTTAATCTCTCCCAATATAATATGAAATGTTCTTTCAATATAACTTTCACATTGGAAAGTTTAATTATTACAAATTCTTGAAAAAAAAATTTACGGAAATTTATAATTCTGGCGTGCATTTACACGTGTTCGGTGTGTAACAAACAAATGGAATAAATTCGTTAATATATGAAGAAGAACGTGTTAGGTAATAGTGGTAAATACGAAATTTTAAATGCAATTATCTGTATAATATTAATTTTTGAATTCCTCATAAAATTTTAGACATAATTCATGAACGGTGTTTCCAGATTTTTTACAACAATTAACATTATTATTAAAAATTATTTTGTTCCACATATTCGCTACATTACCCTCAATATTTCCTATTTTCCTCTTACCTATTTACCACATTAAGAAAGTAAGGAAAAACCATTCTGGTGTTTTTATTTTTACTGATTGAATTCAAAAAAATACAAAAAAAGTTTTGTTGGTTTCGGTTCAAAACTCAGAGCCTTAGTAACTTGTCTCCCTGTATCAGTGTCAGTGCTATGCTTTTGAATTCCATTAACTGTACATAATAATATCAAAAAGATATTTCATTTAACAAAAATCCACAAAATAACCATTCTTCAAATGATTGGTTATGGAGATAACCCACGACACAAATTGAAATTGCTCGCTAATACGAAAAATTTCTACCGCCTATATCCTAAAGAACAATTAAAAAAATAAAAAAGCAGTTTTGTGAGCTTGGTCATGTAAGGCAGATAAAAAAGTATTATGCCTACATAAATCAGGTTAAAAAGTAGCCCCCCAGCTCAGCGTTAGCCACACATCAATTGTTAGAATATTAAAGGAAAATAAAATGAATGTAAACAGTGCTGACATCTCCATGTTCCTTTTTTTCTGATAATCAAATTTGAAATGTTACAATTGAGTCCCGCCAGTTTTAAGGTAAAGACTGTGACACGGTTTTTATTGGCAAAAAAACTAGAAAACTTGTGGAATGATTGAAATTATATTATGGATGATCAACAAACGTTCAACAGTGGCAAGTCTTAAAAAATGGATTATGCTCAGGAGAGATTGCACATTTGCGGATTGCCTTGTGAATTGTGAACGGCTTCCATAGCCTGAATCATCGGCGTTTTTAATAAAGTTTGCAGTGAGTTCTTCTATTTTCTTAACGTAACCAGGTACACTCGTTGATTCATTTCCAAGTATTATCACGTCTTTTTAATATAATCATTGAGGTAGACATTTGTATAACGAAGAAAACGGAAAAAGTAAAAACATATTCTAAACCTGCTGATTCATTGTGGAGCTGGCCTTTTTGATCGACTTATCCAGCCACTGCAAGTATTTGAAATCACAACTGCAAACAAAAGAAAAATTCATAATTGAACTCTAATAACACTTGTTGGAGAAACCGAATTTTGCACGTTTTAAAGAAACAATACATCCAGATAAAAACTTTAGTATAAGTAATATAAGGAAGGGCAAGTCTACGGTAAGTGCATTGTTCGATGTAGGAAAATAAAGTTTTGTGTGGTTATCAACCTTTTTCTGAGGTGCACTTCGTTTTTCCGATACCAAAACGTAATTTCTGTCTGAATATCCCGCGTACTTCAGCTGGGTAGTCTATTTTTATATTTCAACGGATATAATATTTTCTTTGTATTCAATAAAAATTTATTGTTAGCACTTTGTAATAGAGCTTGGATCGATGTGTCCATACATATTACCTACTTCATTCAAGTATTAAGGCATAGTTTCCGCATGATTAATACACATACAGTGAATCTGCACAAATTCCATATTGATTCGATATATAACTAACATAT
Source organism: Diorhabda carinulata (assembly GCF_026250575.1). Taxonomy (NCBI): domain Eukaryota; kingdom Metazoa; phylum Arthropoda; class Insecta; order Coleoptera; family Chrysomelidae; genus Diorhabda; species Diorhabda carinulata. Next base: position 7,647,554 of record NC_079460.1, on the reverse strand, counting down.
TACTGAGATGACCCTGTTTGTTGTAATTATTAACATGTCAATACCATACATACAAACCTTTGTGTTAGGAACAAGCTGACCATTTTGGTGTAATGTACGTTCTATGCACACATGACACGATTAAAATACAAAGTGGCATGAAATAACAACAATATTTTGCATTAAATAGCAACTTCGGTTTTATAATTTTAGAAAAACAGACTATTTTTGGCTTAACTAGTGAATAATTTATCAACCTACAAGCTTATTTCACGATTTCCTGACCATCAGAATGGTATCGTGGTTTATTTGAAATTAAAGAAAATACCATTGGTGAAGTTCGATATTATATGGAATGAGGATGTAAAAATAACTTCACCTATTGCTATTAAACCGCAGTGGAAAGTTTTTAATTAAAAACACATACATCAATATGAAAGTATATGAAATCTGAGTTTTTATTGGAAGAAATGTTCAGATTTAATCACGAAATGAAAGTGACATGTTTCAAAGTATATACCTCCACAATAATCAACTTTAACTGAGCAAAAATAGAATTTTTCATCAACTGAAATGATCAATCAACTGAGCCATTTTTCTTAGAAAGCTTCGTTGGGTGAATGTCTATAAGCAGTATCGGAAATTTAGCTAAAAGAATTGATAATTCCTGAATAAGCTAAAAATTGATTTTGATCAATTTAATCATGATCGTATGTTGCTTAAACACTGTCTTCTTTCACTAGGCAAATAAGTAGATATGCTGCTACTTATACTGCAATATAATATGAATGCTATTAAATGTATATATCAACATCATCATCATCAAGGTTCATGCAAATTAGAGCCGTGGTGGGGCGAAAATCTGTATAAATGGGAAATCACTTACATGATACAACTTCTTCGCCGCTCTCCTTGCAGAGTACTTCCTCCGCAGTCGCCAAAGAATAATATCAGTGCATTTATATAAGGTGTGATGAAAAATACGTTGAAATTTATTGAAAACAAGTCTTCTAGAACTGGCTTTCATCTGTTTAAGCCGTTTTCCCATTTTAGAACCTCTTTTCGACATATCGTTCATTAAATGTTCTAGTGCCCCTTCTAAAATTCGGGTTCACATTTTTGTGGTCGAAGGACTGATCAATTTTCTCTTTTAAATTACTCAAACCGCTTGTAAACTATTTTAAAGAACAGATTTTTATATATTGTGAGTATTTTTGGTACTTTTTTTCTCAGCATGAAACATAACCTAATGTTAATTCGTTGTTCAGGACCAATGTTTTCCCGTCGTACACTGCAAACACAATCTCACTAAAGTGGCTACAGTAGCAGACTGATAAATTAGAACATGCTCAACAGTTTAGTTATGTAAACATATATTTATTATATGATCCAATTCCGATACTAATTTTTTTTTCAAACAATAGAGTACCATCAACGCTTCTTTCGCACCTTGAAGAAGACTAACAAGCCAGAATCGGTTCAAATTTGTCATTTTTAGTCTCACAGAATATGAAACATACTAGGAGTTCACCTAAATACATGTAGTGTAAGTATTGTCTTTATAAAAATCCATTAACTGTTTTCTTTGTACCTCCATAATATGTCATACCTATATTTCCCAACTGTAACAAAACGTTTGATCAAAATACTTTTAAAGTTATTTTGAAATTATTTCATTTCATATGAACACCTTCGGAAAATATATAAATATTCTCTTTATCCACTCTAGGAGAATTTACAAAACAATAACTCAAAGTTATCATGAAAATACTCATAATTTTATCTAGCATAAGTTTTAATAAAATTTGACTGAATTTGGAATGAAAGACCATTATTAGATTTGTCGATTACAAAACAAATAGGATAATTCTTTGAGTAGACACAATAAAAACATATAAAAATTCAAAGAAGTAATTTTAGCTTCTCGTGGACGTGATGATTCCGTGAATTGACGTTTAGATTCTTATCACGTTGAGACCACGAAACTTTTAGTAGATATCACCTCTAGTGGTTTTTCTTAGTAATTTTAAATCGCAATAATGCGATGCAGACATTCTTAGAAACTTGCTAGGTCTTCGAATTGAATCTATAGTTATAATAAGATATTGTGGAAGGTTAGTGTTTGAAGTGTTGGAAATAAGTATAATTAAGCTTTTATAGTTAAAATTTGCCGATGTTTTTAGATGAAGTTTGTAACTAGAATTTTGTATTGTTTTCTGAATTATCTATTCAATTTAGTTGTTTTATTATACCAGCTTTTGTTGATTCAGAATACAGCTAGAAAAGATGTTAGTCTATATTATTCTAATTCTGAAGAAAACTAGAGTTTCTGATAAAGAGCAAGGCAAGTAAAAATGAATTTATCAATAGCCCTTTAATAATAAAATTGTAACGTCTACTAAGCTTTGAGGATCTAAGCTCCCGTAATACTTCTATGGAGTGCTATTATTCCATGATTATCATTTCTAACGACCTTCTTAAAAAAATAAGCTACTTGTCAATTTTCATCTAAAACATTTTTTATGCTCGTATTTGCCTCAGTATTAGGTCAAATAGAATGAATGATAGAAACAATGTCAAATTTGATTCTAGAAAATAAATAAAAAAGTTGAAAGAATTAGATAATATGAAATTATTTTTTAAATCTTCAGGGGCGACGAATAATATTTGGAATTGTTGTATTTTATTCTACAATTTTTTTACGAATGGTTACTACCATACTGAGACATATTAAAACACATAGTCAGCGACGATCTCAAATAAATTCCATAAATTACCCCTCTTATCGGTCGTAATTTCAGCGAGACATTCTGCAAACTTGAAAATCCTTCGTAAATTTCCTTGTGAAGCGCAATACTCTTTACAGTTTTAATAAAAATAAAGTGTTTGAATTTCGATTACGGCCAAATTGCCGGATGCCTTTCGTTATTGTATTTTTTACGAGGCATCTTCTTAGATTAGGGACTGTGTTTGGTTCCCTTGGGATGGGAAGTCTAAAAAATTCACGCAATCTAATATTATACCTCATATTTGCATATCTGCTACTTCGAGTTGAATCTTAAATACTTATCAAAGTTTTCGCCTTTGTCGATTTATGTTCGAGACATTTTTTGTCCCTTTGTATCGTGATGCATATCATCCTCATGCTCGCGTTATTATAGGTTTCAGCTCATAACTATATACGTATCTTTCGTTCCGATCTTTTATCCATTTCTCCATGGTATTGCTTTTTGTATATTTCTTTTAATCAAAATCGTACAATATATAATTCTATTCTGAAGAAGTGGCCGAGATAAAATAAAGCAACGTTTGATTTCAATTAAAAGACAAATTGAAGAAAAATATTTTCAACATAGTATCAGGCAATATATATTAAACTAGTTTCTGAACTAGCTACGCAGTTTTTCAATAATTCTTTGAGAGAATAGTTTTCGTTTTACTCAGTCTTTAAAATACCAGATTACGGATAAACATTTATGTTTTACCGAAGAGTAGACCAGTGAAGAGAAAAAAGTGTATTCCAAAAAAGATCTGAGTGTGGATATATTTGCTGTGATGTTTTACATCAAGGAACTCGGCACATTAATTCTTCATTCAAAGGTTTAGAAAACGAGCAACCAAGTTAATAAGTTCAAGACTTTGAACTGAAAGGGCTTCTGTAGTATATTGTATTAGAAAACTGTCAAAATTAAAAATGCGTCAATTAGTTTGTGGTAGGCATTGGAGGTGAAAATGACAAAACATGAATTTTCATGCTAATAAATATTATTATTGCCGAAAAATATCTCATGCACAAAAAACTGTGGACAAAGCTAGAACAAATAAACACCACAAATGGGTTAAAGCAGTCCAAAGTACATACGAAAATTATATAACAAAAATTGAAGCAACCTGGGATTTATCAAATAGATTTATTGGCATGAAAGACTTGAACAAGGATGTGTCTTTTCCCCAACACGATTAAAGATTTACTTGGAGCAGGCACTCAGAAGCAGAAATGCAGTGAAAATACTACGCAGCATCACTCAAAATATGGAGCTTCCTTCCTGTGAGAAATACTAGGACCTAGAAATAAATATACATGGGAGAAAAGCTATATCTATGATGAATGGAAGATTTTGGGACCAAAGAATATCAAAATCCAATAAAAACGAATATAGAACACGATGCTCTAAAGCATTGTAATATAGGGCAGCGAAGTGTGCCAGATAAAACAATCTACGGAAAAAATGCTAATGAAAACCGAAATGGACTTCTGAAAAAGAGCATCGAACAAATCTAGGAGAAAGAGAATGAGAAATGACAGGCACACATTGATCGATTACATCAAAACCAAACAACTAATCTGGTTTGCTTATATACAAAGCATGTCAGGTAGAGACCACCTGAACAGGTCATAGAGTGGACACCAAAAGTGAAAAGGAGAAAAAAAGACCATGTAGAAGTTGGAGAGAGGGCATAGATAAGGAAACGAAGGAGAGAGAACTAATAGAAGACCTATTGTAGGATAAATATAGCGGTTAGAATTCGGGAGACATGGGAGAACGTAAAAATTATGGGAAACCTGCATCTAATATTTCTTTAAATTTATTTTATTTTGGTCGAAGTTACGAAACAACCAAATATTCCGGACACTCCTTTGAGGTCTCCACAATGTGTCATATGCTCAATGGTCTCAATTTTCATTGATGAAATGGGTATGAGAAAGCTTTTCCCAATATGAGTACCTCGTGTGCTTACAATTCACCACAAACACAATCCTATTATTTAATCGGAATATGGACGAGTTTTTGCGCCGTTTAACTTCGATCCCAACCATAAGCACTAGAGACGAATTGTAATCAAGACCTTGTTTTCAGGATTAAGCTTCGAATTGATATTTTTGGTTTCTAAATCTGAATAAACTGGTCGGCGGAAATACCCATTTTGATGACCTTGATAAATGTTTTAAGGGTATGAATAAACGTTGAACTAAGTTCAGAAGAGACTGAACAATGAAATCATTGATCCAAGTACAAATAACCTCTGAGCTATTTCACTCAATATACGAATATTCACGTATTTCCTAATTCTCAAAAAATAGTGAGATTCAATATTATCTTAGCTCTGCTAATATTAGAAATTGTGCTCGCAATCTCCACACATTCTACTAACAAAATATTGGCATAGACATATGGCATTGCCAGCTTTTCCTATTTTATTCCATTTCTAGATTGAATTAATTTAATCGCGAGTATCAATTAATGTGAATTATTAATATACCATTAGGTACAATTTACCGTTTGGATGGTAAGTCAAATATTTGCAGTAATCTGAGCTACCAGTAACATATATATTGTGCTACATGTTAATGTAAATAAGGGGCCCTCATTACGCCTACAGTTGTAATTAGATGATTCTAACACAAATAAACAATTATTTACTATGTTGTTACTTACATGTTCACCAATTCTGATTGATAATATATTGGTGTTAAACGATATAACGAAGTATTTTAAAATGACATTTGATTCTTTATTAGTACATATATTTCATAAAATTAGAAATAAAGTTATGGGAGAAGAGCTCAACTTCTTTACTGTGGTAGTTGGAAAAAAATTGTGTTTCATGAAAAACTACTGAAAGTTACAGCATATCACAAGACGTGTTTGTTCAGCAGTATTCAAGATTCTGTGATAAAAATAAAATCAATTCAGGAGAAGAGAGTTTTATTTTGTAATAGTTCCAACTAACATGCGGCTTTCCTTCATTGGTTACGGTTACGACTCTTCATTACATTTTATATCCATTCCAGAAAAAAATATTAATTTTGGTAAGCAAAAGGGTTTCTCAGAATGTCCTTTGGAGTAGGGGGTAAATTTATAATAGGCTAATCATTTTTTTTTCATACATGCATACGGATTTCAGAAAAACATTAGGATTTATCCGAAGCTTTTTTCGTGAATACATTTTAATAACAATTATTTTTCTATACTATATTAAAATATACAATTTATGTGTTAACCAAAATTGTTTTTGATTAAAAGTCAAAATACTATGATTCTAAAAGCAAACATATATTTGTATGTGTCTTATTTGCATAAATGAAACCGCTGCGAAAGCCGTTGTTTTTAATTCAATCATCAGTGTTGGTGCAACGATATGAACCACAGTATTCCATTTCATATCCAATTCAAAAAATAATTTCAATTTTAAAAAGGACCACGTATCGCAGACAACAGCAATCTGGATTGAATCGTTTCAATTTCCAACGGCATTACTTTTAAATTCGGACTAATTGACAACGATACTCCATACAACTAGGGGGATAGATTGAAAATTAATCCTATATTTACTTTAGGTCGCTACTGAAATGATGTAATTGTTCAGTAATATTCTGATAAAATCAATTCCTACACTTCATGATTGCTTCAGTATGTAACGTTTGAATTAAAATATCTAAAATTGTATTGTAAATATTATGGTTTAAGTGAATAATAACTAGTTTAAGCTTGAGCTGATTAATTGCTTTTGAGAAATTTTCTTCCCACATCTGGCTTCTAAATAAAATATAGCAAATATAACAACAAACAGGTGATATCCAACAATTTTTAAAAGTGAAAAACGTAGAGCAATTGAGTACACAGTACATAAACTAGTTTGTAACGCGGACAATACAGGAAAACGACTCAGTTTGTAAAATAAAGATAAAATATTTCTACAATGAAGTGAGTATATTGATCTCAGCCGTGCAAAGTGAAACTGTTAGCTCAAAATAGTGGATATATCAGAGAAAGAACCTCAAATTCTAGGCTTCTCAAAGCATTTCTTCTTGTATTTGTAATTTGTATTTATAATTTTGTGTGTCGCAAAATCCTCCAAAATCGGAAATTTGCTCATCGGTCGTCGAGTAGATTCACTATTAGAGGGTGGTTTAACAGAAGACTGATTTAACAATGAAAAAGCTATTTTTTTCTCTAATCTACAGTCCATAAAGTTTCCATTTTTTTTCAAACCATAAAAAATTATTTTTATTATTACAGAAAAACAGAAAGTAATTAGAGGGATCTAGATCAGGTGGATGAAGAAATAAATCATGACTTTTTCTGTAACAATAGCGGACGAATGATCAAGCGCATTGTTGTGATGGAGCAACTCCTTTCTTGAACAAATGCGTTTTCTCTCAAGTTTGACATCAAAATGTGTTAGCAAATCACGATAATACTGATATGTTATATAAATAATTAATATTACACTTTTGAATGTTCTAATTAGGGGAAAAAGTCGTTTTTACTTTCTTGGGAGTACATTCCTCCACTCCATACCTAAGTTTCTCCTTACGTTTTAAGATATCCAAATATTGGTTTGAATTTTAATGCGAGCGAGATTTTTATTAACAAGAACTAAAAGTAATAGAAACGGTTTGTTTTCAAATAGAATGTCGTATGAATTATTTCTGTAATATAACAGTGAATGAAGATGAGTTTCTGAATCGACGCTTTGAAGTACTTCTCCTGCAATTTCCCAGATAGCTTTTCATTTGTAAACTATTGTACACGTATTTAGCTGAAATATTCCATTTTATCAAGTATTTTTGGACTGATTATAGTAAATGATATTCCTGGACGATGATTGAAAAAGGTTATCAACACTTCTGATGGTAGACAGAATTACTGCGAATAATAATTCAAGATTATGCTTTTTAGAACTAAAGTTCAAATGACAAATAGTTCAAAACACACTTCCATCTCATGTTTCACACTACATAGTTAGGATTTTTCTTAAAAATAGTCAACAAACAATAAAAATAAGCTACTTACGGATTTTCAACACGCTTATACTAGTTTCACCTGTATGTAGTTCTGTTTATTTTTTTGTGAGCTCAATTTTTCCTTTGGACTAAGAGCAAGTAGCACATTTAATGAAAATTTTAGTTCGAGAGAGGATTCGAGCTTCCTATTTCCGTATTGGTAATTAAGCACTAAGACAACCTTACCAACTGTACCGTTACGACACGATGTAACTTTCGACTAGATAGGTATATAAGTAGCGAAGCGATAATACGAGGGTAGTATCAATTAGGAAAAATTAGGAACATGATTTCATAGTATATGAAACTAAAGAGTGAAAAATAAATATAGCTTAAAAAACACGCTTTCAAAGCACATCAAATTGTAAAGTTGAAAATGACTTTTAACTTTTTAGTTTGCTGTGCTTTAAAAGCGTGTTTTTCAGTTCTTTTTAAACTATATTTTTATTTACAAAGTTCTCTAAAATTCAAGCATTACGTTAATCGACAACTACACGAATAATTTTGATAAGGTAAAGGTAATCAATCAATCAATTAAAAAATTTAGAGATTTATATTATAGATATTATCTAAGAAAAGCTGGATTCTTGGATGTAAGTAGAAGTACACAATTAGGTGACAGTAACATCACACAATACATTTGATATTTTCAAAATTAACAATTTTTATTACAAGACTCCATACCAAATTCACTCTCATTAAAATGGAGAAAACTAATAATTTGGTATCTCATGTTACCAATATTATTATTCACACACTCCATTTAGGACCTTCAATTCCGGATTCGTATTTAATCCCAAAGGATTTAGCCCTTATGTTTCTTCTCAACAAAAAACATCGAATACGCTTTGACACATACTTTTTCGGTGTTTTTAGGCACGAAACAAAATTAACTTAATGAGGTGTATTTAGGTGAATAAGTGGAGTGCCTTTTTTGTTAGACGGATGCATGATTCTCGCAACCCTCCGATTGACAAGGTCTGGCACATATCTTCGTTTCTACGGTGACATTTGACACTACTTTTTACTCAGTATTAGGTAGCTGGTTTGATATTTTCCACATTAACGGAATTACTCTCTCCTTTTACTAATGGAAACGTACAAATTGAAAGTAACTTATATTGAATTTATTAGTTGATAGGCAACTTAGGTGGCGTTTGAAGTACATACAAGGGATATTGTTATATATTGTTTAGAAAATTGAAGAAAACAATGTTAATAAATTCTCAATTTGACTAAATTCTATAGCATTTTTAGTAAATATTATTAAGTTAATGCAATGAAACCTGGGCCTGGTTATAAGTATTTTATCATATCATAAATAAAACTAATGACATGTGATGGTTTGGATAACAACCTAATGCAAACTTTGAATATTAAAAATACGAAGTGAGAATTCAGTCATAACATCAAACATCACACTCCCTAGTAAACAAAAGTATTCTGAACCGATTATAGCATCATGAGCGTCATTTAATAGGGACAAATAAACATAAAAAATTATGTTCATGCGTCTGTATTCGAATGGCACGTTTGGGTCTATTAAATATTGATAATTCTAAATGACCATTAACGGAAACAATGGGTGATTGTTACTTTGCGTGATTGTGAAGTGAGAGGGCCCTTAATAAAGTACCAGCCAGTACTAGGTATGTAACTGTGTAGTAAAATAGCTCTTATCACTGTTACTGTCATGGTTCAAAATTGGTATGAACATTACTTTTATCAGAGGCGGATTTATTGGAAAGAAAACAAAAGAAATTTTCTGAATAGGATAATATCACTGATTTTTCAAAAAATAATTTTCACATTGTGAAAAGTATAAAAACCATCGTTAAAATATAATGATGGCGTTAAGGCAGAAACAATGTTATTAAACCTATAGATAATGGAGATAATTTTTGTGTTTGATTTTTCTTCATATTCCTATTAAGATTCCATAATTTATGAGTACAGTATGAAAATATAATTAGTGTCTTCTATATCGATAAATTGATTAGAATGGGTGAACAGAACACAAAGTATGTTTCAATAATTGAAATCAATTGTATTTTTTTTCAAAGTATACTCATTACAAAATGATTTTTATTTAATCAACAAATCTGTTCATTCATACGCATCTTCAGAAGTCTAATTTAGAATTCACTACCAATAAAATGATTACCATTTAGTAGAGAGTTTGAGATAGAAACATCTCTACTCATATTAAGGTATTATGCTCATTTTTTGGAAGGGGTTTATCGAGGATTGAGCCAGAAATGATGATTTGTCATGTTGTCTAAGCAGGAAGGAAATGGAAGGAAATAATTTCGTAAAACAGAGACTAAGACGATGATCTCATTTACTTGGGCGATATTCAAATCATATGGCGATGTTAATGATCTCCTAATTCGCATAACATCTCGTGACGCTTTTGATGCTTCTTTATACTTATTATGCGTTTATTGACCTTTTATAAATTGAAATACTCACGTAAAAAAGACAATTGAAAATTCTCTCTGTAATGAAACAATGAGGTCATTACAAATTTCCTAATCGTATTATATTATAATAGGAAAAAAAGTCACTTTATTTAAGTATATTTTATTTTTGTCTTATTTTGATTTAGAGAATATGTCTCAGCATAAAAAAAAATCAAAACGCTTATTCATACAGTTAATTGATGCTATGCATATAGTTTTCATTAAGATTATTATAGTCATCAGCATTTTTATTACGGTCCTGAATTTATTATACTGTAGCAGGTTTCATTCAGTTAACAATAATTCATATTTTTGTACGGTTTAGAATCTATTACTTACTAATATCTCAATAAATAAAGCGTGTTTATTCAGTTGTGAATGTAAATAAAAGACATAATGCAAATAAGGTAATTCTATATCTGTCATTCAATCATATTTCAAGAAATTTTCGAACAAACCAGAATTATTATACAATTACGGTGTAGTACGTTTATTTATAAAAGTCGATATATAAGAAGAAAATGAAATAGTAGTATGGAAATTCTATGATATTTTATAAATGAATTATTTTAGTATTGAATTTGTTAATCGCAATTTTTAGTGAAAAATATGAATTGAATGAATATGAATCTACCTTAAAACTGAATGGTTTGATTGAGTAAACTTAGTTTAAATATAGAGGAAACTGTCAATACACGATTCCAATAGCTGGAAAAAGTATTAGAAAGAGTAACGAAGTTTTAGTAGATGAAACCATGTACTTCATAATTTAGTACAAGAGCTGTCTTCACTCTTATTTTTAGACTGTAGAAATGGAACTGGAGTAGGGAGACAAGTAGTCTAATTGGACTGAAGTAACAATTGAGAAATTTGTGCAAGAATATCAAGGCCAATCGTATCTGTGGAGGGCAAAAATTTTAATCCACAAAACAAATATTCAAGAGATGCGGCTCTTAAAATGATACGTAGTAATATGTGAATTGAATGTATTAGGTTGAATAAACAAAATAAAATCATCCGGATTCCTAGAAAATATTTAGGTGCTAAATACAAAATGATATATTGAAATTAACAGTTTTTTTAACAATTTAGTCGAAAATAAAATAAAAAATAGAAACTTTCCTGACTGGTATCTGTTACAAGTGCAATTTCTAATTTAGTTTTCGTTGGAATAGCAAGTGTTATTTGAAAATAATAGGGGACTTTTGGTGTAATATACTGAAGTGAACTTTTTCATCTGCATTTTGCTTTGACATTTTTTCAATAACCCTAACCGCTAATTGAAGTAAAATTTCCACGATATATCCATATTAATCATCGAGCTCTCCAAATCTTTTTCTTTGTTAATTGCCTACACATTAGATAATTTTCCATATATACTCAAATCTCATTTTTAAGTTCAATTATCTAAATTATATAACGATAAAATGCTTGTAGACACTTTAATAAAAACCATTTTATTTCAGTTATAAGTCGACCAGAACAGCTTAAGAATTGGATGTGGGCGAAAGCTGATAGATGCAAATATGCGACTGGAAACAAAGTAACTAATTAATTGTATACATCCCATAACTGTACACACTTTTGATTAAACAACATTATTTTAAATTTTTTTTTGTAAAATACTTGGAAACGAATGGTGTTAGTTAGTTAGTTAGTTAGTACCTCCTCTATAAGACGAAGGGGGATAACTAGTTTCAAAGGATAATGTTAAATTTCAATAGAATTTTTAGGATTTAAAAAAATAATTTATATGATTTCACATTTAAAGTGAAACTAAATACAGGTTTTTATTTAAATTATATAAGAATATTCATTTATTCATTCATTACAGAAGATTTACAGTACTGGGGGATATTTTCCAAAAAATTATCTAGAAATCAGTAGTGCAATGTATTTATGATAATTTGGATACAACGGTGTAATTTGTAGACATAATATACATTAGATTTAAACACCACTCGACTGTGAAGATAAATCTTCTCAAAAAACTACTTGCTTCAGACAAGACACAGCTCGATCTTATTCCAATAACAATTTATATAATTGTTCAATACTCTGGATCTAGTATCTTCAGCACTAATCAAAATATAATGCTTGTACCTGAATCTCTAATAATTATATAAGTTTTCAGTAAAATAAAGAGCTGTTACTGGAACCGGATGAATTCCTCTTTAGGCATGCAGTCTTTTGTGACATGATTAATATATCTCTGATATATGTATGCATATGACAAGTTATTGAATGGAATAAATAATCTTCCAGCTAAAATAGTACATGCAAAGTTTCTCAAATGAATATTTGACTTTTATTTTGCAAATATTTAGCTAGTAATTTATTGAAAAAGAGAATGGACGGGATGTAAAAATTCTAGGAATATTTAAAATGCTCAAGGTTTATTATCTTTCTAAAGTCCACATTATGATCGTCATTAAGAACAAGGTACTCGTAGTTTTTCAACATTATTTATAAGTAATATTTCAAGCGTAATCCTATACAATTCTACTTAATTTTTCCTAATAAGTTGATAACATGGCATGGCATTTTTACAACCCTATATTCCCTTTACCCTTGATTCAGAATCTGGTTCAGAATTACTTTTACTTCCAAGAATTACATTTAGACTCTAATTTGTTTTTGCTTCTCTACTAAATTTATTTACAGCATGATTTTGGAGATATTCTCTTCAGGAGACGAATTTACTTTGTTATGCGAAAAAAATTCACTCATGATACTGACATGTGGTGGTGAAATATCATCGTTGGTCACCTTTTTGTAGATCATTTTCACTCCAATTTGACTCGTCAGAATAGAGTACAATGATTTCCGTTTTCTTTTCGGAGTCCGTGAAAACGTTTTTTGAATTAATGTGCATTTTTTATAGCAACAGAACAGATGAACATATGTTACTGTTTTCGGAACATATGCTAGGAGAGAATCATTTTTGTAAATCTATAAACACCACAAAGTAGAAATATTTGAAGAAATAAAGGTTAATGTAAGCTCTCTTCCACTGTTCTAGTGTCAAGTCCACATAATATAGTGGAATTATTCTTCGTTATAACCAATTTCATTACTATCCATTACTATTACTACCTATATGAAAAGGTTCATTACAGCTTTAGTCTGGTACATAGGCACTGGGTTCGTTAACTTTGAAAGTTAGACAACTTATTCCCGTTTTGAACAATAGGAAAACCCTTTCCTACACAAATAAATGTTTCAAATTGGGTTGAACACGATTAGCGACACATTTTAATCTTACCATTTCAAGGTTTTGAGCAGATTGTGAATAATAGAAGCATATCAGATATAGACGCGAACAAATGCCAGTTGATTAGATTTTTTGTTTTTACAAGCTTTTGTAACAATTTTTTGACAATAAGGCATTTTCCTCTTAAGTAAATGAAATATAGAATCATTTTATTGAGACTTTACCAACACTTGTTCATACGGGCTTTTTTTTTAATTAATTAAAAAAGCAACGTTAACATGAATTTCCTGTACTCATTTCAATTTTCAATAAAAAATATTGAGTTAAGAATGTGCAATTGAGACATAAGGAAAAACTATTTCAAAGGTTGTTTACGCAGAATTTTTGAAAAATTTGTTATTATTCAATCTGTAGTAATAGTCGGTATTTGTATAAATTATGTATTCCAAGGATTTTTGCTTTGTTCATGGATACGATTGTTGATTCGTAAAATGATATCCCAAAAGGTTAAAGAACGCATCACATTTCGAATTATTATGCTATTTTTATGGGTATAATCACACTAGAATTTCTGAATGCACGTAATTATGTTGCAGTAACTAACAATTATTACACGTACAACTGATTTTAATTGCACATGAATATATAGCGTCGAATTAACAGAAATGTGAACACCAATTTTTTATTATCATTTATCATTCTCTGGAAAGGTAATTTTAAAAATGGATTGACCATTGTAGGGTTGCGAAAAACAAATCCCTCACAATATTTGACATAACTGATTGATTGCGAGAGAATTCAGAATGAAGTCCTATAAACGAAGCATATTAAATTGCTAAAAATTGAAAACTTATTAAATGCAATTTGAGATTTTACCCTCAGCGAGCTGGACGACTCGGTTCATTTTAATGAAGTTAAGGGCCACCAGACCAGGAATTAATTCTGACATTTTCCCTCTAATATATGATGGTTTCCATTTTTTTGTAAACTATCCCTAATTATAGTCAATCCCATTTGGGAACTGCTTTACCCTAATTAGTTCGCCATCATGGGCAGCAAAATATATTTATACAATATATAATCTTTTTCAAAGCTTGGTGGAATTATTTATAGAAATATGTATGGTGAGTGTAGTAATAAATTTGATGCTCATAGAGAGACTAATCATAAAAATGTGTGATTATCATTTCATTCCTATAACCATAATCAGTCTCATTATGTCACTAACGATAACGCATAATTTTTGCAAAATACTGTTTGAATGTCAATGTCTGAATTAATAATGCTGAGATTTTAGAAACTATTTATATCTGCATTTTCTACTGACCCCTCTACTCAATGATATCTTTTGTTTTTCTGTTACCAAATTTTTGGTGCATACTTTATTTACATTATTTGGAGAACTTTTGATCAATTGATGACTATTTGTAAATATCGAGATGAAAAATATTTATTTAAAGTGATAATTTGTATATTTTGAGGACACAAAATAAAAAAAAAAAGAAAAATAGGAAGTCTTACGGGAAGTAAATTATATAGAATGTTGAGTAATGTAGGTAAATGTAGGTAATGTATAAAAAATATAGTGAGTCCACTTCAAAGTAGGGTGCCACTCACATTCATAATTTGAGTATTGTCTAAATACACGCTTCTTCTGATTTGTAAGAAGTTAATCTAAAGCTACTATAAATTATTGTAAAAGTATTTAACGAAAATCCAAAACCGAATTTCATAATTGTTTACAATAGCATGCATCCAAATCTTATGAAAACATAATCCATCGGTCACTTTCCAGAATGCGTATAAACAATATTGAAAACATTTATGACGGAACCTGATTTTTCAAATATATTCCTAATTACTGTCAATTTTATCTCAGCCCTAGCCAGATTTTACTTTTATTGTATCAGTGAGATCGTTGACAAAGCTATTTCCTTTGATATGTCAATTATGTAAATGAGGGACAAAGTTTCTTTGAGAGTTCGAAATTGTCTGAAGGATCGTCCAGAAGTCACGATCGCCTTATCACATATATTATATCTTGAACGCTGACGTAATTTCAACAAATTTTTATTGTTTTGATTTAGTTACAAACGAATTTGAATATAATTCAAATGTATGCGTGACTAATTGAAATGAGTGTATTTTCATAATATCCCTAATGTACAAGGATTCTCACTTGGAAAGGAAAGAAATTCATCACTATACATTGAAAATAAAAACTGCGTATGGTTTGACTCCATATATTTTATAATTAGTGTAAATACTCTACAAAAATACATATTGGTGAAAATTTAGCGGAAAAGCAATATAAATATCATTCTAATTCTAATTTCAAAGTTTGACGTGAAGATATAGCTCACCAACATCTACGTCAAGAGAGATTTTTTTAATAGTTCATGGTATGCTCCCACGATAAAAATTATTTAGTTTATTACTTTTCCTATGTATTTTCTTGAATAAATTCTTGTTTATTGGTAGTTAAGCTTCGAGAGTTTCAGGTTATAGTACAATTAGAAATGGAATATCTTAGGAAACTTCTTTCTCAAACTTAATAGTCCACATTTTTTCTGTTGATTATGGAGAAATGTAATTGAAAATATCAACAAAATATTTGATGATTGTCATGAATACTCGAAAATTTAGATTAGACAAAATAATTTGATTTATTTTCTTGATATCACACTATATAAAATTAACAGTGAAAAGAAAACAGAACCTTACCCTAACTTAAAATCAACTTTGTGCTCGACATATTTAAACTTCATTTAATGGAATATTCATCGTTGTAATAAGTCAAGCCTTTGAAAAACACTTGAATCTACTTCACAAAATCATAAATTTCCACATTCTTAAAACCTATCTCGAAGATCGGTACTTAATAGTTAAATAACACGACGTATATTCAACAGTACATCAAATCAACGCAGGTAGCGTTTTGGATCTTGAATATCTTCTCCACTTAGAAGATTTATCCACATCAGACAATACATTGATTGCAACATATGCCAATGACACTACTTTAGTAGCATTACACCGAGATCCTCAAACTGCATTTGGACAGGCTACAGCAATGACAAAGATACTGTTCATCCGTCACAATAAATGAGTGTCAAATTTCACCAAGGGGAAGGCCAAAAATCTTGGATCCACCTTGATAGGAGACTTTCTTGGAAGAAACTGTTAGATTACGAATTGGTACTGCGAGTAGCAACTATGTGCAAATAACTTGTCCTTGTCCGGAAATAATGACGAAATTAAGTTGTTTTTTCATCTCGTTATACCCAAAATCCATTGTATGTTAGTTTTGGAGTAGAAAGGTTTGAAATGTCTTTCAGTATTCCAAATTTAAATTTTAAATCACAACTAAGATATTTTGTAGTAATGTTTTAAATTTTATAAATATGAAGTTTTCTATTGCGAATGAGTTGAAGTTCGATCGTTTATGGAAAATTAGGACACCCTTTATTCTCAATATTTGTGATTACAATGATTCACGCGACGCGTCGGCATGTACAACCAAAGAAATAACAGTCGTAAATGAAAGCATAATCTTGAAAATATAATGCCGACGTCGTCATTTGGAAACATCATAAAGATCTTCAATTTAACATGCCTGTATTTTGTAGTGCATTTTTATTAGTCAGTATTCAATAAAACACACTTTAAACGACTTCAATCATTCAAAAAGCGGAATAAGTTTCTTTGTTTTGGGTTTGAAGCTCTAAAGCAATATGTTATTGCTGTAGGATTCTATAAAAGCAGCTTTACAGTCATATTTTATTGATATTATTTCTGGAATAAGTAACACTCATATTAAATTAGATTGTTTTTCTCATCGGAAATCCAAAGGGAGATAAGTTTTATATCTCGCTTATACCAGTTTCTTACATACAGTTTGTCCTACATTGTTCTTTTTAACTCACAATTTAAACATTGAGATTTCAGTGAAGAATAAAGTATTAGCAAAATTTAAACAAACCTGTACATTTAGAACCTAAATTTTAAACAAGTGAATTTGAATTGGAACTTGTTAAAATTATGTTGTACATAATTCAGGAGATAGTATAAAGTTTGTTTTTTCTTACCATTACTCTACATTTGGTTCGTCGTAAAAAATTGAATTTCTTGCAACACTGGGAAATATTTTTTAATTCAAAACAACACCTGCCTCTACACGATCTAAGTTAATTTTTCAGTATTATTTTTGTTGGGAATTTTCAGGAAAAATAATTTTAAGGGAAATTATAGAAATAACAATGAACAAAAATCTAAATTCAAATATTTTTCTCGATGATTTAGCCTATTAAATAAAAAAATGGAAGATATTCAAATTGATATTTTTATTTTAAAAAAAATTTGGTATAAACGTTAATTTAATATTTAGATTTCTTCACCCAAAGCATCAATTAAGTTTAATTCTTCCGAATTTTGAATGCCTTCTCTTCTATAATCATCTAAGATTTTGATGAGGAATTGTTTTTGTCCTTCATCTTTTGTAAACAAACGGTTGTACTCTTGCATAAGTTCAACGTTTAATTAAATTACATCGTGTGGAGGCATGTGTTGTTATGAATAAAAAAAATTCCCAGTGTTTTTTCATCAAAAAGAAACTATTTAGATGGCGTCGCAAAAAATTTAATTTTTAACGACCACCCTAGTCTACATCGAAATTTTGGAATGCATTATCTCAAAAGCAGCTGGTAATATTTTGGTTGGGATCATAGTAGTTACGTAGGAGTACATTGTTATCAAATCAGCTGTTACCAAAATAATTGAGGCATTCTTTACTTAAAATTGATACAATGATCTAGAGGTAGTGAAAATTTGTATAAAAAAATAAAATAACTGATTTTCGATATCTATTTGACTATCAACGCAATACAACTTTTTGGTGTAATTTAAATCGTATTGGGGTTTGTATTCAAAAAAATAGACAAAAGGCAAGTTATAATGGAGTTACAGCGCTTGCAAAAACTCTCGAGAATAGTCTCGAGAAAATAACAGAGCTACCGAACGATAATCTAGTTAGATAAGACATAGAACGACACCCATGATACACCCAGTAAAGGATGGGTTGGTGGTTCAAAAATATGTTACACGAAAGCTCCGTCTAATAAAAGTAGAAGAATAACTAATCGGATCAGAAGAAGGATGGATGCCAGAATGTCTGTTTGTAGCAGCTAAGATTATTTCGAATTTCCCTGGATTATCAATGCGAATCAACCGCGGTGGTTTTCGAAGATTGGTTTCAAATTAAATGATCGCCGAATATACCACTGAATTGTGATGAATAATCCACAATCGCCAAAAGAATAAGATACCGGTTTCCAATAATAGAAAAAGTGAAATGCAAGACTTTTTGTGCGTACGTGATATATTCCGCGAAAGTAATAACGTTCAACAATTGTTGGAAAGTGTGAAAACTTATTATTTTTCAAAGGAATACGTTTGTGATAAAATTGCGAAGGAAGCAGGTCACGAAGTAATTCAACTTATTCAACTATATTAGGGTATTTTTAATCCGATTGAGTTGATATGGCATAAATTAAAGTCTAATATGCGGGCTCACAATAATACACCTAATTTGAACAGTAGTGTGATCGAGTTGATAAAGACGGAAGTTAAAGATGTAACTGCTGAAAATTGGAAAAACTGAAAATAATTGAGAACCCATATAGATTTATGTACACAAATATATGTATATCTTAAAACCCGTAAAAAATATTATGGATTTGCAAGATAGTAGCGATAGCAAATATACTCTGTATTAAAATAGAATAAATTTTATGAAATTCAAATTTCTTTCAAAGCAAGTAAGTGAGGGCTACATATTATAATAGTGCGGCCCTGCACAAGGTCCTCCCAATAAATAGCCATAAATTCACGTCTTTGGGGTAACATTACTAAAAAAATATAATTATAATTATATTTGTTTGAACTTTAAATGGCAGTATATGACATCCTAAATAAAAAATTCCAAATTTCTTCCATTCACTTTTTGTTTTTCTAGTTTTGGGACACCCTTTATATGAAAATATAGCGCATGCACATGTGAAATTATATTTTTTATCGGCCACTAGAATTTAAAGCCGAAGCTTTTTGTTGACGAGAAAGAGTCATGAAGCGTAGAAAATTGGTTTTGTAGTAAGTGTGAACGACATGGTGCTGGATCGCCAGATATGTCCTTGTCCAGATATATACCCGTCACCCTTCAAATGTCATTATAATAGAAATTCCCTATTGAATGGTCAACACATCTAAGAAAATAATAAATGGGCGACTCTAGTCTCCTTTTCACCACGACAATTCAATTTTTTCGGTGATAGATCTTTACATAATGTGATATTGATATGATGCGTACAGAATTTTTTTTATATTGTGATTTAACACATTTTGGAATTCAGGTCCATTCACTGCTCTCCCTGGTCGATTGGAATTTAAATTTGATTCTCCCTTTTTTGTACGCTGTCTCTGGCGGTGACAACTGTAGGAATATGTATATACGAATTTCACAGCTAATTTGTCTGCCAATGACAATCGAAAGATTTAGCTTGGTAAGATGAATAAAAAAGTTGTTGATACACGTTTTGCAATGGTATGAAGTGAGATAAAAAAATGTTGTATGTATGTATATTACTTCGATATAACGTATTAATATTCAGTTTCTACAAAACTATATTGGAAGATTTGAGATTGAGTCAGAAACTAACTATTTTCTAGACGTTTTACACAGATGACCCAAGATTGAATCAGTTTTCTAATCAAAGTTCAGAGCCCCAGACGGATCTGCCTGCATAAGTAGATATTAAGCTGGCAAATTTGACACAAAACTGGATTTAGTGTTAGTATAAGTCGTACATGAATATTTATGATTCATTATTGTTGTGGTGTGCTCGTGTTTATGTGTCCTTTTCATTATGTATAGTTTTCCAAATCCTCATAAGAACTGATTATAAACAATACTAAATTAACTGCAAGAGATTTATTAGGAAGTTCAAGTGATAAAATTTATTGCAATTAGATCTAATTACTCGATTTGCAATATTTTATCTAAAAATATATATTTTCTTCAAGTTCTATTCTCACCTTAATAATAAGTAATAACAGGTGTAAGGCGGCGGGTGTAATTTGGGCGCTAACCATCCTTCTTTACCTGTCTGACCAAGAAGGGTAGATAATCCGACATGTATTTTCGGCACTAAGAAGTGCAGGTAGGTCGAGTCATAAAATAACCCAATAGAGGGAAAGTTGATAGATTTTTAAGTAGGTTAGGTTAGGTTAGGTTAGATTTTGTCAAATGTGTTTCTTATTATTCATAAAATAAAAATAAAATTAAAATAAATAATTGTTTATGTTAGAAGAGTAGTGTGTATGTAAATCTCTTATTTTATATGTAATATGTACTTAAGTACTAAATAAAAATATAAAGAAATATAAAATTCACTTTATTCAGTAGAGTGTTACAAAAATGTTGTGAGGAAACTTTATTAAGGGCAGATTTTTCATTTAAAAAAAGTGCAAAGTAGCCCCTTCTAACGTTAAATTTTTTCAGACCTTAAGTGATAATAGGTCATTTCTCTTATAGGAAAATCTAAAAATATGTCTTATTATAAATGTCGGTGATTTAGTAAATAACTATATTTCATAAATCATGTACTTCAGTCGGTTAGCGCCCAAAATACACATAGGATTAAAATGACCCTTCGGTCTTGCCGCCTAGTTTACATGTTCTAAAAAGTACATTAATCCTTTAGCGCCCAAATTACATCCGCCCACCAAAGGATTATTATTTTACCATCAAAACCTGATTTGGCTACATTTCATTTTAATAACAAGGATTCTTACAATAACTTGAATATCTTTATCCTAATAAAATTACAACTAGTAAATTGCTCAATTAATTTTTTCTCACGCTCAGTCATTATTAAGAATATTATAAACAGAAACATAAATTTGAAAGTTTATTAGTTCGGAGGTAGTAGTATGAACTACCTTCAAATAACTTAAATTACGCGCCAATAATATCATTCTGATATGGTAGTATTTTATGGAGGTTCAGAGCCCCGAGTTGATATCAATTTGGTTAAAACAAATAACATTGTCAAGAACCATCTGAATATGATGATCTGTGGATTGAGTGCGCTATGTACAATCCCATTGAGGTGTATATCAATTACATTTTTAAGAATAAGTCGTCTACAAGAATTATCAATGGAGGCAATGTTCAATGATGTGAGTGTTTTCAGACGATATCAAAATCATTCATTTTGAATAATTTCACATTTTTAAATAAACGTTTCTTCTAATTTGCCAAAAATTTAATATGTTACCTCGAGTTAATTAACATCGCGTTGTTTGATACGGGAAAGTAAAAATTAAAGTGAGCTTTGAAAATAACAGGTGTAGAATAATTTGTATTATTCAACGATATGCTCTGAACACATTAACAAAGTTAATACATTTATCAAGATTTATTTATAAAATTCACATGTGAATTGATAATAACCAACAATATTTTTAATAAATGATTAATATCGTCTATTTATTAAATAGAGTAAATTAGTAAATATGACACATATTATGAAATTTACAAACCGTACGACATGAGATATTCCCGCATGAGAACTTTACAATGAATTATCCTTATTCAAACTCTTTTTAGGCCATATTTGTCTTATTATAATAGCGAGAATAGTACACTTTGATACTTTTTCCCTTTTCGTCTAAAGCATTATTGTAATCATCCAATGTAATGCTCAGAACAATGTTCATCATCAACAAAATGACTCATAATATATTGCTATTCCATTTTACATCAAACCAAAACCGGCCATAATTCTTCAGCTCTATATTTTGTTTGATTTTGAGTTGCAATTATCATGGGAGAAACAATTACTTGAATATTTCGCAAGTATTGTATGCCTCGATTTCCTTGATAACATTCTAATTTTAAAATAAATGAAACAGGCAGGGCCGGATTAAGATTTATAAGGCCCGGGGCTAAAATAATGACGGGGCCCCCTTAAGGAATTCGAAAACCCGGAAAAATTCACAAAATAATATCAATACGTTAGATTTTTGGTATCAATACATCAAAAAATACAGAATGATTTCCAAATGATGGGGCCCTCTTGGACCTGGGGCCCGGGGCTATAGCCCCCCCAAGCCCCTAGCTTAATCCGGCCCTGGAAACAGGAAATATTACGATATATGCTTAGCTCGTCCAAAATACGATCATCAGATACTATTTTACGAATTTAAGCAATAAAACAAGGAGTTCATGATCGCACCTCTTGAACAAACAGAATTTACGCCTACTGTATGACTCAAAAGTAGCTAAACTTTATTTTAGGAGAATGTAACATCAAATATTCTACAATAATAATTCTAGCTACAAATTCAAGATTCATGCAAATAGGTTACTATCTTCATTTTTCAGTAACAATTCAAACGTCCCCGCAGCCACTCTACAAACCAAAAGGTTATCGAATAAAATATAAATGTGTGGTGCATAAAATGTGTAATTTTAATTTATTGTAGTTGAATATAGTTTGAAGCGGTCAAAAATGGTTTGATAATGTTTGAACTATTTGTTTATGAATCAATGTATACACAAATTGTGAACTGAGATTTCGTTTCAATAACTTTTTTCATCGTTTACTTGAAACACAGCTTTACAGTTCCCTTTATTCAAAAAATTTCCGTTTACATCTGTAGTACAATCAATTTGAAATTGGATTGTTTAGGACTACTCTTCACATGCATGTGAATAGATGTGAATAGATTAGGATTATAGGCAACTACCGCTGGCCCTCGAAGTAGTAAAATTCGGATAGTAAAAATAAGTCATGATTTACGTGCACTTTATTCAAACTGAAGTCGTATAAAGTTTTATAGCTTATAACGAATTTGAGTTAAGGGTTGCCTGATTTTTTTACTGTACGGCAGCTTGCAGATTTTGATTTACAAGTCGATATTTCGTATTGACAGTGAGTAAAAACGTTATATGAGCTTACTATGTTGTATTCATTGCTATTCATGTAGGGCAATTGTTAAAGTTTATGTTTTTATTTAATGTTTTATTTTGATATAACCCGCTTCTGAGCAACAATGTACCGTGAGAATAAAAAAGTGTAAATCATAACGTAATCAATGTCTGTTAACTCTTTTAATGATCTATACAATACGGTTTCAATTTATAATACAGGGAGAGAGGCGCACCATATGCATTCGAATTAAGGTTCGTTAAAGGCTATTAATACTCTTTATGTGTTTTAATAGCAAAAAATGTGGGTTTTGTCACAGGTAAATGTAGTTTATCGGAGTAGGGCTGCAATATAATTCTCGTATCATTCCATATTTCTAGTCTTTAACTAAGTATCTATCATAATATTAAACATTTCACCTACAAAATTAATCATTTTCTGTTTTTACAGTATCCACTTCTTAGCGTCAGTATAATAGAAAAATCGCTGAAACATGATCTGTTACGAGGAGCTAAATTTGAAATTGATTCGTAATATTTATATCAGAAACGAACCAAAAATATACCTGATTTTATCCTACTCTGTTAATACACTTATGTAAAAAATTATCATAAAGTGTATTTAATTAGTTCTTTGTTAAGTTCACCTAGATAATAACCAGATTTTGAAAATAAAATTTACAAAACTCTACCATTTGAATTGTTTTAATTACTCTAGTTTAAGAACAAAAAAAAATAAAGAATTATTTGTATGTAGCGACATCAGCAAGAAGATATGTATCCAAAGAATGCTTCTCACCGAATAATTTCTCACTGGCATTTTTGTATATGAATACCCCTGTAGTATCAGTTATGTCGTTATTTAACATCATGTGGTAAACTTTGTTGATAACATAAATTCAGTAAATTCCCTGTTTTTAACTCATATTTTTATCTATATATTTACATGGATAGGAATATGTAATAAATATGATTTTTTTGAAATATTATGAAATATATTCGAATTATGTCTATTTTGATATTGTAATTCCGGTTTGCGTTAAGATCATTTGAGTTAATGATGTTATTCGTAAAAAACAAGAGTTTTCGATTCAAATAAACTAGGAGGGCTATCAATAACAAGCGGGAAAACATCAGCAGTAAGAATGTCATCAAATATTCATGCATCGTGCAGCCGTTTATAATGTTCCACTTTTTCAGACGTCAGACGATTTATTTCAAGGAAAGCAGTACAAAAACGTCAATTTTTTGTCCAGCACCATTAAGATATTGGATATCGGTGCTTGAGATTTATTACTCTCATAGTCAAATAAAAGGACGCCCTTTAAATTATAATATTTTGTTTTGGAGATATTTATGGCCCCTATATCGCTCTGGTTTTATATCTATTAATCTTATATTTAGTCAAGGGAGTTGCAATTACCTGGGATGTTTTCTTATAAACAGGCAACCTAGATAAATGAATTTAAAAAAAAAGTAATTCATCATTTACTGGATAACAGAGAAGAGATAAGTCGATGAAAAGTGAATTTTTTATGGCTAGCTAGCTCAAGACTAGCAGTGAGTGGGTTAGTTTCAAAAGTGTTTTTTACATTTCCCATTTCAATCATTTTATCGTTTTTTGTTTCAGCTTTCCATTTACTCGGTAAAGTTCCAAGGAGAAGGCAGATTGAGGCCTTGGAATCAACCAAAGAAAGGGTGATTCGTTGCGTGAAGTAGGCAGATTGAGATAACGGAAATAGATCACTTCTTACCTAATGAATAATCCGATAGATAATCCGAAACGTCGATAATTTTCAAAATTTCAACGCTGTCCAATCCATGAACCTGGTTCTTTTGTTCATAATGTGACCGCGGAAACCATACAAACATGGCTATATTCACTCTGAATATAGTAAATGTTACTAAGCTTATTCTATTTCTACATATTTTAAGTTTATGATGTAGTTTCCAAAGTTCGGTGATCTTATGTGGTCTTATTCTGTGGTCTATCATTACCTTTCACTAAACGAAGCACCTCATCTGCTGCCTTCTCCACACCACAAATAGCATTTTAAATGAAAATATAAGCAATCTAACATTTTTAATTGATGGTTATAATATCTAGGCTTCACTTTCATGGGTGAATCTTTTGCAAGAGCGGTCGACGAAATACGTCGTTAGCTAACTTTGGAAACTTTTGTAGAAAATGTTGGAATGGTATGAGGGTTTGTCAGATAGAAGAGTCATATGTGCAATGAAAGGAAGTATTTCAATTTGGTTATCCTAATGCATTTCAAAATTTATATCTACTAGTGATTTCAGCTCTAGATTTTGTCTGGTTTCATTAGAGAAGTCATGTTTAGTGAGGATGTATTGATGTTAATATAAGAGGATTGGTGCTATTACTTCTATGAATAGTTTTAAATTAGATAGGTGTGGTGGAAAATTTTTATTATGATAAAATTAAAATATCTTTCGCTTGTTTAGCGAATTAAATAGAGAAATACATACCGTTCAGAAGAAGCTTTAGGTATTTCTATCTGTTTCATACCATTCCATCAAAGATTCTTCATTGGTTATTCGGACTTCTAAAGGCATCGAAATTTTCGTTTCAAAATACATTTGAAACTAATCTATAGTTTGATCTATAATTGTAGATAAGATATTCCTTTTGTGTATGAAACGTTGAAGAATTTATAATTGCTATATAAATTTTCATTTAATATTTTGGTAAATTGAACAATTATAGCCTAATGTGGTTAACGCAAATTAGATATTGTAATCAATCGAATCCCAGTAAAACGTCTTAGTGTCTACGCTCTTGTGCTTACAGTCGGATTGTTGAACTTATAAAGAATATATGATTAAAAAATACGCTCGACAAAGAAAATTGATGTAATTTCCTGGAAAACTTAAATTATTCGTTCATAAATCCTATACTTTTCTCGTGAATTTTCATCATTGAATGAGTATTAATTCTTGTAGAAACCATTAAAATGATTAAAAGATTTCCGGAGCAAAAATTCTAATCTGCATAATTGTCGTGTAAAAATCGGGGAAGTTCTTTCGCCCAACCAATTTTACTCGAATTTGACTGCTGAACAGTAAAAATGAAGAATAGTCTAAGATAAAAAAAAAGGACAAAATACCTTTGTATAGATTTCAATGGTCTCGAGGCAGGATTTCATTTCAATTTTTAATCTCTCTCTGGAGATTTTGTATCCTTTGTCTAGTAGTAGAGTCCTTCAATTAGTTCCAAAAATCCCCTTACTATTAAACCTTGCATCAAAGAAACACCTTCATTTCATGAATATCATCCGAATAGAGTAGATGAGAAGAGGATTGCTATTAAATATTATATTTTTATCATTAACATAATGTGAAATATTTATGTGATGCATGTTTAATAAAAATATTCCTTGAATGTCAGACATGTATCAGATACGGATCAGCTCAATTTAATTATTATAACCTACCAGTTGATAAGTAGTTCTTGAAGTTTGAAACTCTATAGCGAGACAGATCAACATATGCATATATACTCATTGACATTAGACATCTCATATTCAGAAACAATACCACATTTAGTGTATATGATTTACAATATCAATATTCTTCTTTAACGAGGTCTGCAACAAATTTTCCTTTTCAATTTGTCTACGAAGAAACCTATTTAATAGAATCAAATAGCTGTGTTAAGCACAACAAAATATCTCAAGTTCGAAGATGTCAACATTATCACTTTGCTAGCGATTTGGACAGACGTAGAATTGTAGCCTAGCAAAATTTTTATTCAACCTATTGCCAATAGCGTCAACTGCCTAAAAATGTTAATTTATCCTTTTTTATTGCTATTTTTTACATCTCTAACAGGTACAATATACAAAATCAGCTAGAGTGTGATCTATGATCCATATTACACTTCGTGAGTTTTGGAATATTAAAGTTCAGTTCCACGAACCAGGCAAAATAACTTTTATTAATATTATTCGTATTTGAATTACTGGATATCCCCATTTGTACGTGGTGCGTTAGAACGAATATACAGAGTGAGTTTTATATATGGAACGCTTCAATTATCTCGAAAACGGTTTGCACGATTTTCATAAATTTTTGTGTGGAAGGGTCTTGTGATACGGCCGGTATTATGGCATTATGGTATTATGGCATGTGACATTGTTGTCCGATCTTTTCTTTTTCCGAAAAAATAATTAACTTTGTTATTTTAAATAGATCACCCTACATATTTTGTGTTTTTCGAAGTCCTTAAGAAGTATTGATTATTTTTCATGTCAAATTCTCTATACCTAAATGCCATAATTCCGGAGTTATAGCTACATTTACAGTACCTTCTCCAAAGTTACAATAAATATTGTACATTTATATGGCTATAATTGAACAAACTTGTTTAATTTGAATATTATTCAATAATTTATACTAATACAAGACTAGTGTCAGTAAGTTGGTAAAAAGTTTAACGGAACTGGTGCAGTAAAATATTTATCCAAATCATGGCGCAGAAAACCTACAACAACTGAAGACAAATATTTAAATCTTTGTGTTATGTTAGTATAAATCCACATTTGTGAAGTAGAAAAATTACAAATTTTCCAAAACATACATTAAGGGCGATAACAGCCGATGCTTAAAATGTTCATTTACTTCAATACAACAATCCATGCGATTTTTAAAACTTTGCAGTACATTTTGCGAAATCCCTGACTGCACAATTCTTCTTATCTATGTGGTCATCCCGTCTTTTAATTCCTGAATATTGGCAGGTTTTTACTAATTTATTGACAGTAGATCTTGTTATTGGATTTTTTGTTGTCTTCTACACCTATCACCATATCCTAAAATCATTAAAATATCAATTCGTTCTTTTTAGATAAACGATACATTGTGACTTTCAATATGTAACATGTGACGTCAAATATAGGTATAGGGAACATCAGATGAAGAATAACAAGTTTTCTTAAGGACTTCGAAAAGAGAAAAATATACAGGGTGATCCATTTGAAACAACGAAGTTCATTATTTTTCCGGAAATAAGGAAGTTCTGACAAAAATCTGAACACCACTATAATACCGGCCGTATCACAAGACCCTTGCACACAAAAATTTATGAAAATCGTATAGGCCGTTTCCGAGATAATTGAGGCGTTCCATACATAAAACTCACTCTGTATTGAAGAACATTCACTACTTTCACGTTATTTCATGGGCGAATTTGCCATGATTGTAATTTAGACAATAAAGTGTTTAGTGATTCAGAGCAAAATCAAATTGAGTTGACGGTTGTCAGATTTACAAAGGAAGCTCTGTCTTTACGGAGATCAAGCTGTTTCCTAGAAAGAAGTGACCGTATTCTCAGTTATTCAATACTTACTCGAGCAGTGGAAAATAGACGATTTAGACATAGCATTATTCATATAATAGGACGACGAAGAACAAAAAATTCGTTTGGAAAATATGTGTGATGATTAATAATCGTAATGCTAATAATGTCACCGCTACCTGGAAAAGAATGGTCAACAACTTACAACCATGACTACCGTCATGCAACAGATAGCACCGCTATTCGACGTTACACTGACACTCAGGGAAACCTACTTCGATGGTTTGTGTACATAGCCTTTTGGTTTATTACGGCAGTTACATAACGTCAGAACTTCTCTAGAAAACCTTAGAGGGAACAAACCGTTTATTTAGGAATCCTTAGCGTAAGCGTTCTGTTTGAACAGTGAAATTCAATATTTAAGGTAATCCAAGATCGACTTATATTTTCATCGGTACCTGAGATATAACTATAACATGGTTATATTCTGATTAGTGGTTAAGACCCTCAGCTAATATATAAAATTAAATATCGGTCCATAATGAGAATAACATTTTTTTCACAAAGAACGACTTTAATTGCCTCCTCTAATAAAGTTTGTCATGGAATTCATCAGAAACCGCAAAATGTATGTCAAATTAATAATAATTTCTCACAGCCAACTTTTTTTGCTGTATGAGTAAGAAAGTATTACTTATTAATAACAATTTATTTGGCGGACAAAACTTATTTCGATAGATACAAATTACCCTCACTTTTTATGCAAAATTACCAATTCATACCTTTGTATGTACTTAATGTGGGCTTAGGAAGATACTCATTTTCAAATATCATGCTACTCTATATGATAAAAAGCTGCCGAAAATATCTCTCATATCTCCTTCTGTAAGAAAATACGAATATCCTTCTCATATTAACTGTGGAAGTTATTAGTTATTAGTGTAGTTATTACTATCGCCAATGCCAATGATAATTGGCTCACTTAATTCAGTGTATTATTATTTATCAACCGATTTCACAAAAAGGCTTGATAGTTTAGATAAATTTTGAGCATTCTATTGCATTTTTTTATGTAGCCCTTGGAAAAAATTAATCGATGTAATAATTCTGTTATAGTCAATTTACTTCTTGCAATTTGCAAAAATAAATTAGTTTTTTTAACGGTAAAAATACATGATTTCAATCGATAAAAAGAATCATTTTCCATAATCATCAATTAAACTAGCCACTGGATATTTTATTACATTATTCTCATGAAGGGCCAAATGATTCAGTAATTGCTCACGGGTTGTCTCGTTACGGTTGAGTTGCGCCCACACTTAACCCCAAGGCGGAAAAAGATTCAGATTTAGACGCCTACTGAAATTTTCATGTTTGCAGTTACTATTGCATTATTTGGTTATGTCTTTAACATACATCACTGGTGGATAGTATCTATTTAAACAATAGAATGTTGGTAGATATTGATAGTAGGTAATTGACAGTATGCAAACAACCGAAACTTTTATTAGCTTTGAGGGTTTGTTTTAGAGGGCTCAAATAAGTTTGGTAGATGAATCATCATTAGGGTAAGGAGTTTATTTTCTCAAGTGAAAAATAAATTCACTGGTTATCCTGTGCATACCTTCAAGTTTAAATGAATAGTTTATACCTGTCATTTCAAACCAATCAGATGCATTAACTTTGACTATAACAACAATCTGAATTTTCCAAAAATTTGTTCGTCGCGTGACCTAACTGCAAAATAATAAGAAGTTATAATTCAGGGTAATTATAGCTTATTAATTTTGCAGTGACAGCCGTCACGTGTGAATGTCATAATATCATAGAAATAACTTATTATTAATACATATTTATATTTTTATCTGAAATACAGAAACATACGCAGTGCGATCATAAATAAAAAAAAGCTGTTATTATTTTTCAATATACTCTTTCTTCATGTCCACACACTTCTCTTAACGTCTGAGTAAAGCTTCTATGTCACTATAATTATAAGATGCATCTTTACAGTCAAAAGGTTCGTACACCGCATGTTTAAATTTATCACCGTCGTTAAATAATTTACCTCTTAGCTCGGCTTTCAGATCAAGGCTATATGGTGTGTGTTCAATCTCTGTGAAGCCACATTCGTGTACAGTAGCCTTGGAAAGTGGAGTATTGTAGACTGGAGTATTGTCATGAAGCAAACGTACACCTTGGCTGATTTGGCTACTCCTTTTTTCGATTATTTTTCGACGCAACTGTCTTAGTAAGTGAGAGTAATATGCCGTGTGCGCGGTTTAATTGATGCGCAATGAAGTCAAACAAAAGAGGATACCCTCACAGAGCCATAATATCTTAATATTTTAGCCAACACTTTCTTGGTACTTTTCGTGACCTTTTTTTGGTAAGGTTCAATCTATAGAATTTCTATTGCATGTCGGATCATATTGAAAGACTCTAGTTTCATCACCATTTACAATTTATCGGATTACAGTTTTTTGGTCCTTGCGGCAGACTTCTAAAACTCGCTTACAATATTCTACTGGACGCTGCTTTTGCACTATGCTGAGAATTCGAGGCACTCACCTGGCAGTAATCTTTATCATATTCAAATGCTCATGTAGGACTAGTCACCGCTGCAGGATCTCCCCCACGTGGGTTAACTCATAATGAATCTCGTCCCCAGCAAAATGATGGGCATAAGTCACCGTAAACAGTCACCATTCTGTGTTTGATTTATGCTGGAGTTAATACTTCTTTGGCCAAAAATTTTATGATAATACGAATTCATTTTGAGATATTTTTCAAAACAACTTGGCTGAGTACAGTAGATGACCACTTTTCAAAGTAGAGAACCAATTTTCACGTAAATTCTCCTTGATTCCTTTAACTGTTTGTTCACAAAAAAAATATTCAATTTTTGATATATGATATAAAAAACATGACAATAACTGAAACTCTAACCCCCTAAACGAAAGTGTTTTCAGAATTTGAAGAAAAAGTTAAATAATATGAAATTTAGACCTGGATATAAAGAAATGAAACAGTATAATGTTGGAAACCTTTTAAGGAGTGCTTTAGATATCGCTGGACTGTTTCCGATGACAGGGAGTAGTGGTAAGTACATGAGAGTCGTAATGGATTATTTTACAAAGTGGGTGGCTATCAAGAATCAACAGGCCACTACTGTCGCGGAAATATTGGTGAAAGAATTCATCAGCCGATACGGTGTGCTCTTAAAAGTCAACAGCGATCAAGGAAGCAACTTAAAGAGCCTTGTGTTCCAGGAAATTTGAGACCAGCTAGGAATAAAGAAGACCAGGACGACCGCATTACATCCTCAATCAGAAACTGGTCGAGAGAATGAACAGGACCATTAGCAGATATCTCTTCAAAGTAGTTTCCAGCTACCAGAGAGATTAGGATCAGTACCTATCCCTATTTGCAATGGCTTATTGATCAGTTTGGATGTGAAATTAGGCTTCTTTGTAACCTAGAATTTGGCTGTTGACCTGGATAAAACCTAGTGGGAGATGATTATCTTATCGAATTAAATACATACACAAATTGTTTTGATCAAATCTTCAGGTTTCCAGCTATAAATTTGGAAACAATATGACACGGAATCCACAGACGGCGGTTTTGGAGAGAAGTACATAGTATGGTTGTACAACCCGAAGAGAAGATAGGGATTTTCTCCAAAATTTTCTCATACTCAATAAAGAAAAGTATTAAAGTCATCTATCACATAAGCAATATCCCCAATGGAAAATCGGAAGAAATCCATGCAAATCGACTGCGCCGTACAAAGGACACCATGATATAGAGGAAGGAGTGAACCTTTGCAAGAAGAGCCTAGCTCTGCTTTCAATGAATTTATGGGTGCGCACGGAGGTACCGGCAAAGTTAGATATGGAGTCACTACAGAACAGTATCAAGAATGTTGGCAAGGGTTGGCAACAGTCTACTCGAAGAAGTTTGGTCAATTAGAAAAACTCGAAGAGCAGACCTTAGCTCCCGGCAAGACACTGAGAATCAAACACAATAGACAGCCTAAGTCTGACGTCACCGAGTCGGGCGGAGCTTATACCGACACCAAACAAGGTTTTTTACAGTTCGCTTCCTAAAAAAGGTGGTTTATTAGACTAATGAAGTTTCTGCAACAAAACGCTTACTTTTTCTCTGGTGATTTTATATTAAACTTCTTCTGAATATTGAAATCAAATAAAGTTGGCCCATTCTTTTTTTCTTTATTTAAAAAGTGAAAATCGCACACTTTTGCAAATTCACTTGGATCTCTATCTTTTCTTCTGTAAATAAATAAATTTAAAACAAATCTTTGAAAAGTAATTGTTATCATTCTTTTACCTTATGAGAGAAATCCATCTATTCCTCTCAGTCTTGTTTCTGGGAAGCGAAAAAACTTACATGGATGCTTTGAACTGTAATGTTAACAGTCTGAAACAAAGCACATACCCATTCTGAAGCAGTCCTAAATCTAAAAAGCCTGAAAATTAATTTATTTATACTCAAAAACTCATGACTATTAGTAGATGACAGAGATTAACAACAAAAATACGGCGATTCGTAATCTCTTTCTTAGCTTTAGCGATATGAAGTTCAATGCTAAGTAAATTTTTCAAATGTCTTGATCACCTTCCAAAAATTGATACTTCACTTTAATTTATATTTGCAATCGTTTTAAAAATCGTAACGAGCTTGAGACGAATTAATAAACTGGAGTACTGTGAACCAACTGAGTGACAGATATAATTATAAATGTTAATTGGTTAATAAAAATCATTTCGAAAAATCTCTAAGGAAGGTTTTGAATTTGTCAATTTTCAGTTTTTGCTAACCAGCTTAAACTCTATATGATTATCTTTTTTTAGTCTTTGACCAATATTTTGATAGTAGTCGAAATTCGTACTTGAAACAAGCATTCAATTTTTTCTTCCTGTTCTGTTATGGAACAGGACGCAATTTTTTATTTCTTTCTACAATAAAAATCTTTAAGATATTCAAATATTTGTTGTGGAGCTTCTAAATTCCGTTTTTTGATATGTTCGAATATATTAAATATATTATTTATCATCACATCAAACTGAATTACCAAACAAGCTATTTGAAGAAATATATTGTGAAGCTTTCAGGAAAAAATTGGTAACTGTTAAAAATGTAGTATCATTAGAGCTGAACAAACAAGACACAAAAAAGGAAAAATTAAAGCCATTGTATAAATGCGTCAATTTGTCCCAGTCCTTTTTATACGAAAGAAATAAGTGAAGATAGTGGCTGTTGTATAATATGACATAAAAAACGTGATAATTCGGAATCAGGAATGGAAGAGGGCTAATGCCAACGATAAATTTTCCGTCAACAACGAAACAACGATAGGCAATTGGTGTGAAATTCATTTGTTCCCCCCAAAAGTCTTAATCAATCCTCATAACACAAAGATAAAAGTTCTCGATCTAAGAGAGTTATAGTCTCGTCCGGACAAAAGTCAAACCGAGAGAAAAGCTGATTGGGTCTAAAAGAATACACTACTTTACAAAGGAGGTGAATCGAGATGACAAATGGTTGAGATTACGACGGCAGAGCGCGTTCGACAACAGCGAACGACGCCGGCCGTCGGGACGGGAAGCTATCCATCATTCAGCACGTAACACTCTTTTAGTGAGCCACCTACACCATAAATTTTCACACATTTCAATCACTACCACTACGTCAAAACTTTTTGTTTTGGTTTAATAACTTTGTGTGAACTGAAACGTTCTAAATCGAATCAAACCTATTTTCACATGAGAAAATTCTTTACATTCTCCTGAGACTGTGTATCCCCAACTATTGAAAAAGAATACCTTAATTTTCTTATATAATTGATGTATAATAGCTTAATCAACTTTCCTCTCGATTCTATTTACCAATTTTTATTTGTTATTGTACGAACATCAAGTGAAATATATGATGATAATACCATAACAATACACTTTTATCTGTGGTAAATGTTCCAATAAAGACACCAAGTTATTTAAAAAAAAACTAAGTTTGTAGCTATTGTTCAAGTTACTCTCATATGGTAATTTTAGAGATAATGTATTTTTCAACGTTTTCACAATATTTTCATTAGGGTTACAGCTATTTTTATACAAAAATTACGAATTAAGCATATTAAATAGATATATAAACGAGTCAATGGCATCGAAATGCAACATGCAGTTTTCACTTTAAATGCGTGGAACACCATCACACCATCTTCAATTTCTTATTTCTTTAAATATGTTTATATTTCTAAATGTTATCGATTTTAGGTCTTCATCTTTAAAAAAGATACTAATTTTCCAATCAGAAGAGACTTAGAATCAAAAACATTTAAAAGCATAAACTATTGAATATATAGAGTGTGTCTCATGAATAATGTCGATTTCCAATGTTCACTTTATTTATGAAGTAATCGAACAAAAATAAATCCTTAATATTCAGAGAATATTTTATGGCTTAAACCCAACGTGCTTCAAGCTTTTTTAGACCTTAGTAATATTATTCTTTGAGCTTAGATGCGACAAATTATCCCACTGCATTTTCCACATATCTTTTGGATTTAAATTCTCGTCATGGATCTGAATAAATAGTAATCTGAAAGTATGGGATTTGGATTAAATGCTGGATGTGATGGAGTTCAATACTGTCAAGTTTCGGTTAAATCAACCTAAATATTTCTACCATGAAACCTCAAACATTTTCATCAGCTGTCCATTATATATCTTGTCATTAATAGTTCGACCACCTGGAATGATTTCAATGTATACTAAAACTCCACCAGATACAAAACAAGACTTATCTTCGTGATGGGTTCTGGTAATTGTCTTTTGGGTAAACACCGATTTTTCATGTTCGGATCCATTTTCTTCCCGGAATATGCAATGTATCTAATGAAATGATCATCTTGTGGCAGGGCACACCTCTACTAGACGTTTCACTTGAATCTTGTTTGATTCATGTGACGACAACTTTTATAGATCTTACGTATTGATTTTAAATGGCATATCTTCAGAAAGGTCGATACTTGGTGAGTGCTGGTACTAGATTGATTCTCTACTGCTTCCCTTGTAACTTCAATATTCCTCGTAGGCGGACGACCTGAGTGGGAACCATCTTCAAGCGTCTAATCTCTACTATTAAAACGATTAAATCAACGATGTGCCGTTACCTCATTAACCGTGTTTTCTCTTTCGGTATCACATATTTTCCTTGCGACCACGTTGATTTTAACTTTTGTTCTCAATAATGTCTTAACAATACTCTAATTTCATATTGATCGCACTCCATACTATTTATTATAAAAACGTACTACTTCGTCAATAAACAAATATAGATACTGTCCATAGAATGTGGAATTCTTCCTCAATAAGGTATATTTGGTTAAGATTCCGCCAACTAAGACTACCACATAGCATCACACACCAATTAGAAAGTCTGACATCCGTTTCGATATCATCGAACGAAACTGTTAACCTGAAATCTTTGAAAACTATACCTTCTGTTTGTAATGGTGTAGTTGTGCTGGTAGTCAATATGTATATAGTGTTTATAATAATTTATATAAAAGTATAAATTAAGATAAAATTCAATTATGGAAGACAAACGAGAAAGAAATTGGTGAAATATGCGTTTTTATTTGCTTCTATCTATTAATCAAACACTTGAATTAATTCGAATAAAAATAATATTTTTCAATTAAATCATAATTACAAAATAAGAAATACAAATACGAGTAGTACCAAGCAAAAGCAAATTACTTATTCTATAAATAGTGTTAATTACGTAAATAAAATGTAATGAGGAAAAACAAAAGTGTACAACCTTTATTGGCAACACTAATGCTTTTCACCCACGTGTATCACATCGGAAAAATTGCACAATCGATAAAATGGCCACAAAAAGATAAACACATCAGACACAGCCAATATTTACAATGGACTAGGTATTAAGGCTGAAGACGTGACGAGAATAATGTGGGCATGTGTGCTCCAATCTTGTCACGAATTTCCTCTCAATAACAGAAACAATACACGCACGGATTTTGAAGCGAGTGGACCTATTAGTCTAGGAACCACTTTGAATTTTGAGCGTATCATTCTTTAATAACAGAAATGATGCTACAATTACTTCTTATTCTGTCCTATTGTCCATTTAATATAGCATCTAATCTTTTCATTAAGATTTCAATGCTTATTATTTTTTTACTTTTATCAACAGGTCGTTGGTTCATATTCTACTCATTGTAGATTTTGTAAGAGGTAGATATGATATTCTTAGAAAACATTATAAAAATTAATTTCTAAGTAGTTTTTCCTTTCTAATTCCTTTTCTATAGAAGAATATTTCCTTCACTCCATCTGGTTGATAGTAAAGAGCTGTACGTAAGTGGTCACTGTCCTGGTACCGGGCCAAAGCATGCGCATTATGATAATGACATTTTTTTTATCTTTTTTCAATATTCATTTAATCTAACCAAATAGTTATATAAGCAGACCAATTATCAGCGAATGCTTCTCGTTCGCGCATAGGTGGAATTTTACATTTTTTCCATGAATGAGGTGCTAAAATTTTTCATTGAGCTTGAAAAACTTTACCTCTAAATACCCTTAAAAAATTCCTAATCCTGTCCAATTAACGAGAGCATTGACCATTTATGACCAATTTATTACCTTTCAGGTGGTATAATTCATGAATCGAAATTCCACCATGGGGTGCTAAGATCGCGGAGCCAGACAAGATCATTGATTTATCCAATATATTAAAAAAAAATTTGAATATTTTCTTATTCTAATTCAATCTTAGAAAATTATGAATATATGAAAATATACCTTATTGAAATAATTTAACGCAAACTTATGAATTACATTTAAAATAAATCAATTCCAAGATCAGTTTCTGTTTTTTTGACGTTCATGAACTCCATTTTTGGAATATATTCTTTCATACAATATACCTGACTATCCACCCTACATGGGGCAAAAAATACGCACGGATTCCTTAACTGCCGGCCATATCGAGAATTCCAGTAATCCTATATCTGGAGACGATTGAGTTACATTTTCGAGCCCGCCGAAACGGATACCAAATAAACGAAAAATGTCATTAGGCCTCTGGCATTCAATTAGATTAGGTCACACTGTCATGTTAGAAAATTTGTTGCCAAGACTACCCATACCTTATATAGACCAGGAATTTAGGTAGAAAGATATAATTTTATCGAAATTGTAGATTAAGTTATACAATAGAAGAACAAACGATTGCAGAAATAATGAGGAATATTACGAGTAGGTAGTTTTTTAATCATTTAATAATATTTTTGTTCAGTGATGTCCGATATTGGCTAATTTGCTGTGGCTACGATCTCTTCACACGATCATCACTTCAAGGTTTATAGATATTCAAAAAAAAAGTAAATTGTACACAGAAATTTATTATATACGATTTATTATATACGACTGAAATTTTTCAATAATGTTTAATTCTCCGAGAAAAAATTTTTCATCTATCTATTGTGAAATTCTAGAAATCCAATTATATTCATATTTTCCTTCGTTGATACTGATTTAGAAAAAACCTTAGTAGATGATATTTTTGTCAAACTTAAACCTAATACAAAACAATAATTTGAGGTCTAGAGTAAGAACTGTGTCTTTATTAAATTTTTACACCATTGTACATTACCCTGTGTATCACTATATTATTACTATGGTAATGAGGACATTTTTCTTTCTTAATGTCTCTCATCTATAATAAGCCTATCTATCTGTATCTTTGTGATAGACGTTTTCGTTTAAGCACTTTTAGGAATGATGTAAACAAATTATAGCTACAAATTAGATGTCGTCAAATAGCACATGTTTTTATTCCCAGATCTCATCTTCGTATTAATACATACTTGTCATTAACTTGTTTTCATAGACGTTGTGTGAAATAATTTCAAACCCATGTTCTATAAGGAAATTAGTTATTAAAATTTTAGATAATCACGAGAATTTTGGAAATTAATAAGCTCAAATATTCATATGGGAAATGACCGACTAAACCAACACACTTTGATTTAAAATTGTTGAGACTGAAGATATCGAATTGTAATCATGACAAAATCTATACTTATGGAATTATACAAAGAGTGAGAAATATACATGATACGGCAGAGATTATCAGAATGAAAAAATTAACAGGAAAGTATGGAAGAGATACAAAAAATTGAATCAGCTCTAGTAAGAGGAGTGAAGCTTCAACTTTACAAGATTGGAAAATCATCTGGAAAAAGTGACATGGAATGTTCATATTATCTTCAAAATAGTTAGTTGGTATAGCAAAAAAATGTAGGTAATTTTTCTTTTTTATATACAATATCAGTAACCTCACTTTACGATTCACTTCGACTATTTCAATTAGGTGACGATATTTGTTTTTGGTTGTGTACAGACCTGACTATATCGTCTAATAAAAAATATGTATATATGTGATACTTGTAGAATATTTTGAGATTTTGGATAAGTATTAAATGCTTTTGCTAATAAAAAAATGGAGATTTACTTCCCACCTACTTTGGAATGTTGACTTGCAGCTTGATAATTTGTTTCACTTTTTTCAATTTTCAACGATTATTTGAGCGTCTTGTTTTCCGTGATTTTGTCTTTGCATTTAACGAATATATAAGTCTACGCTGCTGCACCTACATTCTGAAAACAATCACAGCATAATCGATCCATTCGTTGTGAACTTTGTTGAAATCAAAACAGCATGTTTTCCATTCTATATTAACGAATTGGTTGCTTAATTAGTGATTGTACATAGAAGGAGTAGCTGGAATCTTCCCGATGCTTACCTGATTAATAAAAGACACTTTAAAGTCTAGTGGAGAGAAATATTTTATCTTAGAGACGAAATTGTTAAGCGTGTGGAAAATATACATTTTCAATTGTGTATAATAAAAAACGTTAAACAAATTGTACTAAACGTATCGTTTTTACATAGTTGACGATTATTTCCAGATTAAACTCAAACGTAATGTAATATGATTGTATAAATACCAAACTATATTATAAATTGTTATTTCAAACTTTTTGCTTGGTCTAATACAGTGACTGTCTTTCACTTTCCGAAAATGTGCCTGTTACTCAATGTAACAGGACAAATAAGGAAAAACCGATCTGATAACAAACAAGATTAATGATCACAGAGTCTCTCGACCATCTGAAATGTTTTCTCTTATAGGCTTAATAAAAGTTTTTCTTTACTTTTCATTAAAGGCTATTCGCTTTTATGCTGCACATGTCCGAAATGATTGATTCTACTTCGCTTTTAAAATAAATGACGCGATATACATCCATGTGTATTCAGTTTTACAGAGAACCACAATCTGAAATTTAAAGACTGGTACATAAACAAGAAATATGAAAGACACACTTACTATTAAAATTAGAACACCCCTAGTCTGGAAAAATGTATAGTGGGATCCATGAAAGAAATAAAATAAAAATATACGAGTACGCACTAGGGTAAAAAGGAATTGATGAAGAACCAACGACAGAAGTGATCCTGGAAGCGTTAAAGAACAGAAACATTGAAAGCTCCAGGGCTGGAATAAAAGAGTGCAGAGATATTAAAATGGGAGGGAGAAGAGTTGCATGAAGAGTTATGTCAGTTGCTGTAGATAATATGGAGACAAGAAAATATGCCAATGAAATGGAGAGAGAAGTTAAAAGTAACAATACCGAAAAAAGAAGTCAGAAGAGAATGCAGGAACCAAGTAGAATAGCCCTGATTGATTTAGGATACTAACTATTAAGAACAATATTCCAAACAAACTAAGCACAGACTTCTTTAAGTCTTTATCAAAATATTTTTATTAACATAAAACTACTACCATTGTCTTGCATGGGTCCGTACTTCAATTTCAACTCTTTCTGATTGAGATAAATGAAAAAATTGATCCTGTATTATGTTTTATTCACCACTTCATTTCAAAGTATGGCTTTGAAATATCTTCTCGTATCTGCCCTGAAACTTTGCGTATACATTATTTGATAATAATAATAGGAAAATATATTTATTCTAAATAATATGACGCTAGGATATATTGTCATATGGATTAAAATCTATCTCTTATTTCAGTATCCAATCATTATCTTCTTCTTTAGTGTTTATTGCATTCAGTTGCACACCATTTTTCATTACTGAATAATGTATAATGATATATCACTGAATATTAGTGTATCTGTTATATTGTTTTATATTATCCTTTTAATATGCATTCCAAAAGTATCTGAGATATTCTTCTAATTAATTGCATTTTTTATTACACAAAGCAGACTCTTATAGCAATAGTAGACATTAAAATCAGAAAGACGAGGTGCTTGACTCTCAATTTTTTTCATCAATAATAAAACAAGCGATTCAATATTACTAAAAGCTCCATAATTTCAAGCATTCAGACATTGTTAATTAATTTATATGCATGATGCCAGAAACACACCCAACCATACAATGACAACAAATCAGACAAGGAAAATTATACACATCGACCGCATTTTTTACATGATATAATTTGCCAAGATTGTGAAATCAAATTAGAAAATCAAATAATGAGTGTAGTGCAAAGTATGACACCTGCACCTTGGTAAATGCCCGACTTTTATCGCATATAAGTTTTAAGTGTATATTAACACGCAAATATGTAAGGGTTAAGAATTACTTACTCCAATAATAACTATATGCTGTTCACACCTGTGTTTTCCCAACCTAAAGTTTTTTGGTGGGAACATGGTCACACACCTTACATATACCGTGCTTTAACGAGCAGTTCGTATTTAGTG
Source organism: Diorhabda carinulata (assembly GCF_026250575.1). Taxonomy (NCBI): domain Eukaryota; kingdom Metazoa; phylum Arthropoda; class Insecta; order Coleoptera; family Chrysomelidae; genus Diorhabda; species Diorhabda carinulata. Next base: position 7,605,948 of record NC_079460.1, on the reverse strand, counting down.
AATTTTGTATACATTTTGAGCATAGCGAAGGAATTTCTCGATTCAATAATCGCATTATGGCTAGGAGCTTTTTAAAATCATTTTATGAAGAGTCAATAATAATTGAGGTGTTCAGGAAAAATATTCCCCAATAACGGAGAAGCAATAAACTGACAACATATAGCGATATCAATTCTGTCACAGAGCATATCGAAAACCTTCATATGGCGGAAAAACAACGGCCAATGTTTTCATCAATAAAAATCAACAAGACACGAATTGAAGCACTCATTCAAAGCGTACACCCTCTGCTCATAAAGATTGATTCCCGAAAGTTGGCCAGACTCTCAAGGAATATCACTAATGTGCAAGGTGTGAGAGATTGTGTCATTTTCCCCAATGACAATACTGCTAAAGCAACACAGAAAATGTGCGACGACTGGGGTTACCTCCAAACAATACATATTTGGCTCTCAGTGACAATTTAAACAAGAAAAAATCTTGTGAAATTGGTGACGAAAATACTCACGATTAAACATAAAGCTAGAGAATATTTTTCCACTGATATTTTAATTATTAAAAAAACTAATTTTATAACAGAAGAGACCTAAAATCAAGAACATTATAAGCATTTATATGTATATGTATGTATTTATACAAATTATATTTATATATTTATATATATATATATATAATGTAGAGCTCAGAATTAAATTCAAAGTTTACAGATATCACTTTATCCTATCAATTAAATGGTTATAGTTGGACAAATGTGAAATAATCAATTTATGTGAATCAATTTTTTAGATTTATACATCTGTCAAACAAATGTAGAGTTTACTTTAGTAGATAAAATATACAGTCTATTGCTCTGTTCATGATTCAAATCAAATTACTCTGAAATGGATGAAAACTATAAACAAAACTAAAGAAATATCCATCAGAGCTATATAAGTGTTTTTGGGTATATTATTGACGATTTATCTATGAGTATAGTTCAAATGTTGAGCTTTCGGACCATTGCATGATAATATTCTAATAATAATAATACTACTGAGATAACATATTGTTTCTTAAAGTATGTATAGTCCTAGCTTTTAGCTTATCATTTTAGTTTAGTTTAGAAATTTAGCCTCATATAGCTGCTTTTTGCGCACATTTTTTCTGCTGCAAATTTAACTGATTGCAGAACATTGTAGGTATAAACTCAATACCATATTTGATATCAAGAGAGAGTAGATGGACTAAGCAAAGCAAAGTCGCAAATATAAGAGTACATTGGTAAACTATAGTGGAAAGCTGGTAACTAAAGAAAATATCTTGAAAATTTTTAGGCATTGTTCAATCCCCTCACATCAGAGTAGTAAATAATCAGTGATTTATTTCTCATTGTGCATAGCATTGATCACAAAATGATTATAACATATCAGGTCCGTGATTTAGAATAGATTGGTTTCGATTTTTCATCATGTGCTCGAGAAAATATGAAAAAAATGTTCGATGGTATAGACAGTTACCTAAATTTTTTATGGCAGTTATTGAATTTAAAATATTTCTGTTTATTCGAAACTTTCATGATAATAAGCAGGCTCGTGTTTTTTCCTTGTAAGATTTATTATTCAAATTAAAATATCAGTAGTACGCATTTATTCCCTGACAGTATTGAACTGCACTGGTAATATGTTTAATGATCTGTGAATATACCAATTTTTAGTAAATTTAAATAATAGATTTAGACTCCGCGTGACGCATTACTTTCATTATTTTAAATCATCTTTCGTTCTGTACATGTTCTTCCATTCTTGCAGAGAGGTTAAATGAAATGAAAACTCGTTGCGAACAATTTTCTGCTTTGTCATCTGGTATTTTTAGATATTTATTATCTCTTTACTCTTTACCGACATAATAGATGGATCTTTTAAACAATAGTATTTTCAATCATATTCACTAATTTTAATTTTAGACCAATTATTTTTTCTTTGAAAAATACACATACCACTGAAATAAAACTTTATTTTCATATAATTAGTGAATCGTGAAAGGTATAAATTAAATATCTCATAATATTTTTCAAACTGTATTGTCTTCTGATCAATCTTGTCTTTTTAATTAGTGTTTATCGATATTGTCAGTTTAATACCAATTATGATTGATTTCGAAATGTGAAACGGGACACATTCGCTTCCGTAATACCAATCATACTCCATCATCAGAAAACTAGAAGAATTACTCTTCAACTGTTCCATGTGGGTGGCCGAGAGTAGTAATGCTTAATGTGAATAATTATAAGCAAATTCCTAGTCTGCAGAATTGACAACCATAAAGCGACAATATTATTTGTATTATCATGAAAAATGTTTGAAATTTAATGTGTTCACTTATGTTTTTGTTTGTTCTATCAATACTATTTTATACGGAATATAAAGTTCCTCATTTCAATCATATACCAGAATCTGAAAGATGATTCTAAGCAACTAATTCTGATACGTGCTCAAGCTGCCGTTTATGAACGATCATCTAGAGGTATCACAAATGATAAGTGGAATATAATTAATCTTTTTTGAGATGATATGCACTTGAGAAATTAATTAGATTTAATTTTATTCACTATTCCATCAATTTTCGATATTTTTCCTTCAATGAGAACCTTGTGACTTGATTTAAAATGTTACTATCTACAGATAATGTCGCTAAAGACTATCTAATTGATTATTCTGTCCAGCGCTTTATCATTTCTTGAATCTAAGGCGTCTTTGGAATAGATGAGAATCACATCTATTTTGGAGCCATATCATACTTTACAAAATTATTGCTATCAAAGTTCATTGCTACCATGTCTCATTAAACGACTTATTGTTAACTGACATATTTTTTATCTCATCAACTATAATCATTTTTAGAAAATTTTCCCAAATAAAGTATGTTAACACGCCATTAAATCTTAAGCGTAACTATCAAGAATCCTGTAATGTTCCATGTTATGGGTGTTGAAAATCTTAGCAAGAGCAAAAATATATGAAGTATACCATGAATTTTATTTATACGAAATTTTCTAGAGCTCATCTTTGTTCTTGAACTTACTTTTTGATAATAGTTAGTCTTAGTTGGATATAAAGCTGTTTGTTCCACATGGTTGCATGTTTAATTGGACAGAACAAATAATATCATCTTTATTCGTTACTTAAGCACTTTCTGGGTATCTATTTTATTCTTCCTTCAAGAATTTTCATATTCAGTGCCGTAGAAAGCATCGATAGTTCAACAATTATTGTAGCAACGATTATAATATAAAAAGCTTGTGGTAAGTAAGCCTAACAGAAGTTTATTTATACCGCACCTAAAATATACGAGGATATATTGAAAAATTACTAGCCTACTATAGAACCAAACAAAATTTCAATGTCAAAATATTTTATCACTCAACATATTCTCCTCTTAATTGGATACATTCATTACAGCGAACCTGTTACGTCTCTAGACCTTAAAAAAATAATTCTTCTTGCTCTACAAACCAGACCTCCACAGCTTTTATTATCTCCTCGTTGGAAGAAAATTTTCGAACTTTTAAACTTTTTTTCAGTTGAGGAAAGAGATGATTGTCGAACGGAGCCAAATCTGGTGAATTAGAGGGGTGTTCTAGTAATTCAAACTCTAAATCACGAAATTTTGTCCTGCAAAAACAAAACACCTTTGGATAGCTTTCCGCGTCTTTTCTTTTTAATTTTTTCCCGTAGAGTGGTCAGTAGTGTCGAATAGTAATCTGCAGTTATTGTTCTACCCTTAACCAAAAAATCAATCATGATTACTCCATGGCAAACCCAAGAAACTGAAGCAAGAACTTTTCCACCAGTTTTTTGGACACGAAACTTCTTAGGTCTTGGAGAAATAGAGTATTGCTTTGTTTCTGGATCGTAGAAATGTACCCAAGTCTCATTCATAGTAACAATTCGGTTTAAGAAGTCTACGTCGTTTTCAAATCGAGCACAGATCGAACGCGATGCTTTTATCCTTGCACGCTTTTGGTCAACACTCAAATATTTTGGGATCCATTTTGCAGCAATTTTTCTCATGTCCAAATTGACGTGAACTATATGATGAACGCCTTCGTATGAAATATTCAGTGCTTCAGATATCCGATTTAGCCCAATTCGACGGTATGATAAAATCATGTCATGAACTGCATCGATATTTTCGGGGACTGACACAGAAACTGACCTTCCCGATCGGTCATCATCTTCAATTGAAAATTTACCTCTTTTGAAGCTTGCAGTCCAATTTTTCACGGTCGCATACGAAGGACATTGATCACCAAGGGCATTAAGCATATCTTCGTAAATCTGATTACCTCTAAACCTTTTTAAATACAGGTACTTGATGATGGCTCGAAACTCCAATTTTTCGATTTTCACAATTTTGGTGGACATCTTTCAATTTATTGCGCAACTCCGGTTCACTTTTTTGACGTCAATCTTTACACTTACACTTCTGTTCGTTGCTATATATATTCAAAAGAAATTAGACGTTTATTTTATTTGTTATCAAGATGTTGTAAGATTAGTGTATTACGAACTTTGAAAAGACTAAATTACAACAATTTCAGAAACCAAACACGCGTTTCCTAATTTTCAATATTTTTAATCAGATACACGCAAACGCCACTGGTAATTTATTGCTCTTACAAAATTTAATAATATCGAACTGAGACTATGATTTCTTCTATGAAATGAGACATTCATCATTTTGTGTCGTTGATCAAATCCGCCACTTTTAGTGTCTAACATCAAATCCATCAGATTTCGACGTACTTGCGGAAGCACAAAATGATGAATGATTTCTTTTGTTACTGAAATCTACTTGATCGAGGAAAATATCCCCTCAATTTTCTCTACAAGATATATTACTGTAAGTAGAATCTCATACATTCATACCAAAACACAGTGAATTTGTTACACATAGTGATATCAATTTTACACCGGTTTGGAAAATAATTCGCAAAAAAAACCAGCTCTTATCAATTTAATATGAAGTGGCTTGTTTCAAAACAGGTCCGTACTCTCGAATCAAAGCGGAAATATTTCTGAAACTAATAATGTCAAATACAAATGTTGGGACATCTGACTACAGAAGCTCTCAGAATACAAACCCTACAAAAACATACTCACCTGTACTTAGTCAACCACAATTTCCTAGTAAACATCAAGCAATCGTTTGTCCAGCTGTTGTTAACCTGAAAATTCAAGAATAGAATATGCATGTACCTCGCAAATAAAGATATTGTAGAACGCCACATGACCTATCATGAAGATCTATCAAAAGTAGATGCACTAAACTCAAGAAGAAACTGTTTACTCACCTACCATTAAACATATCAGAAACAGAACTCTCATGGACCTTACATCTGTTCTACATTGGAACATCAATGGCTTTTATAACAATTTACCAAAGTTGCAAACCATCCTATCCAAACACAAGTGCGAAGTTATTTGTCTTCAACAAACCATTTTTGAATACAATAACAACGAACCGCTCAGGCAATTCAACAGCTTCTACAAGAAGCGAATAAATACTGAAATAGCTAGCGGAGGAATAGCACAAATCACGATCATTACAAACCTAGAAGCCGTAGCTATCGAACTACACAGTAATCCAAAAGTAAATATCTGCAATGTATATATTCCTCCAGCATATTAAGTAGATACTAAAGAATTAAATGAATTATTGGAACAAATTCCTCAACCTAGAATAATAGTTAGGGACTTCAATGCCTATAACACAGCTTATTAGGAGATATTCTTGATGAATGATGTAAATCTCTCCATTTTAAATGATGGAAGACCGACTAGATTTAACATACAGTCAGGGCAGGGTACATGTATTGACCTCAATATCTGAGACCCAACTGTGATTCCGGCTCTTTCCTGGGATCGACTGGACTATACCTACAACAGTGACCACTATCCAATCTTTATTCATAACAACAGAAAACCAAATCACAATCACGACCTATATCTCAAATGGAACTTGAAGAAAGCAGACTGGGTTATTTTCAAAAGAATTATTTCGAATAGTTTGACAGCTTACATAATTCCAACATATATAGACGAAGCTTTGGAAAACCTTATTCTTGAAAACTCGAGCCGAAGCTAGACGTACAATCAAAAATGCTAAGCGCAAATCCTGGATAGAATATGTCTCTAAAATAAATTCTGAAACACCCATGACGGAGGTATGGGAAAGAGTGTCAAAAATATCGGGACTTTAAAACCACCCTAATATACAAATGCTAGAGAAAAACGGATGCACAACCACGGATAACTCCAAAATAGTCTCATTACTAGCTAGCAATCACATGTAATTACGATGATACTGTTATTACTCATAAGAGAGAAAAAAAGGGTGAGATAACGATATAGTTCGATGAAAACGATGAAGCTCTTTCAAGACTGAAAGAAACGTCACCAGGACCAGATGAAATACCAGTTGTCTTCTTGAAACATCTCCCCTTAATTGCTCACGAATACATCCTTAACTTGTTCAATACCATTTGGATGCAGCATAACTTTCCTGAAAAGTGGCATTAATCCATAATAATTCTAATACTAAAACCACAAACCATTAGAACTCATTCTGAATCCTATCGAATCCTATCTCTCACATGTTCTAAGTGCAAACTAATGGAAAAATTATAAACAACAGATTGCTCTGGACTCTAGAAAAACGAAACCTTATTATACCGGAAGGAACAAATCGGATTCAGACAACATAGATCAGCCCTGGATAATATCATAGAAATATCATAGAGTGAAATCAACGAAGAGTTCGCCATAAAAACAGCTTTTTAGCTATTTTTGATATTGCATGTCCTGATTACATCATAAAAAAATTATACGAATTCATTATACAAGGTCACTGCCTGGTTTTTATCAAAAACTTCCTAAAAAATTGAACATTTAAAGTTAAAACCAACGGCATCACCTCCGAAAAAACATGTTTCGAAAATGGTATACCTCAAGGATCAATCATAAGTACCACACTCTTTATCATCGCATTTACTGCAAAGGAAAAAATATTAAAAACCTCTTCTCACAAAGTCAGGCTTTTATCCAAAACTTAGAACTGTGGTCACAAAAAACTGGTTTTACTTTTACAACTACAAAGACACGCTACATTCTTTTCTCAAGACAAAAAAACATACCAAACGTACCGGTATTGAAACTTTATAATGAAGACATCAAAAAAAATTTTCGGTATACTATTTGACCACACACTAAGCTGGAACCATCATATTAAAAATCTTCTCCTAGCTTGCGACAAACGATTAAACTTACTGAAAACAAAGAATGGGGTGCAAATCGATAGACATTACTATAACGAACATTTATTCGATCAAAGCTAGACTATGGATCAATTGTATATTCAACATCTAACGAATCGCTTCTGAAAAAACTCGACAGCTCCCACAATTCGTAATAAAAGTCCACTGCATATTTTTCGAGTAAGATTTAAGCCATAAAATTTTATAAGTAGTTTTAAAATTTTTATTGTTACAATTATAAAGAAAAATGCAATTGGCCAAATAATTATGGTGGTTTCCAATTAAAAAAAATGACCAATACAGATTGAATTTTCTTCCTAATTAAAAAATATTTTGAGAACAAAGCTTCCCCGTTAAAATTTAGTCCTTCAGTTCATTTTCTTTTGATAAACTAACTACATTAAAACTGGAAAATGTTCAAGAACGTTTTATGGAATAACAACATTTTTAGTTTTCAAAGTTAATTAGCCTACTTATACATGTGGTTAGTTTATGACTATACTTCAAATATCCTGGACATTTTCACGAAGATGCACTTCTAGGAAAACAAAAAGAAACCGAAATAAAAGCTATTCTCTGCACTTGTTGAGCTCTTTTCTTCTAGGCCAGTATTTTAGCTTAAATAATACATTCTTGGATATGTGAGTTTTAAATGTTCATAAAAAATTCCTTGGATTGGATGATAGCAGGTTATATTTTGCATAAGGTTTCCAGTAAGTTACGCCCTATTAGGAAAAAAGAGCTATGACAAGTGGAAGCACTATGAAGACGGGTCAACAATTTCACGAATTTTGAAACACAGGTTTTGTGATCAAACAATCATTTTATTTTAATTGTTTCTTTTTTTGAGCTCTCTAAGCTCATCAAAATAGGTAGAAGGGTTGCTACTTAAGTTTTGAGATATACAAATAAAAACAAATATTGAATATGGCTTTATTGTTTTTTGAAATATTCTGCATTGAGATCAATACACTTTATCATACGTTTGAACCAATTGTCCAAGTATTTTTGAGGTACCTCCAAAATATGTGATTTGAACGCATCAACCGTTTCTTCAGATGAAGAAAAACGATGAGCTCGCAATTATTATCTGTGGGAATGAGAATAAATCATTGGGTGCTGAACATGGACCGTACGGCGGGTGATCCATTAATTCGATGTTTTGACTGTTTTTGTTTGAACTAATGTGGCACTGTCGTGGTGGAGAATAATTCGTCTTCTGCGATTAATTTCACTGATTTTTTCTAGCATTTTTGGCAAACAATTGCTGATGTACCATTAAGAATCAACCTTCTACGTTACTCTAATGGAACGGTGGCGACATGTCCGCTTATTTGAAGAAACATGCAACCATTTGCTTCGATTGGATTCGTGTGCAAATATCTTTTGTTGAGTTTGGCTCGTCTTGAAAGACCCATTCAGTCGACTGTTGTTTAGTTTGGGGCTCGTATGAAAAGATCCAGGATTCATCACCTGTCACGATCTTATTTACGTCTTTTGAAGTACCGTGATTGAATTTTTCTTAGAATTTCTTTGCACCATTCGAAACGAGCTGTTTTTGAACGATTGTTAAATTATGCAGTAATATCTAACGCGAACAAATATTTTTGACAGCCAAATGTTCATGCAATATTCAATGTATGCAATTGGAACTAATGCCCAAGTATGTCTCAATCTCATGGTGTGTCACATGAAGATTATGTAATACCAGTTTATGCACAGCATCGATGTTATCTGATTTTTGACGACCTTCATTCAACCTCTGGCGAGTTGCGACCACGAAGCACGGTGGTTCTAGATAGTGCTTCATCACCAAATTCGAAGTGAGTTGATCGACACATTACTGTTGGTTTACTTCAAACCGAAAATCATAGGAAATCGTGAAAATGATTGCGATTTAATTCCATTTGTTGACCAAGATGAATGTTTCAAGTATCTGTTAATAACTCAAATAGCACTCGTATGACAATACGTTCTGAGTACGTTCATCATTAAAAATGTTAAATTTTATGATGGAAAATCAAATTTGACATATTCATATAACATCTCAAAATTTAAGTAGTAACCATCACATTTGTTTGTAAGATAGTCCATCTTTGTGTCGAGTCATTGTCCTAGCACAAGTGAACTGTTTACTTGATTAAATTGAAATAATATGTTTTCATAATATTTTCCTTTAACTTTTCTTCACTTTTGATGAAGCTCAGTATAGATTTTGAATTGTGGATCTCGACAAAACAACTTTATTGGCTGAAAAACCTTGGCTCCTTTTGGCGCCTATTCAACTTGAGAAGTCGACGATTTTAACTGCAGTGTGGTTCCAAAAAATTGACCACTATTGTGTTTGTGACCGATTTTCAGCAAATGCGGCACCTTTCTGGAGGAAAGCTCACTATGTGACAAGCCGAAGGCTTCTACAATATCTACGCTTCTGATGTAGATTCCTCAACTAGGTGCTGTAAGATTTTTTACCATTTATACTGGTAATTCTAAATTCCTATAATATTTATCGACTTGTCTTTGTTTGTGATAGGTTCTATTCAAAAATAATGGTTAATAAGCACACGAGAGTTAGAGTCTTTTCTGTCTTAACCTGCTTTCAAATGTTGTCAAACACAAATATTGCAACTTGTACAAATTTGGACAGGAGTTGAGCTGTGTGTGTGTGAGCTGTAAGAGGTGGGAGGTGAAGTAATTTTTTTCGAAGGCGTCGTCAATTAAGTGCTGGACTTGTCAGTCATTAGATTAGGAAGATATCTTAAACATTCCATTTCTTCAATTTCCTTTATTTTTAGAGAAATCGAAATCGAGCTGTAAAATCACTGAGATCCTTGTATGATACTCAGATGAAAATATAATACAGTACTAACATAAAGAAATGCTCGTTTAATCCTTCCTGTATGAAACCATTGATTTTTCTCTGTGCTCTAGAAACGTAGAAGTTTATTTGTCTGGCAATTTTTTCAAGGTTAAATCTGCAGTTAAAATAAAGTTTTCCCTTAATTGCATATTTCTGTTATGCTCCATAGTTGCAGTCATATGAAGTACAGTAAATGGACGCTTCTCGGGGACTACGTTATAGCACGCTACATAGGCGGGTGTGTGGAATTTCGAACATTTGAATTAGAAATCTAAAAAGTTGATAAACATGAAAAAAATGACGTAGCCAAGTCATAGAAAAATAGAAAAAGTTTATTAATTGTTAAGAAATGAATATATGTGAGTAAATACTTAAAACCAATTTTATTGGATTTTATTATGGCTACACAGAAAAGTTAATAAGTCAAAAAATCAATTCAATAATGCTTCGTATAGTTACTATCTATCTTTTTTTTTGTATAATTACCAAACTGACTACTACTCATACGACGAATTTTTTCAAATTAAAGTGTTCTATAATCCGTGAGTAAGGGAGTTATAATACTGTGATATCAATTGAAGGGGTATTATTGATAATTAGATTATAAATTTACGATATATCTTTTTGTTACAATTGAACAGGAAAATATTTTAATGCGTACATATTCAACAAAATGACAGTGTTAGTATTTAGTTCGTAATCTATTTTTATAATATTGTATTTATTCTAGTATGCTAGTTAGCTATCACGACTCCCTTTTGAAATGTGCCACCTATGCTTTTACGATTTTCATGGACACTCTAGTACTTGCAAGGATATAATATAAGTAATACAGTTATGACCTTCGGTTGCACATGGGAGCCATTTAGAGCAAATCTAATGTTGTTTTGCGAGTAAACATGTACAATATGCATTTAAAATCGTTTCATTCAGAAGCATGTTGATATTATGAAGTATCTGAGAACGAGGTCAAGCTACAATATTTGCTTTTAACCTTCAGAAGTAAAACAAAGGGTTTTTATGGGAATAAGTATTGAGCGTATATTTTCTTAAAACCGTTCTTGTATCAACAATAATATTCCTATTATATACTAACGAACCTTTTGGTGAAGCAGTTTGCAATTAATCAATTTTGAATTGTTCATATATTTTTGTATTGCAACTGTACTGTACAGTTTTTGTAAATTGTATAAAATTTGGTGAACATCTGATTATGGACTCAATGGTATGGTTTTCATTTTACTCTCTTTTTTCCCCTATTTCTATCAAAAAAAGTTCTGAAAGCGAAAATTGTACCATCGAAAAAATTAAAATTGGACATTGATCTGCGTAGATTTAGTTTGTCTAGGCGATGTGTTGCGCGTATAAAATATTGCATATAAAAATATTGCATGAATACATTTTGAGTTGAAGTTCTAATCTATTTTTGTACCGCAAAAAAAGTTTAAATTGTTACATGTTCTATTGATTGAACTGATTCCGGATTGTTACTGAATCATCAGTAAAGTTTGTTCATTTATTTCGGAGTTAACGTTGTCACTCTATAGAATGAATTGTTATAAGAACGTTCCACTTGATTTTCATCAAAACAGAAAGGTCCGTGGATGTAGAAAATTATAGGTGGAACGCACACCTTGAACACTGTGTGCTTATGAAATGGCGACTTGGTGGATGTCACGGGGATTTATGTTCGGTGTTTTAACCTAGCGTTGGTGATTTATGGTATTAATCACGAAGTATAGATATAAGGAGTCTGAACGTAATGTTAAACTAATGGTCTCAATATAGGGGACAGATTTTTTTGCCGGTAGAGTGCGCCATTTTTCAAGAAGTAATCGTTTGAATTCTTACGCGGGAAGTCTTGTTGCTATTGACACCTCTCTGAAAAAAAAATATTCTAAGAAACTAAATAGTTAAAATATTACTAAAAATTACCAAATATTGCCTATTCTTTTCAGTATTATGATAAACATAATGGATAAAAAAAATAATTAAAAAATTATTATCAAACATGTTATTTATTGAAATAGTATAAGATACAAACAAAACATGTTAAATATTCAAAAACCCAATTAAATATTTATATAAAAGTGATGAATAATTTTTATTATTAATATAATTGCTCTGGTGTGTTTCAAATGATCAGGTGTGTATTCCCCAAGATCTACAAAACCTTTCAATAGTAATGTTTATATTTTCAAGTTTAAAATACCTGAAAGAAATAGAAATAGATCAAAGCGTATCCAATTCTAATAAAGTTTATACTACTAGTAAGGGAATGTTAGTTATAATATAAAGCTGTAAAATATAATTTAAATTAGTAGCGGGTTAATTTTTATAGCAACAACATTCACTCATCAAATATTAGTAATATTTATGTTATTTTTAATAAATTTTTATTAGTAGATGTGTACTGTAAGTAGTTAAATAACTACCCAGCAGTAAGTGTTGTATATTAAAGTACCCCCTTTTTTATTAATAGTCAAACGTGAGCCTTTGAGTTTGAGAGTGTCAAAATTTTGCTTTAGGAGACCCAAAAGCGCCATTAAGTTTTTTTATGTATTTCATCAAAGTTTTTTTACATAGTAACCATTCTACGAAATACCGGCGTTGTTTTGCAGTCTTTGCTTTAGCAGCCAATAAACAATTTTTAACTGCTTCTTGCTGTAAAGTAATCAATTGATGAGATATTCACATTCATAATTATAACGATGTTTGTTTTACCATTGATTATGTTATTTCATGTTAATATTTCAATAATCATTTCCATATAAAGTTCTTACCGTTATTTTCAAATATTTATCAATTTTAATATGACAAACTAATTCCAGCTTTGAATTTATATAGGATAACGAAATAAAAGTATGTTTTATGACTGTTCAACTCCAATTTTTACGTAGGGCTGAGCTTTTAAAATTCCTTCTATTGAATGAAAAGAAAACTTATCAGGCTCATTTATGGCCTGCAAATTGTCATCAGCAATAACGGTATTGGTATCCTCAGAAAAATTTGGGTTTGCAAGATTTACTATTGTTTTCATTGTCGTCATGAGTAACATGTGATTTTCGCTCAGCTTTCTTCCGCAAATAAACTTTTTCATATTCATACACATATACACTGCCATCTTTCAAAATCTCTCTATCATTTTTAATTACATCCTCTGAATTAAAGTGTAATTCACAAATAAAACTGGTAGATTTTAATTATTGTCCCAGAGGTCCATCTACTACGCAATTCAACGTCCTTAAAAAATTGTATTTTTATATTCCACCAGATAAATAAAAATACATAAATTTTAAAATTATTTGTTAATTGTTTTAACATTCGCGAGCTAGCGTATGTTCATATGTATAATAAAATAATAATAATAATAATAATAATAATAATAATAATAATAATAATAATAATAATAATAATAATAATAATAATAATAACGGTACGTCCTGAATATTTGCGCAGCCAGTGGCAGAAAAGAGAACTATGCTTTGGGTTTATTTTTGTGTACATGAATACTATGAAAAACCCGATATCATTCAGACTCCTTATATCTAGACTTCGTGGTATTAATTATTAATTGAGATCCGAAATGGTTCATAAATTCAAATCCATAGATGCTCAATCCAAAATTCTAAATTGGTCTAGAATTAGTACATTAATTATCAATTATACATGGGTAGCATGCATTCACGATTGTATTGTATTGTATCATTTGTTCGTAGCAATAAATCAAGCTAAACATTGATATCATAATTAAAAATAATGTCATTCTGAAACTTCATACAATCTTGGAAACTCTATGTAGCGATGTTGAACTAACAAGTACGTAAAGCTATGTTAAATTTTGTGCTATAGCGATCAGTTTATATCATATTTTATAGCCACGTATGGTATGTTATGAGTAGAAGTTGGTCCATTTCCCAAGTTTACAATGCAGTAATGTTTGTGAATAAAAGCAGTTGAAAGCGTTTACGAACGATATTATATTTCGTTTTGAATCATATTTCTCGTAAGCTTGAAACTTCCCAGGAAGCAAATTATGTGTGACCATTAAAATACCTTACAAGGCATAGGAAATTAATCACTAGTGGAAAGTGTGCTTAAATCCATTTTTTGGTACATATAATATATAGGAAAATGGATTAGTTAAATTTGGTGGTTAAGTTAATAGAAAAACATCTCACGCGTTTCATAATTTAATGTTAATAAGTTACTTTTCCTCAACAAAGTTTCGATTATTATTATTACTTGGCATTCAGAAAAGTACAGAATTTCAATCAGTTAAGAACAACTGCCTCACTTCTTGTGGAGAGTAAATTGTCACCCCTAAATCTACTTCGAACTTCTCTAAAAAATTTATTCTATTTAATTTATTCCTTTGATCTGAAAATTATCGTTTTGTAGAATTCTCTTTGTTACTGGTGAGAGGAGCATAGGATTTTGATAGGGGTTTCGACTATTATCATTATTTGCCATAGCTGTTACTATGAATTTTTACAATGGACATTAAATCAGTGGTATAAATGAAAGTAACAAAAGCTCTACAATGACACCTTATATTATAGTAATTATGGCTAGTCTTCATCATATTGTTTCACATATTTCTGAGATATAGAGAATTTATGAAAAATAGTGCTTTTTCAGAATAATCATAATATTTTAATTTACTACACAATAATATTTCGATAATTGTATCTGAAAAACAAGAAGAAATGTCTTTTCTTTATGTTTTAAAACGTATTGAATGAGGTATTTTACATTCATCAAAGGAATAAGAAATGAAATTATGAATCTAATTAAAATTTGAACTCTAATTCAGTCAAAGGTTGTTTGTCCTTTTAACTGATTGATTATATTTACAGACAAAACATCTCTTCGCGTACAAAAGTAGAAAACATATTTTACACGAAACCTTCCGTCTCGCTGTTAAAAATAAATAAACAAAAACAAACTTTGCATGTGTTACAAGAAAAGTGGATGCATGAGGAAGAAGGAAGGTCTCTAGAGAGAAGTGAAATTTTAAAATTCAAATCAAAAAGCTAAATAACAAGAAAACGAGGTTGGCAAACAAGCATCCATCATGTCATACAAAACACCCACTTTAAATTCGGAATAAAAACAATTTCGGCCAAACATATTTAAAAGCAATGCCTTCAGCGATGCTGATGTTTTCAGGGCCGGTATTAAGGTTTCTACTACGAATACAAGGAAGAGATAATATACAGTGTATTCACTTGAATTGGAATAATATGGAAACATTTATTAACAAACAATTTCGATAAAAAATTATTTTCCGCGTGGCTTAAAATTCAAAACAAAGTTTCGAGATGGCCTTTTTCGTTGAAGGTTTCTCTAAAGTTATAAATCGGGTTCAACGAAAAAAATTTGTTTGACAATATCAAGTGAGTTTACATCGCATTCAAATTAGGTATTCTTTAAAATTCTCAATAACGATGGAATTGCATGTAACTCAGGAATAGAAGAAGTTATCAACTCTAAAGTAGAAGTAAATATGAAATATTTGATATAACAATAAATAACCTAACCATTTATAAAAATATTAATTGGCTTGGAGTCACACATCACTGTTAAAAAACAATCGACTTTTGACTAAAATTCCGTAATACTTAATAATGGAACCACCTGGTTCACAGATGGCTGTAGAATAGATGGCTTGATTGCCGCAGGACATCTCAAAATAAGCGAATTTTCTTCGCTTGCGGAACATGCTACCGTCTTCCAAGTCAAAGTATTAGTTGTGATGGAATGTGGACGTGTAATAGTCAATCCACGCCTTAGAAACACAATAATTTTAATCTGCTTAAGCAGCAGAGCTATCACACAAGCCATAAAGGCTTAAACAGTGTGTTCTTGACTTGTGCTATAGTGTGAAAAAGGACTACAAGAACGATATTGGCCTTTGGTAGTTTCAAGTGGGCACGATGCGACAGGGCTATCCAAAGGCATATGTGCTCAACGGTCTTTACCGCCCACAATCTAACTATGAACTATGAATAATATTTTCAAAATGGTCAAAAATTTGCTGACGCCAACGATACCGAGATTGTGATGGTGTTACATATGTATATCTAAAAATAAAATTGGGCAAATAGAATCTACGGTACAGAATTCTACAGCAAGGAAAGAAATATTGGCAATTTTTTTAAACGAGATGAACATGTGATATCGAATAAAATGGAAAACGGTAGTCTAGACTGGACATATTCTATTTTATATAATTTTTTAATAGAGAACCAAATAAAATTATGAGTGATCGTAATAAGAAAAGAGATTGCGTCAATAATCAATGAATATTTCAGTGTTTCTATGTATCATTAATTGAAAATTTATGAATAATATAGTAAAAAGTATTACAGATTAAGTCTATAACTTTACAGAAAGAACCCTGATACATGTTTACAGAAAATGTAATTTCAATATTACACTTTAGAAATAACAATCGTATCTAATAGGTTTCTATTAACAATACCATTCCGAAATAAATTTAAAAGTGATACCGATTTGTTTAGAACCATTGCTAAGAAAAGCCAAAAACGTTAGCTTGAATTAGGTGCCCACATCATTTTCAGTAAATATATGTACATGAGCACAGTGAGTGCTTTTTAAATCATATACAATTTAGGAAAAGTTGGACTATCGAACGAAATACCACATTGTATTCAAATTTAGAAATTACCGAATATATTGAAGTTTGATATGCGCTCCCATATTATCCAGATTCGCTTTAAAAATAAGTTATCAATTCACGCAGTTGATAGATGACTTCTTGATACGCTCTAAATGATGCATTAATAATGCATTGAAGGAATAAATGTGCGTATTGGAAAGAATATCGCCGCTGTGAACGTTTGGGAGAACGTTCAATTTATCCACTTGTCGTCGGTCGTAGAAATTTAGGCTTTGTCAATCTAATACGTTGAAAATGTTGAGCTAGTATATTGGCCTATGGTTATATAAGATCCAGCTGCTGCTGAAATGAGTTTGTTAATGTGCAAAAGTGTCTTTATGGAGTGGAACAAATCTACAATCGATTTTACAGACTTCATAACATCTAAAAAAATGAATTATCTGGTACAGTTCACCATGTTCACGAACTGAGGCATCATTAGACCTTTGTTTTCAAATTTATCTGGTACGTTCATTACTGTCAATGGCCATTTTTTGTTTTAAGATATGGATGTTACTTGTTTAAACAAGATAAAACTAAGTGTCATATAGTGACAACAACCAACTTTTATTTAGTAATTTCGAGAAATGGACCTGTCAATTGGTCTCTAAGGTGATGTGATTTGATACGTTGGTATCAGTCGAAAAATGAGCCTAGAATGAGCATTGTCAAGAATAGTTGCGATGCCCGTATGTTAGTTGTCATATATCCTATATCCCTATCCCTTGATATAGGTGAAAATATATTCAACAAATTTATGACTACTGGGAATGAATGACCTATTTAATATAAATTTACAGTTAAACTCTTTATAAATCTTTTAAAAGCCTATCCTGAGATTTACATCTAGGAGTTGGAATGATTGACAAGGGGTTGATGCGGACTTCTGCATCCATGCAATATTCGAATGTGAGGTAGAGAGACGTAACATGCCTATGAATCAATATGTGGATACACACAACGGATAGGGTGAACGCCAACTGTCACAAAACTGATTTAAAAGCATTCACAATTCAGATTACACAATTCTTTTTTATGTTGAGAATTCGACGGATAAAAACTGAAGAAAATTATCAAAAATATATTTTAAATTGATAATTTTCGGATCTGTGATTAACTAATACTTATAGAAGCATGAAATTTCTCCAAAAGAAGCGTGATTAGTACAATTATTAAGATCATTAGAGCACCCCACATTAACTGTCATTTTTATTTAATCATGCGAAGTTTGAAAATGTCATTTAATTTGCCTATAGTAAAAATAGATACTCGAAGTGGTAAGTTAAGTTCTGAATAAAGTCGATCGGGGCCATAATGAGGATTTTTGCTTTCAGAATTATAGCCTAATGAAATTAAAAATTCTACCAAACGATTTCTAATTTCAGCCTTGATTTTTTGTAATAATATTTTCTCCACTTTAGCTATGCTGCATTTACTCAAAGACGAATGCTTGTCAAAACCGTTCGTTAAATCGGCAAAATTTGCCTATTTCAAATCTATTCAATTAGTTTGAAAGCCACTCAATTCTTCCAATGGCCTAATTTCATTTACGTCTGCGAAGATTTAAATCATATATTGCTGCTATATATTCATATTCTTCAACGAAATCAAACGAGCTTTACCGGAATTTTACAACTCGCATCTGAAGCAAATCCTTCGCTATTTTGACCGGTTTTAAATACACTGAACCACTCACATGAGTGACAATCTTTCAGTACAATGTTACATTTTTAGTGTGTCATCGCCAAAAATCATTATAATATAATAAATATTTGTAAAAAATAACATGCCTTGGACTATATAACTAGCCAGGGATCGATCATATATACATGTTTTCATAGTATAATTTTTATTTTCGGTAGTGGAATGATAAAATCATCATTTAATACCAAGGTAGGTCTGGAACGGCATCAGTAATCCTGCCGGTTGTCGAACTAGTTCAGTAATTTGGTTTTGAATGCAAAAAAAGTTCGACCTTGTTTCAATTAATCGGTAGTTTGTTGAAATTCATGGTGAAGATTAGATGGATGATTAAAATGCGAAAAAGATAGACAAATGCTTGAGAAAGTTCTGGATAACTTAGTGTAATAAACGAAGATTTGAGAGAAAGGCTAAAGAGGTAATTCGCATACAGCCTTAACCTAGCACCATTAGACTTTCATCCATTTCCGAATCCTAACGAATTTATTAAAATAAGATCTGGTGCCACAACTTGACAAATATTTGAATGTTGATGGTTACAATGTTGAAAAGTGGAGAAATATTGTTTATATTTTTGTATGTAATACAATTTACGTTCATAACTAAATTTTCTCTTACCCCATTACAAAACGGTTCCCACTTAACAATGACCCTCGTATTTACTTATTAAAATCAACTTGAAGAATCACCGACTCATTGTTCAGTCGTATGGGTATGAAAATAAATCTCAACATTTGAAAACGATGGGGTATTAAATCAATGTGCACCAATCCGCTCGTAGATCATATAAGAGAAATATAAATGGGTGAGATAGCGAAATGGGGTGAGAAACAACTTGAAAATAACGTGTCGTATCTAAGGATCTAGCGACAGATTCTTTTAAGACGGCATGCGTACACATTTCGGATTATTTTGATAAATGGAAAGTATCTTTGATTAATACTGTAATACCAATATTTAATCCCACAGAATAAGTATATCTTTTTCAAAATTATTGTCGTTAATTGGAATAACATTCAAATTGTACATCAACTTATCAGAATCTGTTTTATACGTCAAGTGATCAAGAAATACGGCCAATTATTCTATTGAACTCATAATAGAAAAGGAACATGACATGAATTAATCTACTTGCAATAGTTCCATTAGCTAGCAATGTACTTATTTCAATTCACGGCAGAAAACATCTCTTGAAGGTTTCCATATAAAATATCACAAATGTTTATTATTTAACAAATTTTCTATTCAAAATCCAGAACTCGCATGGTTCTGAATCTGAATATTAAGGGAATGTGGATAGACAGAACATCAAAAGTGACTTGTGATATAAGGCGTTGTCATAGTCGAGAAGAAAGCCATTGTCCCATTCATCAGATCTCGTTCTTGTTCAATGCTTGTATGGATGAACAAACTCACTTTTTACACATTTATTTCTGATTTCAAGATTGAAGAACGTCCCGATTAACTCATTCTTAATTTAAAATTACTTATATTACTTGTAAACAATCATCAAAGTTACTACCTCATTACCAAAGGCAGATTTCAGCATCTCACTATAAAAATTTGATCAACATATTTTTATTACATCTCAATTGTTTCCAGATTCGCCCTAACTAATATCAAGTAAGATTCGAAAACTATTAAATAGAATATAAAAAGTGCTGCGATATATAATGGGAAAGTACATGGGTTCCGTTTATAGATAAAATATGTGACTATAATGGACGAATTAAGGATGTTAATATATTTAACCTATAAATAACAAATATGTAAATAATGCTGCTTCCCGCTAGTAGTGACTATCTTATAAATATTGTTTCCTCTGAATTCTCATTAACTGGAATGATAGAATCGTATAACAGCAGCATTATTTTATAATGAAACATCCATGAACACTAGCCATAATTGCAACGATAAGAAAATGGTCATTTTAAAATGTAATTGACTATTATTAGTTACAGTCTTCCATAATGCATAAAAATATGTATAGTTATGAAAGTATTCAGAGGTGTATTCACGACATGAAGTATTTTACTACAACTACAAACTTCTGCCTAATGTATTTAAACTGTGTACATCTCTGGATGAAATATTATTCCGTGTACCAGAGGTGCACTCTATTCTAAAGTCGATCGATACTAAATAATATGATTTTAGCTCGTAATAGAATTATATGGAACGTACATTCTTTTAGATTAATAACTATAATCAATTACTTCTATATATTTTCCGTTTAAACGAACAGGCATAAAATTTAGTGAAAAGTTCAATTTAAACTAGTAAAAACTTAAGTTTTTATCACCCTATTTGTTGAGTATAAATAAAAAACATTGGTATGTAGTGTCATTAGTCGCTTTCCTCATTCAATATAGCAAACGATATATTTCATGTTTTAATTTTTCCAGACGACCAATAGTTACTGAGAAACAATTGGCGAAATAAAAAAACAATAATTTTCATTCTCATGAAGAATTATGTAATTAAAATGTAAAGCGGAGGAAATAATCACGATTTTCCGGGTTATTTTGTATCATAAACAAACTGAAGTCGTTTTACACTTACAAAGAAAATTGCAACCAAATTAGAAAATATTCTATAAACAGGAATGCAGTGTGAACTAAATTTGTAATATAACAACTAAATAATCTAGACAATGATTTTAATTCCATACAGATTGAAAAAAGTTTGTAAACTTTCATGTCGCTTTTTTGGCTACCTGAGCTTTTCCTTATCCTTCAACATCGGCACATCACTCTTCGCATAAAAATGAAATAGAGAAACATTTTTTACATGAAACTACTGATTCAAACATTGTATTATTGGACCCTAAAAATTATTTGGAGCTCCAATAATAAATCTAATGGTGAAAGAATCAGAAGCATTTGCTCATGTACGGTGGACAGTAGGAGAAATTAACGACTCTATTTTTCATCGTTTTACGAATTTTCCTAATGCTTGTTTGATTTTTGCAAAATGTTGCTCTAAAATCTCAATCCAGAGAGACATGCATGAACAATTCGAAATATTATATAAGGATATTCTGAAAGTCACTGTACATTTTTTTAAATTTTATTCACTTCCATCTGGTCCATAGATATTCAAAATGGAAATTCACGTAATTTTCATCAGCCTGTACCTTAATTGAGTATATAAATCAAAGCTCCCATGGAATCAATATATTAATATAAATCAAATTCAAGTTTCTGCTTTGAATAGGATTTAGTTGGGTAAGTCCAGGCCTGCGAATAACCACTACTTACTATCAGTTCACAATAATATTACTGTCATTCGGTCAAATTTTTCATTCTTTGTATTAATGGTTGAAAGAACTTACTTGATTATTGTGATTACATTTTTCTATAATTCTCCAGTAAAGTGATGACCATTAACATTTTTTCCCATCAACTTAATGATTCTGCAAAATGCACTTTTAACTTAATAACCAATGTGTAAACGACTGAAAATTGTGGAGATGATTAAAAATTTCTCTTTATCTCCACTGGAATGACTTTTTGTGATAAAGGTCATGAGAAAATGTATGTATTTGAAATCATTCGATATATTTACAGTGATTAACTCTGAATAATAGGTGTGACCTGTTTTATTACCTACATGATAAAATATATTCAAAGAATAGGTTAAACTGCATATTATGCTGTGGTTATGTGATGTTCCATAAAATATGGCAGTAAGTATTCATTTATACAAATTGAGGCTTATGACACATGACATCAAACTATTCTCATAAACTAAATTATGCATTTCCTTGGAAGTATAGCTCTAAATAACCTAGAAGTCGGTGCACCAAACTCTCTCTACCTAGAAGTCGGTGAATCCAACTCTCTTTCCAGTCACCCTGATAAGAAGAAAGATAATATCTGGTTTTTGAAATGAAACACTAAAAGAGTTTTGGTATGAGAGTAAACTCGTAGAGCTAACAAATCTGTTAAACTTGTTGTCTTTTTTTAATTTCTGTTCGATTAAGCGGAGTGAAAGAGGCGGAAAAAGTATACGAAGGTCCGCACAAAAAGGAGACGCCAAGAATAATCGCCGGACATGATTTATTGATGGTGATCACTTATTGAAAGTTTATCAATATAGATTCAGAAAGCAGTATTTACGTTATTCATTCCATATAGACTTTAGGGCTAGTTTAAACTGTAAAATTTGCGTAGTAGGACAAATAAGTCACAGTTTATCGGCGAGATTTTTTTATGAATAGTTTTATCGTATTCATTGTAGTATATTACCTTTTGTGATTTAAAATTATTTGAATGGACAAAAAATTTCAATTGCAGACGTATTTTGTCTTATTTCTTTTTTTTTAACTCAATAATCTCATTTTATCATTAGATTAATGATAAAAGTAAAATTGAAAACCGTTGGAACAATTTCAAAGAATTTATTTGTGGAGAAGAAGTATGCGATTTATAAATTTTGAAATTATAGAAACGGCTTATAATGAAAATATACAGATCATCCGAAATTTATTACTACGAAAATTTCAGTTGAAATTATGGGACGCGGCAATCAAACGCTAAAATTTACTTTTCTTAATATATATTCCAAGCTTTTGAATATGTACGTTCTTATCATTAGGGACTGAAATTATGTTCGATATTTAACATTATATATATTTATATATGAAGATATAAAGAAATTCAAAAACTACTTACCTTTTTTATACGAGAATTGAGGTGAAATACATTTTTCATAAAATTTTGAAAAACTCAATTAATTAATCAATGATATAAATATGAAATTTCATGATTTTGTTTGCTACTCAATTATTTTTTTGAAATTGATATCTGCCAAATTGAATGTTAGTTTATGTCGTTATGACTGATATTGAATCTTCATAGATTATACTGTTACCAATGTCATATCACCCACGTAATACTAAGAATCATTCATTCAAACAGATAAAAATTAGAGTTCGCAAAATTTCTATTCCGATATTTCATTAAAAGGACCATAAATTACTGTACAAAGTTTTTAATGAAAATACGTATCCTTCATACCGTTTGAAAGGAATTCACTATAATACATCTCATATTGCTTTTGACATTAGACAAGAATAATAATTCTGGCAGTACTATCTTACCTATTTATACAACTTTATCGTATATAAAAACATTTACACCTAAACTATCCGAAACCTTTAATCAACATAATATTAAGATAACGTGCAGCCAAATCCTTAATATTTTCACTATAATAAAGACACCTACTAAGAAATTGGTTAAGGTTGCTGGAATCACAGGTTGACAACGGAGAATAACTACAAGATCGTCTATGTTCAGAAACAACATATACTGCCCAAAATGATGAAAAAACTGATTAAAATCAATGTATGAAAATTTAAACTAATTTTGCACACTTGTCATTGGAGTCAATGGAATCGACTGTACCAACGGCATTAATACACATTTTTCACTGGACGATATCGTTAATATAAACCGATTGAAAATTCTCATTTTGATTTGAGCCTCGACTGAGCACAAAATGCAATAGAGTATGACTGATCAAGCTGTTTTTTTATAGAGTCTCGGCTGTTTGCTTCTGGATAAACTTATGTAGTAGAACAACTTCCTTGCTGAAACGTAACGAGTCCGACGTGAAGGTGAAGCATTATACACAATAATTAGATTGCGTTATGTTTCTTAAGAAGTCCTAATATTTTGTACAAATATGATTTAACGAATAAATTATGATTAATTGGAACAAAAAATGGAATATAGAAAAAACAATATCTAAAGAACACGATTTTCTAATTAATCAAACTAAACAATAATAAATAATTCTGAATGTAAGGATAAAAACAATATCGAGATTATGTATACTTTTTTAAGAGCATGTTGAGAATAAAACTTGTGAGAAATAATGAAGATTAATATTGACCACCCCATGCGTTATCAACTTTATGTTATAGGGCTGGTTCAATAGTGTTCATAATTTCAAATAATAGACGAAAACGTGGAGCCATTCTAAATAAGTGTTTTAAATCTTGATAACTACAATTAATGAAGTACAAGATTTGCTTGATAAATATTGTTAGCTTCAAGTCTAATGTCGGTTTTCGTTTAGGCGTCTGGCAGTCGATTTGTTATATTGTACGATATAATCAGCATGTCTTATTCTATTATTTCATTTCAATTCAGGATACACTTAGATTGAATAGTTAGATACACTATATAGTTTGCAATGCGATAGCTATCAAAGCAATATACTACAATTGTTGATATATTTGTCGCTGCAAGTCCGGTAGCATTGTAAAAACATTAAGATATTTACGTGTCTACAATCAAGACATCGTATATTGGTTTTATTCCCATGATAAAATATCCAGTATACAGGATGCTTATATTTCATCATCAGTATTGAAATAATAATAATTATGTATTATAAAATAAATAAACAAACCAACGAAATAAACTGATATAATTATGTTACATTACATTTTGTGTCAAATTCAACTCTTACTTCCAATGTAAGGTAACTTGCAAGGATTGCCTTTTTTACAATCGAGCAACAGTTGGCGTTAATGAGTGCTAATATTATATTTGAGAAAATTGACGTTTATCACAACGAAACCAGAGGATATTTAGAATAGGTTATCCAGATATTTCATTAAATTAAAATCTGAAAAACTAAAAAACCAGTAATATTAGTATATTAGTACTAATTGTGACTCTGTCTACATAGAGCAGACTTCTCAATATTTACAAAATACACTAAAAGATCTTCAACACGATAAAAAAAAATAAAACTGGACGAACGAACCATGAAATATCAAATAAATATAAATTCAATTATAAAGATTCATAAATTCTTGGAACGGAATCTAATACACGAAAAAGAGAATTTTTAGAAATGGTTCTCATTCATAAGAACGAAAAAAGCTATAAATGATGAAGAAGACCTAAATAATTTAAGTAAAATTTACAGCTCTATTTTGTAAATTTTAATAAAACTACAAATTTTATTGATTAAGTACTGCTACATATTTGAGGGAAAATTGATTTTTCTTATTAGAACAAATTTCTATTTTGGCTTTATTCTTATTATTCATGATGTAGATGATCTATTGATTAATATAAATATGCGAATTGTCAGTGTCAATATCATACTTTGACAAAGACTGAAAGTCGGAACGTCAATTTTTATCTGTCTTTCAAAAAATCATTAAAAAAACTAATTTTAAAACAGGAGAGAACATTTAGAAGCATTATTATCATTATTATATATATATATATATATATATATATATATATGCATCTAAATGTTCTTGATTTTAGGTTAGGTTAGGTTATGTATTTTCAATATTTAGATAAAGACTTAAAGAAAAGTCGACACGTCCAAATTTACCTTTTAAAAATTATAAAAAAAACTAATTTTGAAGAGACCTAAAATCAAGAACATTTAGATGCATTAATATATCAAAAGGTCTAAGAAATAAGAAATGCACCAAGTCCGAAAATAGATATCTCTGATAGATCGATAAGACGACACCTTCAGAATGCTGGTCTATATAGCAGAAAAGCTCTCCAGGCACCTTTGCTAACCAGGCAGCATCGTGTTGCTATACTAAGATTTGCAAGGCAACCTTTAGATTGGAATTTAGAAAAGTGCCAAGTTTTATTTGCTGATGAGACCAGAATCAGTCGAAGACGGCGAGGAGAAAGATTTGTGCAGTCTTGTATCATTCCCAGGGAGCCTTTCCAAGGAGGGTCCATCATGTTTTGGGGAGGAATTTGCTTTGATGCCCGCACAGAATTAGTGTCTCTTCCTAGATCCGCCCTTAATGCAGCAAAATACATAACTGACATTGTTGAAAATCACGTCGTTCCGTTTGGGCCATTTATTGGTGATGATTTTCGTTCAATGCATGATAATGCTAGACCACACGTTGCGGCAGATTCTCTGAATTACCTAAACGAAGGGGACTGGCCACCAAGAAGTCTATACATGAATCCTATCGAGCAAGTCTAGGTCATTTTACAACACCGCAATGAGGTTGAGCAAGCGGCATGAGAGGAATGGGAGAACATACATCAAGAGGTGATACAGCGTTTAATTGAAAGCATGCCCAGGAGAATGTTATTAACAATTGCATTCAGAGGAGGAAATATACACTACTAGCGTTCATAAAAAACATTATTGTTTAGATTACAAGTTTTATTTTTAAGAAAATTTGGTTTTATTGCGATGTTTTTATTTTTTTACTCATTAAAAATAACTCAAAATTACTACACATTTATTATTGCGTCAAAATGATTGAAAAGAAGTTAAGCAATAGCAATATTAATTTAAATTTATTAAACAAAAAAATATTTTCAGAAATCGGGGTGGTGCGTTATTTTTGACCACGAGTGAATATACATATAATAATCACCAATCTTAAATAGAAAGCTCTGACTATAATTGAACCGCTGTTATTACAGAGTAAATAGTAACAATAATAATACGATAATAATAATATGATTAGGCATCGAAAGACAAATTTTTCATGGAGGTGTAATTCCTTCACGAGCAACTGTGTTTCTCTGGTATAGCGAGTTTAGAAGAGGTTGAATAACGCTTGGTGTTACATTTTCTGTTGAGGAGACGAAGATGTAAGATGCATGTAACAAAAGATTGAGGTAACTCTTGCTGTTGGATCTGCAATATTGAATTCAATTTTATATGATCATCTAGTGTGTGGAAGAATTTTTAACACGTTAGGTACCAAATGCGCTTAATGATTTCAGAAAGACTGAGAGTGGCAAACGTTGGGGATGTTGCATTCTGGTGTACATGGTATTCTTCAGAACATAGTAACAGGTGATGAAACATATGAGAGTGGTCCTTGAAGTACCTGGCCCAACAAAGAATACACAAAAATTTTAAGAAAAAATTATAGATAAACATTTTGAGTTTTATGAAATTACTACCCCCATTTATATATTCACGTACCATCTAGGGTTAACAGTATTTTTATGTTCTTGTCCTTTTTTATACTCTGTTTCCATCAATTGTTGAGGCCATTACTCAACAGCTTAACTAGGATCCCGGTTTTATTAATATTATTAGGTATAGAAGCGCTCAGATTAAAAGAAAATATTTTTTGAAAAATTGAAATTAATTAAATACTCAATTTGAGAGTGGATTGAAGAAATTCAAAATCAAAATCAATACAGTAGTTAATTACCTATAAACTACCAATAAATCATGATTATTTAAGAAATTTGTTAATTTACTCACACATTAGTATTGTCATTATATTGTAGCAAGTGTACTGTATTTTAAAGTGTTTTATAAAACAACCGTAAAGGTTTCTGACTAATGCCGCTTGTTGAGAAAATCGAAATCGTCTTTTGAAATCATCAATTTGAGTTGAGGAATGAATAAAAATTATTAAAGATGCGCTGGAAGAGAAAACATGTATTCTGCCTCTTTCATTCGCGTAGATTTAGGTAGAGTATGGTACGAACTACTATACATGAAGTTGAGGACAATTTCCAAAAATTAGTAACTTACATCTTGTTTTATTAGACAATGTTGTCTTAACTGCGGACGAAAGTTTTATACTAGCAACATGATGAACGAAATAATTTTTATTTTGTGTCTTAAGGATGTAGTTATCTCGCGTTAAACTCTCTAGCCATTTTGTACTTTTTCGCCTGCAAATTTGTTTTGTCTCTCAACTAAAATAAAGGTATTATTATATTTTCTCGATTATCTTTTATTGTTAATTTTATTTTCTATCGTAAAATCGTTTATGAGCTTGGACCATCCATTACAATAGCTCGTACATTATCAAAAAAATCAATAAAAACTTAAAGCGCTTTTATTTTGGTTATTTCATGCCTGTATACAAGCAATAAAGAAAATGGTTTGCTGATCAAAATATAATGATTTATTATACTGCAAAAATAATTGCAGTTTTAAGCACGTGTTAAACCGATTTCGAAATGAAATTAACTGAGTATGAAGGGACAAAAAAGAGAAAAATGTTCAGTGACGGAGAAAGGACAATTCTCAATTGATCATAAAATTATTGTTGAAATTAAAAAAGTAGTTAACACAAAGTAATGCAATCAAGTTTTATGTTTATTCTTTGAAACTACAGAACAAGGAACGAATAATAAACCTTTTATTCCTCCGACTGAAGTAATTTAATGATACAAATTTAGTTGGAATATTTTGTATTTAATATTTTTAAGTTTTTTATTAAGTATCATATACTATCTCTTATTCTCTCCTTATTTTTTTCTTGTTGATCCTAAATCTTGAATGAACCCTCTTCAGTGTCTCTTTCTGTAGAAGCATTATTATTAATTGTTGCATCGATTTTGAATTCAAGTTTATACCTTCCATCAAAAGTTGTTCAATTTGTAAAAATTTTGTAAAAAGTACATATTCGTCAATTTGTGGTGTGTATCTTCTGAGTCCACTTTTTGGTAAGTTAGATTTATAAAAGCATTGATCATGGATTCGACGTTGGAATAAATGTATTTCTAGACAGTTAATTTAACTTACCTTTTTTACTTTGATTTGAAAAAAATAATTACACCTCATAGGTCATAAAAATTTTCCTCAACAATGAAAACTGGTGAATGAAGACAAGTATGAAGTATGAAGGAGATAGTATTTGTTATGGAGGGAGTATTAGTCAGAATAAAATTAACTCATGTAGGTAATCACTAGGTAGGTGTTTTTTATGTTTTGTGCTAGCACATATAGAAGATATTTTAAAACCGAAAAGAAATGACGTTTTTATGTCCATAGAAGAAGGGAAGTGAAAGTAGACCCATGTCAGAAAATCGAGATATCGAGAGACTCTCAAACACCTTCAATTAACGATCATCCAAAGATATTCGCAGCACTCTGGGAAAATATGCAGAGAAAACTAACCTATCCATCACATACAATGTGGCGATGGCGAGTGGTGCGAAGGCCGGGTTATCGTCCAATAAAACTTTTTCTGTGTGTTTGGTATAGTATATGCGGAATTGTTCACGCTGAAGTGCGGAAACTTTGCAAAACCGTAAGACAGAGATTCATTGTAAACAATTGGAACAAGTGAACCAACTAAGTGTTTAGCGATTGTCAACAGGAATTATCTGCAATACTAGAATGTAAGAGCCTTGGAAATTTATTGATTTGTGATGATAAGTATTGCCTCATCCACAATACTCGCCCGAAATTGCAGCCTCAGTTTTTCTTCATTCCGATTGTTACATTTTCTCTGTAGTAGAGATTTGAATGATGTCTTTGAATTATTGATTGCTGAAAACTTTAAGGAAATTATTTCTTATTTCAAAGAATACATAAATGATCAATAATTTCTCGACGTTTTCTCTACAAAAGTATGCACTAGGTCAAGGAAATTGTAAGAAACGACCCATTCCTTTTATTTTCTCCCTTTCTAGAAACTAAACCTATCAAAAAATAAATGCGTACTAAGCAAAAATTGTACTTTCATTTTAATGGGGCCTCTCTGTACCTAACCGTTTTTTTGCCTTCACGGTAAACATTTTCATGCTATCAGTGTGAAAATACATTATTACTTTAATTCGAAAAACTTGTCTCATAAACTTGAGTGAATCATGGTAAAAGTAAATTCTACTATCATCATGGGTGGGTAGTAATAATAATAAATAAAATTAGAGGTACAATCTTCCATTCAATTGATGGAAAATAACGGGGGTGTCGTACAAATCTCGTTTCTTATCTGGACAGTATCTTACTTCCAGTAGCAAATTACATTATTTATAAAGCCCATGTGAAGGATTGAGCGCCGAGGGACCGTAGATAAGTTAGGAGATCTGGTTTTTTTAGTTTATTTTCAAAGTTAATTATTTTCGGAAACTATCAGTATATAATTCTTTTGTATATATTGTGATAATAACTTTTGCCCGTATTTCGCAATGTAAAATGGATAGAGAATAATAAAGACTCAATAACTCATATTTGAACTATATGGATTTATTTTCCCCGATTTTTAGAATGTGTACTAAATAGTGTTGATACAATCGAAGGAAAGATGAATTAAAATCTCGTACTTCAGGAATATTCAATTTTAGATGTGATATCTCATTTATTATTTACCTAAAGCTCAAGTTGTGAATGTAAACTGTATTAAACGAGAATCAGGATAAATGACAATAAAAAAATTCAGCGCACGAGATTTTTTAGTGAAAAGAAGGTTGGAACTGCTTGAAGACAAAATATCTTTGTGTAGAATATCTAAAAGTGGAGACTATAGTAAAATAGATGTCATCGGTCATTTTAGTGTTTGAAGTGTGTTGTAGTAGCCGAAGAAGTAGGGACTTGTGATGCAGTAGAACTTTCAAGTGTAGTGGCCTCTTGAAATTATAAGAGAGACTGGCAAACTCTGAATGGGTAGAAAATAACTCACGGCGTCTTAGAGTGAGCAACATTAGGGTAATTTACAGAAAGATAAAGCATAGCCGGGGACTACAATATATTACTAAAATGTAAGCAAACGTCTAAAAATAGGTCCAATTTGTGCTCAATCTTGATTTCCCACACACAATGGATGTGATATTCGGGATTATCAGGATAAGGAGAAGGTTTAAGTGGCTCGGTAACTTTGTGAGTACTACACCGAAAACGCCTAATTGCCCCAATTCGTATAGCTAAAGACGTCATTATCAAAGCTTCCTCGACAGTAGTATTATTGCACAAAGATATTTGTAAGTTTAAGAATCTTCAGAATTAGTTGCAATGTCTTTAAATGTAAGTAACTTAGTTGTTCATAGAAATTGTATGGAATAAATTTAGTGGATAATATAAAAATGTGTATAAAAACATAATCAAATAAAGTTATTATTTCCACCATTATTTTATTTCTTAAAACTGTTTTTCAAATAATTTTGTTCCTGTTTTTTTTTAATATGTAGTTATATGAATACTTTTGCTGATAAATCGTCTTGATTTCAGGCCTCTTTCAATTGTAATCGTTATTTAACAAATATAAATCATGATGTTTCAACCTAACTCTCTTTATAAAAATATATAGAGTTAGATCTGAAAATTAACAAAATTATAACTATATTGAAGTATAAGTTGATATTAACTTCAATGAAATCAGTGCTATCTATTCAATTTTTCCATACAATATATTGAAATTTGAAATTTTTCTTCAAAATTGAAATTATTGTAACATAATGAACATTGTAGTATAATTACAGTATAAGTAAAATTTACACAAAAAGATCGTAACATCTAATATAAATAAATTTTCCCAATTGTCTGAAAAGTACACATATATTACAAACCAATGGTAATTGAAAAAAATTACCAAATTATGAGTAAAAACAGTTTGTTATTGTATGAGCAGAACCAATGAGATAAATAAATCAAAAGATGTCATTTAGAATAAAACTTTAAAGGATGCGAGTTTTTGACAGCCTGATTCACATATTCAGTAATAATAGTTTTTCAATTTTTATTTATCGATATTAGAGTGGAGAGTTATAGTCCATATTCTCTTCTGATTTATATTGAACCTGTTACCTATTTCAGGCTTTAAAACTGTCGGAACATATTGGTGTTCTATTCTATTTTTATAATTATGGTTGTTTTATCTTATTTTTCCCTCAGTTCAATATAAACTTAAAGGTATTGATGTTAATCAGTAGTTTTAAGTGAATATTCACAAGCCCATTAATATCAAAATCAAAATTTGATTTTTTATGATAATTTTCATTGTTATGTGTGAATTTAGACTCTAATAGCGCATCAATTATTACACAAAATGGGATTCTTTCCAACTCACATTTCTAAGAAAAAATTCTCTACCTGTACTTAAATCAGTGCTATACATATCACAAACAGAATATGAGGTCCTCTCATTAAATCTGTTCAGTCGTTATACATATTTTTCTACTTTAGGCAATATTTCTGGCATTTCATATATCCGAAGGATTTTTGCATTGAATAGTTTTTGATCTCGAAAGTTCTTTTGAAATAGATCTAGTAATTAAAAAATTTCCATATCTATTAATAGTACGTGAAAGCAAAGTACGCAATCAATTACCATAACAAATAAGCCAAAAGAAAATTAGTTAATTAATTTGTAGAAGACATAAAAATCTGGTAATGTATCTTTTATAACTCCAAATATGTTTAATGGTCTCGATAATGATGTATATTAATCTTGAGCTTGTCGTGTTTTAATCACTTAAGTCTCTGAACTCGGTTTCTTCAAAATGAATGTGAACGAGGGAACAACTTTAATATATTTCCAGTCACAAATACTTCAAGGGGAAACGGCATTGTTCTAATTATGAGAAAACCGAAGCAGAAACAAAGAAAGATGTAAAAATAAAACTTCATAAATCACTGCGTTCAAAATGATTGTATCAATATTTCTCAAATAGTAGCAGTAGTAGAACGTAAAAGCTTCTTTCTATACCTTTATCCGATTTTTTAACAATATGTGAATATAGGGTCAATCAACTGTGTAAAATTTTAATAACGTGCGTTATGAAGTCAATATATTAGTTGAAATTTATTTATTTATTATAATTTGCGTTATTTAATCACATATATTACAACAATATGTAGTTCCGAAATTTATTTTACTTCACAACTAAATATATTTGTTTTTGATGTGAATATTTTATTCTGGTTATAAGTTGTTTGATATTATTGTTTTATTTTTTTTAATTATGTCAAATGATTTACCGATAAAGTTTTATTAGGAATAAGATCCAGACATCACACCAGGTAGGTTTTAGAACTAGAATTAATTAATTGAATCATTCTTCCTGATTAATTTTTAGTACAAATCAGATTAGTCAAAGTACTACGCCGACTACTCAAAGCCAAGTGACTTCTGGAGGAGTGACAATTGTGAAAGTCGGCGGGGTACATACGACTACGCCAACTCCATCTGGCGGGTATACGCGTCGTGCTAAATTAGGCGGTTCGAGGAGTACGGGAAGATTACATACCGCTCCTAGTATTAATACAAACAGAAGTATGACTAAACTTAATATAGCTGGAGGTAAATTTTCCCATTATAATATTAACAAACAATATTTTTTTTTTATTTGTTCTAGGCTCCGTAGGAGGACTCCACAAAAGTATGACAGGTCTAAGTTCTTCTCAACACATTAACGCTACTCCTGTACCTCCGCTGGCGAATAGTGTTACTGTGACCGGAGTAAATAAATGGACTGGGCCAAATGTTCGGGTATCTAGAGGAGGTGTAACAGTCACTACTATTTCACCACCTAGAATGCAGAGACCTTTAAGTCAAGGTCCTTTGGCGTTTATTGGAACCCATCCCACTCAGGTAAATACGATGGTATTTCTAGGAAGAATTGTGCTACTGCTAAATAAACATTTATTTTTATTGAAAAGGAATGAATAAAAGTAGATAAAGAAAAAAGAGAAATAGAGTAAATAGAAAGATGAATGGAAAGAGAGAGAAAAATAAAATCTAGAGAAAGTAATATATAGAGAGAAACAAGATGGAAATAAAAAAGCGAGAGAGGAAAAAAAGAGCAAGAGATACCGAAAGAAAAAAGGAGAAAACTACAAAACAAAGAAAATAGAAAAGATTGTACATTAGAAAGGTAGATATATAGATAGACATATAAAAAAATAGAAAAAGGATAAAGAGATGAAAGAAAAAATAGGTAGATATAATACAAGTTGATAAAGAAAAAATAAGGGGATAAGAGGAATAAAGAAATATAGAAAGGGAGAAGAATGATAAAGGGGGAAACAAAGTGAAAAAGGATACAGAGAGATAAATATGAAAGATCAAGTGAGAGAAGAGCAAATGAGCAAGAGATACTAACAAAAAAAGGTGTAAGTAAGAAAACAGAAAGGGGAAGAAGAAATAAGGGTACATAAAAAGGTCGAGATAGATAGATAGATAGAAAATCAATGTTAAAAAAAATAGGAAGAGGTAGGGGGAAAATACGTTTATAGAAAAAACAAGGGGGCAACATGAAGACAGAAAGGATGGAAGAAAGTAGTAGACAAGAATGAGTGAGAGGGAAATAATAAGAAAAGAAGATACATCGAGATGAAAGAAAAAGGGGGAGGGGTAAAGTGAAGGAAGTAAATATAACGAGAGAAAAGAAAGATGATCTAGAAAAGGAATAGATGTAGAGATACAACATGAAAATTATACAGAGAAAGATATAAGAATGAAAGATTATTGAGTGGTTAGTAGAATAAAGAAAAAATTAATCTTATACGTTAGATTTTTTCTGGAAGATTATCTGTATCTACTTGATTTTGCGTGATATGAAAATTGCGAAGTATCAAGTTAAATTAGTGAACAGAAAGCGTAAAGCTCCAAAAACAAACTGAACTTGTCCAGTATTAGTTCGAGACGAGCAAAAATGTATTGTATAAAGTTTGGAACATCTGGATCCGCGCATGTCAACACATCTCTTAGATCGTGTATCGTGTTTTATTAGTTTGTAAAATATTTTTATAATGGAGATAGACTATTAAGTCGGTAGTGTAGTAACTGTGGTAAAGGTAGTTTTCCAGCAGCAATTGTGGGTTACGTGGTTGTAATAGATTATAGTCAAGTCATGCATAGTGCACCAAAGTTCGATATATGCTCAGAGTTTACTGCTGAAACATACCTTGTGCGATAAGCTTTCGGTTTGACAACTTTCAAATTTTAGACTCGCTCAGGGTTTGTTCAAACTTTAAAATGTGAAAAGTTTTTCAAATAATGCGTGTTACTTAGCTGAATATTGTTTGACATCTGGATAAAAGACTATTGACGTAAAAGTTTACCTTGAAAAGAATTATGGTGTCTCTTGTTCAAACGTAGCCGTACATCGATGATGCTCATGAAGCTGGCAATCACACTAGAAAAAGTAAGAAAGGTCATAAAAACCCCGAAGTGAAATTAAGATGAGAGACTAGATGTCACAAAGATATCATAGTAGTTGACCATAAAACATTTTGTTTTCAAAGAATTGCAGCGTTTGCTCACAATGAAATAAAGGCAACCGCAAATTGATTATTCAGAGTGCTGCCCTTTGAAGATATTAAGCAATATGAAAATAATATTTGATGTGATGCAAGCATGTAAAATCGAAACAATCCGGAGGGAAGTTTAGGACCTATATATATATTTAGATACACACCATTTATTGATCATTAAGAATTTGAAGGAAAGAAAACTATTAGTGGTAATAATGTACATTATTGGATGGATTGAAGAAATAAATCGTGAAGAAACTGTCCAATATGCATAGCAAAAAAATTGAAAAAAATTTCAAAAAGTCAGTATACATTTCTTTTAAGATAAAACAAATTCCATATTGACGAATAACCCCATATATTGTATTAGCGAATTCATATCTAATATTTTAGCGAAAGAGGCATTTATCCTATTTATCTGACCCTACTTTTTCAACAAAATAAAATTACATTGTCGAGGTCTTTTTATAAAAATATTGCCTTTGTTTTTGTTAAATTGAGGATTAGATGCGTTACAAGGGAAACGCATTCAATCAAATCAATCCAACTCGGTAAGAGGATCTGGTTTGTATTTTCTGATTATATCAAAGTCCAGTATGTATGCAGTTTTCCTGCAAAATTATTCGGCGAAAGATAAATTGTTTGATTATTTAATAAATAACGAAGTTAAATTGAAAAAAGTATAAGTATCATTAATAAACCATTCTATTACGTTATTAAATCTTGCAACTAAACACTTATATATAACTATATATATATATATATATATATATATATATATATATATATATATATATATATATATATATATATATATATATATATATATATATATATATATATATATAAATATTTATACGAAAAAAATATTTGACCGTATATAAATATTCAGCCGAAGTAAACCTTATGTATAACATAACTTTATGAATCAGAAGAAAAAAAAAACAACTACTGAATAATATTACTCAATAAAAGTTATACACGCATCAATATACCCTCCATAGCAACCACACTGCACATCACTGAGGCATTGATTCAATTAGAGTTGAGATTTTTAATTGAAAAATATTTTGCTATGATCTATCCAATCAAGTAGTTTCACTTTTCGAGTTGTCAATCAAATTCTTGGCACTCCAAAAGACTACTGAAGAAGCTTCGATCGGTGTTTCGGATGCTTACCCTGTTGAAAAATCTATCCTCTTGACATATTTTGGGGAGCTTAAGGCAGCATTACATCCATCTCTATAATTTGTAGAGGCCATCGTACCTACAATTGTGAAGATTGCGTTTCTAAGAAAATGCGCTCTGAAGCACTACCTCCGTCATGTTTCACGGTTAGTGTTTAATACCATGAATTGTATCTTATACCTTTTGCTCTTCTACTTATCTTTTACCATTTTTATCATTTCCAAATAAGTTATTTTGGATTCGCTTGAAAATAACACTTTGTTCCAATGATCAATCGTCTAGTGTTTATATTTCTTTGCGAAATCCAATCTTCTAATTTTTCTTACTAATGATGGCAGGCATCCTTTTTAAGTTTATTAGCTCAAGCAGTTGTTTTTCTAGGTCTCCTAGGATTGCATTCAGGTTCTGAAGTACTTGTGGTATTAAATTCAGTAATTATATCGTTAACAGTGGATTTACCTATACTCAGTATGTCGGATATTTAACCATAAACTAATCCTTCACCATGTAACTTTATAAAAAGTCTACGTATTTCTAAAGGCATCTTGACTAAGATATTGAGGAACTAGTTCAGTTACTAGAGTTAGTAGAGATTAAATTGTTATTTTTCTTCTTTTTACATCGTCTTCATCCGAAACTGTCATATTTGAACGGTTTTAAGACTGTTTTTCAGTTTTGATAGTAGAAAGTTTCAGATAGAATTGGTTACAAAACACTTCATTCATTCTATATGTGATTTCTCTCGACATTGTACTCGTAATATACTACATTTGAAGACAATAGTATAATTCTTTGTTAAAATTGGAAATTAATAAAATGGATTGTTTTCTTTGTATATGATTTACTCAATTTCTTGAAAACAATAATATTTACACACCACTTATTTGATTTTCAAGCTAAAACTTTAACATCGTCTCTCCTGTGTATGCATGGTTACGTATTTTCTTTTTTTTTAAGCAGTTTATTTGGTTTATGGCTGATTCATTTCCGGATGTATATATACCGATTGATCTAATTAACACATCAATATCAGTATATTTTTAAATTTAATGATAACTGTGACT
Source organism: Diorhabda carinulata (assembly GCF_026250575.1). Lineage (NCBI taxonomy): Eukaryota > Metazoa > Arthropoda > Insecta > Coleoptera > Chrysomelidae > Diorhabda > Diorhabda carinulata. The sequence goes on along the minus strand of NC_079460.1, from coordinate 7,568,182 downwards.
GTGACTTAAGTCTGATCACATATTATTTATAAATGTATATGATTATCGTTAACTTAATTAGCCATAATAGTTTACCATAGATTGCCTTATTAACATTTTTTATGTTCCGGAAATATCATTTCACGTCTAATTGGATCATTGCGAAGAAAAAAGAAATAAAGTGCTTGAGAACTGCATCTTTGTATTAAATTAATTTTATGCAAAATATGTAACTAGGACACTATTTTCTAGACATTTCCACACAGTAGGTACCACTCGACCTACTCGAGTATAATAGGGTTCACCCTCTTGTGATAGCTTTTTATATAAAATAGAGTAGTGAGAAAATAAGTTTGTGATTGAATTTGATGATATTATAGGTTCAACAGGTGAATAATATAAATTGAACGTGGTGTTCTCTCAATTTAAAGAAGGATATCAATACTAAAAATAAAACAGAACATACAGAAAATTGATAACTGCCATCAGTTATCCCTAAATCTGAAGCTCTTACATGGATACAAGCTACTAGCAGCACAACAATTCCTGTTAACACTTCAAGGTTCCATATACACGTTTTAGCAATTCAATATCATCCGCCAGGGCTTAGGCCCATGTGGGCAACTATTTATATTATATTTTTATTACAACATGACGAGACTGTATCACCACTTTCTCGAAATCGATTCTAAGAATCTACTGTACGTTATTTAGTGAAATATAAAAAACCGAAGATATTTTATTTTGAAGAATTAATTGGGCTTTTCATGTATGTATTTGTAAATCTCATTTATAGGAATTGTAGATTTAAAAATAGATAATTAAATTAAATTGGACTCGAAATATTATCCCTGCCATATCATATGTCAAATTAAACCCGAAAATAACCATATAAATGTCGATTTATTTTCCAGATAGCATTAATTATACCATAAAATAAAAGAACCACGTCACTTATGGGAAGGAAGATTTAATCAGTGATTTGAATAAAAGTAACAAATTTTTTTATTGTTTTTTTGTTTACCTCAATTAAAAAAGCAATATATTTCTTCAAGTCTACTATTACAGTGTTCCGAATTGTTCAACCTCATATATTTTCTGAAAATGTAAATGAAAGTACTCATCTTGATTGAATAAATATCTGTGATTTGCAAGTATCTACACTAAATAAATATAAGTTTGGTTATGTATCAGTAATGACAATGGCCTTGAAATGCGGACCTATTATGATTCCGAAAATACTGAAACAAATTAGAAGACGCAAGGTAATATTAATACAACAAATAAAAAAAATCACAGTTCATGATCACATCAGAAAAAATTACATAATTACAAGTTTTAACTGACATTTTGGATCATTGGAATGCTGTTACTACTATGTAAAATATTGACTAGTATATGTAAGAATTAATAAATCCTAGGTTTATACTGAAGTTAACTTTTTAGTTTCAAAAGATACGTAAATTCGTCGTTTTAAAATTGAGTTATATATTTCTAAGAAGCAAGCTTCAAACTACCATTGATAATTGTTGACTCTTTCAATAATTCATATTTTGTTAATCTCAACGTCCTATTCTTAGACTAAGTTTCTTTTTATAAGATCCGGACTGATAAATTTCCCGTACTAGATAGTTAAATTTAGTCGCATAGACAAAAGTATTATGTTTCTTTTGCTTCGTCTCTAGAATTTGTTGCAAATTCAATTTTTCTCTACTGCACTGAAAATTCCCCCTTAAAAATGGTGAGGATAAACTAATTTTAGAAAAGTAGAAGTTGATCGGAGTCATTTCAGGAAAATAAGTTGGCTATTAGATAATGTCTCTCAAGTTTCTCGACAGAAATTGTCTAGATATTACTTTGTAAGCTAATTATTAGTGTATTGCTCTAAATTATGTACTAAAGAATTAACAATTATTAGATTCTTCAAATTGTATCATTGTTTTGATGTCATCCTACATCAACTAGGAAAATTCTGTGACGTTTACTAGCTTCTAGGAAACGATGATAGAACAGATGCCGACAGAACAGTCGTTCTAGTTATCATATTGTTAAGGACCTCAAATTATCGACCAGATGAAGAGTCCGGATGATTGGTGTGATTTAGTGAAATACTTGAAGATGCCTTATAAATTGCATCAGCAGCTATTTGTCGAATGTTGCTTCTGGGGCCACCAAAATGCGCGTGTAACACACTAAGACAAAAGTTCTTTTTGGTGTGGTTTTTGCGCTTGCTGTCATCTTGACCTTATTTTTTCGAAAAAGCTGTGGAAAAAACCACCACAGTGAACGTCTAGCACTACAGGGCCATTCTGAATGATTATGTTCTACTTTTAGTGTACTACTTAGGACTGAAAAAAATGTGGTTTCGATAAGATGGAGTAACGGCATATTCTACACGATCTACAACCGAGGGCTGCATTTCTGGGTTGCATTGTTGCTTGCTTTAGCCAGCAAATCGCCGAATTTAACCATTCAAACTCCTTATGTTACCGTTCCTTGAAGTAATAAGCTTACATCAACAAGCTTAAGACACATCAAGTACTCAAAAAAAAAATACACTTTAGTATTGATGCTGAAGAAATATGCTATAAATCAGGACTGTATTGTGATCTATTCTACTTTGCAAATCCGATGTTCTAGATAGAACTAATTATAGTGAGTGTGATGAAAAAGGCAGAGGTAAATAAAATGTAAATATCGTAGTCAAGACGTTTTCATGTTATTTATAATAAAAATTAGTAATATATCTAAAAGATACTAAATTCAGTTTGCAATATAGTATCCGAAGACAATAAATAAAACCAGGTTCAAACGTTGTCTCAATAAATAATAAACAAATAGATTTTAAATGGAAATGTTTTCATATATTATGTGACGTTTTCGTTTATTACAAATAATAAATATTACATTCTTACCATATGTGGATAAATTGCGTAAAATAATTATTTCCTTTATGTTATATTCATCACTCATAATATATAATAATATATATATATATATATATATATATATATATATATATATATATATATATTCATTTGAAACTGCTTTCTTAGAAATAAATTCATAGAAATATACAATACCAATAGTATACAAAATTAGCTCTAATCCTCTTAGAATATTCGAAGAAACCAAAAAAAAACCACCTGGGCTCTTGCAATCAAAAGATAACGCGGATAATCTAGAAAGTTATAATTATGTTGTAACAAAGCATGTTCAACATTATTTAGTCGCAGGATACGTATTAAATTAAAAATATATGTATCTCAGTGTGATGAGTCATGTGCAATCTACAACGAGAAGTAATTACGGAAATTAACTTTTTTTTTCCGAATCATTATCTGATTTTAGTATGCAACTTTGTTCATAATGCTGAAATAAACTTGCATTTGAGCAGATACAGACAGTCAGATATTTAATTCGCAATATTTATTTGCATTGTAATTGTAATTATATTATGAGTGGTGAAATAAGTTTTTCACAGTTTAATATTTTATATTGAATAATTTTGAAAAGTAAATAATTAGTATATATGGTCATTAACATGCAAATGATTGGAAACAGAGTGAATTATATTTATAGATATAAATATATTTATATACAGATACACCAATATTATAAAAGATTAATTGAAAATTATTTTTTGATTCAGATCAGAATCACCCCATATACAGTGTGGACAATTCAAATTGACACCTCTGTGATTTTAATCATTATTTTCTGAATTATCCAATAGCAAACATTAATTGCGGAACAACATTTTATAATGTCCAAATCCAAAATATTATTTATTTGTAACAAAGTTATGATAAATTTCACATCCATTGTAGATGTCCATGAAAATTATGTTCCGTTTTTTAATAATCCTTAGGATAATATACCAGATTAGGGAATAAAATTTGAAGTTAGATTAATATTGAATAGGCTTCACTTAAAACGGACGAAATTAAGTAATAATAGTTCAATAGAAAACCGGCCTATATAAAAAAATATCTAGATATTAGATCCTAATTTTCCCTACTATTATCGATTAAATTTAAAACGATTACGTTCAGATATTGATAAATAATTTTTGAACAATTCTGTTAAATTTTTGTATAAATTTTGTTTATGTTTATTGTATATATATTTTGAGGGCTTAGTCCCCAAATAAAGTGTTAGATCTGGAGATCTCGCTGGCCAATCTAATTCACAGACTTCAAAGAACATTGAATTGATTTCACAAATGAATATATATTGTCAAATCTAAAAGAACTAATATCAAGCCTCAAAACTATGTTTGTGCTACTAAAATATTAATTTTCATGTGGAAATTAAAGTGCTTATTTTAATTAGTTACTGTCGCTAGAGTTAGAGCTTTGATCGGAATAGAATATTTTAAACAAAAAATATATCCATTACAAGTGTGTGTTTGGAGTTTGAAAACGATTTGAGGAGTTCAACTACCTCAAAATTCAAAGCAAAATCGTGTCACGTGATTGCGGAAACAACGAAAAAGAAAAGTGAAGTGAGAATGTGATAACGCCAATACTAAATTTAGAAATTGAGAAAAAGTAACTACCTTTTTTGGCTTTTCGAAATGTTTGTCTTCATTTACGGAACTTGTAATAGGGATACAGTTGAAAATAAAAAGCTTTGCATGATGCCTAATGTAATTATCTATATAAAAACGAGCCTAACCAAATCAAATCTCGGATCAGTTACCGTGTACAATCATACACTCTTATTCAACAAACTGTATATATATATATATATATATATATATATATATATATATATATATATATTATATATATACGATAACTGATCCGACATTTGATTCTCTTGTTATTGGATGGTTGGATGGAATCACCCTTTTATATATTTTCAAATTCAATAATAAATAGATTCTATTTACTGCAATTCCCATTCATTTCTATTGTGTTAATTTTGCAGTAAAATAATTCCAGTCAATTGTAAACATAAAATGATTTTAAAATGTCATCTAACTTATCCTGGTTGAAAGACAAATTGCGAATCGATAAATAATGCATTTATCTGTATAAAATCATTCAGATAGAAATCAGTAGAAATTTATCGCTCGAGTCGTTCCTAACCAACAATGGTCAAATACTTTATCGTTTTTTATTATCGATGACACATCTTGCCTAAATTCACCACCTAAACCCCTAAATGGCTTTAAACAGCATCACCCTAAGATTTTTGTCTGAACTCAACGCAGCAATCACATTCAATATTGATAGTTGGGGTGACACTTGTAGTAAAAAGTGGCAGTTGTTCTACGTAGATCAATTATCACCACCCTTATGCTACTATTATGAATGTATTCATTGGCGTTTTTAAAGGGTCTAAAATCAGGTAGAGCATTAGAGTAATAAAAAAATTCTTTCATTTTTTTATGACTCTCTAATATAAACAGTCGCAGTCATTATTCATTTGACTATCTTCAGCTGCCTGCTAATACTTTGTTGTTGTCGCTTATATTCTTTAAGGTTTATCTTTATGAAGAATTTAAAATCAATAGCTGTTTTACTCAACAATTCTTAGAAATCTATAAAAATGTATCAAATTTCTTTTCAACTTGTTGTTTCTTAGAATTTTTGTAATGTTCTTCGTGATGATTTGTTTTGATTTTTGGTCAAAATTTTGATAAAGACGGATCTAGATCGGAACATGCTATTTTAAACTGCTTTTCATGGAAATAAGAGCTAAAATCAAGATAAATCATAACAAAAAAATATATCACACTAGATACATTATATAAGATTCCAATAGCCTCGTATATTGTTTTGGAAGACTTTGTTCTATTTTTTTCATGAGTTCTTCTTGCCAGACTATATCAAATGCTTAGGCTATATCTGAAAATCAAGTAGATCATATTTCTTTATCTTCATAGACTTCTTTGTGATTTGTGATCCTGTGTACTTGATCTATTGTCGAATATTTCACGGAATCCAAATTGATGGTTTTATTTAGCATATTTTCTTATTTCAATAATTTAATGGTTTTTTGAAACGGCTTTTTGATACTATAGGCAGCAGGGACATTGACCTGTAAGATTTAGCTCGACACACAATTTGAAAAGTATAATTTGTTCATAAACTAAAGGGAAATAGTTCGCTAAAATGCAGAATGAACTATTAGGAACATATATAATCAGTGCAACGAACTGAATTGAATAGAAATGAAAGTAGGAAAGCCTTAGTGTAGCATTCTTGTATCAAAGTATTACTAATTATTAAAAATGTAACTAAAAATTTATTTTGCATAAGTGTGTATATTAATGAACATGGTATTCACGTCTGACGGAAAATAATACAATCCCTCCAAGAGTTTTCTAACCATCGCTGATTAGCGCCTGAAAAATGGTTTTAGAATCGGAAAGAGCTATAATAGTAGTAGCAAACCATGAGTTTAGCTATACTATTGAGAAATGAAAGTTCAAGTAAATATGCCAGAAGATAACATCACAAAGTTTACATTTTGATTACAAACTTTGATAATATATGTACATATCTACTCACTATTCTTTTAACTAAGGTAAAGATTTATATATTATCTATTTTTTTAATAAACAAATTAAAATATCTTCTTAATTTGTCTAGCTTATATTATGAAGACGATGAAAAATAGTTATGCTTCATTTGTTTCATAAATTAGTTGGTTGAATTTTGACTTTTCTGTGCTAGTTTCCTTTGCTTACACTTTGTAATAACCAACACAAATATTTACTCTGTAGTGTCTTACGTAGTGTGGTTTCTATAAGAATAGATCATATTCAAATTAATGTTCAATCTCTATTATGCCCTATTCACGTCTCCTGGTGGTCAAGCGGCAAAGCAGTCCAATCTATTTCAAAATTATCCAGCTGATTTGGCACGTAATTTGTAGTTCCACACTACTGTTTCATTTTAACTCCACTTAATAGTTCACATAACTTTATTTATTTATAATCAAATTTTGTTCCTTATTATACTTGCTTCAATAGATTGGATTGATTTGATTGCTTTCAGTTTATGCAATATGATTTTAAATGAATAATGACACCCTTGTCGAGTAGTTTTAAGGTGCCATGGGGCTACTATATATAAAACATTTAAATGCCAAGCTGACCCATAATAATGCAAACATACGAAGAACATGTGAAAAAACATAAATTATTGAAAAAATGTAATTCTCGTGTGCTCATTCCTCTTTGTCGGCATATTTATCTTATTCAGAGGTATCTTAGAAATGTGTGTTATTCTCTTTTAAAATTTTATATATAGTTTATACTTTCTAGTTCTATAAGTAAATCATAGCAGTATTAAAGGATAAAGATGAAGGATTCCTCATTTTCTAATTCCAGGAGTATTGGAAAAGTAATCATGAAATTTGAAAATAAAAACGAATGTCAAAATTTCCTTAGGGACGCAATGAATGTGTGTAGATGAAAAAGGCATATTCGTTCTTAGTTTGGTGATACCAACATCAAAGACGTTTCCCTTTATATTGCTATTACAGTCAATCGACATGTAAAATTTAATCCCAAAGCGGTATGTAGTCCCCGTGGAGTGGATGCCTTTCAATCACCCAATGTTCGTTCTTTGGATTAGAACAAACGAATAAGCAAACCTTTAAAGTAAACAGTAGAATACAAGAATACTGAATACAGTGGCGGAAAGTTGAATACAACAATAAATATTAATTTCAGTTCGATGTTTTTTGCATTTTGTAATATTATTTGTGGAAAAAAACTGATCAATTATTTGGCACAACAAGAAAATTGTGTTGCAAAAATAAGATCAGAAAACATATTGCTAAAATCTATTTCAGCACTAACTATCGTCCAGCGAAAGTCGCTAACAAATAGAATTTATTGGGAAAACCTATCAACAAAAGATGCTATTTCTCCTTTGACATTCTAAATTTCATCAAAATTTAGATAAGGGTATTTGTAGGAATTGATAAGGCCTGTATCACATGCAGCTTATCATAGAGTTGGAAAACGTGAATTTTAGAGTATAAAATAAGGAACAGTACGTTTCCGTAGATGATACGGTTAGTTAGATAATAATCAGGAAACAGTATTCCGTCCGTATTCAAAATTTTACATCGGAGAACTACAAATGATATAGTAATTTTGAGCAGAGGTGTGAATTGGAATGATTTAGAAGAAAAAGTAATAAGATATTTGAGAAAGATAAGTTCTAATGAGAGAGATTCAAGAAAATTATTTTTACTAAACCTCATTTCTTACTCTAGTTTCTTGTCTGCCATAGATTCCCTGCAAATCAAAACACTATCAAATATTGAGATAGATAGACAACTTTAATGGAATGAACACATAATATGTCACCATCAGGAACTTTAGTTAAGAAATTTACATTCTTAACATTGTTTATTGTAAATTGTTTATTCTTTATCAGTAGTTGTTGGGTTGGGGATGAATTACAGATAACCCACTTAAGTAAGACCGAAATTTCACAAGAGAATTTCCCTAGCCAGTTCTTGCGAATTAAATGAAATATTTGTTATTCATATATATTTCTATAAGTATCGAACAAAAAATAGATATCTTCAACTACTGACGACAAAAAAGCAAATGCTTGTAATAGCACAATCGGACTATGGCTTCAAATATATGTGTACTAGAATGTAAAATTTCTTGCAATTAGAAATATGGTAATATTCTTCTTATTTATCTAAACAGCGGTGGGGTGAATGTATACTCACGGTGTATCTTGAGTAATTCATTTTCAAACTAACACTATTCACTTACACATATTACTAAACTGTTCACTAACACAAATCTCTCTAATTTATTCAAATACACAGTTTTTTTACTTTCCACTATCACGATGTATTCACTTTGACATCAAATTGTTTACTTAAATCTTACGGATGCTATAGCCTCAATTGGATAGTATTATCAAATTCCACAATTTTTTATTACTCGAGATCTATAGTTTGCTGCCAACAAACAAAAAGACTTTTTTAGAAATTGTCTCTAAAAAAAACAGTTACAACATAACGTGAAGAGGTTATAAAAACAATACATAGAAATAGGCGCAATCACCAAACTCTAGCATCAATTGACTAAATGGGGCAGGATCAACTTCACGGTGTATATCAGTGGACGAATTCATAACAATACTAAACAACTCATACAAGTCATTCAAGTTCTTTTTTCCAATTCACATTGGAACTTATTTGTTTATATACATATGCATACAAATAAATACGAATAACGAATTTCTATGAGGCCATGCACTGTAGCAGGACGGGTTTTGCGGGTTAACATAATTTATTCGCAGTGTTACATTCTTGTTATAGAATAAATTTATATTTATTTTCTCATTTTTCTTATATCAAAAGTCTATTCAAATTAACTTGAATTAAAACTGTTATAATCGGAGCAAAATGACTTCTTATGCCACAGTGATCTTTTTTGAACATGAACTATTGAAATACACATCACTTTTCATTCCACAAATATGATTTCACAATTAAAAAATTATTACATCTCAACTTGTTCTATTACAAGCATATACTGAATAATTATAGAACACTTTTTTTACAAAATAGTATCAACCTACAATAGGATAGATAACAAAACGTATTTGTGTGTTTAACAAACAATTAATTTATTACAAATTTTACATTTACGTATAAAGTTTCCTTCAAGCACCGCCAATGAACAATTGTCAATGTGATGAACTGAAGGAGAAGTTATTCAAATATGCTTTTGTTGGAGATCACAGGTTCCGCTGCGAAGCATCGCAAGGTAGTTCTTTTAATAAGATGATATTTTTTATTTGGTTTTACTTTGTGAAATTACTTTTAATGGAAATTTTCCCTAGCAACAGAGAAAGGAAACGAGATAAATTAATAATCCACATATGAGAGTTTCGAGACACAAATATTAGACTGAAGCGGTATCAAAAGAATTACTCTCACTGGAATAAGACTGACGAGTTTGGATGGGATTTGTGAAAGAACTGGAAGATTACAAATAGAGCTTGAAAAGCTCATGAAAGTATTTATTTCTTCTTATAGTAGGAACAAAAATAATTTTAAATCATACAAAATTATATTTTTCAGGATATGTAGGTTTCTAATAATGGTTTTTCACCTTCTAATTATTAAAAGTCATGGTCGAGAAAGTAGTAAAGTAGTAAAATATGAATTATCACTAACAGAATGATGTATAAACAAATAGACGACAAGAATAATTGGAAAGAGAAAATTATATGAAAGGAGCAAAGGAGCAGACGAGGAATGGAAATGGAAATGAAATGGAAAAGGTACGAGCCTTGAACATTGTTCCAAATAATAAAAAATGAAGTCAAGACCAAGAATACATCAAAGAATAAAAAAACGATTGCTAAGGATTCGAGGAATGTACGATTCAATAGAATGTATAACTACTATAACAATGATCTAATTACTGTATCTCTACAATTCTAATTTAAATTGTATACATAAAATATTACTATATAGAAAGGTACTTTTAGTACTTTTATTTATCAATAAATAATTCAATTCATACAGCTTACTCTCTATCGTATAGAGAACAAATCAATTTCAAACTGCCATTACTGAATGATCGACGATAATTACTAATCTAATGTAAAATTAGAATCAGAGTTTTCGTGAGTAAATTCACCTGATATAAAATCTGTGTCAAAATAGTATTGTCCTATCATGAGACCAAGAGATATATGTATAAAATAACATTATTCATATTGGCTTAGATTAAATTAAATTAAAAATAACGACTTATATTTCTTTTGGGGAAAGGCAAATCAATTGGGAAAAATTGAATATATCATCGAAAGAATTTAATTTTTTTATATTTGTTAGCAGTTTTTGATAATTACTATATATGTATATATTTCGTTATGGGTATTTATGAATAAGCAAAGTTGAGCGCATATCACATGGTGATAATGAAAGTGATCTACTGCTACTGTTGATTTTTATATGAATAAATAATTTCTATGTGTCCCATACAGTCTTAATCACCTCAATGTAAATTTCCACGTAAGTGTCGCTAAAAAATATCTATACTATTGATTTATAATTATGAAAATGATTCCTGTGATTAGTTTACTCATATTTTATTGAAAAAGTTCGTTCATAATGAATATAATTGCGATTTTCCAGAATTTTGAATTAAATTGATTTCATTCTTAACTTATTGGGCTGATAGGAAAGCGACTATTTTCACATATGTGCTTCTATGCTAAATTTGCGTTCTATGTGCGAAGAGTGAATTCAAAAATATCACTTGATCTTCTTAAGAGGGGAATTCACTTAAAACTTCGCTCATATTTTTTCTGCGAATATGCTTATTAAAAGTATCCGATGATTCTGATTTAATTGTTACATTAAAAAGGAAATAATATTAAAAATATATGAAGAGAGTTTATGTAGCATTAGAAATTAATTGTTTAGTTTTCTATCAACAGAATATTCTGCTTGATTGTATACTTACCAAATAATTTGATCAAATAATTAATTTGCGTTAAATACTACTAAATAGGAAACCGTTTTATATTTCACGTATTAACCGATTGCTGTTGAATGAATGGAATATCTGCATGTAACGACAATCTCTATTTTCGTAATAAGTGGGAAATCATCCAATACGACACCGTTGGTAAATCAAAACGTTAAAATCAAGTATCTATTTTCAGTGGATATTATAGACCGACTTTCAAGTCTCTTCAAGATCAATTCAATGTAGAGTTTCTATCCGGAATCCAGTGGATAATTTTTATTATCCATGCTCAGAAGCAATTACAAAAGAAGAATAGATTAATTAAAAAATTCCCAATGTTTGTTCACGATAAGATAAAATATAAGTAAGTTTTACGCATCTTTAATAGAATACAATTGGTAAAGACAAAGTGGCATGTATTTTTCAACAAAACGATCTCAGAAACAGAAACAATTAGATTGTAATAGAAATTTCACTACAGCTGTTGCTCAAATTTATATCTGCTTTCATTAATGCAGCATTTAAATCTTTCCAAAATTAATTTTTTTTCTATAATATGAAAGTTACAGTGTCCAGGTAGATCCAGCTATTCTTTTTTGTGGAGTTGAAGCCAGGTTATTGACCAACTCTGACGTCCTGTAATACAGTTTGTTTTTCAGGTATTTAGCGTAACTGACAAAAACAACTGAATTCTTTTTCACCAGAAACTATTGCACTTATTTCACCTGCAAAGCCAAATGAAACTGACAGAGACTCTTCAAGCAGCGACGATGAAAATATTTTTTTAAATAATATAAAATATAATTTTATTAATTACGTTGATTTTTTTCCAATTATATATAATTTTGTTACCTTCTTATGTGATATCATTCACAGTACCTACATAAAAACTAACAAATACCCGTATGAGGGACGTAGATGATTTAAAAACCAGAATCAAAGTATTTTTCAGTACAGAAAAGATTTAAGCAGCAAGCAGACAAAATAAAAATTACATCTATGGTTGTGGATATAAATTTTAACATTTAACTACTGTAGTGAAAGTAATATTGTATTTCAATTCTTTTTGTTTTGCTGTTAAGTTTGTTTTTCAAATCAAAAACATAAAAAATTGTTATTGTTTCTAAGTACTACAAAGAGTGCGTCCTCAATTTATCAAAAAATGACACTTGACCTGAAATATCATGTGTCTAAATAGCTGTTTGCTGTGTAATACCACCCCAAATACCAATAAGAATACAACTACTTTTCAAGATATACTTACCCAAACCTCCTGGGACACCATGTATAAACTAAATTAAAAAATTTGGCTAAAGGCTGAAAATTTGGAAATTATCAAAAATATTAGATAACAAATACTATGTGATATATTGATACTTACGTTTGCTCGCATTTATTTATTCGCAATAAGCCAACACTTTTTCTTTTTATAGGATATTTCATATTCTTTTCTGTTTTTATATTGCGACTCATCACACTATATTTAAAAATATATTCCAACAATAAAATTATTTTACTATGAAAATAATGCATTCGAATGGACCAGATATATTTTACGTGCACTTTAGATATCAAATTTTAGGTAATAAAACGACATCTCGATATTTTTACGAGCACTTTATACTCTCTACTCACACTAGTAGATCCAATTGTGGCCGGGACAATGGTTTATCAAACAAAGGGAATCCGCATGTTGAGTCGATCCACTGAGAGCTCAATAATGTCAATAAGATATTCACTTTATTTGTTTACATTCACTATACTTTTATTATATCGGAAGAGATAATGTATATAATGTACTTGAGTTGATACACGCATGAGACTCCGAAAATTAAACGATATAAACAATATATTCTCGTGAACTCAATTATTTTTACATATTTAGGGAACCGAATTGATAGGAGATTCTTTATTTTTATATAAGGTAAGTATTTGTAACAAAAATTGAACTGAGTTATATATAATAGCACAAATTATTTCCTATTAATAACAAAAATGCGGTCATGAAAGCTGAACATGTGAATAGAGAACATTAAAGAAAAATAGTTACGAAGAATGTTAATGAGAACAGCTTTTCACATAAAAGAATAAAAACGATAAGAAACAATTTAGTGTAGCATGGCATACTGTATGCAAGTAAAATAGTGCTACGCTCATTTTTTGTTTAATGTATGTATTGTGTATTTGGTCTGCCTCCTCCAGTTTCTTTTACTAAATCACTCAAAGGTATTGTCTAAGTCAATAAATAATATAACCAATAACGTCTATTGAAAATATCAAACGATTTACTGTTCCTAATTGATTTTTTTCGATAATCCCGTCTTATTATGTAATTTGATAAATATCCATATGTTTTGAGGAAATATGCTGGGAATTCGGCGTGTTAGATCTATTTTACATTCCTCGGGAAGCCGCTTCGTAAATGCATATTAATTCTGAAGTATTATCATTCAGTGGATGTGGAAATTCTGGAATTAAAAATCCGTCGGTGAATCCTAATTAAGGATTTACTACGTGAGTAGTTCGCTCTACACGATTACGTCGAATGAGGTAAATCAATTAGATTTCGAATCGTGATTAAAGTACGCCAGTTACACCCATACTTATAATGAACGACTAAAAGACTCTAGTTAACTAATTCCAGGTTTTTGAGTAATCTCCATTTTCATATGATGTTTTAATTTACATTACATGGTTTAATTAGCGAAAGGCTCTTTATTCAAAATTCAATTAGAGAAAGTCATTTATTTAAACATGCAACTTCTTTCAATTGAAATGTATTAGAATAATGTCGAGTTTTTCTCCAACGGCATTCTTCACATCTTCATTGTACATTAACACATCTTCTCTTGTCTCTGCCCATTAACAACAACATTAAAAGTTCTATTTGTGGAGTATTTAATTTTATTTCTTGACTCTTGACATTTTTCAGGTCAATAACACTGACCACTCCTCCTTATAACTAATTTGGTTCATAAGAAATAAGAGTCAGGCTGAAATACTTGTTTCAGTTTGTTATATAGTTCGTAAAGAAAACACTGCTCTAAAATTCTATAAGATCATATTTTTCATATTTTCATGGTCACTCTTCTTTCGTATAAGATTCCCAAAATAAGATGAGAAGGCATACAATTGTATAAGTATGCTATTAGAATAGAAGCATATATGGAAGGTTTATTTCCTAAAAACTTCTGTTCTTCTGTTATTTATGTTATAAGAGATATTTTCTTGAAAAATTTTCGCCTCCAAATTGAAAGTGATGTTTGGTACACAGCATTGTGAGGATGAAGAAGAGCCTATTGGTCTATTTTTCAGGTCTTTTTCTATGCATATCGATTAGCAATCGTTTAAGTACACTATTCTAAAATTCTATGATAAGTATTGCTCCTTGGAGCAAACTTTGAGTGCACCATGCTCCCAAAATCGAAGAAAACACTAACCATGACTTGATGCTTGATTTTATCAAACCGACTTCCATGGGGAGTATTGAGTCACCTGTTTCCATTGAGAGCTCCAAATCACATATTATATTTTAAAATATTTTACAAGGACCCGTATGAGTTTTTCATCCATAATCAATTCCCAAATAGACTATAGACTGTTTGGGTAAATGGATTTATCCACTTTTTTATATTCTGATCTTGTTCTACCCTAGATCATCCCTTCGTGAAGAGTCTTCATAGTTACCACATTTTCTTCACAAAAAGATATTAATATTTCATGAGCATCTTTGGCTTGGCCCAGTGCAATTAAAATTTATTCAAAGAGACTAGCAGGCAGATAAATTAAAAAAATGGAGTGAAAATAACATATATATATATATATATATATATATATATATATATATATATATATATATATATATATATATATCCTTCAGTTGTTGATACACAGACAAATTGTTGGGTTAATTTTATTGCGGTACAAAAAAAACATTGACATTTTCGTTTTTTTTATTTGATCAGTCTAAAGACTCATTCTTCATCTCAGTATTCTCCTTCTTTCTTCCAAACTTTGACATTATTATTTGGTTATTGAATATTTACATCCCATTTTCTTGTGATGATCATCTCAATAAATAAAAATCGACTATTTTCATTATGCAACAGGTGATTTTCATAACGATATACTCTGTTATTCAATCGAATCAAGTTAATTCTACAGAAGCGACATATTTGTATCGTTCTCATGTTAAATGAACGCAACTAAAAACCTATTCTGAATTACATACTTTCGATATTTAGCGACAGTAAAAGTAAAATGAAAATGCAATCAACTACCACAGATATTACAAAATAAGAAACAGCTAGTAATTTTTTATCAAGAAAGAATTATGAAGATTGCTACATTTTATAAAATGGTGACTTGGTAAGAACACAAAATGTTATACTGGTATTTTCTTGTATAGAAAAATTATTGTTTGCTAGTTGTTTTCACTAGTTATAATGCATTTTAATAAATCAAAATTATGTACTCACTGCATAATTATTGAAATCATAATTTATTAAATTCAGTTCACAATACTTGATAATCGAAAATAAATCGGAAATTTCCTCAATATTACATAAAGGCAGTAATAATTGCTTGAATACATATTAACAATACTGTGCCAACTATGTATTCATTTATTCAATTAGATATTGAGCTTAACAAAAGGCAAAATCTTAATCGTAATGGATAACTGAGAATGAATAAAGCCATGATAATCTAATTTTTTTGTATTATTTAATAACACTCAGGATAAGCTGCTTATAAATGCGGTCATTTTCAAGACTGCATAATAAATAGCACCAGTATAGGGCACAACAATACACGTTTGATAGTTATGGTTAAGCCCTGGCAACTGAAAGAATTAAACAGGGTAACCAACTGTCTATTTTAATATCGTATTTTATCGGTAACGGAAGTCAATTATATTTAATCGCAGTAGAAATTTCTACGATAAATCTAAGCCAATTCTGAGATCTTACAGAAGTACCAAATTATGTCAGTCTGATTAATAGTTGAAAATTGCATTTAATGTGCAAAGTCTGAATTTGTTCATCTGATACAGAAGTTTTTGCTAGATTCTGACCGAGAAGTGAAAAAAATAATGATCAATTCTGATCCGGATTTGTATTCTTATTGAAGAAAATATCCAGCTTACGTATACATACATATAAATACCAATCAAATTATTCTCAAAATTGATGGAAATCATTCAAATGGTAGTGGTTATTTTCGATGCACTTATACTCAATTATAGTTACAACCTCTTTTATATATGTTTTCACACTATCTCTTACGTGTATTGAAAGTGATAAACGCTCAAATATCAACCATGTGTTACGCAATTAGTCAAATAAAAGGAGAAGTAACAAACGGTTACATTGTGATCATTCGAGACCACAAGTCACCATTAGTAATGGATGTCTGTAACAAAGCATTGGAGATGGGGTTCCAGTGACATCTAAAAGAAGTAACTGAATTTAATTCCGCCCCCACTTGTCGAATTCACTCTGCCGTAAACAAAATCGCATTGATATTATTTCACATTTTAAATTTAAGGGGTAAGTGACACATGCCCACATGCATTACTGCAATGAAATTTTTAAATTCATTTTGAAGGAAGTTCAGTTTGATGTGTATTGTTGACATTATCACGACATCTGCCAGGATATCCGACAACTCTCGCGTTCTTCATTCAATTTAATTACCCTTTTAATTCTGAATCTCAGTCATGGTTTGTCACTAATCCAATGTTTAGAATCATATCCGAAGTATGTAAGTTGTTTGATCTACCCTTCATATTTTGAAATTTATAAATTTCTTGATATGATTCACTATTATATGATATTTCTCATTTCAGGTTTACCAGTTTCAGTTGTAGGACTACGATTGTTCTCAATCTACATTCACTGAAAGAAACTCAAATGTTGTGAATTACCTCTGTTTTTAACAGAAATTAATCAACAAAAATTGAGAATATCCTGGTCAATTATGTTCGATATTAAGGCAAGGCTAGTATTCAAAAGTAAGAGGAGCTAGAATACAATAGAAAGAAAACATATTACAATTTGTAGAGTATTGAAGCTCTTAAAAATGGAAATCAATAATTAAATATGAAAATCCACTCCAGCATATTTCAAAGGTAGGCATATAATTGTTGCTTCAAAAATCATTGAAAAGGGCTTGAATATCACCTTGAATGAGGTATGATCTTCAGTGAATGAATTTATTGATTATAGTAGAAATTATTATGGTGCACTAATGGACGTTTGGACGTTTAGGCAAACGAAGTCGAATTTGCGGTCGTAGTTCATTCGTAGAGTAATTACGAATTTTTTAAAGGATATTACAACGTTTGTGATATGAAGAAGGGTTTTTGGCATCTCCTCCGTCAGTGCATGAGGAGTTTGTTGTTAATAACATTCGCCGTATTGTTCTTATTACACCTCGTTTTTTTTCCATGATTGAATATATTGTACATTGATCACATTCACAAACTTGCACTACGTGCATTACAAACAGAGCATAGTTTAGATGATACTGTTCAAATAAATTTCATTCGGAATATAGCAAAAGTATAAGTGATCTAGATTTGCGACTTCAAGAGTGAGTGTGAGATAATGTTTGATAAGCGTTATAAAAGGCGAAATTTAATCGAATAATTGAGTCAAAAATGTATCTGAACTCTGTACATTTTTATAATAAATTTCTCAGTATAGGTATACTTTCAAGGCACACTATACCCATGTAAATCTTGTAAATCACATTATTATTTATTTGTTTGGAAGTGAATAAAATGTGAACCAAAATTAGTTTTTCACAAGCAAACGTTATGAGTTAATTGCAGTTGTTTTTCCTCTACGTTATTATTCAAATCTGAGAAAATTCACTTAAAATTACAATTAAAAAGTTTATAGATCATTTTGACATCAATGTCATCAATAATTAAAAGGACTGACTTTTTTTGGACATATCACTTGTTAAACATGGTGAATGAAAAAATTAACTATATTTTTTTACATGAATATAGAAACACACTGTACGTACAATCTAGAATTTGTTAATTTCTAGCTGTTGCTAGATAAATATAAAAAATCTGAGATTGGAGCGTTATCATCAAACGTTGTTAAGTGAATGAGTGAAATTTTCAAGGGATCGCTCAAATTTCAAATACAATATTATTATTTAAAGAGTTATTCTCCTAAAACCAGGCTGCAGCCAATTTAAACCAAAAATTTTTCATCGGAAGAATTCTTGTCAGTGAAATATTACGAAATGTCGAAATAAGTAAAAATGTTTGTCAGACTGGGGGTTGGTTGTAAATCCTGTTGACAAATTCTTGGAATTCTTTAGTACATTGTGGCTTCTATTCTCACTGAAGCGACGTAAACGAAGAAATTTGCTGATCACCAATTTACCTCACAGATGGTCTTAACGTGTGTCACAATAAATTTCACACAGCTCCAATAAGGGTAAAATTCCAGAGCTACTTCCATTAATTAGGAAATAAAATTAAAACGGTTGAGTGCAAGTGAATTGATGTGGATAACAAGCGTTTTTATTTTATTATAAACTCATTCCTATTCTTTCAATGTAAATATAAGTTCTATAATGAATTTCCTCAGTAAATGAAAGAGATGAAAAAATAAATTGTAGGAATCGCCAATTATTGAATATGAGAATATTGACATGATTTGAGGAACAATAAGAATAACATTTGTTATTTGTAGATGTGAAAAATCAAGTTTAGTTATCCAAAATTTGCTTATTGCAGTTGACGATGAAAGTAAAATGGAAAACAATGAGCTTTAAGTAAAAATATTTGCAAAGGACTTTGAAAATAGATTTAACACAGGAGTACAAGTAATATGAAACCGTGACAATATGGAAGTTACTGTCACTACATTATACAGCATGTTCCGGGATCTATATTTAAGTATATTTTCTAAATTATACATTTGAACATTATGAAATTTCAATGGATAATTACCTATGTCCAAAATAAACAATTCTACACTACTATCTGAAGCCCAGCAGTGACTAATTCTCAATGGTTAAGAATCCGCAACTTTTATAGGGACAATTTGTACCATCTAAAATTATAAAAAATGAATTTATCAAACGATTTTTCAACAAAAATATAC
The DNA here is from genome assembly GCF_026250575.1 of Diorhabda carinulata. NCBI lineage: Eukaryota > Metazoa > Arthropoda > Insecta > Coleoptera > Chrysomelidae > Diorhabda > Diorhabda carinulata. Next base: position 7,548,586 of record NC_079460.1, on the reverse strand, counting down.
TTTTTGTTTGAATCGATAAAATGTATGTTTTAGGAAATATATAGATTTTTAGATCGTTATACCGGTCACCATAAAGAGACATTCTGGAGTCTAAGGAAGATATTCATTTGAGCATGGAAGAACACTCAAAATTCTGCCTTGTAGCGTCACAATGGAGCCCCTTCCCACTTTCTAAATGATGTCCCTAAATACCTTATAGATATATTTTTAACAATTAGAAAAATATGGACCTCAAAAAAGTTTCTACGCATGATTTATCTAATTACAAATGAAGTTGTGGAGGAATTACTAATGGAAGTCACATTTAATCGACCCATTTTATATTATATACACAAGGATTGAAAGAGTTCCGACAAAAAGGAAAGTCGTGAAAGTTATAATAGTTTCTAAGCAAGGATACTATCTAATTGTGTAACAAGTATCAAATCACAGCTCCACGGAAAAAGTCATGCACTTTATTGGTCCACGCAACATTTAGTGTCTGTTGTGTACACTTATATCTGTATTATTATATTTTCAAAGAAAAGGAGAGGACAAATCCTGATATTCAGAACGTGGTTACTAATATTTCACATGGTTTCAGCAAAAAAATACATTGTAACAGAAGTGTTAAGTTGTGAAAATATAACAGGATTATAACAGGAACCGTCTGACAAGGTAATCAAAAAATCGACGTGAATTTCAACATGTGTCGTGATACCTCGCATTTATTTCTGAAACTAAACCTTTGTTAAGCATAACATGAAATCTGTACAGTAATTTATCGAGTGGCGACGAAACTGTCGCACTTAAAGGGTAAAAATTCGAAATAGAAAAGTTCACAACTTAATAAACGTTTGGAAAAATATTGGTTTAAACAAACATCACAAGTAATCAGTACTAACTCATACAGAAAATGATAGTGGATTTACTATAAATAGCATGATTTTACACAAATCAGATCCCTGTGCCTGGAATATAGTTAATTAATTTCATCTTCAGTTCGTTATACTATAGTAAACACCGTAACCAGACACATTTTAATAGACAAGATACATATTTAATAACCGTTGCTGTCCAAGCTATTTAGTCGTTGGTAAACTGTAATATTCCCGGACCATTATAACGATTAGGGTGTCGTAAAACAAAAGAAGAGGAAATATCAAAATAAATAAAAGTTGCACATGGTGTTTTTCCCAACTAATAAATAAAAATTTATCAAGATCGAATGGATTTTACGTGTTAGGCAACTATTTGTCCCTCCAGAAGTCATAGTAATACTTTACATGAATTGATGGATTCATTGAAAAAATGAGCTTTTATCAATTATACACAGCCCTTATAAAAAAATATAGTTGGAAGACAAAAATAGTGAATCGCATTTGATGGGTTCATAATTCTCGATTAAAAATTTTGGTACAAATAATTATGGCGAATCGCAAAAAAAGAGCATTACAATCTCAACAATAGATTTTTTAAGCAATGTTATAGGTTTTTATAATTGAACCAAAAATATGAGAGTTTATGTTGATGATCTCCATTCAAATTAGAAAAGAAATACATTTACATATTTATAAGTACAGTACTACAGTACAGTAATGACTTGCTAATAACCGCATCCTACAGATAAACAGCTTAATGATTCTAAATTACTATAGTTCCTTTTTTTGGCAGCCGACACATATATTAGGTATAAATATAACCCCATTGATTTTGACACTAACAGGTCATCATGAAGCAACCACAAGAAAGTATTATACAACTTAAAAGATATGTTCATCTGTTCAACTGTCAGTAAAAGAAAATAAAACATTTTTATAATTTAGTTGCTTTGTGCAATTGTGCGAAACATGAAAAACCTCAGTTTAGTGATATAAATTTGTTTTTACAATCCAACTGTGAGTATAAAAATATTCTGAAAAGAATAATTATTATCATTGGATTTGTTGTTTTTCCACCACAGTAAAATTTTATTCGAAAATCAAAAGAGTTGGAGATATTCGATATTCAGATCAAATTTGATTTGCAAATACTGAAAAGAAACGTTAGATCCTGATGCTGGAGCACCACAGATGTCATCGGAAGCGTATATTAGATGTCGGAAAACTGTAAAAAAAATAAATTACGCCTCTTGGTGTACAAAATGTGGTACTTCATCACACAATAGTTGCTTAAAAGAGGCAATGCTTTACAGTCATAAACATTATCATGGGACAAATTTTTAAACTACTGTCGACCTACAGGATTTGAAGGAGAATGTGAAAAATAAGGTGCTCAATGCTATGATTGTGTAACTAAATTCGCGTCAATTTAGTGCTTATTCATAATTCAATATTTCGGTGTCTGTCATCGAAATGGACAGCATTCTTTGAAATAACATATGGCCAGAGAATGAATCAGTGAATAGATTTGTTTCAGTGAAACGCTAAACCAAGTTCACGACTTAATACAAACTTTCTGTGAACGCGATTATATTTCCATTAATAAGTTGCTCTTTGGAAAATTTGAGTACTCCGTATTTGATGTCCAAATAAAGTAAATAATCTGACTGTATTTTTGATATACTCTGCATCATTGAGCATTGCCTCGATATAGGTTGTTTAAAGAGTATCCATTTTAGTGGTTAATAATTAATATCTCAGCAAGAAGGAAAATCTCATATTAATAACAACGATAATGTACATTTTTTTAGATTTTTATAATTAAACATTTTACTCGGTTAAAAACTAGTGGAGTGATTTCGGGTTTGTTTGGATATTGAACAAAAGAGAATCCTTCGTTAGCACACCATTCAAGCTAAATCAGAAACAAAACAAAGAAACAAAATACGTGACACGGTATTTATACTTTTAACTTTTGTTCTGAGAATATACTTTTATTTCCATTATATCTTATTACATCTACATTGAGCGTTGAAACCAACTCCATTCAAGTCGGTTTTATTATTCATAATTTTATCAGACCCGTCAATTTTAACAGTCTGTCATTTATTTCACAAAGGTCAGTAATTTAAAAAGCTTAACGTGTTAGATAATGGAAGGATCCAGTATGTAGTAAAGCATATAATACCCGTACTTAACAACATACAAAATATTATTTATTAAGTGGTTGTGCATGCTCTTTATCGCCAAAATAAAGATCTTTTAATAGTTTTGTTAATGTATTCGGAACGTACGAGGAGTAATCAGAAAATATGGTAAATTATTTTAGCAGTATTTAGTTGGGCTGCAACAATATCAATTATATCATACTCTCATCTATTGAGACATGCAATGACAAGTTTGAATTTGCACTGGCTTGTTAATCGGCTAGTATTACCATTTTAGGTATATTGTGTTTGTATTGTGAGTCGTGGGGTTCTTAAAAGTTTGCGAAACGATTTGTGGAAACCAAAACATGATAAATAGGCTTAATTTTTTATCATGAGAACGCGACGTGCTTCAAGTCGTTTTAATTGGCGTGTCTTTGTTTGGTGAAAGTATTTTGTAAGTCCAACCTTTATACTTAAAAATACTAAATTTGGAGCATTGCGTAAAACTGTTACGGGCATTAAGTGATAATAAGTAGAAAGCAATAGAACTATTCTGGGAGATTCATTAGTTTCTTATCTGTCAGTTGATTTAAAATATTCAGCACACCCATTTGAACAGGGCGTTCTTGATTAACACTATAAAATTTTTTGCTTTGGGATCTCGTACTCTAACGTTAGAAAATATTTTTCTGTGAGAAATCACGCACTTAGAAAACCTCCTCCGATATTCTTCCACGTCTCTTCTGCAGTTTTCTTAGCAAAAACCTAATACCAATAACATATTCACTTGTTCGCTAAATGAGCGTTTTCCACTCATTCAAAAAACTCAATTACTAGAATTGCAACTTGTCAAATTTGATGTATAAATTCAAAGCAAACTATTGACTTTTATGTAACTTTTTAATTAACATTGTTGAAAACATGTCTTTAGTTATTCGACTTTTCCTTAAAAATGACTAAGCTCGATGACAAATTACAAGGGAAAAAAGTTTTAGAATCAAATTATCCATGGCATGAAGATATAGTTTTATAGAACAACAGACGGATAAAAAAATGACATTTAAAGGCTCCTAATTAACCCCCAGAATTATTCGATCACCTTCTACTTACATTTACTATATGTCCTTAATAGTCTTATACAGTATTTATATTTAGTATACTCATAAGTTAAGGGTTGCAAATAAATTATTTATTTTTAAATTTTGGGTCGTACTTTACTGCCAATCTTCATATTTTGTGCTCCTCTATACGCATCTGCTCGGTTCTTACGAGGTTCTTATTAGGGGCTTTCTGAATATCTCGTGAATACTTTGAATACACTATATAAAATGAAATTATCAAACTCGAAACACAACTACTAGAGACGTATCCATGTAATATTACTATTCAATAATGTCTATACGTGATATTATATTCTAATTTCACAAAAGTTTTGGATATTTTGTCAGTGAAATAGTCGACAATAGGTTAACCGCCAAAATTGAATAGAAAATTTCACTACCCTTTATGCATGTTAAACAAAGTTGTCAATAAAGCAAACCAAATTACCTGACTCTGTAAATGATTTAAATGAGTTTTAACAATATGCAGTTATTTAATAACGTGATTAAAACATGTCGTCTGCCATTTAACCCTTCGACAAAGAGCATCCGCTGTGCATTCATCACGTTTGTACAAAGAATGGACAAATTAAAAAATGATGCTACAACAATAAAATATCCATATTGGCTTCTAGAAAGTATTTATTAACAATAATAAATAGTAGATACCAGGTGTCCTTTCGGTAATGGAATATATTTTTAAAATACTGCTCTTTAGGTCAGACAGTGTTCAAATGAATACGGTTAAAGAGTAGTTAAAGGGTTCCAGAGAACTAAACTTGTTCTATATGGAACAATGCTATCATAGATCAATTGTGATTCAATAGATTCTCATATAAAAGACATTTACTAGCAAACTTAGTTGAGAGACTTCACTTTACAAAAACTAACAATCTCTACAGAAATATATACAGAGTGTCTACTTAAGTTGGAACCATATGGTTACTTTTTTTTAAATTCAGAAATATGTTATAAAGTAAAGTTGTTTTGAATCAAAAGTTATATTAAAATATGCAATTACAGCCATTTATCATAAAAATTCAGGTTTTGTGATTATTTACTAATCATTCCGTATTAACTATTCTGGCTGGATAAAATTTAACGCCATCTAGGATGCGATGACATGAAGTATGTGACAGTGAATGTCAGAGTAATTTGTTGTTTATAACATTACAATAAAAATGGCAAATTTACCACATCGTGAAGAAAAAAATAGAACTTGTGTTAATTGTTGGAGATAATTACAAAACACGTAGAGAGGCCGCAAATATTTTTAATAATAGACATCCGCATAGAAACATTAGGCATTCAACAGTTACAAAAATTTTAAATAAATTTAATGCTAGTGGAAGTATAGAAAATCATGGGTATCCTCCGCAATTTTTACACACGTTACTACCAAGGGATTATGATATTCGTTTTAAATTCTGCGCTCTGATCCAAGGAAAGTTGGATGAAGACCCGTTTTTTCCAAAAGCTATAATCTTTTTCGATGAGTTAACATTTTCTTCAAACGGAACCGTCTCATTACAAAATTGTCGCTGGTAGTCTAACAGTAATCCAAAATTTGTAAAACTAGGAACCAATATTCTTTTAAAACAAACGTATGATGTGGTGTGTAAATAAATAAATTAGTTGGACCCTTTTTTTCGACCTTCCATAAATGCCGCACAATTATTAGAAAATCAAGTAATTCTTTGCACGACCTTTCATTAAAAGAACTTATGACAATTTGGTTCCAACAAGACGGTATTGCCATCCATACTGCATTAAACGTTACTCCCCTTGGCTGTTTTTATGGGGTTACTTAAAACAGCAGGTTTATCAGAGAGGACCATTTGGAGAGGATTATTTCTGAATAATGCCAAAAAATTACTCCAAATTTGATACGGAAAGTAATACAAGACTTTGACAGAAGAACAATTGAATGTTACAAAGAGAAGGTGGATATGTCGAAGCTGTAGGATATTGAATTGAAATTTAATTATGTTTGTTTCTGCTTAATAAATATTTTTTGTATGTATTTTTCAGTTTCTACAATAGATAATTATTATGCATTTATTACGTATGTAAACTGGAAAGCTGTTCAAAACCAGTAATAAATAGAAAGGTTATCATATTTTTAACAGGTAAGAGAGATAAATTATATCCAACCAGTATAATTAATACGGAATGATTAATGAATAATCCTAAAACCTGAATTTTCATAATTAATGGCTGTAATTGCATATTTGAATATAACTTCTAATCCAAACCAATCAGTTTACTTCATAACATTTTTCTGAAAAATAAAAATACTTAGCTCTTGCACAAAATTCAAATTTTTTGACAAACCTCGTATACTGCTTTAAAAAATTAATATCTGATGGCTGCCTTTTAACTTTTGAACCATGCAGAACTTTTTATCAAGAATAAGTTTTCATAAAACCACTAATAAAAAAGTTTTCCATATGATTCCAACTTAAGTAGACATACTATATAATACGACCATACGCTATTACAACTTTAAAACCTAATTTTCTTGTTATATACATTTTAATTATATCCACATACATTATAATCGAGACAAATTACTAATAGTGTAGTATAAGCTGTTTGTTTTGAGCACTTGAGAAATTGCAACGTATAGTAGTTTAAGAAGGCAAACCGGACAAATACCCTAAGCCATAGAATTGAGAGGCAGCTAAATAAAGAGTGATGAGTCGTTAAACAAGTCCCAAAATTTGTTTATTTATAAAAATTTCCCAAGAACAAAGTATTACTTCCTTTTAATTATGTGAGTCCTAAATGGATCAACATCTTGGTATTATAATTATCTTTATGTTGTTAATTTTTAACAATTTTCGATTCATGAACAAACTCCTACATTCTCTTGTTGGATGGAAATTTTCATTCCTATACTCGTTGTGTTGAATTATTAGTTGTGATTCGTATAGTTTGACGTACAGCGAGATATTTTCATTTTATCGGAATTTATCGGAGCTTCTTCCTATGGAGAAGTGCAAACCTGCAGAAGTTCAAGATCCACCACAGGCGTCTCCACAAGACTGGCACCCCTCGATCTACGCAAGTGTAAACGTTTGAAACAAAAAAATGATCATGATCAGATTGAAAACATAAGAATCTTCGTCCATTGAAACCTTTGAGAGGCGAACGATTCAAGTTGCCAGTGAATCTACAGGTCGAGATTCTTTAAGTCATTGCGACACGTTGCCATTGCCAGTTGCTTCGTCTGTAGTTCCCCATTCATATACGAAGGATGTTTTTCATTGCAAACTGGCTAGGATTTGCATCAGAAATAAGTTTACTTTGAGTTGATCTGTGTGTATTCGGCCTTAGGGATCTTGCGCTAATTCACATATTTAATTATGAACGTACCATGCTTTCGGTTATATTGTTATTCTGTGAAAAAATAAACTAAAAGAGATAATGTTGGCATTTATTTAAGTGATTGGTTTTGGAATTTTTTTATTGGATTGAGATTCGGCAATCCAAATTTTTATTCCGGAAACTTTCAACCATGGTTTTGTAGAGTGTACAGTATGAATCGGCGCGTTATCCGACCAAAAAATCACTTGTTCTTCTTCCAATAGACAATAGAAACTCTATCAAAACATTTTGATACAAAGTTGCATTGATTTTCCAGGAACTAAATGTGATTTGTGGTTTCGTCTTTTTATTAAGAGCTCACACCATAACTCCGGCATTTTTGTTCTTTTCTAACGTCATGCCAGTAATAATTTGAACCATCTGGATTATCAATGTGTCTGTGAATGGTTGTCTCATAGAGGTTTTCGCATTACCTTGCAATATTTTGAGATTTGTGATTCCCTGACTAAGCCATCACACGATAGATTGAATCGCCTCGCAATCGGAGGATGCTCCTGCTTTTGAGATTTCTCTCAAATTTGCCCTTTTCCCTTGCTCACAAAATTATGAAAGTTTTCTGCTTCTTTTACTTTCCCCCTAATCGTCTGCCCCGGATTTGAATAAGTTTTTGACCACTCCTTAGAAGCGGTTTAGCTCACGAGTAATTTGTCTTTGGTTCAACCCACCTCTTCTTAAAAAAATATTAATTCATACGAACCGTTATGGTATAAAAATCAAATACATGTACTCTTCCTTAAAAAAATTAGTGAAAAACTGAGGTTGTAATAATTCTCTAATACACCTGACAATAAATATTGAGTGGTCGAACTTGGTTTGCTTACAAAATCTGAAGAGTATGAATTATCAAACAGATCAAAGGCTGTTTAAAGCTTCTTGTCAATCTTATAACATTAAAAAAATCTTGAAATATTATTGTGTGATCGATGCATTTTTAAATTTTATAAATACGATTTCATAAGCTGGGTTCATATTTTTTTCTCAAGACGTATGTCACTCAGTATTTCTTCCGGCCTTTTAAAAAGTAGAAATTAACCTTTTCTTTCAATCAACTTCAGAAGAAAAAATCAAAAGTAATCATATCTGTTGATCTGGGAGGTGATCAAACTGGTCTTTTTCAATGAAAAATAGGCGACGAACTTTAAATTTAACAATATTTTCACCTCATTTGCCACTATAATTGGCAGAAGTATTATCATGTTCGACAAATAAATCAATCTAGTTGCTAATGAAGTATTCTATAATTCTATTCTCAGCTCATTATTCAGTCTCTTCTCACGTTTTGATAATGTCACGTTTTATTCAACTATTATGTGTTCATTCAGTCGACTTAAGCTCATCAATTAACATTAAAACTACGTAGCGTATTACAATACACAACTTTATTTCCTAGAATGGGTCTAATATTACTGTATTTGTTATGATAAGAGCTCGTAACTCTAAATATGCTACCTGAATGAAACACAATCATTGTACTTTACTACTGATTTCAAATCTTGTGCTGAAGGAATCGACATGAGTCAGCTGGTTTTTTTAAGTTGATTCGATATTTATATTAAATAATTTGAGTAATTTTATTTTTGCTCGATTACATATAAGTATTTTACAGTGAAAAATTTTCTATTTTCTAATAAAATGGTCAAACTCTTAAAATAAAAAGCTCGCGTTTAATCTGAGAAAGTTCTAGCAAGTCAGGACGATATTTTTTTAATCAAAAACTTTCAGAGCTATTTTACGTCGAACTTGGAGTGAAGCAATTTAATAAAGTTTGTTTCCGTTCGTAAGTGCCGTTGAATTATCCAGTCTGAATCATAGGTGGAAGTACAAGCTGGAATAAAGGAAATATTGATTCTAATACTAAATGTTAGTAAGAAAAATATGTGAATATACAAATAATTAGTTCTTATTCCATCAAACTCAGAATAATGCATATAACTTAAAATCTTCACAAGTGAATTTTGGAAAAAAAGTGAGGCACTGCTTAAAACATAAACCATATAAAACACAGACAGTCTCTGAAGCAATAAAAAAAGGCATAACTATGCCTAGTATTTATTGATTTGAAATTAGTTAATAACAAGATAGCTAGAGTGAAAATTCAAAAATACCTATAATTAATACAGGATATGAGAAGTACAGACATAATAGTGAGAGCGAGAGTACCTATTAGAGAGCAAACATCAAATAAGTACACAATGAAGAGAGGAATGAAAAAGGGGAGAGTTTCAGCCCAAAACTGTTCATACGGCTTCTGGATGAAAAAACAATACTAACAAACAAAAATATGGATATGGAGTGTAAAAATAAAAATATATAACGGAATAGCCGTACGAAGCATAACATAAGTGGGACTGGAAAATATACAAGAAATTAATGAATAGGCGTGGACATACCGAAGAATGAGGGCAGAGTGTTTAACAAGAAAAATAATAGATCTAGCAAATTCCTAAGATACGGAATTAATAGATCAAATAAAGGGACTGCAACCAGCAGAGAAATTAGGGGTGATCTCGAAGCCAGCAAACTGTGGAAGAGATTATTGTTTCCAAAAAAGACAACTAACTTTGTAGCATCTTTTGCAAGATAAAAATCATAAGTTTATTAACTGTCGAATGGTTAATATCCATAATACAATTTTGTGACTATTGCGAATATATATTAATCAGAATCCTAAAATAACTAAGAATGTTATTGATGTCTGGTACTAAATTATAATTGGTTTTACCTTATACTCATCAACTATTCAACCATTTCAAGTTTAAACTAAAATACTTTAAATTATTTATAATTGTTAAATGAAAGAACTAAATATTGGTTATAGGATCTTGGTGAGCAGATTAAATCGAAATAAGTAAGCCATATATTAAGATTTTTCGAACTATTTAAGATTATATCGAGGACGCCTATGGTCACAACTGGAAGCAATGTTCGTCTTCTATGACCAGGACCGTTTTATGTGGAACAATCACTCGCATGGTCCATTTAAATCGTTATTAAGTGAACATACCGTTTTCCGGGTCTGGGTGGTGTCTCCTTTTACACACATCGGATAAGATCTCTTTGTCACCTTCATTGACACTTAACTCTCCAAGAGAGATAATTTCAATCATTCGTTTTCTAAGAAGTAGAATATAATGGCAGAATTTTGTCCCGACGCTAACGAGCTCTTTACGAGATTAATTTTATTAGCAATAAAGATTTTTTCGAATACAATATATAGTGAAGATGAAAAAAAAACTGACAGGCAAATTTAATTATACACAACCTAAAGAATGTATGCAAAGGCATTTCATAGTCAAACCGAAACCGCTTCAAACTTGTTTATAAAGTGATAAATTTCAAGAGGTAATAAAATGACAATTATGTTCATTGTTCGATTTTTCTTCTCCCTCAGATAAACTGAGCAGTTTTGAAAAGTATGTGGTGTAAAATATAAAGACATAATCACAAATGAGGAAAATGCTGCCAACAATGTTATCAGCGAACTTTGAGAAGTTCAAAATCGATAGGTCTAGAAAAAGAGAACTTTGAAATTATCAAATCTCACGACTTAAAGTCTACTCTAATTAGGATAAAATATGTTGACAAATTAACAAAATTTTATGACACAGAAAAAGCATTTGGTAGAAATATGTTGGTCAAAATCTCATGGATTAATATATTAACAGATATATTGTTTGTTTTATCTAAATATTTCACGGCAACTGAGGAAGGTTTCGTTGAAAAATTCTAAATCAGGATACCCCTATTGTTAAATTAGTTATATATCTAATAAAATAATCAGTCGTTCCATCAACAACTATAGAAATGCTATTATTTTCGTGTATTTTTCAATGTTTAAATTTGTTTCTACGTAACATTTATCTGCAGTATTTCAGCGTTAAATGCTTTCATTTCTTTTGTGAAGAGGCGTTCTACAATGTTCGTCTATTGGATAATTTATAAATTTGAGACGCATAACAAAATTGAATGTTATTTTGTGAAAATTTTAAGGAAGAATATATTTTTTATTCATTAAAAAAATGATTACTATTTCACCACAGTGTTTCCAAAAAACAGACACCATCCAGGGAATATTGAAAACGCCAAAATTCAAACTTTTCCACAAATATGTACATAAAATACCTATTGTGAATAACCCTTTTGCAAAACCATTTAGAACAAGAAGTTTCTTGCATCTCCTCTTACAACTTGAAAACAGTTCACATTCTGCTTAAGAAACGAATTGAATAATTGAATTAATGAGATTTAGGGAAATCTAAAAGATCTAACTACTTATTGATAAAGATAGTATAAAATACTTGGAATATGGTCCAATAAGCTTCCTGTTTCAAATCAAATGTAAACTGTAAATTATCATAAATTTGACAAAATATGCCATCAAAGTTGAATAATACGTCTAAATATTTGGGTGGAATTAAATAAGCAAAAAAAAAATTAATAATGTCTAAAATATTCACAATATGGTATTCGGCATGTTATCCGTGCCTAGGTAATCACATTTTTTCTCTTTCCTCAACAGTAAAAATTCAACAGCTTACGGAATATTGAGCTTTAAAGTGATAGGTCTACGAATAATTGAAGTCGTTTTCTGGTGCTCATTTAAATTTTGTAAATATCCTCAAATAATGTAACCAGGACTTACTACAGCTTTACACTGCCTGTAATAACTATTTGCAATCAATCGCCGTCCCCTGGTGACGTCCAAAAGTTGGAAAAATGGACTTCATATGAGTCAACTGAAACACCTACACACACAATCATCATTCTGCTTCTATGTGAAGTGTATATTGGGAAATTGTGAAGTTTAGACCTAGCTTAGCAAATTAGCAATTGTTCTCCAAATTTGGCCTCATCCGATTATCATAGTGTATCGACCGAAGTTATTGAATGAAAAACACAAGAATTTTGCATTGGAGATGTTAAGACTCATTTAACATAAATAGTGGAAACAAAACTATATTCTTAATGGGAATACGTTACTGGATAGCTGGATAGATTATAGGGGATAGTGAGAGATGTGAATGAGCTATTACTTTCACCATATTTACTATGGCAACTTGTGGAATAAATCGCTTCACAGCAGTTTTGTTTTCGTCTGGTATTTCTTCTTAGGGAATATTCGTGAAAATTTGAGGTATATGAAAGCCGTAAGCGTACTGATGACTCACTCTTATTAATAAAATTGTATTTCTCATATGTTTTTATTTCCTCAATAATGTCACGAAATACGACATAATTCGTCAAGCCAGAAAGTTCATCAAATGATATAAGATACCACTAATAAAGACGTTAATAAGTTTCGACAAATTAATCAAATATACCTTGGAGAATATTATTGGTTTATGTCTTTTTCCTCCAATATATAAACTGGCATTTATTGTGAGCAAAATGGTCAGATATAAAAATAAGTTCTGTCATTTTCTTATTTTCCGCTCAGTGATTATCAGAAAATTGGAAAAGAATAGTCTTTTGAATGCGTCAATTTGTTCTTTATTAGAAATGGAAATATCGTGCTTGGAAAATTATTATATAAATTAAAATATAGATGCTGTTGAATGATACATTGTGTTGGAAAAAATAATTATCAATATACTTTGCTTCACAACATTTTTAAGGTTAGACCTTTCAGATAGTTACAATACTTTCATATCTATTAGTAAATAGAGGATTGCCCAATTTAAGAAAAAATATGATGGCAACAAAATTGCTCTCTAAAATTACCCCTTCGAACGCTCCCTTAAAAGCATTTAACTGATATTACTATAATCATTCCTTTTTACGATAATAACAAGTTCAAAGTTTTTATATGCAAGTCATGATATAGACGGAAAGTATTGTCACCGTATTAAAAATGAAACATTAAATGGCATTTAACGACGAAAGTCGTAAAACAAAACTTTTTGGGCAATTAACCAATACGTCCGTTCAGAATAACAGGCGTTCCCCTAGGTGTCGATAATATTTTTTTCTTGACAATCTTACCCTTAATATGGAGCTGTATGAATTATATTGACATGAACGGTTTTATATGGCCATATTATTTTTTAGATAATCCCTTTCTTATCTGCACATTATTTTGAGTGCGTTAGTTGGAATTTTGATGTTTGTTTTCTGCTAAAACAACAAGTAATATTCCAATTTATTCAATCTATAGTTCATTGCGACCTACTGTACCTATTTGGTTTTTAGAACAACAGAATGAACTCTTGAACCCCATTAAGTGGTTCTTCACCCCGTTCGCGTTAGTAATACAATTATGCATTATTTTCGTTTCTTTTTCTTTTTACTCAGATAAACCGTAGATGTCAGGATTTATTATATTTGAAGCAATTATTTATACTTGTCGTTTATTATGCAATAAAATGGAAAATAAGTTGAGTATGTATTATTTTTATTATACAGGGTCTATATTTAGGAAGAAAACTATTAGATCAAATGTTCAAACACACCAATTGGTGATTCCAATCAGAATTATTTACACACATGTAGACAGAGCGTCCGAATTTAAAGAAATGATGTAATCGTTGATGTTGTTATATGACATTTTTATGGCTACTTTCATACTTGCTTTATAAAGTTATACTCTATTTATTCGAATTATTTCAACTGAGCAAATGCTTTTAATTCCGTACTTTCATTGTTTGATGATATCCGAAATGCAATCGAAATTCCTTTTAAGAATATGTAAAAATTGAGGTGGACCGAAATGCACACATTTTCTAACTAGTCAACGATAGTTCGTCGTCCCTAAATAGAGTAATTTCTATATTACAAAAACTTGTGTGCGTTGTACAGCTGAGTATTTGAATCATTTGAATCAACCTAACATAAAATTTCTGATTTAAATTTTGTTAATTCTTGTAAAAACATTAAATTCATTGGTGTCAATATTGAAAATGACGTTTGAAAGAAATATTGATTCTGGTTACCTCTGGTTCTGGTTATTTTATCAAATGTCCCATTTGTCTGGAGAGACCACATCGAGATACTAAGGTCTTACGAAATGATCGAGTGCATCATCTTGTTGGAACTAGATATGTCTATTGTACAGGGTTAGAAAACAAATTGAGCAATTGCACCACTAATTTTTCATAGAAGAATTCCAAATACCATACACCACTCAGATTTTTGTCGTGGATTCATTCTATAATTCGATTTCCTGCAAGCCCAGCCGACAAAGTAACTTTTTTGGGCATAGAGTAGGGCGATCCTCCAAAACAATAATGTTGTTCTCGACCACCTTATCAATTTTTTGTTCAGAAAACTTCAAAAAAGTGAAATATCAGAATTTTTTAAACATATATTTATGAACTGCTCATCTTTGATATACTGAAACTACAGAATTAGTAAGAAATTGCGTACAACTAACTTCATACATCCTATAAAAACATTTATCCAAATTAACCATGACATAAATGTGCGTATTGCAAAACCCTGTATACATTTTGTGAGAAATTCCGATTGGAAATACTAATCAACGATTCTAAGCATATTCCAAATAAAGAGAAATTATTATTCGATTATTGAATTTATCAAAAATTCTAAAATAATTTTATTGAGAAATAATGAAAATATATTGAAATTGAGAATCTACAGTAATGATCAGCTATATTAACTACATTCAACGTAGTTACTCCAACAATAGCTCATTAAATTAAGGATGATATCAAAATAAGAAGACCTACTTATTCATGTGCCATGTAATTTGATCTGTTTTTTGTCAATGAAGTCTTCATTTATAAAATTTGAATTTGAATTTAAATATTTATAAAATTCTCCTTAATTAAAGTTGTCAGCAATGATAATTTCTCAAATTTTGTGTTTTCCAATTGATGAGATCAATGAGATAGTTCTGTTGATCGTCTTAATTTCAATCTTCAGTTTATGATGTGTCCAATTTTTTAAGTAATAATATTCACATATATGAAATTTCTGGCACGTGAGTTGCGACTTAACCGAAGATTATTCCAAGAAGAAAATAAAATGAACAACTCAGAAATGGTCCATA
Source organism: Diorhabda carinulata (assembly GCF_026250575.1). NCBI lineage: Eukaryota > Metazoa > Arthropoda > Insecta > Coleoptera > Chrysomelidae > Diorhabda > Diorhabda carinulata. The sequence goes on along the minus strand of NC_079460.1, from coordinate 7,533,078 downwards.
ATATGGTGGAAGCAGTTAAAGGGCAATAATATGAGGTACACCTATTAGGCTAGAGTCAATTATAGCGAAGGATATTAATAATTTTATAACCCAGTACGGAAGAGATAAAGAAACATAACTTAGTCAAGCTTAGAGATAAGAACAGATATTAAAACAAGAAATAAAAGTAGTAACGAATTAGAAATATAATGTCGATTGAAAATAGTTCTGAATCTATACTCTTCATCACATTTATTGTATTTCTCATTTATAATAAATACAATATAATCAATTAATTTTTGTTTTGGCCCCGAGACTAATCAGAAGAGAAAATCCATCTTGCAGCAATTCCTAAAAGAACTCCTTCTAGATCTTCAAAGAACGGATGATTATCCCGTAGCGCAAGAGGTAAACGGTATACTCGGTGAAGCCCACTGTGGCCAAAAAGAAGAATTAATTATCGATAATTACATCATTCCCGATTGTGATAAACACCCCCAACAAAATAGCGTCTATGAAGTGACATTCGAAATGCACAAGGCTTTAGCGGAATATTAGCAGAATTTGAAGGCACAAACCAAACAATACAACCAAAAATACCAACGTAGACTCTAATAATGAGATTGCAGGAGTATTATTATCATTAATAGAGTGCCTCTGTAACACTACAATAGGCTCGAGCGCCTTCATTTGCTTTTTTTATTGTAAAGCTGTTGCAGAGCTTCCAGAATATCAACAACATTTGCGAGAGTATATTGATCTAAAGTGAAATCAAAGCGTTTATCGAGATGCATTAAGTGACAAATAAAAAGCAACAGAATAGAATTTTTCATAACAACCCAAAAAGATTCTTCAAAAATTGCCCGATAATAACACCAAAGTACTTATACCATCGAAGCAAACGTTGGAACAGTAATGAACCCTTTACGGTCAACGCTCAAAACCACAACAGAAATACCGACTGGATAGAAGCCGAAGAGAAGTGGTTGAACACTGTTCCGATGTAGTTTGATCCTTTTACACTACTGAAAATTACTGATGTAGTCCAAAATGTTAACAAGTGAAAAGCACAGTTCATAATGTCCAAAACTTCTGGTATAAGAAATTCCCAAGTGTACACATATACATAACGCTTTCGTGGATTACAAGAAGGCGTATGACCCATTATTGACTTGTGGAAGTGTTGCAGATTTATAAAGTCTACTCAATTATTGTAAGCCTCTTTTCAACAATGGTGGAAGGATGGCGAACAAAGCTACATTTGCATATTGGTCCATCAATACTGATACCCATTCGTAGGGAAGTATGCCAGAATGACTCCGTGAGCCCATTTTGAATCAGTCTTTTAACGAGTCCTCTATTCATTGTGCTCAATGATACGGCTTTAGCATCAATAACTTTCTCGATTTAACACCTGCATTGCATATCAATCAAAGAAAATATTTTTGTTTCTAAATTAAATTTTGTTTTACACAATAATACTGCTTGTTTCAGAAAAAAATTACATTGTCCAAAACATTATGTTTCAAATGTTTTCCGTAAGAGAAAATGTAGTTAGTTTCTAATTATGTATGTATTAAGCATTCTCACGATATATTTGGTAACTGCTCTATAAAATCCCAAAAATTACCATTTCATACTTAAAATGAAAAAAAATCAAAAGCTATGGAAATAACTTTTGAATTAATAGAAGTGTGCACTTTTCATTATGGAGAGTTTGAGCTTTAACCTGACTCTAATATAAATTCAGCAGTATAGATCAGACGGAGAAATTTTTTCATCCGAATACATCTCAAAGGTTTGCTGGATTTGATTAATGGGATGAGCATAGGTCCAAGTACACTAAAAATTATGAGAATATGATTCAATCACGCTACTAGAGAGTTTATCTTTATTAATATATCTTTTAATATATATCTTTTTTACTACTCAATTATTGTAAGCCTCTTTTCAACAATGGTGGAAGGATGGCGAACAAAGCTACATTTGCATATTGGTCCATCAATACTGATACCCATTCGTAGGGAAGTATGCCAGAATGACTCCGTGAGCCCATTTTGAATCAGTCTTTTAACGAGTCCTCTATTCATTGTGCTCAATGATACGGCTTTAGCATCAATAACTTTCTCGATTTAACACCTGGATTCTCCACTGACATAACATACGTATGGAGTTGGGACTTTCTAAGTGCAAGATCTTACACATCAAGAAAGGCATTGTCATAGACGTAAATGTTCAACTACCCAACGAAGATATCGTAAAGGAAATAGAGAACGGGGAGCCTCACCAAGTTAGTATTAGATATTAAGGAGCTAAAGCAATGGTCAAAAAATGTATTACACGGCAAATATCATCATGACCTCAATCAGCTTATAGAGGGCTTACTTGCGGAACCTTTTTTACAGCGATCGGAGGCTTGATGATGGCTTGTTAAGGTCAAGTTATCAAAACTAACATCTGCTTTTGATGTGTTAGCTAATACTGACTATCTCTACCGATATAATCAAGTACGCAGCCTCATTCATCAGAAGCTCTTCGCTTTCTCAATAACTATACACCGCATCACAATTTGCTCGACAATTTTAGACTTTCGTACGATAGGTACATTATCACCGATAGACATGTGACGAATAATAGATCTGACATCGTGTTGGTTGATACAAGAATTAATTAAGTCTCGTTTTATTGAATAATTATTCTACAAAATAAACATTTCGAAAGAAATTGTGATATTGTGAGCGTAAAAACTGTTATTATGTCAGGCTCAAGATTATAACAATTTGATTGGTGAATAAGGAATGAAAACTAAGAATCAGACTTGTTACTGGCCGTCGTTCAAAAATATAAGTAGTATACTAATATAAACTACGTGTCTTGCAAAATCCCAAAATCGTCATCAATTAATAAATATAGCCCCCAAAACAGATTTTTTTCGTATGAAAATAATGGATTTCTGAAAAAGTGTGAAATATTCCAAAATACTGGCTCGCTTTGATAACAATGGTTTCATTATAGGGTTTCAGAAACAATAGTGCAATGAACAATATCTCTTTATATAGATCAAAACTTATTGAGTATATACTTAACAGTCAATAAGTAGTGAGACTACTATGGCCTAACCGCTCAACTAACAAAATAATTCATTGAACGAGGTTCCTTTTAATTAACGTTTAATAAACGGTTCTTGATGATTTCGAAAATTTGTAAGAAAGTATAAAGATATTTATTTGTCATTGTAGTAACTTTTATAGTTAGACATTAAAGTTATACGAGGTGCGATTAAAAAAATACGGCGAATAAACTCGTGTCTCATAACCTCTTTTATTGATACTACTAGACTAGATTGATATATAAGCGGTTTGTATTTGTATTAACCATTAACTATTGCATCCCACGCTGGAAATGTATAATACTGTTCTCCTAACATTCCCAGAGCATTGACGAATGCTATTATTGGAAACGGAATCAAGGATGATAGTTACCAGCTTTCGATCTTAGTTGACATAAATACCTGGCCAAAGGTACTTGCAGTCTTGTTGCTTGTGGAATTATATGTTTTGCGTTTTTTTCCTTTTCTCCACAAAAACTGCAATCCCCGGTGATTTTAATATTTATTGTCCCAATGGATATATTGAAATGACAGTGTCCCGTAAGGGAGACTGTGAGAATGGTAAGTTGCTTCTTTTGTGTATGTGTAGGCAAACAGTATTAAGTTTCAACTAGTTATGGTTTGACAATCTCCTACTATAGCCGCTTTAGTTGAGATCATGTTTGCACTGCCTGTTGTTGAACATGTGTCTTGAACAACGCATCCAATTTTGTTTAACGTCGGAAAAAAGTTCTACGAATACAACCGTACAGGTCCGTGCAAAATATTTCAATACAATCTTTGTATTCAAACAATAAACTGCGAAGTTTCCTAGAATATTTGTGTTGATTATTACATTCATAAAGTAACTTGAAATTTATTTAATCATGGAATAACAATACTTGTCATTATTCTTAGCGAGATATAGAATGTATATTATCCAATCAGATGAAAAGTCTTGTAATAAGTCCACTTTTTTATAACATTCGTTTCATTAATGTGGATCCTTTGATAAAATATTTTATGGGGTCATTTTTTGTTTCAAAGTGGATTGCGGTAGTAACACCGTTTTATTTCCAGACATAAACATTTTTTATTGTACATTTTATGTTTACTCAAGTGAATAAGAAATTACCAGAATCATAAATACATAGAAATCGAATATAAGAGTAATGATTCATCGAATACCTTCAACTGTCCATATTTAACGAGTGAGTGAAGAAGCTGTAAGACAATAGAAAGCCAAAATATCAGAGTTTATATTTTACAGACAATAAAATTTATTCAAAATTAAAGCCTATCAAATTATATAATTTTTTATGATGTCTAAAAGCACGTGAGATTGATTTGTGAATCAAAAGGTCTAAATACGTTCCAAGTGAAAATAGATAGTTGCTTATTAAACTTCATATTAAAAAAAATTGTGTGCCTCAAGGATATGTTAGTTAAAACAACAGAAGAAAAAAGATTCCACAAGAGCTACTTCATTATATGAATGTCAATTTAGAAGGGGTATTCAATATTCAAGTACATGGATAGCAATTCGAGTATTTCTTTGAAGTTTGCTAGATTTTTACAATTGTTCTTGATTGATTTGTTATTTCTATACATTCAGAGAACGATCTATTTAATAATTCGAAATGCTCTCATCTTTGATCTTCTATATCTCTGTATTATGATAAATGAATAAAAATAACTGCATACTGATTTACGAAGAATGCTAAATTGAGAATTTTTAATTTTCATACCGTACATCATTCATTTTCAAATAGAAATTATCATGAAATAGGAATATTCAACTCACACATTCATTTGAACTGTTGTTTTAAATAAATTTTTTGAATTTTACAAATCAGAGATACAGATTAAAAATTTCTCATTTCTCACCCACAATTCATTTACAGTTCTACAAGTAGAAAAATAGTTCTAACTATAAAAATGATGTCAACAAAACTCAGATAAAGCTTTCTGCAATCAATTATTTCTGTAATTTTAAATTGAGGTTATGTTAAAAGAAACATTATCCAATTTTATGGCTTTTGATGTGACGACTTAAAAATGCGTTATGAATATAATCTGTTGATAAGTGCCTATCCAAATGGTTTTTAAAGATGTTTACGTAATATTTTCCACAGAATTAAGTATAAAACGTGTCTAGCAAAAGTTATTAAATATTGAAACATTCTTCATAAGCTAATAGGATGAACATATTCTACTAAAAGCATATTGCGGGATTATGTAATATTGTGAATATATGAAAGAAGCTTAAATGAAAAGTCCTCTTCAATATAGAAGAGAGAGCACAAAAAAATATATTTCTATTAGGAATTTAGTTTTATAGGGGAAAGCACATTTGAAATTCAAGCAATTTGATATGTGAAATTGCATATCAATCAAAGAAAATATTTTTGTTTCTAAATTAAATTTTGTTTTACACAATAATACTGCTTGTTTCAGAAAAAAATTACATTGTCCAAAACATTATGTTTCAAATGTTTTCCGTAAGAGAAAATGTAGTTAGTTTCTAATTATGTATGTATTAAGCATTCTCACGATATATTTGGTAACTGCTCTATAAAATCCCAAAAATTACCATTTCATACTTAAAATGAAAAAAAATCAAAAGCTATGGAAATAACTTTTGAATTAATAGAAGTGTGCACTTTTCATTATGGAGAGTTTGAGCTTTAACCTGACTCTAATATAAATTCAGCAGTATAGATCAGACGGAGAAATTTTTTCATCCGAATACATCTCAAAGGTTTGCTGGATTTGATTAATGGGATGAGCATAGGTCCAAGTACACTAAAAATTATGAGAATATGATTCAATCACGCTACTAGAGAGTTTATCTTTATTAATATATCTTTTAATATATATCTTTTTTTCCTGTTCTTGCCCAAATTACTTATTTTCTATATGTTGTTCTCAACTTCAGCGAGATATGCGGGATATAATAAAAAATATTATAGCCCATCACTTAAAAATGGAAAGTAATAATCTTAACTTCCATAAAATCTTAATCTCATCTTTGGATTTTAGCAAGGGGCGACCCCAGCGTACTATCAAACATTACTGTACGCTGCTTGATGGCCATCATTTCGTTTTGTTTTAATTGCTCGTCAAATTTTGATTACAGGAAGGATCTTTATATCCTCACCAGTTATCGTTCACTTCTTGCATTTGTTTATGTTACTTTTTGACTCATACCATGTTTTAACTTGATAAAATTACCCTTCTCTGCGTTCTAATAATTTCGACAATATTGGAAGTTTTTGTTCTTATAATCTTGTTTGGTGAGAAAAAACTCATGAACAATCTTTTCGAGATTGTTCCCAATGACCCTACCACTTATCTGGAAAAGACAACAAAAGGTCTTAACAACTCTGAACTTTTTTCTGACATTAAAGCCAAACCCATACCTCGAGAACAATCATTCCATATTCCTCGTTTATACAATCTCCCGAAAATCTTCAGACCCGTCTTCCACTACGTTCATTGTCCGAGGATTCGTTTGTTCCACCCAACTACTGGCCAAACATCTTGCTGAAACTCAGCTAATTGCTCTCAATTCTACGTCGAAAACACACGCCATTTCATCGACCCTCCCAAAGGTTTCAATATTTCTTCCACAGATATCCTTTTCATCTTTAATATTATCTCATTATTATCGATGAAACTCTGTATATCTTAGTCACTAGTCATCACATTGCCCTAGATTATCTTTCGCTTTTCAAATACTGTTTGTTCAACACCTACTACATATTTCAAAGGAACTTCCACCGGCAACTCAAAGGTGCCCGCTTGGAATCTCCTCTCCTATATCAAAGCCAACATTTTCATTGACCATTTTGAAAATAAAGCAATATCCTCTTCTCTTGGCATTTGGCCCCATGGAAGAGATACTTTAGATTCCTTTTTGTTCCATCTAAATGGCGTACATCTCTGTATAAAGTTAACGATGGAGGTGTGGGAAGAATTATTTATCACTCCTCTCGCTAATAATATACTTCCCACGCGCGCCAAAGAGACAAGAACCGCCAATAGGTCCCCTATAATTACAAGGTCCAGGCGGCTAGCTTACTAGTTAGCTCAAGTCCAGCAGTGATAGTGTCCGCGGTGTTCTCGATACTAACCATATTACTTTTTATTTCTATTTCAATCATTTTGCATTTTTTTTGTTTCAGCTTTTAATTTCTTGGTGAATTCCAAGAAGTAGGACATTAGTAAGACTGATGCCTTGGGATCGACCAAGAAAAGGGCGATTCGCTATGTGGAGTAGGCAGATTGAGATCCCCTCCCTTGATAATTGCTTTAAAGTGGGTGCCAAAACGACGAAAATTGTTAAAATTCCAATGCAGTTCATCATAATACTGACCCTGACCCTTTTGTGGGCAGATTTATATAAAATCGGATTGTTTTCTTATTAAATGGCAGCAAGTATTATTATTTATTAGACAATATCCAGTATAATAAGGGTGGTTCTCTTCACTCTGATTAGCAAAGGTGTAGTTATTCGATTTCACTCTTCAATCTCCAAACAAAATGGAAATAATTACCGTGATTCATAGAGCACTTAGAAGAATGAAATGTGAATAGAAAAATTTTTAGGAAAATATAGAAAATATCAAAATATATTATACACAGATAAAAAAAGTTTGATATGAAAATGACATTCTGGTCGTAACTATGTTGATAACTATACCACGTGAACCAAATTTTGATGGAATCGACTATATTGGCTTTTATGAAGTGCGATTTGATGTTTGATACGTCATTTAGCGGAAAAAATAATTGATGGAATTCAGAAGGGAATTTACATGCAGTACTCTTAATCATTTCAATTGTTCCATCTATCTTTACAATTTGCAATATAAAGTATGGATTTTCTTAAGAATAGTCGCCTGTAATTGTTGGTTTTTAGTCTAGTTTAAAACCGTGAAAAACAGAGTAAAAATATCAGCGATAGCACATTCGATCCGGAATCACCTCTAGAAAAATGTTTTCAAAGGATTTTGATGCAGTAAAACATTATAATTGTTATTAACAAAATCAGATGAAAAAAATTTTTATTAGCTACTACATGCATTAGTTTATAAAAAACAGTATATTTTTCACTTTTTCGTATGTTTTGTGACAAATATAAAGTATGGAGATACGAGTACATCAATAAACCTAACTTTATTTGTTACAAAATCGTATCTCTAAAGGTTTAAAAGATATACAATTTTTTTTAATTGACAAGTCAACAATTACCGTATCGTATGATATTGGAAAGTATTACGATTTTTTGCATCTTAATATATAGCTGTTTTTATATTTTTTGCTTCAGAAAAAAATATGACGTTAGTCAATATGAAAAAATCGGATTTAAGCAATTAAAAATTCTTATTAAATCGTAATTTTCTCTAGACAACAAAAAGGCAAGAAAATTTTTTAAGAATATCGAATTTCTATATGTGTTTAAGACAAATTACGAGAAAAATTCATAACCTATGTTAATTACTGATATTTTTCAAAGTGTAAAGAGGTATAACAAAATATTAATTGAAAAAAAATTATCAATATTGTCTAGATTTTTAATTCTGCAATAGTTATAAGAAATCATAATTAAAAAAGTGATAAACTTTTATGAACATTCATAGCAGGATCTCATGATACATACCAAAAAGGCTCCACGAAGCTTGAAATTTATTTATAACTTTTGTCCCGTTATTTATGTCCACGAAGATTAGGAGAATATTGGTTAGTTTTCAATAATAACTTCTTGAAAAATACTGATTAAATATTTTTTCTACGGGGCTCGATTTTTCCAAGTGTTAATAAGTAACTAGAATTCTTTTGAAATTTTTATAATAACATTCCATTATTTTTTTATGGACTCTCTTTAGCGGCGGCGTCTGCACACCGTACAGCCGCACGGAGGCCTATTTTTAACGTCAAATTAAAATTATAAATAATGGAGATAGAGTTCCAGTAGTTATGACTTAAATAGTTTTCGAGTTATTAACGAAAATATAGATACCATTTTTTTAAATCTTATTTTGTAAATAAAAAATTGCAATTTTTGACCTGCACCAAAATCCTTCAAAAACATTTTTCTAGAGGTGATTTCGAATCGAATTTTTAGGACATTTATCTCTATTTTTCACGTTTTCGAACTTGTTGACCAGGCTATTTGATGCGGAATAAATTTTTCAGTTCACATTGAAAGAAATATTCAGATATCAAATTCTTTTCGAAATTTAGTGGAATAATAGTTTTATGATGTAAGCTCTAATCTCGAAATGACTTCTAACAATTCACTTGCATTATCTGACTTCATCTCACAAATTACTAACCAAGCTGAAACTATTACAGTGTTTATAGCACACGGTATTAATATCACAATATAAACCTTTTGATATTCTGTTTTATGTGAATTTTGATCTTCGCATTGTATTACAGATTTTAATACCTTTAGGGGTGTATGAAAATGAGAAACAAGAGCATTTCACTAAATGACAAGAAGTTAAACGTATTATGGCTTTGATGTTAAATTTTTTAAAAAGACACCCCTCTAATAAAACGGTTTGTGTTTTACTGTCGAACCCAAGTTTAATGCCATTAAATTTTCAGCTGAGAACAACTAACTAACAACGTTTCGCTTTATTCACCTATTACGAGAAATTCACTTGGCAAATAGACACACAAGATCGTAAAAGTCATTTAGCTGTGGTATTTACTGACTAAAGGTAGATATAGATAAAGGTTTCATATTGAACTACTGTCAGATATTCCTTTGTTTACTGCTTTCTAAGTCTTCGGTGGCATTCTCGATTTTTTTACCTTCTTTTTTTTTGATCTGCTCAATTCACATCGTTTAAACTATTATTCATTCTATTATTTCTAATAATTCACAACTAGTATAAACCATGGGCATGTACGTATTTTGTTAATGTTTGACTACAAAAATTATTATGTTATCATTAAAGATATTCGAAGCTAATAGGCAACAGAAATTCTACTGCAAAAAATATGAGATAAATATTGACCATGATTTCTATTACAACTAGTTTGGTTAATCACGATATAAATATTTTACAATGGAAGCTTTGGAATTTTTTGAGTTTGTGCTTATTACAAATCTTCCGAAATTTTCTATCATTTCAATATTTATCATGATGAATTTCTATAATGACTTTATAGGATATTCAACACATCTACATCTGCTTCCAACATATCAATAAATTAATTTACGTAAATTTCATTTATTTTCATAATCTCCTTATTGGTTTACTAGCTCTTCGAATATTTCTTGCAATTATCCATAATTTGATCTTCATAATTCATTATCATTTTATTTATATTTTTCTTTGTATTTGTTTGTTCATAACAAAACACTGTTTGGATTTTTGAGTACTTATTGGAAATGTGGTGGTTGCCATAGTAGTAATTTTTATCTTGTGTCTAAACTGGTCCTAAAACTCGTATTCTGTTACTTTTTCTAAATTCCATACTAGGTAGCGTTGTTCTTTCAATTAATTGTAGCTAAATACCGTTTGTTTCTTAATCATATTGTCTGAATATAACATTTCTTCTTAAATTTTCATTCATTAATTGAGATGTCAATTATTCAGTTCAACATTTCGAACTTTTTATTCTATGTATGTAACCATAAAAAATAATTTATGAAAACCGATAATCTGCGGTTCTTAACAAGGCCAGTTAAGGTTTCAAATAACTTTTTCCTCGGAATACGCTGATAAATCTAACTTGAAAATTTTTTAATTTTGAACCGACTGAGGGGTAAGTATATATTCCCATCTCTACATTCAAGGTATTCAAGAGTTTCCACCTCCATGGTATGAATAATTTTCAAATCTATTAACTCATAATAAAAATATTTCGAAATATGAGTAATGAATAAGTGATAGCGAAATGAAATGTAAATAAAAATATCGCAGATATCTATAATAATAGCAATAAATTGTTTCTCTATCTGGAACAGTAGTCATTAAGATAAGTGCAAGTCAATATAAAAACGTACCAGGACGTAGATATACGATCGAATTGAATTAATCACTTTTTTATTATATTTTTTTTAGATAAAGACCCAATTTTGTCGAATCATTTTTTTATTATTGTTGAATATCAAATATAAATTACTGATCTTATTTTTGGGAAAAATAAGCTTGTTATCCGAACTCCAATAACTAGTTAGGAGTTTGGCTTGGTACCTAATAGGACTTTTCCGAAAATATAACTCGGTTTCAGGTAGATCAGCAACAAGTTGATTGCGGATTCTAACTCAGAACGAAATTTAGATTAACATTTCTGAACGTCGCATTCAATTTTCGGTGAAAACTTCAAATTTAAAACATGATATACAAGAACTTTTGATGTTAAGCTAGAAAAATTAGTAAGAAAGTTTGAGACGACGATAAAAATCGATCCTTTGTAGATGAGAATTGACCTGTTTTAGCATTTTCTTATAGTATTTGAGAATGCAAATTTAGTAGTATCAAAAACTTGTGTATCTTTGAAGGTTTTGGATGTGTTTTTTTTTAAATAAATAACTTTGTTATAAAACGGTTGAAAGAGAAGAGGTATTAAAGAAAGATCCTGATGAAACGACAATAAATGGCGTTCGATTTATGACAAAAGTATTTAACAGTATAATTTATTACATATGTAATTGCATTCCATATATTGGTTTTCAGAATGTTGGAAGCATTACGCCAATTACATTTCGTTGCCTCCAGTTCATCGTATTTATACAATACTGTTAATATATGGTAGCTGTTTTTCAATATCCCCAAAAATTATGACAATACAGCTTAATATGTGGTTGTGACAGCGCACCAATTACGATAACTGCCTAATATTTTTCACTTTTGTTAGGTTGTTTGCATATCCCATAATTTGAGAAATCTCTATTCAGTACAACAAACGGGTCATTAAATTCAATAAAAATGATGATGACCATTTGATGGAAAAGTACAGTAGCGGTGCACTATAATTTTCTGGTTTCTACGTACAGCATAGAATCTTTTAATATAGAAATCTGCGTAATACAAATTACAAAATTTTTTTCATTATCCAATTTTATTCACAATTGTTCGACTTAGTGTTGCATAATAGGTACTTAGAATCTTATGACATCGAGGGAGGTGTTCAATAGCAGCTCCCTATCAAATATAAAAATAAATTAGGTATCACAGCTATAGAGATAGACGCTGCATTTGCTATGACCTGTTTAAAAATTTAATCCTAGCTGCATATTTTTTTTGAAGTTGGTAATTTCTTCTTGGGCAGATTGTATATTTAATTTGGAGTACCATGGAGTCTAAAGACAAAACATTATTCGTCATCGCTATGTCGAATGTCATTAATCCATATTGGGTTGACGGGAAACTGAATAATATTGCGGTGACAATATTTTTTGGTATAGCTAGGTCTCATTTATGCACAATGTATAAAACGAGACAAGGTATTCTGCCTACTGGAACTTCAGATTTAATTCGGTCGCAATTTATAACCTTTTTAGATGAAACGTCAGTATAAGGAAATATGTATAGGTAATTTAAATTAGAGATCTCTGAGCCAGACTCTGTCGAAAACATGCCATATAGCAAAATCACGTTAATTTTGCTTTGTTGTGAACGAAATCCAAACTTATGGTTTAGTATGACAGGATTTTGTACAAGTATCTATTGAAGTTTGGGTAAATAAATTATTTATAGAGTTTTTGACGTTGTTAGGAGCATGCTCATCAGTCTATAAAATTTCACGTCAATTAATGGTTTATCTCATTTGGATTCTAGTATAATTGTCCGACTTTCCGTAATGGAAATTGTCCAATTTTTAGAGCTGCGTTGAACATCGAGAAAAAAATTTAAAGTAGAGTGAATTCCTAGAATGCTTCAATTGTCTTTCCAAATATTTCTTATATTGTAATTTTCTTTATTCAGCAGAGACATAAGTTCACTATGACCTTAGTTATCTATTATTTCTTGTCGTTTGATTGAGTGCTAAATATCAAAGCCGGTTTTTCTAGTTTTATCAAATAATATATCGATTGCATCAAATACATCTCTTATTTCAACATATCAGTTTGCATATGATATGGAATGTACGTATTACAAAATATGAAGAATTCTCTCAAATCCGCTAAAGTTCTTCTGAAAATTCGGGAAATAAAGCTTATACTTATTATATTATTAAAGATAGCAGTATCGAGACAAAAATTTAGCAAACTTTATCAATGAAAATATGTGGAAACACCCTTTTCACTACACCAATGTTGTGTATTGAATGTCTGATTATGTGAATTTGAGAAATAAGGCAAACAAATGAGCTAACTCGGACAACGAAAAGTAAAAAATAAATGACATAATATCCTGGTGTATAGAAACCTTCGGGATAACATATTAATACTGTCCGAGGGAAATATTGAAATCAGAGGGTGCATATGTATTTTTAGATCGTTGTAATGAGTATAATTCTTCGTGGTATTTCCTGTAGGGCGGTTGATTTGACAGGATATTGGGACACTAATCTCTGTCTACATACAATATACGGTTTATTACCCCATTCTTTGGCGAAAAAATTTTAATTGGAAACCGCCATGTACTGACTGGGGTTAAATGACAAAGTTTTATTGTGATCATGAAGACTTCATTTTTATCTAGTTCAAAAGTATCTAACAGTGAGCAGGTGATTAATTCCAATAACCAATTTCAAAAATAGTACACTCTTGAAGTTTATGTATATTAAAATATACGTAAATTGGAGGAAAGTGGAAGGTGAGATTAAGCTTACATCTTCAATACATAATGCAGTTTTGTTAACACATCTTAAAATCTCGGAAATCTAGATGGTTTAATGATTATATTTCATATCTTCATAGTACCTTAACACCTGTCTCTGTCCATTAACAACAACATTTTGTCCTATTTCTGGAGTATATATATTTGCGGATTTATATTGATCAATGTCAGGGTTAGTTGTCACTTTTATCCCCATATTTTTTACACCACTGAAGGGAATTCTCTTTTTAATTTTGTTTTAAATTGCCTGATAATTTTAAGTTGAAATCTAATAACCTTTTATGGAGCTAAAATGAACGGTGATGTAGAAATTTTCCTCTAAACAAAAGTTTGCAAGCACGTAAAGTCATTTACATTTACATTATTACATTTAGTTATTCATTTAATTTCGAATAATGATTTAGCGTAAGTAGTTCAAAACAAATAAATATTATTCATAATCTCAATTACAAACAAAAATGTATTAGTATAATAACAAAATTGGCAATGGAAATAAAACTAATAATAGCACAAATTAAATTGTTGGAAGATGTACCATAGAATATTAGACAACACGTGTGGTTTCAACACGATGCGGCATCTGTTCATTCTGCTGCAGCGGCCAGAAATTACTTAATCAGACGTTTTAGAGAAAAATGGATTGGTCGGGGTGGACCCAATTGTTGGCCTCCAAGATCACCTGACTCAAATTCTATCGATTTTTTTATATGGAGCTATATGAAGTGCTTAGTGTACGAAAAAATCATCGAATCTGAATAAGATCTAATAGCTAAAATTAAAGCTGCGGTAGAAGAAATCATTCAATCCTATCCATATTTATTCTCAAAGACACGTTTTTCAATGACAAACGGTGTAATAAGTGTATTGAAGTAAGCGACCAACAGTTTAAACAACTACTGTAACTTTGTCAATTGTGTTATTGTTGTAATACAGTGTTGTTCAAATTTAATTTGTGCTATTATTATTTTTATTTTCATTGCCAATTTTGTTATTAGGTATACTAATACATTTTTGTTTGAAATTGAGATTATGATTGATTTTTATTTTTTAACTTACGCTTAATCATTATTCGAAATTGAATGAATAACTAATTAATTTGAAAATTACTTAGGTGCTTGGAGACTTTTGTTTAGGGGCAAATTTTTACACCACCGTTCATTTTAACTCCATAAAAGGATATCAGTGTCTCAACTAAAAATAATCAGGCAATTCAAAACAAAATTAGAAACAGAGTTTGCTTCAGTGGCGTAAAACATAGGGGGATAAGTGACAACTAACCCTGAGAGCGCGCCACTGTTTAAATTTTTCCAAAGTTTGTTTATGTCAAAATATTACTTTATCAAGGAGCATATTGGTCACCATACTTGAAAAAAAAATTAGAGTCGTTCATAATTTATGGCAAATTTTTTATTTTGATTTAAAATTTTGAACACCCTATATCTTAGCAACTAGGCCCCGTAAGGGTTCATATACCTATATCAAAATAAATCATTTATTGAGATCTCTCTGTGGTAGAGCGTTGTCGGTCGAATATGGAAGCACCCTGTATATATGTATATATAATCATTTTTTATATGTATATATATTTTTTATATGTTTTCATGCATTTTAGATGCTCAATAATGTGTTTGCAATTGTGATTAAGTGCACTATATCATCTTGAGGTATTTCGTTTCAAATATTTCGAAACATCAGATTTTTATCTGTCTCTGAAATATTATAATAAATAACTGATTTTTGAACTCTTAGGTTGATTTTTATTTGGATTCAATTTTATCTTGACGTTTTGACTCTGACTAGAAGTATTCAAAAGACTTATAATTAAAAATTATTAAAAATAATTGGAAAATATTATATAAAATCCATAAAATCTGGAATAAAATTTTTGTTGTAATTATTTGCTTAAAAATGTCACAAAGTTATGTCATAATGTGGAAGAAAAGAATAATATTAGATATCAGTTTACGTACTTAGATACTTAACGATATATAAGTTTGAAAATTCAATTGTTCTATTGGGGATATTGCATCGAGCTGTGATTCCATATGATAAATGTAATGATTTCCTAGATGCTTTTAATATATTAAACCCTAAAATCCAATTCACTATAGATAATATATACATTTTCTTATTAAAACTCTCATTAAAACAAACGATAATAAAATTAAAGCTTAATTATATACTAAAGAAACATGGTCTGGACCATACCTAAATTATAATTCACACGGTCCAAAAAACAGAAAAAAACAGGGTCATTATAGGATTAGCAGATAGAACTATAAAACTAAGTTCACCGGAATTCGGAATATCACTATAAACTAATTGAAAACCTTAAAACTACCTTAGTAAATAATCAATATCCTTTGAACCAAATTGATAAAATAATTGAACAACGTTTATATAAATTGCATAATAATAATAACTTAAATCCACATACACAAACAAATCGAATCCAAACAAAAGAATAATGCATATACTTCACTTTACACAAATCAATTATCTAAAAAACATAAATATATTCTATCCAAACACATCATCAATGTATGTCATAAATCGGAAAATACACTGTCTCCATTATATACAAAATTCAATGACAAAACTGAAAATACAAAAATTGAAAGATTCTTTCGCGAATAACTTATTTTGATAATATTTTGAGGGCATGTATTTATTAGAAATATATTCATTGAAAACACATTATTGGTACTTACCTTTAACTGTTTTAAAATCTACTACATGAAAATCAAAAAGAAGTATCACTATTATTCAAAGAGTGAAATAAAAGTCCAAAAGTTTCAATATTTATTTATTACTTGCCTTAATACAATCGAATTTTATTGGTATAAACATAATTGTGAATTAAATTGTCTGAATCCTCTCAATTATGGAATAGACGGTACAATCCAATGACAATAAGTAAGACAGATATAAATGCGAACAATCTTATGACATCCCATCTGATTTCTGGAGCGATGGAATATGCATCTTCTTCATATTCTATAGCGGAGTCGGTTTTAACCATGGGCACTCCTGCTTTAACTTCCATGAGACTAATATTCCCTTCTTTATCATCATTCATATTTTTTATGAATTTTTTATTATTGAATTGACTCAGGAAAACATAATCTTCAAATTTATAATGCATTCTAAAATCGAATTAAAAAAATATTGTTATGAATAGCAAAAGAGACAAACGCAGACTGATGTGAAAAAGCACTGTAGAACGAATCATATACGGAGGTTAATCGATTTCAATGTGTGACTAATATTTTGATAACAATAAAAGTAAACTATTCCTTTTGCTATCACTCAAAGTATTTTAATTGAGCAAAGTTATCTTGGATAACACAATAACGTGATAAATAGGTCGTACGAAAGCTCTAATAATAATAATAGTTAATAGGATGTTTTCTTGAGCTATATTATCAAAATATTAATGACATGGGAAAATAATGGACGTGATACCAATCATCATTCAATTTACAGATATCTTTTCCACAGAGTAGCAACTTCAAGGGAAACAGATATAAAAACTTTGATAGCAGTGAATATGAATACATGCCGAACAGTTCGTTTGAATT
The DNA here is from genome assembly GCF_026250575.1 of Diorhabda carinulata. Lineage (NCBI taxonomy): Eukaryota > Metazoa > Arthropoda > Insecta > Coleoptera > Chrysomelidae > Diorhabda > Diorhabda carinulata. The sequence continues at coordinate 7,515,619 of NC_079460.1, read as the reverse complement.
TATTAATTTAGAGCCTATTACTGTTTTCTCGATTATAATATATTTATATATTATATAAATCATCGAGTTATCGAATGGTTCCAAAAAACCGTACAGATGCTTATAAGATTATAGAGTGGTCGTGAGAAGCCCTATATAGAAAAAATTATAATAAATCCAACCACCTGTAAACCGATAAAATACATAACATCGTACGTAATGAATTAGAATTAGTCAGCACGTAAACTCACTCTCTACTACTATTTCCATTGGCAGTTCTAGATTTAGCTGATTTTATATTCAAAAGAGTTTCATAAAAAATGTTTCCAGTAACAAACAAATTAATAATAGCTTGACACAATCACGCCATTGAAATCAGCAACAATAAATTATACGTTATTAAAGACTCGCATACTTCAGACTACTCAGACCAGAACGTTAAGATGTCCACCCAGGTTTTAACAATCACTTTTACACTCAAATTTAGATCTGAACCAGGCTCTTAATTTTAAATTTTCAATTTAAATCGAAAATGACAATTTTAGACTCTACTACAATAGGTACATTATCACCGATAGACAGGTGACGAATAACAGACCTGACATCGTGGTGGTTGATAGTTGATGGTTCTTGTCGATGTAGTTATACCGAACACTCATAACGTTCTAAACAAACACCAGGAGAAACTGGCCAAATATGCGGATCTCGCAATTGAGATTAAACAGATGTGGCACAGCGAAAATGTGGAAATAGTCCCAGTTATTATGTCAGCAGCTGGCGTCATGTCTAAGACCCTGCACGATAGCATTGCCAAACTGGGATTATCAAAAAACACCTTCGCCGACATCCAGAAGGCCATACAGTGTGCAACTTCATTAGGTGAACCGAGCATAATCCTTTTAATACGTTGTATTTGGGATAGGTAAATAATACTGGCTCTAAGCTGAGTAGTGCATAAGTCTTTCGCATAATAATAATAAACCCCATGTGGGTGAGCGGGATCTCTTTGTAGAATACCTTCTACGTGTCTTGTACATGTCGTAAAAGGCGACTAAACTGAAATTTGACTCTTAGATCCTTACTTTGTTTCACTGGTCTCTTCAACCACTCCATTTGGAAAGCTACAAAAAACTTGAACGACAGACAGTAAGTAACTCACTTTTACTAAAATCAGATATGACATGGGCTCGTACAAACTTAGAAAAAGCCACAGTTTTTGCAGAACACCTTTCAAACGAACTCATACCACAGCACCAATTCGGTTTCAGATGTGAACACCTCATAATTCAACAATACCACAGGATAGTTAACATATTAAAATAACCCTCGAAGAAAAAAAGTGTGCGCTGGAATGTTTTTCGACATACAACAGGCGTTCGACCCAGTCTGGCATGATCAAACTGAAACTACATTTAACGAAACAACTATACTTCTAATGTAAAATCTTATATCACCGACCGCTACTTTCAAGCCGAAGTTGAAGATACCTACTCAAATTACCATACGATAGAATACCTGTACCTCAGGGAAGTGTTCTAGGTCCATTTCTGTATCTGATATTCGCAGCAGAAGTTTCAAACACAGACGATACCTTCATAGTAATATAATAAATATTTCAATGCCTTTTCCAAGCAGTTCAATTAATTATCAATATTTTCTATATTCAAAATTCTGAAGCTATGTTTTTTAAGGAATCTACACTGTACTATGCTTTTGATTTATATATAATGAAAGCTTCATATATTTCCTTACGGTTTTAGTTTGTTATTTCAATAATACATAATAATTACTGTACGGGATTTCCAAAGCTAAAGTTTCCACAAAATTATATTACTTAAGTATATTCACCCTCCTTGAATAAGAGAAACATGCATTAGATGTGGAAAAATATTTTAATGTGAGAATTGAACACATCAATGTACTGACTAAAGCGAATGTCCATTCTTATGATTGGATTCTGATGCGCCAAGGCTAGAGAAACAATTTTATAATATTTGTAATATATTTTTAATGATTCATTCTAAGAAAATTATATTACATTATACAATTCTGGAATTAATAAAATCCCCAAAAATTTATTACTACTATTCTGAATAGTATTGATTTTATTTGATTTCATTTAATTTATGATAAAAATTTCAAGAAGTACAAATATTTTTATATGGTGTTAATTAAACATTGGTATGAACACAACCGAATTAATTCGACAAATGATAATAGTGAAGGGTTATCCTTCTACTCCAATGATTGCAGCCCTAAAAGTTACATTCACATCTGTTGAATAAAATATGATTAGAAGGTTCAAACACAATTGTGTATTTAACCATATGCGGATTAACTGCATTATTAATATCTAATACTATTCGAATTTCTGTGAACGCTGGTTCGCACACATCTGGTATCGTAGTTCAATTGCATGATAAATCGCTGTATATATGTTATGTAATCGTTTAATATATAAAATGCCTCGATTTAATCCGATTTTTGTATGCAATTCGTTAAACTTTGAAGTGAAAAATTAAAACACGGAAATATTAAAACCTTTTATTATGAATTAACTCTATAACAAAATGAATCGACGCTTAATTTTCAAATTAAAATGTGAAATAACTGGCATAACAGATTTTGAATATGTCGTCAATATCTGTTACCTGAGCGTAAAAAGTAGCATAATTAGAATTATTTTGGATTATACATATTTTTATAATTGTATACAGGGTGTTCCGGGATTTGATACAAAAAATTCCGGAATGAGTAGATGAAGTGAAAATAATGCTGTGACATGAAAAAATTTCTCAGACGACTTCTCGTTTATGAGTTATAGGCCTTTAAAGAACTTATATTTAAGTATATTTTCTAAATTATACTTTCGACCGTTATAAAGTTTGACGAAATAAAGAATTCCATCGTACCATTCGAAGTCCAGAGGCGGCTAATGCCCAATGGTTAACAATCCGTAACTTCTACAATCTTAACTCGATAAAATGTTTGGTTCAGGATATACGTAGATTTTTAGATCGTTGTACATGGCAAGGAAACTTTTTGCCTTAGACATTCTAAAAAAAATAATCATAAATTGTAATTATTTATAGAAAATACTTGCAGGAGGCACAATCAAACATTTGTAATTGAACTGAATACTATCGAACACCGTGTTACTTAAATAAGGAAAAAATTGAAATGTGGAAAAATTTAGTTGGTTTGTCTACAACTTATCAAATAAAAACAGAAAAAATCTATAATACATGTTCGAAGTGAACACCTTGCTCTTTTACACACTTCTAGAGTCATATTTAAATGTTTACTGATGAAGCTAGTTTCACACGAGTCGATTTTATTAAAACCCATTATAACCCATTATAAATTTACTTTTGTGGACAGATGAAAATCCTCACGGTACAATTGAAACAAAGAATCAATATAGATTTTATATTGATATGTGGGCAGGAATAGTGAGTAATAATTTAGTAAGTCCATATTTTTCTGATAATGAGCTGAATGGTCAGCGATCTTTTTTTTTTCAAAATGATTTCCCACCTATGTGATATTCCTCTAAATATTCGCAGCGACATGTGATTTATGCACGATGAATCCCTTCCCCACTTCCTAAATGATGAAAAAAATTATCTCAATAATATTTTTCCTAATAGGTGAATTGATCGGGAAGATCCACTTGTTTCACTGAATTGAATGAATTAATTTTTTGGGAAAGAATTTTGGAATGGTCATCCAAATTCAAAGAAATATCCTCCGTAGACTCCCCAAGTTGGGTAAAAGTACAAGGTCCCCACTTAGAACATTTGTTATATATTTTTTTTTTCGTTTCTAGTTGATAAGTTGTAAGCTAACCAACTAAATTGGGCAAACTGGGCAAGTAAAAGAGGTATGCTTGACAGAGGTCAAAGAAATATGAGATTCAGAACTGGCGATATCAGCGAAGAAAAATAATTGAATGTAGAGTATACTAAATCTTAAGCTCACTGAGATAACAGTATTGAATATGATCAGAAAATAAAAAAAAATGCTGTGAAATATTTTATTGGAAACAAAGTAAGAAGGTGAAATGGCAGTTGAATTATGATAACAATAAACCACATCCTTGAATAATTCATATCATTCAAATATCTTGAGTATAAAATTACAAGCGCCGGGTTTCTGAAAGATGAAGTGGGGAAACAAGTCAACATAGTCTCAGCTACAATGAACATTGATGATATACGGCGAGGAGACAAGAAGTAACATATCGATAATAAAGAAGATCCTAAGGACAATTAAAATAAAGATCGTTACAGCAGGATACATATCTGCTGACAACCAGAGGAATGCAGTTATCTGCTAAAGGTGTCAAGTAAATCATATAGAAGAAGATCTATCGCAAGTCCACGAAAACAATAGTGATACAGTTGACAACACATATCACAGGAGACATTGACGTACACTTAATATATACAGTCGATACGCCTTCTTAAAGAAGAAGAATATTTGAATTAATCTTCTTCAAAAGTCTGCCCTTGGCTTCAAATGTACTTAGCAGGCCTTATTTTCGCATAATGCCTTATCTGTGGAGAAAAGCATGTGAAGACAAACATAAACACTGTGGTACGACGCGTTTTCATGCTGAAGAAAAAAGCCTTTGGACAATTTTCCTTTGTCGTTGTGCAAAAGAAAAAAATAAAGACCATGACGTTGCCGTTCGACTTTGATTGACAGGCCTATTCAAGGCGACGTGGGTTACTGGTTCCATATAAAAGCTCAGAATGCTCGTCTCGAAGTAATAGCGATAGTCCCATCTTAAATTTACAAGATGATATTTCAATGCTTCATTTCAAATTAAAACACGATTTGTTTCTTCTTTATCAGTCAAAAGTGTCAGAAAAAATTTGAATCTCATTTAAGATTAAGTTGTTCCACTTTCTGCACATTTCCATTTGTTGCTGGATGAGGAATAAAAAAGCATTCATCGTGTTTTTTATCAAACTTCATATGCTTATGTATCAAAGTATCAAAAATAGAAGAAGCTACCTAGTTATTTGCACCGTCGAACCTCTTGTTTCGTTAGCAGGGAAGCTCGTTTACAAGAATCATAATTCTCTGTAGTTTCTTTTATAAGAGCGTCAAATGTGTTTCGGTAAAGAAATATATAGTTTAGAATGGAAAATACACATTGACTTATATATAGTAGTAAATTTTGCATAGAAAAAATTTGAGTACGCAAAATGAAATAAAAAATGTCATAAAAAGTGATATATTATCGCAAATCTAATTTTGTGTACTCGTAAGGGTATACACTTTTGGTGTTTATGACATAGTAACCAATGCCATAAGTAATAATTCTGGTGGCTGTATATGAATTCATAGCCCACAAAAGAATAGCCATAACAGTTTGCGATTTAGGTTTTCTTTTATTTTATCTTTTGCAACCTTATATGGGGTGATAAGTAATAAATCAAGCCCATAGATAATAATGTTATTTATCGTCGTCAGTAGCTCATATGTGAAAGGGGTTTATAGAGAAAGACTGCATCTATCACTTCAATAATTGTAAGTTACTTTAATTTCTTATTTCTTAAAAAGTAGTCGAAACGTCAAAATTTTCAACAGTCATTCAAAAATTATAAAAAAAAAAACTAATTTTATAACAGGAGAGACCTAAAATCGAGACGTTTGAGAAACATAAACATAATTGATAAGTTAACTGGTCAGGTAAGAATTTAAAGTGATGTAGCACATATTATCCTAGTTTGGCAATTGCTGCTTCCCGTTCATCAGTTAATTCCTATACCTGTGTTCATCCAGTTTCATTTTCTACACAATGAAAGATTTTATTATAGCTACAATTTTACATAATTTGCATATTGGGGATGCGGGTATTAACCAATTCTTTTTCAGCTTTAATTTTGATGATTGCAGTCAATTCCCTATTTTATAGTTTCACATTCTCGTTGAATGCTTTTTAAAATCATACCCTTGCATTATACCGATTGGCGGGTTATGTTTGTAAATTTTCATGGATGGTTTACTGTCTGTCAGCTTTTAGAAGATTAATATCGGCAATTGGTTTTATGAGCATATTTGTAATACCAGGGTGAATACATATCTTAGCAGAACTCATTTCAGGCCTCATATTATATTTATGTAAAAGCTTAAAAGAAATAAATAAATAAAACAAAAAATCAGATACATTGTAAAAAACTCAATGACTATAATATTTCCCAAATCTGTAGACAATTTCTTCCTAGAATAAAGCCAATGGACTGAAAAGGGTTACAAAGAAAGCAAAGACCGTTTCATCTGCACACAAGGTCACGATTTTTTGGGACGTGCGTAGAATAATTTATGAATAATAATAATATGAATAATGAATAATAAGACAATGCACCAGCTCACACATCCGTTATTGCAATGGCCAAAATTAATGAATTAGAGTTTGAAAACCACCAGATTTAGTCCCTTCCGATTATTTTCTGTTCCCAGACTTGCGAATATGGCTCAGTGGTCAAAGATTTTCCAACAATGAAGAGGTGATGTCGGCAGTTAATCGCTGTATTGAGGAACTAGACTTTTCTTATCATAAAAAGGGTATCGAACTTATAGAACATCGCTGGTAAAAGTGCTTGGAGCTAAAAGGAGATTTCATTAAGAAATAGATAAATTCTTTGACAAAATTTTTGTGTTTTCTTTGTTGGGCTACTTCTGGAACAATTCTCGTATTGATTTTGATAATCAACCATTATTTGAATTATCATTTCGAAGGCAAATTATCATTTTTGAAAATCTGAATAAAATGTACTAGAAGAAAATCGAATACATCATTTATTACTATTATTAATGAGTATAATAATTACGGAATAGGAATTACTTTATCTCTACCAACAGGTTTTAAATAATCTCCAATTAATGGAATAAATAGAATATTGTTTTATCGCATAGTAGAGATGAATCAATTACTCTCTATTCTGATGTCTTATACCTATTTGCCCATTCCCATAAGTTATTATAAGCTTGTCATTGGTTTTAGGTTTAACTAATTCGCCCTGTTGAATACGGCGAAGTCTACTGTTCATTGATGATTTATGATCTTTTCATTTTAGGAAATAGATTATAAGAAGCACGATTTGTCATAAGGGAAAAAATGTGTACGAGCTCAGGTATTCATATCAAATTGACGACTTTTGTTCAGCATAATGTGCCATAACTGCCAGATGTCATTTTCTTAAGCCCATGATTGAAGATTTATATCAACTACGATACCTCATACCCACTACGAAAAACATGTCAGGAATTCCACTTGTTCCATTTTGACGATTATGTGATCTGTGATTCTTTAATTCATTAATTACATGGCATCTGTTTTCACAATTTCAAGAAGCAAAATTAATATCACTAATATCACTTGATATTTCCTGATTGGGAGTATGGCTTGTTTGAGATGGAGGAGAAAAATTTCTTTCTGGCTTTTCGTAGGTAATGCTTCTTTTGTAAAATATTTCAGTATAGATTGGAGACCGACAGAGAGGAACAGTTACTTCCATGCTATTATTAGTTATAAATAAACGAATAATTGAGAACTGTAGTAAAAGGAATCGAGAGATACATAATAAATCAAATATATTGATGTAAATCCTGTTAACATAACTAAGCGAAGAAACTGTTATGTGTGTTAAAATGGAAAGATAGTATTGTAAAAAATATATGATATGTTCAAAGTCTTGACTAATAGGATAAGGATCTGCGAAAATGAATAACTAATACCAGTTCACATCACAGCTTATAAAATGCCTAATTAAGCTACAGACACTGTAACAACTGTATACAAAATATAAGCTAACTACCTCTAACAGAGAAACAGAAAATTGTCGATTACAAGTGGATTAAATGAAAAATACAACAATAAACAGTTGTATCACTAATAATTGATGAGATTTTGGTTTTCTGATTCCAATATATGCTACAAAGTTTTGGAGTACCACTTGTATTTTTGATGAAATGGATTTATACTTATATATCATCTGCAATAAATATCCAACATTCGGATACCACAATGAAACCATCATTTTTGTTTTTTTGCATTGGTATTGTTTGTAACTCTATTATTTCCATTGCGACTTCGATCCAGGTGTTGTAATCATTTCACAGTATTTCATTGTGAAAAAGCTATAAAAATTATGAACAGTTTTGATTATTTCGACACTCAAATATTATGATTTATTAGCAGTACTGGAATAAACGAAATTGGTTGAAAATATGGTAGGAGGCATCTGTGTTAAATGTTTTGCAATCCCAAATGTGACAAAAAATATGATAAAGGTGTAAAAAGTAAAAATGTTGATCACCATTCGAAATAAATCTAACTATTGATCTAAAATTCAGAAGAACAACATGCAATTAGAGAAACCAAATAAATGAATGTGAATTTGATAAATATAAAGAAGCCTTTATATTTTAGCCTTTTCAGCCTTTAGCCTTTACAAAAACCCTAGAGGGTTAGCAATATTTCTGAATTTTTTCTTCGTTCATTTTCATACCGGACACACTATCCACACTGCCTGACGCAATTTTCGATAACCAAGTTGTCTTCCTCAGAAACTGGAGTAGAAGCAGACAGTTAAGACAGTTTTCTAATTATGAGTGTTAATTTTTCCAATCAATATTTGAGAGATGAATAAGAGCTTTGTACCGTTACACAATTTGCGAGTTACATTTTGTGAATTCAACTCTTTCTCAGACAATTATTGGTCATCAACTTAATGAAATGACAAGTTCTTGAATTTTTCAGAAAATGTTTTTCATTTGAATTTATCTATTACATTGTTTACACTAAAAAAATTTTTACTCACAAATAGCAACAACGAATATTCGGGCTCATCGAAACGAATGACAAGAGTGGCTACAAAAATGGAGTATAAGGTAAATGAGAGAAAATAAACACAAGTTATATTAACGCTGTGTAAGGGTACATGACTCACGGTAAAGCTAAATAAAACAGAAATACCACGAGTAGATAGTGCTGAATATTTTGGAATTCACCAAGACAAAGACTTAACTTGGAAAATAACAATACAAATAATAAGAAACAATTTTACGCAATTCCCAGTTAACATTGTGGGGTGAAATTATTCCTGATTTGTTACTTGTTTGATCAGCTTCCTCCTTATTGATCCATCGATATCGTTCCCACACACAGAATATTGGATAATTGCTTTTTATAATTTATAATTTTACTTCTCAAAACCTGTGTACAATTATTTGTAACAAATACTTTTGCTTCCGTAATCTATTCATTGAGTACGTTTCAAATGTATCGAACACTGTGATTATTAATTATAGTTCCCATGCCTTCAAATTAGTTTAATTTCAGATAATATAATATTTTCCCATCAAATTTAATTAAAAACTGTAATATATTCGAAAGAAAACTTGAATTGTCACGACATAAGGGCTCTACAAAAACGGATTTCCCACGATTATGTGAGGATAGATAATTGAGGGATGATAGCAGCAGATAATTTGAATTTATTCGAGATGTTCAGATAGAATTATTTAATAGAAATTACAAAAAAAGCACACGAACGCGTACGCAATTTTATTATTGAATTAAAGAGTGGTTTTCAAGTAACGAACCATGAAATGTGAGTGTATGTGCAACGTGAATTCTACAACTCTTATCTGATCTAGACAGAGGCGTTAAACTACCTTAATCTTTATTATAACACAACGATTATATAGATAATTTCTTACTGTAGGTTTAACTCTGAGAGATAGTAGTTATGTACCACTTCACCAGAAAAAGTAAAGTGCTGTATGTGACAAACTAATCGTGCTGGCATATCGCGGTAAAAAACTTTATCAATAAAGTGGAAAAAATTATTCTCTGAAAAAATCTTTATATTTCCAAGATGGTTGTCCAGAGTGATTTTTGTTGAAACTCAAATACATAATTTTTAAACTTTTTCAAATTTTTGTTCATCAATTCCTATCCTTAAATAACAAAGACCAACGGCTAAATTAATGTAATTGGATGTTTGGTATTCTTATGGAAAATAAAGTTTAATATGCGGAAAAGTTAATTTACGCATAAATGTGAAGTGTGACATACTGGACAGAAAGAATCAAGTCCCTGCTCCTTATATCAACTACTGAATGATGGTGTATTTGAGGTAAACCTCGCATTTATGGTGAAATGTGAGCAATTAAACGATATTTTAACGTATGTTGGACATCGAAATGTCCTAGAACATTAAATTAGATCTAAAATATGAACAGTTGAATTGGTGCATTTCTTTAGACACTGTAGTCCCCATATTTGTGTGTGTTTGGAGTCGGTGAAAACTTCGTAATAACTTCTCGACTGATCAGGGAATTAAGTAGACGATAAATGCGATAAAATATATTTATGAAACTAAAAATATTAGAATATCGAAAAAAAAAGTCCAGTGTTTGATTGCAACCACAACAAAAACTTTGATTAATTATATGTTTTTCTTGATAAATCTTATCTTTTGATAGAAAGTCAATAATAGGTATTGCCGTTTCCACCAATTTCGACCTTTTCAAAATATAACTTGATATTGACAAATCGCATATTCAAATAATTTACAACATCAATATCAAAATAAAAAAATCTCTTCCAACCACAAAAAATAATTTTTCCTCGTTTGTCACATTCCACAAATATGTAGCAGCCATGAATTAAACTATTAATAGTTTCATCAAAACTTATGAAATGGTACTATAAATTTCACTCAAATTATTTAGGTCTTTCCTATCCTTGACAGTTTTCTTGTTCCTATGTCTGTGAATCATTATAAAAAATTCTATTATTTTTATATTTTAAAAAAATTTTTGAATATATAATAAAATGTTTGTTTTTTTAATACTTCACGGTTTGTATATACAGTTTAGATTTGTTTTATCAAATTAATGATCTTTCATTCTATTCTCTGAATACTGAGATGTCTATCCTATAAAAACAGTGTGACAATCATTATAAGGTACTTGACATATAATATTACTTCTTTATAGAATTATAAAAATCAATTGCATTACAATTTAAAACAGAACTTTCATATCCTGTGAACAGTAAAAATGGAAGCTACTGTAATATCCAAGAAACAACTTTTGTCATTTTAAGATGCTTTTATCAAATTTTCTCAAACTACGGTTTCGCCAGCCATTTTAAGTATGATTCAAAAACATTTAAAAAAACTGATGATATTTATCTCAACTTTGCAATTTTGCAAACACGAGATCAAGCAGCATGAATCGATAATCTTGGAAGTCTTATTTTCCATATCATTCTTATTCCCACATTAGTAAAAACATTTTTCACCTCTACGACAATAGTTCCGAAATTACAGCACTTTATATTTTTACCCGGTATTTTATAGTAATATCGATTGAAATATGATTAATAGTATAAGCTTGATATATATCTTTAGCGTTAAAAGATTGAATATCGCGTTTTGTGAACTACTATGGAAACGTTAGTAAAAATATACCTGTTAACCTGTTGATTTGGCTCCTAACGATTCCGCTGTTAACCTGATAAGAAATAGAATCATTGCAATCAAATTAGTAACCTGAACAAAAAACCTTAATTACAGTTCCAGCTAACCAATATAAACAAACTATTAAATAAGTTCTTTCCACCAGTGCATCTTTATTGAATGATGACTCATTGTTTATAATTGACCACTTCCGTTAGTATCCTGCTCACCTGGTCATGTAAATTGGGGCGTTGTTCTATAGAGGCGTATCTCATGCCATTTAACCCGTAAAATTTTTTTTGTACTCATGTAGTCATCAGAGATCGAGTTCACGAGATAGCTTGGACAATTTCACAGATGACGCACTAATACATTTGTTGTAAACCGCACTCGTCAATTTTCAACTTATAGAAAGAACCAAATAGATGGCTGTTTACCGAATCGTGGGAGGTCTCAGACGAAAATGGAATATTTTTCTTTTTACTCACAAGCAATATGTGATAGCTGATAAATATACTAATTTCATCGTACATGGAAATTATAACTTTGAAAATTGTCCACTATTCTTTCTCATATATTGATGAAATAAAAGCAGCTTTAAGTAAAATTTATTAAGTATTAGTGAAAAGAAATCCGAATTTAATTTGCATTTTTGACATATGAGTGATACCTCTATTTTTAAGAGTCTTTTCAGTTGATAAATCATTCCCCTAATTTTTTCTACGAAGTCATTTTAATGTTGACCTTACTGTGTCCTCTGTCAAAACATTTTAATACTGCACACCATACTAAATATTTGTTCTATTAAAAACAAAATGTGTAAATTGTTTCCCATCCTGTTCACTGAAAAAGTATACACTTAAATTTTGCAATTTGAGTTCAATTGAAGTAACAGTATACTTAATGCCTCCTTATTTAACTCAAATTCCGATAGCTGCCATTTTTGCCAAAATTGGAAGATGTCTGGACTGAAAGGGATAACAATTATGGTATAATGAATTTTTTTTGTTAATATCCAATAACTTAATATTGGTAAACATGGCAACAAACGTCAAATAAATTTACACAGCAAAAACATTACAAAAATCTGTCCCAAGACGTGTATGCTATTTAAATGAACAGTATACATTGTTAAAAAATTGTAAACTGTAAAAGTATTATCTCAGCTCAAATGAATCCGAAAAATACAGAATGATTCCTCATCTAAAAATACCTTATTAACATTTTTTGAACAGTACATTCTCAATTATTCATAATCTGTAAATCTTTGAATCTATTTATAAATACAAACATCCATCTCCATTCAATAATGCAGATTAAATTTAATTTACCTCGACAACGTTGGTCATTGGCAGCTGAACAAAAAAATAAAAAATTGGAAATTACACGAACTATAATCCATATCCATATAATCCAGTACATTCCAAGTATATAGGATTTTAATTCATGATACAGGTTGGTAGTTTTAATGATCTCCAAGACATTTTTGATATTTGTGCGACAGTCGAATGTTTCATTAAGATTTATTTTAGCATTAATCGGTAAGAATAACCGAGAGTAAGTTTTTTGTGGTTAATATGGTGTCATCTGATTGTCACAGCTTCTCTTCTACTAAAAAATTGAAATGATGTGAGAAGAAGATGGATAGATGTCGTATAGTGGTGTAGTCTTGTTTTTTCCTAGACCGCACTAATAATATTTAGCTAGTATTCCTGATAGTTGGTGCAGGCATCTTAGGAGTGATTATATGCAGTTTCCTTCCGATAATTCCAGTGTGCAATAGAAGCCAAATGACACAGACCGTTATATCATGAGAAATGAAAGTTTGGTAGATATCCTAGGTGTACATGGTTTCAATTGAAAGTCTGGACGAAAGAAAGTCAGTACATATTATGGCGATATGTTTATGGGGGTGAGAGATACATTCAAAAGCTAGTGTAGGTTAGTTGAAGGTTAGTAGCTTGAAATGACTGTGAAAGTGACACTGTAATTCGTTTTGAAGGCATTTTGGATGAGTATAAAGGATTAGGTCGGAGTATTTTATATGAAGAGTTCCTGGAGATGATTATAAGAATATTTATGTTCCAAGGATTAAGAGGAGGTAGGCAAAGTCGAAGTCGAAGAAACGTTTCTATTTTTGAGTAAATGTTCATGCGAATGAGGAATAGAATTTATAGTTGTTTTTGAATTAGTAGAGAAGAAAGTGGTAAGAAGCGAAGGTTGAAAGGAGAAGACAGATAATAGAGCTTACGTCTAAACAGTAGTGGTTTTCTCTGTTATGATTGTGCTTAAATGTCACGATTTATTTTTATTGCAATGGGTGATTAGGTATTTTTAACTAAATCTAGAAGCGCACTTGAGATAAACCGTACACACACTGTATACAAATGACGCCAAAATATAGCCAGAGTGTAAAAATTATTGGCAAACATAATTTCTATAATTCCTTCAAGCACGTTTCCCAATGATCAGTTATCTACATTTTTTATGTAAATTCAGTGCACCAATAATGCACAGATGATTGATATTTGAAATATGATGAACATTCAAAATTAACTCGCTTCTGGAAATTTTTGTCTACATCTTTGTCACACAATCCTGTATACAAGATATACAACACCCCTCAAATTTATGTTATTTTCATTCATTTATAATTGCAAATATTTCAAAACTATTGTATATCCTTTATTTTTTTGTTTTTCAGTCTATTATTCATTGAAATTCATCTGAAAGATAGTACATAAATTGTTTATACCTGTCAACTGAGAAATGATTTGGATTTTATCACGACAACTTCTTCATTTGTCTAATGATTTTCCTAGATACATTACAAACATTGGCAATTATGTGGAGTTTTAAAACACTTCACAGGCGAACGGTTCTTGACGAGTCCATCATAGATAAACCCAAGCTAAAGTGGAATTTATGACACATAAACATTTAACAAAAGCGTTGAAACTTATCTCGCTAAGGTTTCGCCAACTAGCTGATTGACTCATGTACTTACGGCCATTACTTTAAGTCTAGTCTTGTACATTATGAGAATTTGTTATGCACTGGTAATCACTCATGATTTGATATTTTCTACAGGATATTTACAGTTTTTCATCGTCTAAATATTATAATATGTAACCATGTTGTAAATTCTGTAAATGAAAATTATTTTAAATTTATTGTGAATGAATCATATTTTCCAAATAATACTAAAAATACTTATCTGTAATTAAAGTAAAAAAATTCTAACATATTAATGAAATGCTGAGAAAATATGAGGCCACTGTTCTAAAAGCATCGAGTTAAGTTTAAAAATGCAGAGTTAATTTTGAAAAATGTCTTACATAGTACCCTACACAACAGTACATTATCTAAATATTTCACTAAATTAAAATCTAAAACACCAAAAAAACAAAAAAAAATAATATTATATATCAAGTGCCTTGTACTAATTGTGACGCTGTCTACATAGGGCAAACATATCAGTATTTAGAAAATAGACTAAGAGGTTATCAATACGATAAAAAAATAGAACTGCATTACGAACCATGAGATATCAAAAAAACATAAATTCAATTTTGAAAATTCAAAAATTCTTTAAGCAGCATCTAATACACGAAAAAGGGAATTTTTAGAAATGGTTCACATTCATAACGAAAAAGCTTAAAATGACAAAAAAGATCTAAATAATTTAAGTGAAATTTATGGCTCTATTTTGTAAATTCTAATAAATTTAATTGATAACCGCTATATATTGTGATGTGGGAACGAGAGGAACAATTTATTTTTGTTATTTGAACAAAGTTCTAAGTTGAGTTTATCCTTATTTTGATATTCATGATGAAGGTGATATATATAAATACCCAAATTGTCAGTGTCAATATCGTATTTTGATAAAGAAAAGTCGAAATGTTAAAATTTATCATTCTTTTAAAAACTATCAAAAAAAACTAATTTTAAAACAGAAGACACCTAAAATCAAGAACATTGAGATGCATTAATACAAGTAAATCTCATAAATTTGTTGGATATATGCACATGCGGCTCACAATAATTCAGTTAATTACACATTAAACACATTATGAGAAAAGTTTTTTATGAAGCTTAAAGAAATGTAACAAATAGCTGAAAAATATAAGGTACGATCCAAAAATATGGTGAACGACGCAGAATATACTTACGTATAGTTTAAGTGATATGTTTGAGACCATCATTTTTTTAGATAAGCAGTGACAAGTTTCAGCTCTTTCCATCTCGTGTCCACTATTACAGCCACTTTTGAATGTCATGTCTGAATTGGACAAGACATCTTGGTTTCAAGATAAAAAATTGCCTAAAAGGCTCACGAAATATTAAAATTTGTCTATGATTTAGACCCTAAGTTAAAAATTTATAGTTCGCAATGAAAATCAAACACCCTCAAAAGGGCATATATCATATTATTAGTAGAGAGTAATAATAATATCAATATTATCCACATCACAATGTACATTCTAGTAGTAAAGGTTTTATAGAGGTTACGAGTTATACACATAGGTTTTTAAATTTTACCTAATAACTTTTTTTGCGTGACTTTAGTGTGATTTGACACTGAGTATCCCTGCATACTGCATCTTTTGTTTTTTGTCAGAACCTTCTTTCCACATATTTCTCCAAAAAATGTGACATGGAAGTTTTATATTAGTTACATATTGTGTAAAAGAACAAATAGACATTTTCTAAACCCTCCCCAATCGTGTGAACTTAGAACAATTTAAATTATTACTAGATACGAGTATATCTTTATATGTCAGAACCAGGCAAGTAGTTCTCAAATAACTGTATCATGCCAAGATATATCAGGTAGGCTGACACATAGATGGTGCTATAGTATTGAATCCATATGGTTTTCAGTTGTCAATCATCGAAAGATAAGTTTATGAATTTTATAGCTGTTGTTGTACTAGTTCCTTAAGTAACTTCTGTTAGTTTGAAAAAATGGATAAAAAGGAATTTTGTATATTATTAAAGCATTGTTTCGGATAAAAAGTACTATTTAAGCCAATTCTTGATTTGTCAAACATTATTTGGACATTTTTCGAGATAAATTAACCGTTAAGAACTGGTTTGCTAAATTTCAATGGGGCAAAATAGCAACGAGAAACATGCACGCAGTGGACGCCCCAACGAAAACATCATCACAAAATACTTCTTCATAACCCTAAAGTGGAGTTGCTTGAGATAGCTGAGACCCTAAATATATCAAAAAAATGTGTTGTACATACCATGAATTAATATTTGGGTATGTGAAAGCTCTGTTCATGGTGAGTGCCGCGCTATCCCACAATCAATTAAAATCAACAATGAATGAATGAATTTAAGTAGTATTTGGCGCTGTTCAATTGAAATGTATCCGAATTTTTGCGTCGATACGTAACAATGGATAAAACATGGCTCCCCAGACCCCAATTAAAACTCATCCTAGTGAAATACACGTGATGAAACGATTCCTAAGCGTGTGGAGACGCGAAAGCCGTCTGGCAAGGTTATGGCATCAGTATTTTGGTATACACATAGTATAATTATAATCGACTATTTCAAAGAGTGAGAAAACATAAACCGCGACTATTATGTAGCGTTAAAGGAATGTTTGGAGCACGAAAGTATTGTTCCAAAAAGATGATGCACCACGTCAAAAATCAATTAAAATGAGAACAAAATTGCATAAATTGGCCTCCAAAACGCTTACGTATTCACCATATTCTTAATCCTTAAAAGGATGCTCGCTGGACAGAAATTTTACGTGAATCAGAAGGTTAGGTTAGGTTAGGTATCGAAACTTTTTTTGATCGCTATAATCGTTGTGTCGCTCTTGAAAACAACAATATTGGATAACGAAATCAAATTCTCTTAGAAACATTATTTTTTTATGTTAACCCACCTGTTAGTTATGTTAGCTAAGCATATCTCTACAGAATTGTAAGTCAATAGAAGATGACTGGGAAGCAATAGTCAACTGATAAAAAATTATATCTTCTCAATGAACTTTTCACTTTGGGCCATAATTTTGAGCAATGGATTCAGGGCGCGACCTGGCCAGCTAAGATTATTATAGAACTACAACAATCTTCCGGACGATAATATAGCAAATAATATACAGATAATAATCACAAAGTAGAACAGTCCCTGATTAATTGTTGACATAATATATTAAATTTGAGTTTCCTCTTCTCATTTAAAAATTATCACTGGTATGAATGTTTTCTGGATAATAAAACAGAGTGGTGTAGTGTGAATGGGCTGAGATAATAAAGGAAGACATCGTTATTTAAATCCTCAATCTCGGTAGAAATGCAAATGACGAGAATGTAGTAAACATGGATGTGAACAAATCCCACTACTACGACGTAAATTATGTCAGCGAACAATCATGTGGTACTTAAGCCATTTCAGTAAATTAACATGCAAGGAGCTCCTCAGACTTCGACGACAATGGGAACCTTAACTACGACTAAACTAGCAATCTCTTTACGGCTCTCTCTCTCACCTTCTTCACGCTATCATTAAGGGTTTATAAGTACATATTCAACGATGGACAGTGTTTAAGATCCAATCAATCCAATCAAATAATTTAAGCTCACTGAATGACTATAAAACTGCGAAAAATTCAACTTATGTGAGAAAAACATTTGGGTGGTTTGGGTATTTCCTTCTAAAATAATTTTTCAAGTTAATGTAAACATGCAATCAGAACTGCTAGGTAAGTGAATATAAAATATTCTATAACTTAGATCTTAAATGATGCCCCATAAGATCTTAAATGATGCATCAATCAATTGTATTACTCTTTAGAAATAGCCCCAGTGAATTACTTACTTATAGTTTTTGACTCAATTTAATATAAATGAGATAAAATGTTTGTTTTTCAGAACAATAGTTTCTTCCTAAAATTCATAGAAATACCAAAAATTTATGTAATAATAGGACATAAAAAACGATCTTTTAGTCAAATGTATTCGTGGGATGAAAATGGTGCAAACGTCTAATTATACCCCTTTGAAATGTGTGTAAATGCAATTTACCTGTGCATATGAAAACTTCTCAATGTTATACCTGAAGTTCTTGTACGTACCTAAAAACTAAACCGAAAGAAACTCATTCGAAGAGACGGTATTATTAAACAACATATCCGAAAAAAATTGAAACAAATTGTGGCAAATTTAGAAAAGTAGGTGAAAATATATTTTTTTTAATGAAATATGGATGTATGTATTATGTAAAAGAAGTTCATGTTCGTCAAGCATTTATAAAAGGTCTTTCTGCTCGTTAAAAATATTTAAATTGTGAAAATGCATTCAATTATCATTTATATTAGATGAAATCAATGATTTGTTTATAGTTATTTATTAGAATTAATTTTATATTCTTCGAAAAACTACCATGAAGATATGACTACTGATGTTTTTGAGGAATACTTGATAGTAGTTGAATAATAAAATTATTACAATTTAGATTCCCTAATAACCGAATATTTACAGAAGAGGGATTACTTGGAAAAAGTATAGCGTAAATGAAATAGCTAAAGAAAACCTAGTTGAAGTGATTTATATTTCGATGAAACAGGACCTCCTCGATTCACCAGGATTCCTAAATGTCTTTTTGTATCATTTGCAGGAATTCAAGAAAGATAGACCTAGTGGGCGAACTACGTAAGTCCAGCTCAGATAATTGTTAAAAGCGCGTTTTTTAGTCTTATTAAAGTATAATTTATTTTCTATCGGAACATTATTATTTTTGAGCTGAAAATTCGAATAGCATTCAAAAACTTGGTAAGTAACCTTATTCAATTATGCAAACTTCTGATATTTTGATATACAGAAGGTTGTTCAGAGAATTTCCTCGCTTTGTTTTATTCTCTTAGTCCGGAACTGGATTTTGATAACTGAGTGGATAATTTCAGCGTTTCGCAGAATCGTCGACATCAAATATCAATAAAATATACTCTGTGATTCTATAGTAAAAAAACATTAAACAGTTTTATTCTGGTCATAAGATTGTGAGACAATAAAATACGTATATACTTAGAACTGCCTCAGGAACTCCATTTGCCGTTGAATTACACCCTCTTGTCATAAAACATATATTTTTTTATTGAAGATTCGTTTTTCAAATCAAAATGTATTGTTCAATAATTCTATCAATCGTTTTTTTTTTCATTCATTTCAATACTGTTCGACTGTATTTCTTGGTATTAATCCATCGTGAATTGATGTATGTGGAAGTTTTCGTAAAATAGCATGTTTTTTTCTTTTCAGGATGCTATATGCGTTACACGGCATTACTCAGGTAACACGATTTTGAATTGTTCCCTTATCTATACAACACCCTATAAATTAACAAATTAAATGTATACATGAGGATTGACACAACAACGCTGATGGCTGAGTTTCACGTTGTGTGAAGTTCTCATAGAATTAAATGTTTTAAAAGCATGCAAATCGTCGTGTGTCTGATTCCTGTACTCATTATTTTTGTTTATGTGAATGAATACATAATTAATTGATAGTTTTTATTTAACAGACATATTATTTGTTTCAGTTTCGTATAAATAATAGAGACATATTTAATTTGGACCTGAGTATAACAAACTGTCTAAGTTGTTAACTTTAAACACGTAACGTGACAGAAGTTATTGCACCCAAAATATGAAATATGTGTAAGTTAATTTATGCTCGTGAATAATTTGTGAATTTATAGCACAGTTTATTATTGCTACTTTGCAATAAAATATGTTTGCCGCTTTAGTAAAATTGTATTGTTGACGTTTATTTATTTTTAATCTCGTTTACAGAAGTTGAAGAAATGTAATAAACCATGCAACACAAAAGAACCTAATCAGTGACAGTGTTGGTAGAAATATACCTATTGAAGTATCATTACAATATTGCATATGTAGGATGATTGTATGAGCATATAAGTAGAGCTTTAGCTGTTATAAAATTTCATTAACGCTTGTTCTGGTATGAAATATACAGGCTCTTCTCGTTTAATAAATAAAGATATGGTAACAGTACAGACTGTGCTAGAATGAGTTCAAAATGGTCAAAAATGTATGCGATTCCACTGAAAAAAAAACTGAAAAACAATATTTTCCTTCAATTCTAATTAACTAATTACTCTTCAGATGTTTTAAAAATTAAACAAAGTATATAGAAAATTTGGAAACCGGTCCCCAACATATAAACATACAATGGTTTTCTTAGGAGTAATCAACTATTTTTCAACCATTGTAACATTCGGGTTGGCAGCAATAGGCGACACTGGACTCGAATGTAATTTATTCTTCAACATACTACAACAACATACGACACCAAATAAAACTTTAAACAATATTTAATAACTGTTGCAGTATTAATCATTTAGATTCTAAGCAATTCCCAATAAATATCAGTGAAATCGCTAAAACAAGTCTATTTTAATCTACAGATAACTGAATTTTCACCGTAATTTCTTATTTCTTATTTTTATTATTCTTCTGGCTATCAAAACCAATCCACGAAAAATCTTAAATGGCAAAACATATCAATTTATACATCAAATTGAAGTTGCTTTCTTTGTATGTAATTCTATTATTCATTTTTTAATTTGTATATATATATATATATATATATATATATATATATATTAATTTTTAAATGTTTCATTAATTAAAAATGAGATAAATCTGAGGATTATCTGTTTGATAGTTAAAAACATGACAGGGCGGGCTTTAAGTTCACTAATGGATGCGTTCACAATGTGTTGCCGTAATT
This sequence comes from Diorhabda carinulata, assembly GCF_026250575.1. Lineage (NCBI taxonomy): Eukaryota > Metazoa > Arthropoda > Insecta > Coleoptera > Chrysomelidae > Diorhabda > Diorhabda carinulata. The sequence goes on along the minus strand of NC_079460.1, from coordinate 7,494,369 downwards.
AGGATTATGGAAGCTATATTTTTACCATGAAGTTGACTATTTGGAAATCCTATTCAATATTTATATGCAAATAATTGAAAATCTAAAGTTCTATTTGTTCAATTCATATAATTATATTGAAACGGAAAGATCCTAATCATCTTTAGTATTATAAAAAGCTGGTGATTGGAAACGAACGAGAAACTTGTATATGGAAAAGAATCCGAATTAAAGTGGGTGGTCTAATAATTATTTTAAAAGTAATCACTCAATTAAGAAGGGGAATTGAGATGGTGAATCGAGAAACAGAGATCAAATTCCCTAATTCCTTTGGAGTGACAGAGCACTTGCCGAGTCAATGCAATTACGGAATGGAATAAATTTAGAATATGTTTTGATAGAAGTGTTTCGGGGCTAGAGTCAACTGATGAGCAATCCATCATCCGGTCGACACAAGAGAAAATGGTACAGTGCAAATCTTGACAAATCGTTTTCGATATGAATACCGAATGCATAATAACAAGTTGAAAATTCCCACAACTTCGTAACTACGTTTCACATTATGGAAATCATTTAAAGGGATTTTTAAATAATATTTCCATGACCATGTAATTCTATATAAAATATTAATGAAGCTGAAAACGTTCGACGACAAAACATAATCTGTCAAATATGATGACCCTACCATGTTCATTCGACGTAATATGAAAAGTTAAGCGGATTTGTTGAACTGAATATATTAGACGCTCAATTATGTTTCAATAGTAAGGTGTGCATATATAATTATATTAATGATCTAATATTAGGTTCGACCTGATATTCATAACATTAGTTCAACTTTTCATACAGGATTTTGTCTCATTGTGCTACTCTCGAATAATTCTGATTAATTATCTTCAGTTTGTCTTGGCTTTTACCAAAGATTTAACGCAGAGAAATTGAAAATTATATTCATTTATATTGATTAGAATAAACCTTTTTTAAATGATTAGACTAATGTACTTACGAAATATATTTTTTCATTATCTATCACGAACAGTGGTGTCATATTTCTGATTTATGTTGTGAGCTGTTTTCATACCCGTTTCTTATGTGCATGGTATTGGTTATCGATAACTATTCATATCGAATGGTTTTTAGCGACTTTTGGCACTCTATTAAGTTACGTTTATTTACGTATTTCGGTTGTTCGATTAGTTTTTGTGTTGTTGTGATTTTGCTCCTAATAGTTACGTTTGTGTGAGTATTACATTGAAACGCGTAAAATAGTACTCTAAAACATTATTTAGATTATATATACTATTTTTCAATAATAGATTATCAAGATTAGAACTGCAAATTTCTCTGCCACAGAAAAGCAATTTCTCTTAAGTGTGGTCAAGAAATTCAAAAACAATTTTCGAGAATAAGAAAACGGACTCTATCTAATGAGGGGAAAAATTCGTGCTGGGATAGAGTAATGAGGGAATTTAATTCTTCCTTTTCGGAATGTACACACAGTAACGCATAATCCCTCAAGAAACTACTCCAATCAAAAAAATGGTGCTAAAGGCTATGGCAGAGAAAAAAGAAAAAGAAAAGTTCTTGACAGGTAAATTAAATTAGAAATATGAAAACGTTAATATAATAATATTTTACGGATGGAAGAACATCAATTATTGATTGTCCTGATAAAGATTTGTTCCTGTCAATTATGAACGAAAGAACAGTATATGTATTGGAAAATCCATATGATTTAGATAGACAGAAAATGAAAACTGATGATGTTGAACTCAGTGTAAGTAACTGTTTCACAGTACTGTTATATGAAAAACAATTGGATTTCCATTTTACAAATAATTGATAATAAAAAATAATTTTCTAAAAATATGTTTCAATATGATTCATTTGAATCTCATGTTTTGAACTGGTCAGGAGCAGAAAGAACGGATCGATTTGATTCACCTTAAGGCTAAACTTTCAGCCACACCAGTAAACGAAGGCCTTCAAAATTCTGAAACTCTTACTTCACAGGTATTTATTTATTAACACGTAGAAAAGTGAATTATTGTTCTAACATTTCCAGAAAATGTCTTCGAGTAGAAGACGACAATTGTTCGATCTTTTCGATCTTCTGCTATTGCAGAAAAGTATGATAACCTTATTTCACTTCGTACTGAAATAGCAACGATGGAAATGTAGCACTGGAGAAACCAGTTGTAGTGGCAGGAAGAACAGCAAAATTTAATGCGGGAATCATCAATTTAAGATTTAGAAATAAAAAAGAGACATTTAAACAAATTCCTAGGAAGCAAAATTAAGTTGATGGAAATATTAAATAATTTTTATTAAATAGCTTAATTATTGAGTTTAGTTGTTTAGTATTATGGACTAATTATATTACTTGATTTTGTATATACCATAAATAATACATAACGTAAAAATACAATGAATAAAAGTTTCATTTATTGACATAATAAATACCCAGATTGAGACAAATGCTATTATGAAGCAAGCACTGTTGAGTTCTGAGGCGGAAAGCGCTGACGTTTGAATGGAAATAGAATATCAGTTTTTAATTGATATAAATAGGTAAAATGAGGATACCATCAAAAAACGATAATGAAATAATGAATACTAATCAACAAAATATATAGAGAAATCGAATGTCACTAGTCGCTAGATATTATTAAGTTGATAATAGTGATTTCTCAAGTGAGTACTGAAATAGGAAACTAATAATACAAAGTATCCCATTAATCCATATATTTGTTCTATAAATTATTGAAGTAATCATTTATTAAAACATTTCTAACTGCTACAATATTTTCATTTTCATTCCTAGCCATCATAATATTTCTTTGCCCAATTAAGGTTTCAAGCTCATTAACATTGATTTCATCTGGTAATGGAGGTTGCATTTCATTCATTTTTCTTGCAATGTTATGAAGAACGCCTGTTGCACATATTACAGACACGATTGTACTCATTTTTATGCATATTCCATAGGCCAATACAGGAAAACTCCATGTCCAAGTACCAAATAGTCGTTTAACTGTATTTCGGAATCTTGTATGGGCTCTATTTTATGAATTATCACCTCCTGTAACTGTATTTGCTAATGGAGGGTCTTTGAGGGTAGCCACTATCATCTAAAAAAATTACACGTGAACTTTTTGTAATAATTGAAAAATCACCTAATAAGACTGAATTTTGGAAACCAGGCCATCTGGCAAATCCAGATCCAAAAATTTGTAATGTTGTATCTGATATTGCTTGAACATTTATGGAAACGTAGCCCTTATGGTTCCTGGAAACTTCAGCATAGTCTCCACCAGGTGATTGTTTTTTAATATGTGTACAATCACTTGCTCCTACGACTCTAGGGAACGGAGCAATAGCAAAAAAAGAGTTTTGCACTTGATGTTTCTCTTCCAGGGTTTCAGGCATTTTTTGTACGGAGAGCTCAATCCTGCAAGCACAGCAAAAAATGATGTGTCCGTCGATCCCTCCAAAGTCAGCAATAAATATAAGATGACCAGATGAACCATAGAAACGCATTGTTACTAGCAACTGGCTCATAGGAGAAACACGGCTCTTCTTTATTTGTAGTTTTTTTAGATGATGTCGCTGATTGTACCTTCAAATTCGCTTCTGCCGATTGAAGCTTTTGAGTTTCAACATGGTATTTGAATTTTCTTAGAATAAAATTACCTCTGTAAAATCATAGGTATCCTATCTAGTTTCCACTTTCTGTTTTTTTTTATTTACTCTGACATATAGTCTTTAGATACACCCTATGAATACTATTGCTACAAAATCGATTCTATAAGATCATATATGCATAATCTCTGATTGAATGGATGATGCTGTTTCCGACGATATTAATATGGTGCACATCTGATTTGCTATTGAATGGAGAATAATTAGCATAATCAATATTATCATTACTGGGTATTATGAATAAAATCCTTTAAAAACTATTCAATAAATTTTTTAGCAGCGCTACAAGCCGTCTTAACGACCGACAGAGAGAGGTGAAAATTTCAGAGGGAACATGACCCTAGTGCCCATTTTCCATAAATTCTGTAAAGACCAATAATCGGGTTTATGTCGCACTGCTGTTATGTGCTATTAAAATCACCTACAACAATCAATTCTAATTGCAGCGCACTATAAAGACGTTGATACACGCACTATAAAGACACCCCGCTGTACAGTGACTCTTTAAGGACCTCTTAAATCTCCAGGACGCGGCTTTAGCAATTAACTTGGAAATTAAACTGTAACTGTTCATTATAGACTAGGTACTTTGTGAAATTTGAATACCGACTATGAACTAATCAGAAACTATTTTGCTGTAATAGATAAGCAATGATATCTGTAATACATATTCATCACAAAAATAAGGAAAACAGCATATAGTAATCTCTCAAGAAAGAATAAGAGCTGTACTTCAGATCATCTGGAATTTATCATATTTTAGCAGGATGAAATGAAGCATCTAGTATCAGCTGATGAGTTAATCTGCATTGCATTGGGTCGAATCTGAGTAGCTGATATGATCTTGTCTTATCTCTTCTGAAGGTTGCCACAAGAAAAGTCCTGTAAAACTGGTTTATAAGAAGTTAGTATCATCCTCTCATTTTCTGATCTCTATTAATAGGTTTTATATACTTCAGTTGTGGTTTAGGAATCTCCCGTACCTACAATGTTATCTGTTGATAGGATTAATAAAAGTGCTAGTCCTTAATAGAGCTTGAAATCTATAAGGTGTAGATCCTCATATACAATACCATTTATAGATCTTCTGAGAACATTTGAGATACTACTCTTAAGGGTCTTTCTCGTCTTCTTCTCTTCTTCGATTGATATATCAATGCTTTCTTCGGCCACCTGTTCTGATCCATTCTCATCACATGTCCGTACCAGAGCAGTTGCTACTTAATCTGTATTTCCTCTGAAGTCGTGAATACTCGACCTGTTCTTCGTCGTATATCTTCTTTTTATACAAGCTCTGATCTGGATATCCTGCACGATCTTCACAAGTAGTCCATTTCTATAGCCTCTATTATTTTCCCCTGTCTATCCATACGTTAAAATGGGTTCCACAATGACTTTGCATATTGTCATTTTTGTGTTTAATTTTTTTCAGATCCAAGCAATCAGGTCGGAATTTGTGTAGATTTTTTCCCATGTTGCCTTCTATTTCTTATATCTCCTTTTTTTGTTCCATCTTCCGAAATTATGCTCCCCAGATATTTGAATTGTCTACATCGTCTAACTCTATTTATTTGCAGTTCGAGCTGTGCTTCCTACCGACATATTCAAACCCCATTCAGCATATTCGTCGTCTCGGTATATAATCTGCATCGTCCTCGTCGCAAGGTGTAATAACTTGGTCGTCTGCGAAAAAAAGTGTTGTTAAGCACTTATCCTCTGACTCAATTACTATACTCGCAATGTTATTTCTCCAGCTACTCGGAGCTCCCGAAATGGATATTTTAGAAAATGTTGGCGATAAACCACACCCTTCTCTTAAACTTTTCGGATGCGAAAAAGGTTTCGATATGTTATTTCCTAGCTTGACTACACCTTTTGACTTTTTGTATATGTTCTAAATAGCTCGAACATAAACATTGCTGAGGTCATATTTCGTCAATGTATCAAACAGCATTTTCAACGGCAATGTGTCGTAGGCCTTTCGAGATCCACAAATACAATATGAGTGGCTGAATTCCTGGCTTAACGTATTTCTAGTATTAGCTGTAAAACGAAAGTATTATTAATACCTACATAAGCATCCCGCACGAACTCCGTTCTGTTCTTTTATTTAAATTCTGTTTTTCAATACTTTGCCATACAACCTTCTAATTACGCTAGTTACACTAATGCCACGATAATTGCCACACTTCTTCTCATCTCCTTTCTTGTACATTGATTTAATATACGCCTTATTCCAGCCTTCTGGAATTTTGTCCCCAGTCAACAGGCACTTATTGAATAGAACTGTTATGATTACGTGTATTATCTTCGGTCCATGTTTCATCAACTAATATACCTATATTAATTCAGTGATTACAAAATTTGTAGTTTCCTAGCATAGTAAGATTACAACTATTGATTTTTATATTTTGGAAGTGTGGAAGTACATTTTTGTCTTCTACCATATTTGATTCACAAAGTTATAGGAAAACAGTGATAAGCCGTTTTGTTGCAATTAATTTTATTGACAATATGGACGTTCACAAATGGAAGAATATTTTCAAAATTAACATTTGATTGGAAATTCAAATAATTAAACAGAAAGAAAAAATTATGTTATTAAAAAATTGCCATTGATCAAATTTTTCTACAGTCAAGTTACAGTAAATGAACAATTTTGAACAAAAATAATGAACTATAACTTTCTACATTCGCTTAAAAGAAACAAACTTACGAAAATACTAATACTAAGCACTACACAATGCACTAGGTTGGGTCCAAAATCTACTTGGCAGTAAAAGATTCTTGGAGCAACATATTCTTCAATGTGATGAAATCCAGCAATTACAGGAGCATCTCATCGGTGCCATTGGCGTCGGTAATATTTTTAATGAAACCTTCACTTGGCACCTCTACTCCAAATTTGGTCTTAATACAATAACCAATAATAAAATATAGTATGAACAGTATTGGACCCAAGAAAGGTACCAAACTTCCAATGAAAATGAAGAAACAGTCGTTATTATTTTCTACTGGTTCTGGAGTTGGAACCACATCTATGACCAGTTCTAATGCATCTTCATTAAGAATTTGATATTGCACTTCTTTTTTACTTTTAACGATTCCCATTTTGCAGAAATGTTACTGTATTGTTTGTGCAGAATATTCAACACTGAGACTCAGGCACCTCAACAAACTTCTGTAGGTGAATACCTTGGTATTGATTTTTTTCCTTTTTATAAGGCCTGGTAATCAGTATTTACAATTTAGAAGGTGATAACACCAAAATTCAATTGTTGGAGAAATGTCTGGAATGTCTTATTGCTCTGTTGATAAATTGAGGGGAGACTACACTACCAAGTGCACGTGTAACTAACTATGATTATAAGAGAACATAATTTGACCTGTTATGAAGTTTTCCATAATTATAAATGTACTGAAATCACAAAACTTCTAAATTTTTTTTGTAATTTCATAATATGATATGTTCCGTTAGAATTAATCAATAGATTAAATTTTCTTCGACTTGTACACTTTTGTGGGTCATCAGAAAAAGGGATTTTTTGTCAAATTACGTGATAAAATTATAGACCAAAATCCACATGATTGATGTTATATTATCCTTCGCAGTATTATGAAGTCAAACTACTTTTTATTCAATTTGATTATGATACAGAAAGTAAAAGCTAATTTCGAGTGATTTAGAACCATTACAATGAAATTATATTGGATGAATTAAGATAAAATCGTAGGCAAGCTAGAGTATGAAATGACGGTGGTGGTTAAAAATTTTTTACCGGTTTAGATACTAAATACCATAAGAATTTGTTACAATTAGAAGAAATACTTTCTTAATCTGATTTTCGGCAATATCACAAGTATATTTAATAGGGTATGATGATAACAGCATCAACATTTTATCTCTGGATTTCTATAAAATTTTTTTTTGATGAAACATGTGTACGAAGATCGAATTTTACAGAAATTGTCAGTCTACTTGTGCCTAACAAAATGCTTTAAGTTCGAAACTATGACCATTTGAGCGATTTCGTCAGAGCTGCTGTGTATTAAGGTCGATTTATAAACTCTTACGTTCGAGCCCGCGCTGACGCTCTCGTTGACGATACGTTCGACTTCACATTGGTTAGACGGTGAAACGTGAGCGCGGGCGTTTGTGTTTATAAATCACACTTCGTAATCTGTTCAATTTATATTGAACGCGAACGAGGGCGCCAACGCGAGCGCGAGTATGAGAGGTTTTACAAATAACGGATTATCTTTTTCTGAAGTAGCCAGTTTTGTGAAATGTAGTGCAGTGGAGGTGATGCATGTAGAGGTATACGAAAGTTGGGAAACAGTAGTCAACCAAGAATACAAATTTTTTACTTTTTGTAACATATACAGTTAAACGTATATGTTACAAAAACTATTGTCGTCAACGTTCGGGGTAGAACGGAAAGAACGGTAGCATCGTAAAGTTGAAAGATATGTGCAGACGACTTCTTAAGTGATGGTTTGCGGAACTATTACTTATGGTAGCCACAACCACATATATATTTATTCAAGACAGTTTAGCAGCTGAGCGTTATTTTCATAATATTCCACAACCACTCCACTAAATAGACGATCTTTGAGCAAGACAGTTAAAGTTCAAATATTGTATGCCAAACTATGGAGTTCGTATAAGAAACTACTAAAGAATGTTATGGTATGGCATGGTAACCCTTCCGCTTAGCAGATTTACCAGATCTCTATAATATTATAATGATTACATGTTCATAAAAAGTTGTACTTTTATTTTTATGTAAGGCTATCATATTATAATCAGCAATGAAGGTCAATGAATTATCCCTTCTGGGTGTAACATTATCTGATTTTATAATTATTTTCAGATAATGAAACAATATAAATACAGACATAAAAACAGTTAAACCATTATCATTACATCAAGCTAAAATAAATTGTTAGTGGGAGACAGTAATGAAACTGTTAGTTATTAAAGTATATATGAAATTAAGTATCTACATTTTTTTGTACAAAGAGACATCATTTTCAAAAGACAGTTAACTCATTATCACGTGTGTTTACGACTCATCTTCCTTTATGTCCAACTGTACGTGTAGTTAATTAACTCTCCATTTCTATGTATGTGACTTATTATCGATTATGTTAAGTTTAATAACTTGTCTATAAAATATGGCTCGCATTCTAATGTACTTTAATCGAAATTATTTTATGCTTGCTCGGTGACCAATTTAACAATTAGTTTTTTATTTTTATGAGTTATTCGAATCTAATATTTAATTTTCAGTTTGATATCGAAAATTGGCCTTATTCGTTGAATCGTAGGGCGGGTAAAAACTTTGTTTATCATCTTATATAAAAATTAGAATCTAAATTTCTCCAAATAAAGAAAATATGGAGATGTATTTCTCATAGATGTTACACACTGTATATTTTAAGGGATGAGTAATAATAAAAAAGAAAACACCAGGAATTTTATTCATTCATATTTGTTGTTAAGAATTTATGATAATATTCTATTAAGTAATTCTAATATTTTTAGTAAATTCACTAACCTAATCTTCAATGGGATACATCACAATTAGTCCCTTTAGATTCTTTTGGCATACATTTGGGACAGCACTTGCAAAAAACGGTAGAAATAACGTCGCCAACTTTACAAAGAGGCATTTCGCAGATTACAGTAGCACAATCTGTTTCGCAATCCTCTGGTACACATTGAAAACAGCAGGAACAAAGAAGTTTTTTTGATACGTAACCTTGGGAGCATTTACGCTCCTCAGGACAAAGAACAACTCGGCAATCATCTTCTGTTGGACAATAGGGACGAAGCTGCTGGGTTTTATTCGATACAGAAATGGTACTTGCGACACATAAAAATACGATTATAGTCAACTTCATTGTAAATATAAATATTGTTTAGTACACATTCACGTATTTATAACTGTTATCAGTCAAAATTACCGAATAACTTTCAAATGTTTGTTAAATTATGTTAAAAACATAAAAAGTTAATTAGTACTGACATAAAGGAAAAAAATAATAATATTGTGTTTAATGTTTTCAAAATTTGAAATAATATGTTTGTTAAGCTTTCCTCACAATAAACAATATATCCACTTATATTGATGCTTTTACTGGTTTTGAGCATAATCAACATTTATCTCTTATTCACTTTCAAGGTGGAGTATGGATGATTTTAAGTGGAACGATGATATTTTTAATACAATAGATGTGCACCCTAATAGATAATTGGAAATTATCCATATATACAAGTCGAGTGATACCATTTACGTAATTAGTATCCCAGCTCAAATTTTGTATTGGGATCAATTCTTTTTTTCAATTTCATAGTGTTATTTAAAAATTTCAGAATACTTGTAATGAACTGAGCTTAGCCCAAAGCATTTGACACCGTTTATTAATAAGTGAGATAAATACGGCATAAATAATGTCTCATTAATAGTCACAACTGATTATTTGTCGAATAGAGACCAGTGCGTGAATATCGGTAACCTAACCAAAATTTCTAATTCTGCATTGAAGGTAGTTCCACAAGGTACAGAGCTAGAACAATTCCGTTCTCTCATTCATATGAGTAATATTACACAGAGTTTGATTTTCTCTGGTATACTCCCTATACACTTCAGAAAGGTAATCATTGAAAATGAATTTATTTTTCATTCATTTACAGAAAATTTCTTTACATTACCTAATGTAAAAATAATGTTGATATCTCTCTATTTTGAATAAAACATGAAAACACTTAACTTTTTCAACATTAGTAAAGGGTAGGCTATGATCGAGATTTGATAATGAGAACTTGAAATGCTTGTTAAATAATGGTAAATGTTGATACAAATGATGATTTTTCTAAATCTCTTATTATTATGGCCAGTGTAATAGAACTGTTTCAGCGGGAAGATTTCCTAATCGACAAAATGCAACTGGTGATTTCTTAAAAGTTGCTGTCAGTTTGGTCAATTTGAGACAAAAATTTATAACTATACACCACTAGTGTCATACACGAAATTAATATTTTTGGTTAATTTACGGCTTCGCCAAATGCGTGGGTCAGAGATATTACTTTATCAAAGAGAACTATTGATCGGATTTTAAAAAACACGGGTTTGTAATTCCACAGTCAAAGTGGATATATTATCTTCTCTAAAACGGAAAACATTATTCAAAATCACACGTACGAAAATTTTCACAAACATAGCAACCAGCAATAAAGCCAAAGCTTATAAATTAATAAAAAAAATATAATTATCAAATATGAGAAAATATTGAACCAATTTATTATGGACATGAGGATACAACAACTATGTTATTGATGAAATAAATGTATTTCAGGAAACAATAATTGCGATACAGAGATGATGTTAGAAAAATAGGAGCAAAGAAACACGTTACATAACAAGGAATCTCGACAAAACTGATTACATTATTGACGACATGTTACATGTAAAATGCAATATACTCGTAACCTCGAAATATGTATATTTGATGGAAACACTCCAGTTTGTATAACTAGAATTCACTACTTATTATCGAACAGCGAGCAACAATGTACAAGTAATTCAAAGGATAACTTCAGTAGCAATAAACAAGCCGCATATATCCTTAATAACCCTGTTCCACTTATCAAAATTCCATGAAGAGAATTACGAGGCAGGAAAATGGTTCTCAATTTTTAAACGCTCTTAATTTGCTGCTGAAGCTAAGTTGTGGTCAATCTTTATAGTTATAGAAATTAAATTACTACTTTAAAGAATAGTTGACATTATTGGCCCGAGAAATTTTTACAACTTATTACTTATAAATTTATGTTCCAACCGTAATTTGCATTTAGGTTTTCCAAGGTGAGCTTAAGTAGTGAAATATAAATTAAATTATATTGATCCTGTACAATAATTTATTATATTCATCTTCATTACACAGAAATGATTATGTATAGTTCAACATAATCTTAAATAATACTGGGCGACATGAATTACATTATACAAAATAATTATACTAGTCGAATGTCTATCAATCCGTATGGTAGATATATGATTACTGGCCGACAAGATTTTCGTAACACAGGCGAGACCTTTATTTTTAAAGTGGAAATACCCGTCCAATAATAGAAAAAATCTTTATTGAGCTCTAACACGAACCACTTTTCAATACCAGGTAGGTAATTTTATAAAGGAGCGGTAAAATCTGTAAATTTTGTAGCCGAAAAGATACTTGAACTGTATTATTCAGAATAATAAACATAAAAATAACATTAAAAATTAGTATTCTGTTAAGTTTCATAGTAAGTGGTTCTCCGTCATAGTGCAAAAAGTGATTATAAAGACGAAAATGGCGAGTCAAACCCGCCGCAGTTACAAAACTTCTCCTAACAAATTTTGCTATATTTGTGGAGAATTTATGGTGAAATCGGAAGCCATTTTCCGAAGATGTGAAAAAAGCGAATTTCAAACATGTCCTTCTGCCCCCCTCCGGCACAAAATTGGATTGATGAAACGTATGTATGTAAACGCTATGGATAAAGAGGGTGATGGATTCAAATACCTCAGAGAAGTCTTTCCCCAGTTGAGTGATGTCAAATTAAAGGAAGATATTGAAGGGATTTTTGGGCAACAATATGGATCCAAACAACTACAATCAGTTGATCAACTGACGCCTAAAAATCCCTTGGTGCTCGAATGTCTTTGAAAATTCATTTCCTCCATCCCCATCTGACTTTTTTTCCCAAAAATTTAGGATTTTTCATACAAATCGTAACAAGTTCAGCACATTGTAAGAGAAAATTAAGAATGAAGATCTATAACGGCCAATATTTTAGTGAAAATTCTGAAAAATCATTTATTTCGTTAATATTCTAGGAATCTAATAAATTATTTTCTCGGTTTTTTCAAATGAATCACCCTGTATTTTATGTGAGTGTCGACAAGTAATCCAAAAATACTACTTTTTTATTAAGTATTTCTTATATCTAAAATTATTAGTTCTTTAATAATGAATATGAACGAAATAATTACTTGATAAAAACTTGTTTTTTATGGCAAATTGGTTATTACTTTTTAATCATCCTGTAAAACATATCACAATCCTGCAATATTGTAATGAGGAAGTTAATTCCAAATATGAAGTAAAATATAGGGTGTTTCATTTAAAAAATTGTAACTTTAATTTGGCAGAGCATTCCTGTAAGATTGTAAATAATTTTAGAATTCAGAATCAAATTTTCCAATTGGTATCACAAAGAAGAAAGGCATAGAATTTTATCACACTATTCAATCACTCTTTATACGAAAATTTATACTTAATTAAAAAACCTAATCTGTTCATAGATATCGTAAAAATCAAAGTTTATACTTGAATGAAGTGTAAATATACTCCAATAGAGAAAATACGGTGGGAATACTTAGTATTGTTACTATGTACCAGAAGTGATTTTGGTCCGAGAGGTGCAAGAGTACAATGGATCCCATGGTCCCATCAATCTCTCAATTGCGCTGGATGAATAAACCGGGCTCTAGGTTCTATTGACCATTTTTTACAGAAATACGGTCATATATAGAGAACGACAACAAACAGAAGAATTTATCGCCAATTCAGCAGAATCTAGCATAAATTATCTTGTGAGCCATGTATCGATAGGTTATCAGCATTTTTTTTTCAAAATTAATTGAGTTCCAGGAGTGTCGGAGCGAAAGGGTAGACAAATATCTTCATAGATCCTATTTGTATGTCTTTATAATGTACTTCCCATGAATTGATTATTTTTCATTTCATATGATTAAAATCAGCTGAAATTTCGCTTCAGCACCACCCTATATATTTGAGTATAGCAAGTTTGAATTTCGTCCACAACTAATCAAGCCCTACAGAAATCACGAGATTTACGTGACAATTTCTACGACAACCAGTGAGCATCCTTTATTTATTTTCTCGGATTCTTAGGGTGATTTTGCCCTCAAGCTGTTACAGATTGGTCCGGTCATCTAGTCTACAACAATGTTTTTCAATGAAGAGAAGACAACTACTTGGGGTGATCTCGGTCCTTTGTTCACATAATGTTGAGAGCACTTGTTCAACTTCAAGACAGATTTCTCCCCAATTTTCCTCAGAGACTACATCATTACGGTCAGTCGCGGAGAAATAAAAATTTCATATCAGCAAGGGATAAAAATGCTGGCCTGTTATTAATTCCTTTAAACATGTGCTCTCCTTTGATCTGTTGTATAAAGAACTGGTTGATAAATGACAGAAAAAACTTGAAACGTATTGATTTTTATATAATGGAGATTATATGTTACCGCTGTTTTGATTATTTCGAGAATATTATTATTATTTTTACTTTTACATAGGCTATCGACCAATGTCCTTAACGAAATAGTTTTTGTTTTTGAAATATAGAATTATAAAAGTGGGCCGTTGTTGCTACAAACAAAATCGAATATGTACAATTTTCCTTATTAAATAAAGAGATAACAATTACCCAATGGTCAAAAAATTAGTTGAATTTCTATTATAGAGGGTGATTCGAGCAGAATTTTACATAAAACTTGAAATTTTGGATTATGGCTAAAATGTATATTCATTAATTTGTATAAAACACACACTGTTTTGAAATGGAAGAAGTCTTGGAACGAGCAGTTATCCACAAGTACTTCACGGTTTTCATTATGATTCATACTTTGAAACATAAATAATATTAATACTGCAAAAAAGAGAAAAAAGAGTCTACAAAAGGTATATTAATTATAAGACATGAACGTACCTTCCGTTGTCATGAAAAAAGTGAAAATTAATATGTAATCTATCATTTAAAAACAGTTTTTCTGACTATAATCATTACTGTTTGTATTTCGGTTTGAAATGAGTGATAATATTGATAACTGGTAAAGTAAGGCAGAGTCGCGATTATTGCCAAAATAATCAAACTTGCATTTTGAGTATAAGAGAGGTCAACATAAAATGATTTATAAATGTGTTTTCATTAATTAATCAAATATTATGTATTCATTTTGAAGGTTGTATCTATTTGCGGTATCTTCGGTTTTCGTAGAAGGAGCACCACATTGTAATTATTGCTTATCCAATTTCTATGGTTATTTGTATCTAATGAACGACGAACAAAAAGAAATACTGTGCGATTAATAGAATCCATTGAACGGTAATCAAAAATGTAGTGTTACAATGTTTATCCTAGTATCATAAGTTGAACCCTTTAAATAGTAATAATCATTTGAAGAAAAAAAAATAACAACACAAATTCTATGATAATAAAGAGCAAGTCGTTCCCGATTAGGCAGTATAAAAGTTGTCAACAAAATTGTTAATTGAATTACAATTAATATCTGTTTTTTGTATTTTACTTCAGTTAACGTGAAAACTATTACTGTTACAGATTTGAGACTTATTTTATTCAATTTTTCAGGTCGTACGTATAAACCAAACAATTTTGCATGACAATTTCAGACCCTAGATTTTCAATATGGCTTCCTTTTATTGGAGGATCAGTATCCGGGCGAGATCTATTGCTCATTATAACTCACTTACAAGCGTTTTTGGAAGTTTTGTTATACCAACTTTTTTCCTTATATTTACCTAACAATCATTTCCCGAGAGATTGGAGTGTTTTTCCAAAATACTCTGTATATTAATCTTTGTAATTTATGGTGAGATTTGGTAAGTTTATAGGTTAAATAAAGAAAAAAATGATAGATTAACACATTTTTAAAAAAACGTTATTCTTAATTCTTATTAGGTTTTCTAACAATTTACGTAATTATAATAGTGGGTATTACTCCCTCGGCTACCGGCATAGCATTCCATTCTTCTTGAAGAGGAATTTAGAGCTGATTTAATTCCCACAAATGCTCTATGGAATTCATATTGGGAGATCGTGCAGGCCAGTCCAGAGCTGTGATTTCCACTCACTTCAAGTATCCGGTAACAAGTCTGGCGGTATGTGGATGAGCTTTATCCTGAATTAAAATGGATTGCTCATCAATGAATGGAGAAAATGGGATCTAGGAAGACTTCCTCGATGTACCTCCGAGTAGTCAAAGTCTTATTATTGATGAAAATCAGTTTAGTCCGGGCGTGGAAATTAATTCCACCCAAAACCATAACTGATCTCCTTTCAAAAAGCCGTGTTTTACGAATGGTACATTAAGCAAATCACTCCACTGGTCATCTCCACACTCTGTCTCGATCGTTTGAGTGGTATAGACCAAATTGAGACTCATCCATGAATAAAACAGTTCTCCATTGCTCCAGGGTCCAATAAGAATAGTGATCGGTAAATAATCACCTTTCTCTTCGATGCCTTTTTAGGAGTTAAGACCCTGTCGCGGGTCGCCATGATACGATTTCATTTCAATCTCCGCCGAGCTGTCTCTGCTCACGCACGTATATTTCGAGCTACTTCAAGTCTTTCCCGAACCTCAAGAGCCGGTCTCTCAATACTGACAGCATAATAAATCGATTGTCTACATCCATGTTGCCCTTGGTCGCCAACTGCCGGCCCTCCTATCGTAGCTACCAGTCTCCCGGAGACGTCGGAGTGTATCGTAAATGGTAGACTTTGCTCACCAAGAGTTTCGGTAATGTACCGTAAGCTCCGGCCTTCTCTGGCCAAGGCATCAAATTAGGCTATGTAAACATTTGAAAGAACCATTATTCTGGACTAAAATAAAGAAACATGTCTATTAATCACAAAAAAGGTTTGGTTAATAAATATATTTTAGTTTAGTTTAGAATAGGTCCGACAGGTAGATCAATTTCGACACGAATATATCAAATCTGAGTTTTATCCACTTTTTTATTAATCCTGAAGGGGTTAGTTCAAAGAACTTAGACCCTACATTCTTTGTAATAACTAGAGTACCCATAAAAACAAATACATTGCTGAAAATTAGCTTTTAATAAGAAAAATAGTGTCGGGTTTTTGTTAGTGTTGAGTATATTCAAATCCAAAAGGAATCTATAGGTTCAAAAAATACATAAACTGATATAATATCCAGGGAATTCCATCCATTATTCCCAGACCACCACAAAAGTTTTCTTCGAACGCCAAAATTTTGTTTCTGTATATTATGATATTTCCCTACTTTAAACTTACCCTGATTAATCAGTAAGTAAATATATCATAGTGTATTAATGTATCAATTAGACCACAGTTTATTATATTGATTGATAAAGGTCCGCCGAATCCACAAGTTCTCTGCATGTTGATGTTTATTTGCATAAAATGAAACGGAAAAGAAATTAAAATCATGACTTATTCGCTGTTCAAAGGAGAAAATAGGATTGTCAATCTTCAGTCTAGGCACGTGCCTATACGTGTGTCAACGAACGGCTACCGTTTAAACGCCGCAGGTTAAGCTTAACAAGACTCACTTGCTCCTCCGTTCTGCTACTGTTGCGAAAAGAATGTGTATAGAATTTCGATGAGAAGGTATATTGCAATATTTGAATATATGTACTCTATTCCCTTTGTTGCAATGGTAATAATAATAATAATAATAATAATAATATACTCTATTCATTTCTCATTCACAAATATTTTCAAGTATCAGTAATGTCGTACTTGGAAACTTCATAGGTCTATAAAATATACAGATAAAAATCCAAATTTAGGTATTTGATGTTATGAACGTTATCAACTGAACCTATTTTCTTCTATCAATGTGTATGAAGATATAACATTCATCCGCAAATATGACCAATATTCCACCATTCTGGAGTAACATAATAAGACAAAATGGAGGACCAGGAATATACTCCCTTTTTATACCTTCTATGATTATATGTGGAAATCTTCTAGATACACCTATAACCTTATATTTGAGACGCTTAAATAGCAGCCTAGAAGCATTAGTTCTACATCATTCATGCATGTTGTGATTCGAAACACGGGAACTAACGTCAAAGTGCTGAAGTTAGAAGAATTAAAAACACTTTACGCTTTGAATTCTAGTAATTTATACCTTGATGTATGTGTTATCAAAAAATGAAGTTTATATGGAGATATTCAATTTACGTTGACTTCCAAATTTCCTTCAAATGTCCACA
Source organism: Diorhabda carinulata (assembly GCF_026250575.1). Classification (NCBI taxonomy): domain Eukaryota; kingdom Metazoa; phylum Arthropoda; class Insecta; order Coleoptera; family Chrysomelidae; genus Diorhabda; species Diorhabda carinulata. Next base: position 7,476,600 of record NC_079460.1, on the reverse strand, counting down.
AACATAACCAATTAACATTTGCCAAATTAAGAGTGAGAAAACGCGGCCATATATATAAAATAAAATAAAATAATTTTGTTGATCATAAATATGAACAGATTACATAATTAATTTACACATTTCAGGTATTGAAAGATAGCTTTGTGAAGAAGTCGAGTAAAAATCCTCCTCGTCGGCCTAACAGACAGAACTGTAACGACAAATTCGCCAAAAGCATGTAGCTACTTATTACCCGCTACGCTTTTTCGACACTCAATCACTTGTGTTGCGATTATTGAATGATTGTGTTAGCCTGAGGTTCCATTTTAATGGTGAATAAATTCAATGGAACCTTGCTATTGTATATTTGAAAATAGAACTGAAGTTCTATGGAATAGAAAGATATATAGCAAATATGCAGAATGCTCAATAATGCAATTTAGACAAATTGTTATGCGGATAGAGTAATTATATGGAATATGTATAAATAAAATAAATAATATTCCATCAATTCATAATATTCAATTCAAAAATCATAGATAGCTTTAAAAATAGAGAATAATATTAAATTCATATAAAGCGTCTTTTTGCTAATGTGTGGGTACTCATTATAGTACGAGAGCTAGCAACGTTGAGAAAACAAGAATTTTAGGTAGGCCAATTTTTACATATTTTTTCCCTCTAATTCTCTCAAGGCTACCTGCCTGGCCGTATTAGTTACGTTCGTCAATGCGCAACGTACCTGTACAGGTGAAATATTAATTTTTAAAATTATCTTGAGCCAGAGCGATCTAAAAGTGAAGAGTAATATGGTATGATTTTGCTTGGTATAGTAATAGTTGTCGAATAAATTACAGAGGAATTTAAGGATCAATACGAATATAAACATAATAATTTTCAACATTGAGATAATAATGTCGGCAATCTATTTTGGAAATTGCTCACCAACCATTCAGATAAAATAATATTTTTAGTCATTCAATCATTCAGCTGCAAGCTTGAGATGATAGAGATGTTGGATGTTTTAAATGAGCATTTTTTCAAAACTTTGTGACTTAACGAACTCGTTAAAAATGTCAGTACAACAGGACAGTTTTAATAACAATAATAATATCTAGCAATATCTTACAAAAAGTTGATAGAAACAATAAAAAAAATTGAACTTCTTAAAATAATTTGAAAAATTGATATTTTACCTGTACAAGTATGATGCGCACTGACTAACGCAATCGCCAGCCAGGTAGCCCTTATGACATCGGAGAGAATGAGAGATTGCATATTTAAGAACTAACCGACCTGAAATTCTCTCTCAAAAATGTTGCCCATTAGACTTCTATATACTTAATAAAATTTCAAATATGTATAATAAGCAGTAAATTACTTTATTCGACTCCATTGATTTCTGAACTGACATTCGTTAACAATTCGCTGAGGTCCATATTTGTACATCTTGATTAGTCGAATTAATTTCGGTTTCATATAATCTGATGCAGAAATCTTGGGGATCTAGTCTATTATAACATCATGCCTCTGCTTATACAACAAACTGAAGTTGCTGCTTTGAAAATTGTCACCTCGTCCTAATGAAGAGGTGCCTCACTTTGTTGGAATACTATCGAAACCCCTGATGTAATCATTCTTTTCTAAGCATCGTGGTATATTGATCTAAACAATTTCTCCCAGTGATTATAGATGAAACTCACTAAACAAATTTCCCCTTATTAAACATAAAATCTATGTATATGATCACATAAATTGACAGACCAAATGATTTCTTTATATATATATAATAAAATATAATAAAATATTTATATCAAGCTTGCTTAGAACCGTTTCTTCAAGCTCCTCCATTACCAATTGTGCTATTACACTTGAAATGGAAGCTCCCGTAGCACAACCATCAAGTGTGAGCTCTTTAAAAATTCGTTTTGAGGTATGTATTTCTATATTTATGTTTCCAAATGTTCTTGATTTCAGGTTTCTTCTGTTTTGAAATTAGTTTTTCTTAATAACTTTTAAAAGAATGATAAAAAATTGATGTTTCGACTAATTTTAAGTTTTTATCAAAATATTTTTAATATTGATTTTTGAATCCTATGAATTTAAGAATTAATAATTAATTCAAAACCTCCGAAAATCTTAATTAATTATTTCCCAGACAATGAATACATAAGTATTCGAAAACTTGTTAGAAGCAATAATTTGTTGAGGAGCTCCATACTAGAATTTTATGAAAGCGACTGAAATGATTTTAATATATTTCTTTAAATTCTATAGACATTTTTAAACATCATTTCGTTACAAAAACGCAATAACTAAATAAATTAGATAGGTAATAAAAATATTTTCAAGCAGACGTATGATTCAATAAGTAGAAAACATTTGTTTCAGCCGCTAACAGCACTCGGAATACAAGAAAATATTAAATTTGGTAAAAATGACACTGAATAACACCGAGAATGAAGTAGCTGTCAAAAGAAGCTTATCGGAAAAGTTTGAAGCAAAAAGAGATTTAAAGCAAGTATACCCACTATCAACAGTGATGTTAAACCTTGTATTTGAAATGATCCTGGCAAGTGGCATTCGAGTTCAGAGAATGATTTACAATAACAGAACACAAATCCTTGCCTACGCAGTTGATGTGGTACTTATAAGTAGAACGAAAAAGTATCTACAAAAAATGTTCCTATTCTTTGAGAAGAAAGCAAAAGTATATGAACTGCACATGAATGAACAAAAGACCAAATATATGGAGATGGGATCTGAATAACTGCAACCAATTGAAACGGCAACGGCAAGTCTCGACGCGTTGTACTGAATATGAAATATGTAAGCTTTTACCAGTAACAGCCGCCAAGCTTCTAAAATATTATCTACCTATATTGATAGGTTAAGTCAAGCCAACATTTTAGTTCTTCACTATCGAAACCATACATTTTCATGAACCTCCGCTTACGATTGTGGAACCCCATTTTTGGTCACGCCCAACATAGACTCCCGTCGAGTCTTCTGTGATACCCTAGAGTTCAACCTATCCACCTGAACCACTTTGGGAATCGTAAGATTGAACTGACGCTGCTCTCTTCGCCAATAAAAAACTGTATCTTCTCCTTCAGATTCATATATTTTCTTTGTTGCCAAATGGATTGAAGCTTAATTTATTTAAATATTGAAATTGAACTGGAAGACATTAAACAAAACCTCCTAAATTATATTCCTACCCCCCACTAAAATATTGTTTTTCACTTATTGGATAGTAGCTTAACAGAGGCCTCAAAGTATAGTTTCAAACGTATTGAGTGCCCTATGAAATATTTTATAGCAAGCGTCTGAAGTTTAAATAACCAGCCAAACACACGTTTAGTGTAAAAGATATAAATACTAGCAACATTTTTTTCATTTTTGATTGAAGATTAATTAGTGTTTTCTCCCCTTTCTCTGATTTCCAGTATATATGCTCATTTGATTTGCCTCTTGATTGAGAATAAGACGATGCAACTGTAACTAGATACGTGGTCTCAAATGAAAAAGCATACATAAACTAATTGAATAAAGTAAAAGTAGTGGCAAACCAATATTTTAAGTGAATCAAGTTGTTGCTTTGAATAAAATTAGTTACGATACAAAGAGGGCAAGTGATAAATAAAAATTATAATGTCTTAGTTCATATAAATTTGAAATAGTCAGACACAATTATTTATTAACTATCTCTAAATGTGACAAATATGTAGTTGAACACACTGGAAATCCATATTATTTTTTGTCGGAGAGCATACAGTATGAATTTTATAAATGTTATTTCAAATATTATCTGCATCTATATAGTACCTTTTTAAATTCATTTTCTGTTTATATATTAAATATTTAACATAGCCCTTGGCATTTCTCTCTATGTGAATGTGATTGATGATGCAGACTGCTTCCAGACACAATAGATATTTTCCGCTGTTGTAACGTTTCATTTAACATTTAAAAAAGTGCTGTAAACTGCAGTTATCTAATCTAAAGTGCTTTATTAATAGAATATAAACAAACACGAGGAAAGACGTTCTCTGTTTATGTTGTCTTTCCTCTTTAACTTGAATAAAATATGAATTATTCAAAGATTTAGATTCGCTTTCAATATCGATGCCATATTTATGTTGCTAAATATACATGTAGTAAAAAAACAGCTCCATTTATTACAAAGAAAATTCTCTGTTATGTATTATGGATTATTTGCTTACGGCGAAAATAAAAAAATGCGATATAAAAGTAATAATTCCAGTAAATGGTTGGTATAACATTGATCAATAAGTTCCCGGTTTAACGTATAGATGTCAGGTCAGGACAAATAATATTATTCTTTTGATATATCATATTTCAAACGGCATCTGCCTAATTCTGGGGTCATTTCCTCCAATGATTTGTTTGTTAGAGAAAAAGATTTCTATCTGTTGATAAAGCTATGGATAAGAACATATGAGTTTTTTTACATTATTTTCACTCCTAGAGTTTGGTGCGCTCCTCCCGACTCACCCGTATAATCAATAACTATTATTTAATACTTAGACGCTATTATACAACTGAATGAATATCTACAAATACAGAAAAGCTTTATAGATATAAACATGAAATATAAGAAGTAAACTAGAAACAAAAGTAATGATAACCAAAAGTTATAGAAGGTTGAGTTTCATACTTAAAATTTCCTCCGACAGTCAAACGCGGCATTCGGAAACTGTGATAAAAATCTCATTCTGTGCTAGAATCTGCAATCAATTCATAGATAATATATCTGACCGAGGATAACAGTTTCTAAAATGCCGCATAAGTTGTATCTAGGTAACTGTATGAAGATAACTGCTTAGAAACGCTTCTGGGGGAAAATACAATATTTCTGTCGTTGGCTGGTGGTTTTGTTACGAAGCATGGCTTTTAAAAACCTAATATCTGGAAAAAATCACTGCTTCCTTCCATTTTTCAGTGCTTCAATTACTAATGCATGTCGTGACTAACAAGATAGCGTGGAATTCCAAAATTAATCAGTTGAAATGGCTCACTCGGTCAAACCACAAACTTTAATTGGTACTTGGTATATGGTTTGATACGAGACAATAACAACTTTCTGGTTTGTTACTATGTCTATTATTTTCATTATCTAAATAACGAACGTATTATGTCTAAACTGTTCTCTTCTTCCATTGTACACTGTCCTAAATATTCTGCAAAGAAAATTAAACTAAGTTAGATAAATTTCAAATAGACGGACGAATATCAACTGAATATCTGACATAATATAGTATTTCGATGAAACACCTTTTGGCCTGCTACATATTTGTCTTTATATTATATTGAGTCGAAGCGTTAGAAATACTACAGTTGTTTCCACTTGCACTAGCAAATATTCCGAACATTGTTGCTTAATGTAGTGTTGTAGTGTTAATGTAACGTAACGAGATTTTACACGTATCGGTCGGGTTTAATTCATCAATAAGTAAATTAATGGCATGAGCTATATTCGATCTAATGGTTTATTTGCCTCCTATAGAGTGAGTAATTGACTGGCTTTATTTTCACCTAAAACCATTAGCTACTTCAAGAAAATTAGATTGTATAGCAACAGTTTTTCAATGATAGAATATACGTAGTATTGACGTTATATGCTAATGAATATATAATTTAGACACATACCTTTTGTTATCGATGTTTCTACAATTTGAAGTAGAATTTAGCTTTATTAGACATGCATAACATTTACAAAATTCGACCTTAAACATGTTTGTAGATTCTGGACTGCGAACTAACTTTCTTTTTATCTATTTTTTTTTTCTGGTGAGGACATAGTTAATTAAATTTAATGATTCACTGACATATATTTTATTGATAACTTAAGAAAAAAAGTTTAGTTCTGAAGGGGTATGAATGCCTACTCACCTCACAATTGAGGTAAATTGAATAATTCTTTAAAAAACTGTGTGGAGAGCGTGTGTGCTGTTAAAAGCGGATAACGAAATCGTTTTGTGTGATAAAGGAAGAATTAGATAGATCCATGAGGGGTCGAGAACTCGTAGATACGGCGTGAGAAATTGGAAAGTTTCAATGGGACAATGGGAGTTTTTGGTACAGTTGGTAATATTAATATTGGACACACCGTTTTTATGACTACCACTACACTAGCATTCACAATTGAAATGCATGATGCGCGTTTGACATCCAAGTCATAATTTCAGAGACCAAAGGTAAACTGAATATGTATGGATGAAAGTTACGATTCTTAGTTAGGATTGTAATCTAATAACCTTTATTAATTTTGAACAAATCAGCACGAAAATATTTTCAGATCTATTATTCGTTAAGTTCTATATATATATATATATATATATATATATATATATATATATATATATATATATTGGAGTTTGTCCGATCTTGGTCTTGCAGAAATCGGATGAAAACCATGGAGATAGAGTTGCAATAGTCGTAAGGTCACTTGCCTACAATTTCTGAGAAATGTTTCTGAATCTTCTTGATTTTAAGTCTCTTTTATTTTACAATTAGATTTTTTTAATAATTTTTGAAAGATAATTTCGAGGATAAATTGGAATTTAACATCGGTAGAATTTTAGAGAGAAAGGCAACTGACGCGTCAATTTTTAACAGTATTGCTCTAACTCATTGTTTTTCATTTATATACATTTATATATCATTTATATACAATCACTAATTCATATGAAATCACCAATTTTGACATATCATGTTATTAAATTTGTTTGGATAATATTTTCTCCACCACCATTGGATAACAGCTAGAATTGGAATATTACTAACTCAATACAATGAAATTGTTTATCGTATTAATATTATTCAATTTTAAGATATATTTCATGTATACGCGTTGGAATTTTAGAAATTCTCGACGTTTCGGCTCCCACCTTGGAGCTGGGTGAGGATCGGGTGGTTATTCGTTCATTGGTAAGAAGTGATCCGAATTCGTGGTCTCAATCTTCCTACTCCACTAAACAAATCACCCCTTTTTTCCTGGTTGATTACAAGGCCTCAATCTGTATACTCATTGGAGTTTTACCGAGGAAATAAAAAGCTGAAGCAAAAAAATATAAAATGATTATGTATTTGTTCATAATCCTGACCGCGGAATCGCGGAAACCTTTCCGAACATACACACACACCCACTCACACCCACACACCCACACACCCACACACCCACACACAAACACACACACACACACACATATATATATATATATATATATATATATATATATATATATATATATATATATTTGTTTACTAGATTTCTCCAACCATTTGAGTATAAATTTATTTTTTTTCTCTCTAATTTCTTGGGTTCGTAGGTTGTTTAGATAAAATAATAAAACTTCGATGAAATATTACATTTTCATGTTAGATATGTACGTAAAATACGTTGTTGTAAGTTGTATTCATATATAAAGACTTAAAGAAAAGTCAAAACGTTAAATTTTATCTTTCTCCTAAAAATTATTAAAATTAGTTTTTTAAAGATGCGATGAAAATTATGTAACTCCTGATATACATTCTATATATATATAAGGTAAAATCCATTGAAACATGTGAAAAATAACGTACTTGAAAAAATTATTTTTTCTTCAATGTAGGTGCTTGGCATGAATCAGAAACACTCGATACTTCTGATACATTTGAATTTTGAAATACGATATTGTACATAAAATATATCTTAAAATTGAATAATATTATTACGGTAAACAATTTCATTGTATTGAGTTAATAATATTCAATGAACTTCGTTGTATTTGGTTATATAAATTCTAGCTATTATCCAATGGTGGTGGAGAAAATATTATCACAAATTTAATGATATGATATGTCAAAATTACTGATGATTCCATGTGATTTGTATATAAATGAAAAATAATGAGTTAGAAGCAATACTGTTAAACAATTGGCGCGTCAGTTGCCTTTCTCTCTAAAGTTCTAGCGATGTTAAATTCCAATTTATACTCGAAAACCTAATTTATCATCAGCATTATCACATCTAACTTCATTCCTAAATCAACTGGCAATATGCTGGTATTACTCGGTCTAAATATAACGAAATTAATACACTGTCATATTCAATTAATATTCAAGTGAACAGGGTTTGAATGATGCAATACTTCAGACACGCTGCGAGCCAGGAAGCCGCTATTCATGTCATCGCGATTAAAAATGACTCCCTTTCCTACCAAATTATACATCGACACTTTACAAATCTCTTCTCATAGCAACCATAAATTTAGAGAGGTTTCTTTGACTCATTTTTATTGCATTTTTTTAATTAAAAATATTGAACATGATGATATTAGTAGAGCAAATAAATTCACAAAATATTGGGAATATGGGTGCTTGATAATAAATTATCCATGTAATTAGTTATGCTACTCTACTTCACAAAAAAGTTGGCACTATATTAGATGGGGATAGCGAATTAAATCAACATACAATACTGGAAATATCCTTTAACCACGTGAAAAAAATGGTAACATGATAAGATCTCTAACTTATGACACAAATTTCTAATCAATTTACAAGTTCTAAATATTGTATTTTGTGTGTATAATGTACAGAAATCATTAGATAACATAAGTAATCTATGCGAAAAAATGGCAAACAATTACTAAAACATGACAAATACGCAAATTGAATACAGACTTTGACACTAGGTAAATAGCATCACTGCTGGAAGTGCTAGGAATCATCATTCATCTGCATCAAATGTTACCAGGGACAACTGTCACCAATGCGAGTTGTCTTCTGTCACCAACCATCTTTTGTGGCATCTACCGTATGCTCTATGATACTATTTGTCATCAGCTATCCGTCATTGTATCATCTCTCTGGTCGCATCGGTCGCTGATCCCATTCTTCATTATCAGTCTTGGAAGCCGTCAGGATATACTCGTATGATACCATTCACCGTTTTCATCCCAGACGTGGTGTTACTTATATGCTTATGTTTGCAGTTACTGAAGCCTTCCCAACTTAAAGATAATCTGTGTTAAAAAATTGTCGAAAATCTTAGAAAAACATAATAAACTCACAAAAGTAGTTACTAACTAAGCAATTATAGATAACATTGTATTTTATTAAATATTAGACAGAATTTTCACATAACTTCACTTTACTTCAAACAAATATTCAAAACTAAGTGAGATGCAGAAAATAAATGTTTGATAACATCCGAAACGTATATTTCCATATACATTCAACAAATTGTTTAACAGAGTTTTCAGGTATGCGAAACCTGAACGTTTTTCGATCTTTCAACGATGTAATTGGATTCTTTTTCCATTCAGTTCTCGTACAAAATTTTAGTCCTTAATAAAAAAGCGTATTGTCATTCCAACTGATGGGAAACTTTCTCCAGATATTTGGGAACAATATTTTCAAGCTTTAGAATTCTCCAGTTGCTTTTAAATGCCTTCACATTTTGAGTCGATTATTATGTATAGGTCAACAAAAATATCTTAATATAAAATATCACGTTTATTATTCTTAAAGATAAAACACTAAATATTACCAGTAGAGAGTGCAGAAACTTATTATGGACAGGTTATGACCCAAGGAATATCTCGTAAAAAAATTCTATCTGTAGAAAAAAAATTATAGTAACAAAAAATGTGTTTAATATAAGGCATTGGTATTAATGAGCACCCAAAGTTTCTAAGAACAGCTTCTTCATCAAATAATACCTAACATTCAGTAGGCTCAAAACATTTTCGGTCAGTCAATGAACTAGTTCCTCACTCCAAACAAGCCTTCCTAGAAATCAACATGTTGTTCGTGAGAACAAAACTTCTTCTTATATTGGTGAACTTTAACTTGGAATAAATCTATATTTTATGAATCATTTGAATAAATCAACATCTCAACAATCAGAATACTCATCGAACTTCATTAAAATTATAGAAATTGTTTATACTTTTATTGATAATTCACTATATTTAATTTTATCTGACAATTATTTTTCAATTACACTATATAATAACTCGTTAAACAGTTAATTCATATTCTCAAAAATATTAACTAACAAACAGGTATATAAACGTTTCTAAACGTAGCCATTAAGGAAAATGAGTTCTTTTCCTGAGAAGTAATAGTCACATTATTTGACCATTCTCAAGATTAAAATACCAACTCTGCGCAAAGTCCCATTTAACCGCTGGAGATTTAGAAACAGAAGACACATCATGGCAACGAATTAGGAAAAGTTCATTAACGATAACCACAAGTCTCAGTTCGTTAGAATTTTAATTACGCGACCCAAACACACATTCATGTCGGTTAATTAAAATATTTCATTTATCCGAAATGGACATTTGTAACACAATTTATACTGATAATGTTAAAAGACGAGGTCGAAAGTGATTTTAGGTTTATCTGTTTTCGTAAATACAATATTTTCATCAATGATAATATTTGTTGAACGATGGCCCTTTCATCCGTTTGTTTTGTTTGAATTATCGGGGTGATAGGCACTTTAGTGCGAAAAACATCCATTTTTGTTTCAAATTTACAAATAAAAATATTTTTATATTCATATGAACGAATACTGGAACAAGTTCTAGCATTTGGCATGATTCTTGTTGAGTTACTAAATATTTTTATGAATAATAAATGCAGTAGCACAAGAACATCAGTTGCAAAATAAAAAAGTAAACTATATCTGTATATAGCTTTACAATCATTTCGTTTTAGTTTAATGGACCAAGGTTATTAATAAGTTGGAATAATTTCAGGAACCGTTGGTGATATACACACTATTTACGCTACCACCCATCAAAACTCAAAATTACACTGTCTCACGAACGTTTCGATAACAAAATCGACTCTGAAGACGATATCTTGGTTATCGTTGATTTCTAGGTCTTTTCTTTTGAGAATTGATTGGCGGATGTTCCAGAACTCCCTTATAAATATTAGAAGTTCACAGTTATTCTCCTTACAGCAAAATCTGTTCATTGGAAAATATGTTTTCATGAACTTCTTTGTCATTTTTTTTCACTAAATCAGGTATAGTAGAAGATTGGCAAACAGGAACAGGTCACACCTATCACTGCTTGGTTTAACATGCAGCTTAATTATTTGCTGCTATAAAATTTATTCACTTTATTTTTTAACACACCACGTATCTTTCAAATTTCTTGTGACACGAACCATAAATACTTCACATTCGAGAGCAAATGTGAATTCATCTATTTTAAATGTTTCATGAAATGTGCTCAATTGGAGACTATATTCTAACTAATTAAAACGTTTATGGCATAACTACACTGATATATTATTGATTATTCTATTTTGTCCTGTAAAATTAAAAGCCTAACCTCGCCTGTGGTAATGCGACCAATAAATACTCCACAATTTCGGAGTGCTCTTCAGGCACACCACTCCATTTAATATTTCAAGAGACGAGGGATGCTCTGGATTTTAGAACCTGTTTGAACTTCATTTGCTAGATTAATTGTATGAGTTAAATTCAACTCAGATTACTCGTATTTAATACGTAAGATATGAATGAAAATCATAATCCTTTATAACGAGTAAGAATTAATTAATCAGTAGCGACGAAAGTTAGGACAGGATATTTCTAGGGGTGAAATGTTTCCATTTCGGTACTACAAAAATGATACGAGTGTCGATATATATGTAGGATGAAATATTAGATAATAGTAGTTAATAAATGAAACGATAATTGTTTTTATTGTGAACCTCATTCAACGGCCAGGTAAGTAGATATTCAACTACACAAGAAACTTAGATACAAGAATTTTAGATTAGAATATATTTAATTAGTCTACACTGTATAGACTACAGAGCGTGGTCCATTTTTGAAACTAAAAAATCACAAAGCAGCAGTGAAATTCTGTCTGTTCATTAGTTATGGCGAAACCAAAAAATCGATATAGGAGAATATTGTATAGGCATATTCTACTTAATTAACAGCCCTTTTTGTATTTCGCAATATTTAAGTTTCTATAAGATAGTAATACGCCATTTTCATATGATAACAATTACAAAATACTAATTACTAGTTTTCTATTTTTGGTATTCCCTTGAAATGTTACCAGAAGGGTGCTTATTCTCAACTCTCCTCTAGATCTAACTGTCATAAAATACCACATGAAGATTATTTTATACTCAATATTGTGATGATGCACTACTCTGCCGGAACCAGCATATTGCTTGATTGAAGGAACTATCTGTATTATTATTATTGAAACCGCCTGCAACAGAAGATAAACCAAGAAAACTTGAGCGTATAAAGTTTGTGTTCTACCTACACGCAATTTTCTTTATCATAATCTATTTCTTCCGGTCAGCCAATAACTTCGAACTTACTTCCATCACTTCGCTGTCTCCGTTATTTAATTTGTAATGTGATTTGCAATAAATAAGCCATTTACAGTGCGAACCACAACTATTCTTGAAGTTATAGAATATTGTAGTGAGACTTCATTTGGTGTAGCTGTTGTCGCCGCTTCTAAGATTTTATTCAACAACATCCAAAACCATTTCTAAGCACCTAAATCACTGCATTTAACACAGGTTTGTGTGGTTGACTAAATGAATTGTTTATACGGTAATGCTAGATTGTTGATATAACATCAATTTTTCCTACCCCAAGGTGGAATTATCCATACTAAGAAAAATATTGAACCGTATTTAAAATGATTCATCTTATGACATTATAATTTAATGAAATATTATTGAAAATACAAGGATTGCTACTTAAGCTTTGAGACAAGTAAAAATAAATATTTATAATTTGATATGTCTTAATTGTTTTTCAAAATCTTCTCCATTAAGATTAATACACGACTGCAAGCATTTGAAGCAATTGTTGAAACATTTTTTCCATTCCGATTGAAGTACCCCCAAAATATGTGATTTAAACACATCAAACGTTGACCTCGCAATTTATTTTTGATTTGTGGAAATAAGAAGAAACAAGGATTTTATGGAATCGATTCGATGTTTTGACTGTTCAAAAACGTTTTTGTTTTAACTGACTGGCTAGGACGTCTTAAAAGACGCATACAATCGATTATATCTTTTGAAGCATAACGATTGAATTTCTTCACCATTTATTCGTACCAATCGACACGAGCTGTTTCTGAGCGATTGTCAAGTTATAAGGTTTCCAACGAGTCTACGCAACTGTAAAAAGAATCATTGTGGTGTATCAGAGTTATGACTAGTTTCTCTTCGGGTGAAATTAGTCTGAGGAATCTTGTTTAGAGATGTCGCTGTGGATGTAGCCTAGAAGCTCTTTGAAAGAAGGAAGTGACATTCTAAAGTAATTGAAAAATCTTGTTTCACTATTGCACAGCTCATCAAACAATGTAAAATACAGGCTTTTAACACGACGGATAGCTAAAAAGGGGTCCATACTAAACTTCCTTTTTGCAAGACGCCTTCTTTTCTTAATTAGTAACATCAGCAACAACATCTCTTCATTCGTTGGGGCCATTTAACGACTGGCAAAAAATTAAAATAAAATAGCAGTCCGGGATGCTTGCATCCCAACACAAATTCGACTCAAAGGGAGATGCTAGCATCCTTGTATGATAGAAGCCTAAAAGTGGAAGCGGTTGATCGGCACACTGCTATTAGTTTAATCTACGTCGAAAGTCATAGAACATCATCCCACGAAAATGATCGCGATTTAATTCCATTTGTTGACTAAGAGGAATGTTTTAAGTATCTGTAAACAATTCAAATAGCACTCGTATGATAACACGTTCTGAGTACGGTCACCATTAAAAATTATTAATTAAATATTAATTAGACAAATTATTATGGCAATGTCAGATTTGACATTGCTATGAAAACCATATCAGACTTGCCATATCTTAAAACTTAAGTAGCAGCCCTTGTATGATTGGAAGAAAAGGAAACCAGATTAACCTTTGTACTATTGAATGTAATATAAAGAATTGTTGTAATCAATTCTTCAAAAATTGTTTTGGTTTAATTTTGGTTTCATTGTCACCATAGTGGGTTGGCTTATAATTTATACATAGAACTATATTACATGTCATGAAATTAATTACGTTATGCGTTAGGCCAGTAGTTCTTGGTGTATCTCTATTTATTCATTTAGTCCTAAATGTGTTAGTTGAACTGATATGTTGTGATATGCGATGAATAAATAATAATAATTCAAACAATACACACAAAAACGTTAATTACTCAAAGAAACTCAACAAAAGGTCATTTAATAAGTAGCATGACCTTTTAGGCACACACACACAATATTTATCTTTCCATGTTATTTTAATTTCAGGCAATTATCATACTATGTAGCTGAAATATCTTTCGATTTTGTATGTTAGTTTTGCAGCGCTAGAGCTTTTTTTATGACGATTTCAGCTTAGACTCGTTTGGACTTGAAATTCTACAATTTAGAGTTTTCACAATTGAGGTCTAGTTTGGAACATTATCTATTCATCATCGGTATTATAATAAATGTAAATATATTTCCATAAGATTTTGAATTGCTGGAATCAAATAGTAAAAAGTACAAATCCGTTTCCTTTACTATCATTTTAATAAACACGTAAAAACTTTGATGTTGATGGATGATGGAGAACAAAACATGATATTCATCAAAACTTCAAAAATATTGTGATTTTCGTAATTGATACTACCAATCAGTTAATAAGTTAGATTATTTAAGTACATTGAAAAATATGTTTATTTTTCATATCTTCAAAGCTTTCAAAGTGAAGAAGTTGACCACGTTTGCGCTTTAGTATTTTATTTCTTTATAAGGTATGAAAAAATAGGACTACAATTGAAAACATTTTATTTAAACATAATATGAAGTGGTACAGTTTAACAAACTGAAAACTAAACTACATTATCGGTACACAAATACTTTCAAATCAAACATATCTAGTAGAGGAAACTAAATGATTCATGATATAAAAATTGGTTAAGTATTTTATACATTATTCCTAGGTTCCATAATTGACTAATACAAGATTTTTATGGTAAACTACCTCTTAAGAAAGATTTAATCAGTTCCTGTTGATATGGTATTGTCTAACTCAAAGTACAATATCCAAATGATTTGCGTTCATACTACTTCCTGACAGAAATCCACTCACTCCTATATTCGTGACTGTTATTTACCTGTTGGTACTTGAAAAGCCATCCATTGACTTTAGAGCAGCTTTGATACTTCTTATGATGGTTGTGTTTTAAATATTCATAAAGCTGCTCACTATCTCATTGGATTGAATTCACACTGGCTTTGGGTTCTCTCTTTATTCCGAATGCCCTGCGAAATAGTAGTACTTACTATTTATTACATTGATATTTTTGATATAAACATCTATCTCCTTCTTTTTCCGACGATGGAATTATATAATTGTTGTTCTTATTTATTTAAAGTTAAAAAAAAATGAGAAAACTAACAAATACCAATGAATTGTGTACAAGCAGTTCCTACCTAATACACACTAATAGTTACACACTTATAGTTATGGTCCTTCGATCTATGAGCCTTGAATTCGAAGGTTTTTATATACCGATAACGTAGCTGACTAAATTTTATGTTTAGTTTGTGGGTTTTTAGAATGAATAAATTGCCAATTGAAAAATTTCTTTCTACCTTTATACTTTTTGCACACCAATCTTATATAGAATGTCACAATCCAAATTTTTGAAATCTAATTCAGTGATATGTCCTGATGATCCCACAATTCTTCTTATTACCTCCTTCATACAATCTTCGAAATTATTCTGGTACTAATAAATAAATGAAAATTATTTTTTCTACTACCGTGTGTAAAGTACGTACTATAGACACACTTTCGTCTGAGTAAAACTAGTGCGTAAAAAAACATACTTAAAGCGGTAGTGCGTAAACAATGTATTATTAAGGTCTTCGTAGTGTAGAAGCTCATATACGGGAGGTCTAAGTCGCGCTATTATATATTATTTTTCTGCTTATGTACTAATAATTATTTTTTGGTAGCATTTATACACGCTGATAGGAAAAGTTGACAAAATTAATAACACAAATTCGCCTGTTGTTTTGTTAATTTGTTCTAATCTTGAGTAAAATGTATCAAAATAGTAGAAAAAATATCGTAAGCAATTCGTGTGTAAAGGCCTTTTTTCGACTTATGTGAGTATGCACATTCGCAGAAAAAAAGCTTTATGCACTTGATACATAAATAACTATATTGTTTTTACTTTTTTCACTAGAGTTTCATTAATTTGATAATACTTGATACAATATTAATGCCTCGTATAACCTGCTATATTTGAGCATATATTTTCTGAAAACTAACGAATGATTATTCTCTAAAGAATAAAGTATCTAAATATTTAGTATTCCATGCAGGAAAAGGGAATTTGTAGACACATATCTAAATCGACGTCGAAAGTACCCTCTAGAGAATCTGTTTAAACCACCAGTTAACATCTTAAACATTATGCATTACATAGTCGATCAGGTCCAGCAAATTCCGTCCAATGTCCAGTGATTGATCACCGTCAAGGGATGACCTTTGTGGATCTCCATT
Source organism: Diorhabda carinulata (assembly GCF_026250575.1). Classification (NCBI taxonomy): domain Eukaryota; kingdom Metazoa; phylum Arthropoda; class Insecta; order Coleoptera; family Chrysomelidae; genus Diorhabda; species Diorhabda carinulata. The sequence goes on along the minus strand of NC_079460.1, from coordinate 7,460,044 downwards.
TTGTATCCCAAATAAAATACAGTCTTCGACTTATCATTCTGTTTCATCTTTTATAAACTTCCTTTTTTGTTACAGGGTCGTTATAAATAAAAATGGAAAGAATTAGTCAATGGGATAGTATACTTCAGGTGAATATATTTTAAATATATAATGTAATAGGATTTCAATTTATTTTTATATGAGGAAGTGTTTTAATTTGTTTTTCACTCTTCATAGTTGTTAATAACCTTTTTCAAGTGATTGGGTTATATATGAAGTGCAAACTCACTTTAGCAAGTCTGATTAGAGCATGAAAAGGAAAGTAAAAAATAGAGCTTATGGAGATATCTGCACATACTAACATTGAATGTAAAATACACAAACAAAACAGTAACGTAACATTTACTCGTGTAAATGGTTTGTGATACGCGAAGAGGCAGACACAATATTCTGAATTACGTGAAAAGTGAATAAGATATTTTTCCTAAGCGATTTAGTTTCGTTTACAATTTCATCAACAATTTATCCTTAAGCCGCCTCTAGCTTCTATCCAAAAACCAGCGGAAACTACAAGACGGTTGTTTTCCGGTAAAATAGCAATACATAAATGACTTCGGAGATGTATTCACATTTGTGGAGAATTTCTTTTTGTTCGCTTCATTTAATCATTTCTCGCGCGGTCAGTTGACTACTAGATGAAGCGAACGTTGACAAATATGCATTTCTTAGCATGATTTACTCTCATAAATCAAACATGCAAATGTCCTTGGATGGAATCATTTGACCCATATCAAAATATATTATGTTAATAAATGAAATCTAGCATAAATGTGAACAATGAGACTACCTCAATTAATATCTCAGTTTATCTTAACTTAATCCAGGGATTTACAAAAATCTGATAAAATCAAAATCATTTTAGTTTTTTATTTTTTTTTTTATTTTAAATCCATGTGAAATTGTCAAACTTTCAAACTAACACGAAATTATGGGTAAAAGTATCATTTCATCCAATAATGCTTCTGATTCTGAGAAATATATTTAGATAATAAAGCAAATACTCATCTTAATCCTTTTATAACAATAACATCATCCAACCTTCCAATTTCAAAGCCAAATTTTCTCTGTACGACTCTCCCTTCAATTTAATCTAAACATCGCTTCCAAAGAAGACGGCATTATCAAAACAATTTAAATAGATTATATGTGAGATAATACAAAAGCGAGTAAAATCATAAATAAACAGTAAAAATGCCACCCTAACATCATACATGAAAATCGTGTCGTTTGTGTAGATTGTATGGTTTTGGTTACCTCTGATTCGGTGGTTTTAAGATCAAAGAGGCTTTTTCAATCGACGGAAAACAAGGTTGATACCATATAGCTGTTTACATTTCCCTATATAAAGATTCGAGGAAAACAAATATACATTCAGTTGGCAAATACATTTTGTCAATGTCCAGAGTTCAACTGGCCAATATGAATTGACAATAATAATTATATTTCAACTTCCAATATAAGTCAAGACTGAAAGTGGAGAAATTTATAGACATACGTATTCGAGTATCAACGTATCTTGAAAAATATAATTACTAATATTTTGTGGCTGCGAAAGATAATTCCTTAGTAAATCTCGTTCAGTTGTTTCAACTTAATAATTGTATTAATTGAAAAATGATCTTTTCTTTAACAATTGCAAATTAAATTGTTTTAAAAAAGTTTCGAATTCATAATACAAGATATATTATGTGGAAGTATTGAAATCTGAATTTACAGAAACAGAATCCACTCAATACTTGAGAATTTTCGTATTTTAATTACTCAGCTCTCCCAATGATTCTTAAATTTATATCAGACAAACTAGTTCACAAAATTTGTTTCAAGTTACAAAATTCAATAGAGATAAGAATTTATATTATAAGTTTTCCCAGTACTATTATAAATTTAGTGTGAGAATACCCCCGTCAATCCGAAATTTGCAAAAATATTGAGATAATTGAGATATACATTACTAGAGCTGTAATAGAAGTGATTAATGCGACAAATGAGGACACCTTTTATATTACGTTTTGTAGGATGGAATCAAGAAGAAAAGAATTGGAAGTATTTTATACATCGACATTTTGGTCTTAGAGTTATCGTAGTATTCAATGTTTATGCCCAATGTATGAAAAATACGAACGACGTCGTTGAACTACAGCCACATATTAATTTTCTAATATATTATTGATTCAACTTATGAGAAATTCTGTGTTAATAAAAATGCTTTTTTAATTTTACAACCCTCTGTTACTTTCAATATTGAGAAAAAGATATAATACTGAAAATATTCTAGTCGAACAAGCTGCATATGATGCTGATAATTGAAACAGCAATAGAACAATAGAACAAAACTGACATTACTCACTTGTCGAAGTCGGAAATATCTTCATCTTCAAAGTTCAAGTTGGATTGGCAACCAACTAGACCCGAAAGATAAAAATTCTCAACCGAACTTTTTTCAATTGTTGAAAGAACTGTTTTCCAAATTAATGTAATTATTTTTATGTGTACAGACGATTTGTTAAATATCTTCTGTTTTCCTAGTTCGACCCTGGTTATATAACAAATTCTAATCAAAATCTCAATCCTCTGAAAGACACTGTTTCCCTTTGACCACAAAGCACTATAGAAATGTCATCCTATATAAGAAATATTGGGAGATTTCAGATGAATTTTTAACCAATTCGTTTTGTAACATGTTACACATTGAATCCTTTGTAATCAAACGAAGTAAAATTTACAATCATGCAATTTAAATATCCGGTCTAATCAAAATATATATGTTCAGCAAGATTTATCGGGAAGTTTTATACATTTATTCTTCAAATTGACATATTGTCGCATCTAAAAATTGATTTTTCTCAGAAATAGAAACACATTGACGTTATTTATGGTTATAATAATGAATTTATTTCAGAATATTCACATTTCAAACAATGACATCAACACCTGGAGTTCGAACTGTTTTGGAATATCGGTAGCTGAAGAATTAAATACAATACATGGAAATGATAATGATTAAGTTTTTTCTAGACGTTTTTCCCAGACGTTCTATTTATTGAATAGAAGAGGAGTCGAAGTTAACTTCGAGGGTTCTCAGATATACATAAGTATCCACTTATATTAGTCTGGTTCACATGTACAATTTTTTGTATAATTTTTCAATAGTCTACGATAATTCTGATTTCGAATCGTAGTGGGTTTAAGGAAAGGTCCAAGAAGGCGCTGAAAAAATTACAAAAGTTACAAACAATGAAGTGAAAGAAAAGAGCAGGTTTGGTTTTTTGAATACGTCGAAAGATATTAAAAATTTTCGAATTTTGGAAAAAGAACCAAAAAGATCAGTTGCGTAACTCTATTGCAAACATTGAGAAATAAGAAATATCATTTTCCATTTCCTTAATTACTGAAAAATCGTGATTGTTTTATTTTGATAGTTGAAATTTACTAAAAATGATTTTTTTCAATTTGTTACTGCTATTGTTCAATTAGTTGTTATAAAAAAAAACATCGCTTATGAGTAAATCGAAGATTTTTTGCCATTAAATATTGAAATTAAGGAACAGTTTTTTTCTCTAAAAATCATAACTTCTATTACAAGATTTTCATAAAATTTTATATTTTTCTCTTCGCTGTTTATATAAAAACCAATTTGTTATATTACAAATTAATTTTGTCTAAGTATTTTTTCAAACATTTCATACTGTAATTAAAGTAGCCATGTGTTTTTTTTTGAAAAAATGTATTTCTTATTTTTTTTATATAACTTTTAAAATTCCTACGCATTCAAACTTGTTTTTCCATGTGCTCTTTTGCTTTTATAATTATAATAACTAAAGTATTGTAGACAGGACAATATTGCTTTGAGTCTTTTTTGTTTATTATGAATTAATCTATAATTTAAGTTACTTACCAAAGTTCTAGCTCTTCTATTTAATTATTGATAATTATTCATAAAAAAACTTTTCGGGTCTTTACGAAATAAAAAAAATCAAAAACGCACTGAATGTTATTTTTAAATTAAACAAACGAAATAAAATTATATATTGAAATAAATCCAATATTGAATCAAATTATGATTTTTGTAGAAAAAAAAATTTGTTAATTTCAATATTTAGTGGTTAAAAATCATAATTTTCATCAATTAATATAATACAAAAATAATTTCGATTCACTCATTCACGTATTTGTTTATAACAATTATTATTACTCATTATAGTTTTCTTGTGCATATTTTATATTTAGATTTTATTTTATTTGTGTCTTCATTTAGTTATTTGTGTGTTTGTTTCTTAATTTTTTAGAAGATTCACCTACGGAGTCCTCTTTGTCTCAACTTTCTCAGCAATTGCAGTAAAAAATTAAAAAACATCTAAGTGAAGCTTCTATGCCTCTATAAAAATATTGTTACAAACTCGTCCCCGACATGAAACCAGCCCAGTCCGGTAACAATGGAACTCTAAGATTTCGGAAATTCGCGGCCCGTTTAATGTTTTTTTATATAAGTTGTTATCATAGCAGGCGATTTGTTTACATTGTTTCTTTTCAACTAGCTTATAGAAAGGTCTATTTAGTTATTTGTTTTGTTTCTTTATTTTTTTAGACTGTTAGTACGCAGCCTGTTTAATTTCATAGTCGCTGTTAAATCTTTTACCCCGCAAGTTGGCTTTTAGCTTTGCGAAAAAAAATACTCTGAAAGTGCCAGATTAGCGCTATTTGGTAGGTGTTCATTCTTTGTGAAGCCATTTTCGTGTACAACATTCTCGAAAGCAAAGCTGTCTGGACTGGAGCATTGTCATGAAGCAAGCGCAGACCTCGGCTGATGTTGCCGTGCATTTTTCGAGAATTTTTTGACACATCTACTTAGGTAAGCTAGAGTAAAATGTCGCTTTTACGGTAACATTTGATTATTTAAAGTTAATTAAAGTCACTTTCACTTTCTTGGTGCTTTTCGTGACCTTAGCTTTTTTGGCATGTGCTCTCCTTCCCAATATTATTCCGTAAAATCCTATTTGAATGTCAGATCATAGTGAACAACCAAAGTTTCATCACTCTTTACAATTGGTCAGGTTACACCTTCTCGATCCTCGCAGCAAAGATTTAAAAATCGATCCCATGCACTAATTTTTATTAAATGCTCATTTAGGATCTTTAGAACTATGCTGCCATCTCTTTTATTTCTAGGTGCCGTTCACTATTCACAATTTCTCCCACCAATTTAATGTAATATTATCGTCTAGAATCAAGTAGCGCGACAAAAACTATGAAACGTAGAGCTGGACAATGAAAAGATTAAGATATAATTAAATAAAAAGATGAAGCTTATGCAAACTAACGTACGTCGCATTAAAAATGATATATGTAAATGTATGTGCCTATTCATCTAAACAGTAATAGTTCAAATGAGATTTCACCATTCTACACAAAAAATTATTTTGTCGAATCTTATATTTGGATCTAATATTAATTATTACCACTATAGTTAATCATCACACTGTATTAATATTCCTAAAAGGTAGATTAAAGAATTACACAAAGAATTAAATTGTAGACTGAGTGATTCAATGCAAAGTCTCCCACGAAAACTAGGTGCCGTGACAGTATCAACATACCAATTTCCAACACTTGGCTGAGTTCATCCCCAATTAAATTTGATTTTTGGTAATGTACCAATTTGATTTCAACCACAAGTTTTCTTTTGTAGCTACCGAATAAGTTTATTCATGTTTCATCTTTTATTTGGCATTAGTGGTTTCAACACTGGATTACACATAAGTATTATTATTTCAACCACCATATTTGATATAATATCAACAAAGAATATTGTGATTATGTTTATCATCTTAGTTTACAGAAAATTGTTTCAATTTGATTAGATTTTAGATGATAGTACTACATACAAAAATGGGATTATATGTAGGTTGTCAATAGATGGATTTAGAGACAACTTAAAGGCAAATAAAGATATAAATGAAAATCAGTATATGAATAAGAATAGTTAGTGTATACAGTAACAAAATTAAAATGATTTTCGCGCATGCCAAGTCGGAATCGTCATTTGTTTATCTAGCTTCCTTGCTTCAAGAAAGCTGCATAAGTGTTCTGGTGGTTTCGCCGTATTTAACGTTCTTAATAGTTTCACACAAAATAACTAACATGTGACATTTAAAGCGCATAAGTTGATCTGTATACAAATAAAAGTTATCTATGATTGTTACGAATGTTACAACATGATCACCTTAGTTTGCGAAGCAATCATTCACTAGATAGAGTTATAACATCAAAAAGAAAAATGAACTGAAGCAGACAGGGTTCAATGCAAAAGTGGTACACACCTATTTGAGCTTCCTGGTATACCCGGTGTGAAGACGTAGGTTTCCTCAATAAACCTTACTATAGCCGCTACCTTTTTCCAACTAGAAATTACGGCCAGTCACAATGATTTGAAATAAATCAAAAGGAAGAAAATAACATACCGTTCAATAACAATATTCATATACTCACAAGCAGCGCCAAAGGCATTTGATTCTCTAGGTGGCAGTCAAAATCTAATATAGGGACACGATCAAATGATAAAAGCTATTGTAACTTAACAGAGAATTCCAATATCAATAAGTATCTTAAAGTTGAGTAGTTGGTTAAAGCAGCCGTTATGTACATTCTGTTGATCAGAGGAAAAAACTACTAAGCACATTGTATGTATATCACTGCTCCAGTTTGACAAATGTGCGGTACTCATTAATGTGCATCCGACAGTACATGACAAAGAACTACATGAAAAATTCATTCTCGAAGTTGTTAGAATTGATAACAAGAATAGGGCTGGAGAATGCAATTAAGATGTAGTCAACCATAATAGATTCAAACAGAGCCACAAGCCACTTTTGTGAAATCTGTCTATCTGAAGGTGAGCTTCTGTTTTCGGAGTATGCTAAATATTTCTTTCAGTATGAGATGAAAAGTACATCGTACATTGGTGAGGACAAGTAAATTTTCAATTCAAGTTAATTATGATAAAATTCTGAAATAGTTTCTCCTTTAACATATTGACATGTTCAACAAAAGATTTGTGACCTTCCTTAAAGTAAGTTTGGCAAGGAGCAAGAAGACTGTCAACTTATCTTTCTTAAAGTCTAAAATTCTTTATCATCTAAAAAAATATAATTTTATCAATCGAACATGTACTTGGATTGGGCGATAGCGAATAGCAGTAATTTACAATTTCCATATTTAAATTGAAACGAAATACTTTAATTGGAGAAGAGCTTCATTGTACTCTTTTTACAATTCATTCATTCACTCACCATAATTGAACATATTAATTATCCTATACATTCCATCACACTTTCCATTGCAGAATTTTAAAGTGAAGCAAGATGCTTCTTGCATACTAATTCCAATTCAATAGCATATGAACTGAAACTGTAATGAATTGATGATTTTCGAATATTTCGTTATAAAATTAAAGACAAGTTTATAATTTGTTTATACATCTAAGTTCTTAAGAATATACATCGATTCAATTCCACATTTTTCATGTTTCAACTACAAACTCTTGAATAACGTTCACTTCTAAATTAATTTTATTAAAACTTTCTCGTACAGCCAATTCGGTATTCTGTAGAGAGTAAAGTAACATTTAGTGAAAAGAGACAAATGGTTACAGCGGAATACAGTGGCCGTCAGTAAAGATAAGTTGGGTCATCAAGTTAAGACACAAACGAGACACTGAATTGATAAGAGATGTCCTGGTAAATGGATAGTCGAGAAAGAGGTTGTTGAAGGATGACGGAAACGTATTATTCAGCTTCAACATGGTAAATACGATTTTTATCATTTCTCAAATAAAGATAATTGTTGAAGATAGAAGAATAAAAAATGAAGTGTAGAGTAAAGAATAACACAATTGATTTGTGACGACGATGCCGGGAGTGACAAATTGTGTACTGGAAAAGATTATGTAAATTATTTCAAGGAAACCAACACTTTTAAATTCCACTGAACAGTAACAGTTGTATCGGTAATATGGTGTATATGAAGCTGCTACTTATTTTCATACATATTTCTTGCTTTAGTGACTGAAATGGTACATGAGAAGAAGTGACAGATATTAGAGCCGTTAATTGTAGGGTCAAATATTTGGCAGATAGTTATTGGACACAATTTCATTATACGAATAATGTCGATCGAAATAATTGAATAGAATTCAAGATATTCATTCATACCAGAAAAAGAACATAAATTTTGAAGAGTCGTTCAAGTAGATTTCAAATGGCCAATACTGTAGAAGAATAATTCCTACCTGGTGACAAATCAATAATTGCAAATACTATATTTCCAAGAAATTATTGTCTAACTCTATATTTTGAGTACACTCGTTGTATTAAAATTGAGTTACATCACCATCTAAGTAAACGTAGAGCATATATATATGATCAGCAAAACGAATTTGATAATAAATTGAAATATCTGAAAATATATTTTCCAGAGGTAATAAAATATACTTTATATTAGATTTTTATTATCATATGAACAGTTATGATAATAAAACAAGAAACAATAGATATCAAATATAGAGGCTATGAATAGTTACTTCCATAACTTTCTCTCACACCATGAATGCTCTAATTACCATATATTTGAGATATTACAATTGATAAGACACGCTCAAATAAAAGCTATAGATTGTCGTAACATGATGAGAATTTGATGTCCTCCAATCTATCAGCGCTGACAAGGATTCATCGTGTTGACGTTGTTGGCGTCGCGACGTTCTAATCAGCCATTCAATTGAAAATGCAGCGACGGGAGATCGATGGGATTCCGGTGTGCAAAGCAAAAGGGTTTCCGGTCTAATGAGTCACTCTATCTGCCAGATATGCTCTTGCATAGGATTACTAGGATATCTAGGTATAACCGTTAAATCTAAATTGGATAAAGGTGTAAATGCTTTCAATCACATCACAATATGATTTATACAAGATACGGCATTTGAGTTAGATTGTTCAATTACTTGTGACATGTTTGGATATGCAGCAGTGAGTGAAGACAGGTTTGTTTAGTAAAAGTTTTTCAAATTGGTTGAGAGGTGATGTACGTTTAATGTTATCATGAAAGCAGATTTGTTCAAACGGCTCCTCATTGGATTCGAAATATATCAATAAAGGAAGTAATAGTTGACTGTCGATTGAGGGAAGTCTGAATTATATATTATAATACTATACGACGTTAGAAACTCAAAGGGATATACTCAGTGACATACAAAATTTGTATTATTCGTGCAAATTGTTTATCACCTTCAAAGTTCTTATTCATTTTCTTGATATTTCATATCTTAAAATATATATATATATATATATATATATATATATATATATATATATATATATATATATATTTGTGTTATCTTCTGCAGAAAGTGCTACTCTGGTGGGCTCTGTACAATTTTTAAATCCAAACTAATCAAATTGTCAGCTCATATTGTAAGAATTAACTATGAAAAGTGGACTAACTTCAATATATTTTCCGAGCTTTCGAATACTTACGTATTCATCGTCTGGGACTGAAATTATGGTCAAATACAATATAAGAAATATGTAAAAATATATAACAATAATGAAAATTTACTTACAATAATTAATTAACATTTCCGGTGATGTTGATATTATTAAAGCTTATAAAAATTTTTAATCTCATCGAATTCAAAATTCAATATTCAAATTGACTTTGATAGAAATATTGATTAATTGAAATATTGATTCTGGTTACTATAGGAATTTTCATTAATTTTTGATTGGTTAGATTATGAATGACGTTGAATTTTTATAGGTTAGATAAGGATAAGTTGTAGTGAATGATGTTCAATATTGATTGGTTAATTTATGGATAACATTAAATTTCAATAGGTTAGGTCGTTATGAATGTAGTTTAATATTCATTGGCTAGAATATAAATGACAATAAATTTTTTGGTTAGGTTTTATAAGTGAAGCAGAGATTTATAGGTTAGGTGAGGTTAGTTGGTTGTTAATGGCGTTGAATTTTCATAGAATTTGTTTTTTCGAAATCTAAAAGATATGCTTAAATTACACCAATGCATTGATCATTTTGGGCAATATATGTTGTTTCTAAAAATAAATGTTTTTTGTAGCTTTTTTCAGTTGTTAAAACTTTGGCAGATTCATAATTCATATTGTGTCCTTCCTGATAGACATGAGTCGCTAATGAACAACTATCAGGATATAATCTGCTATCACTCTTGTGAGAAGAGAAAAGTTACCTTTTCAACCGACCAATGTACTTTTTGTCATAATTTAAACAAGGTATTTCATATACTATGTTAGGCAATTTATTCTAATTATTGGTAATTATTTTAATATTGTGTTGTTTGAAGATTCCAGAAAGTATAGGAATAACTGATTTTATATATGGTAAAGGTGTATTAATATATGGAATAGAAATGTTAGAAATGACGTTTGAAAATGATGATTCAATATTCGTGTCAATGTCAAATGAATTATACAAAATTCGTTTCAAAAGATATGGAGGATATAAGTTTTCATACAAAACATTGTGAAGTATTTTAATGTTGTGTTATGAAAAATTGGATCAGAAATTTGAAGAACTCTATTTTTCATTTGTTTGATTAAATCAATTTTAGTGTTACGTGGGTGATATAAATGATAATTGATATATTTTCCAGAAATTATTGGTTTCCTATATCAGTCGATTAAAATTTTATTATTTTCATTTCTTATAAATTTAGTATTAAGAAAAGGTAACGATTTTTTAGTATTCTCGTTTTCTATAGTAAATTGTGTAGATATAGGGATCGAAACTATTGAAGTAAAATAACAAATTATCAATTTTCGGTTCAACACTGAATTTAGGCCCTACGAAAGAAACTGTAAAATATCATTAGGTATCTCTATATTTGAAATATTTTTAATCCAATTATCTTGAGATTTGAGAACTGAATTGATTTTTTTGTTAATTAATAAGATTATTAAGTTTATTCTTTTGTTTGCTTTTAGTTTTGTGAAATAATTTATTATAAGTAACTTGTTGTCTGCTAGAAAAATTTTCAAAAGTGAATTCATTCGTTGTATCAATTATTTGGTTTTTAAATTGTAAGAGATCATTTTCAAGTTTGAATATTGTTTTTTGATTACGAACAATTTCATTATTTAAAAGCTTATGTACTAACCTATTATAGATGTAATAACTATTGTAGGTCTCTTGTTCTTGGCGTTTGAGTATTTTTTCAATATGCTTGATATTATTCAGTAGAAGGTGGGAAGAATGTTCTTTTTTCTAAATTGTAGTAGGAAGCATCTTCTGTTATATTCCTTCGCCATTTTCATTTTGATTTTGGACCATGATTTTGAATTTTTAACAGCTAATTGACCATAAGTTCTTGAGATGGTTTGGAAGTATCCCATATTTGTATGTGAATTGTAAAGAAGTCTTTGCCAACTATATTATGAGTAGTTTTTTATTAATATATCATATAATCTTCCCTCATTTAAATTTTTTTTATCTTGTACTAGCGGTGATCTTCGAAGACTTCGGAAGAAACTCCCGAATCCAATAGCTTTCTCTTGGTCATTTGATAGACGTTCTTTCACGAAATTATATACCTATACCAAAAAATATTATGTTTTACTATCAATCAATAATTAGCTGGTCTGGTGGAAAGAAGTTACCACAAACCGTATTTATTGTTTGAAGTAACATCTTTCCAACGACAAATATTTATTATATTTTTATTAAAATGTACTTATTTGAGATAATTTTCTTAATTGAATGTTTTCAAACAATGGAAAAATAATTATTTTGTCCATTTATTAGGTTGAAATGTGATCATAGCAACAACGATTTTGGTCGACGATAAAGCTATGAAAAGGAGATGGTTACACTTGAAAATATAAAGAAACATTGGAATGTCCTGGCCATTGTGATATGAACTGCATCTACATTACACTGGGCTGGCCAAAATCGTCTGCAACGTGAACAAAAAAGCAGTGATACAAAAAATTGGAAAAGCGTTGAAAGATTGTATCAATTTGATGAATAAAACGAAATTTGAATGAAGTTTTAAGGTAGACAAATAAAAACAAATATTTTCAATTGGATATTGATATATTGTTTTCAAATTATGCTCAATTAAGATCAATATACTCTTTCATATGTTTGAAGCAAATGTCAAAGCATTTTTTCCAATCCTATTAAGGTACTTCCAAAACATGTGATTTTAACGCATCAACCGCTTCTACAGGTATAGAAAAACGTTGATATCGCAATTTATTTTTGATCTTCGGGAATAAGAAGAAGTCGTTGGATGCCGAACAAATATTGTACGGCAGATGACTCATCAATTCAATGTTTTGATTGTTCTAAAACGTTTTTGTTTGTGTGAGAACTCGCATTGTTGTGGTAGTCGGTGATTCGTCTTCTGCGATTGGTTTCCGTGATATTATCGAACGCTTCTGGCAAAAAAATAATTTTGTATTATTCACATTTGACCGTTATACGTTACTCTAATGGAATGGTGGTGACATATACAGTTATTCCAAAGAAAACAAATTTTGTTGGACATGATTCTTCACCTGTCACGGTCTTATTGACGTTTTTTAAAGGACCGCGATTGAATTTTTTTAGGCACCAATCGACACGAACTTGTTTTGACCGATTATCAAATTCTGCGAACAAATTTTTTTGACTGCCAAATGTTCATGCAAAAATCAATATATGTTTTCTGTAAGACTCGATTTTGGACGACCTTCACGAAATTCATCCTGTAGCGAAGTGCGACCACGATTGAGCACCACCGAAACACATTGGATCAAGATGGTTGTGTCATAGAAAATCATAGCACGAAAATGTTCTAGATTTATTTCCATTTTTTGATCAAAATGATTGTTTCAAATATTGGTAAACAACTCAAATAGCACTCGTATAACAACACGTTCTGAGTATGTTCATCATTAAAAATGTCAGATTGGACATATTCATATCACATTTTGCCATATCCAAAGCTTAAGTAGTAGCCTTCGTATTCAATAATTGAACAACTGGGAGCTATTATCAATATATCAGAATATTTTAATATACTTCGTGACTCTATAAAAAGCAAAAAAACTCCTATTGTGATTTTTACCGCAAAACAATAAGTTCACTCCACAAACTTTATTGTAAATTGAAATTTCTGTTGAAAATAAGGAATAAACCGGAGAATAGAAGCGAGGCTTTGCATTTTATTACAACCAGAATTATTGGGAGCAGGGTAAGGCTTACATATTCAGTACACAAAGTGCTTTCATTATGCAAAATTTATGCCAATCATTACCATTGGGTTTGACACAAGGATATGATATTTCACGATATATCGTATTCTGCAATGAACTACCAACCAGATTAGGTGGAACGCGTGCTACGAACGTTGCTTATCCCTGTTATCGCCTGCTTGGGAGTCCGAACACCTGAGCGCGGCGTTATGGATGTCATAAAATGTCATTAGCCGCCCACTTTTCTTATTCTTATGGCCCACAAGCGAGTTTTGTCACCACCGTACATTGTTTTATTTTACGCTCTACAAATTTTACTACCAATCTTGGGGATCTAATTATTAGTGACGGTCGGTCGGTTGAATTAATTAATTAGACGCATAATGGCAATATTTAAGAGACAGTTATTTGTGAAATCCATTGAGCATTGAATTAAAATTGGAAGAGGGATCCACTTAATTTATCAATACTGCCTGGACATATGAATTAAAACTGAAATTAAAATCAAATTATATAGTATAGACAATGTCCAAACATTTTATATCCACATCGAAGAAGAATAGGTGTAGCTACTGGAACAAACACACCAAATTAATAAGTAAGTTTCCTGCAATAAATGCTATTCTCCGACAATGAAATTATATATATATATATATATATATATATATATATATATATATATATATTTGAAAATTTATTCAAGCATTAATACTATCAAAAATCTTAAATAAACATTTCCCAGACAATGAATACATAAGTATTCGAAAGCTCAGAAAATATATTAAAGTTAGTCCACTTTGGTGTTTCGTTTGCCACGTTTCCAATAAGAGACAGCTTATATACATATATATACATATATATATATATATATATATATATATATATATATATATATATATATATATATATATATATATATATATATATTGAAACGGAATCAAATACACAATAAAAGAGAATTTTTAGAAATTGTTCACATATATAGGATCGAGAAAGCTATCAGTAATAAAAAAGAACTAAACAATTTTGATACTTTTCCTTTAATTTTATATTCATGCTGTAGGTAATATCAACTTGTCAATGTAAAGTCATATTTTGATAGAAATCTAAATAGGTCGAAACGTCAAATTTTAAATTATTCTACTGAACTGATTTTCTATCAGAAACCTAAAATCAACATAAATCAACACGAAAAACGTTGGAACTGCAGCATATAAAACACCAAAGTATACTTAATCTATTCAATACGTACTGCGAGCTTTCCAATACTTATGTCGATCATCGAGGACTGAAATTATGGTCAAAGTACAATGTAAAAATAAGCATAAAATTATAACAATATTAAATAGGATTCGAAAAATCCATATTCAAATTTTAATTCGCTAGATTATCAATGGCATTGAGTTTTTATAGGTTAGGTTATGAATGAAGTTGAGTTTTATAGGTTAGGTGAGGTTAGTTGATTACTGATGACATATCTATAAAGTTCAAACTTAAAATCTAAAATATATGCATAAATTGCATTGAGTTCATAAGTATTTTCATAATATACCGATCATTTTAAGCAACTCATGTTGTTTCTAAAAGCAGGCGTTTTTTGTAGTTGCTTTCAGTTGTCATATTTTTGGCTAATTCATAATCATAGAAAACGTGAGAAGCTAGCGAGCCTGTGTCTGGATATAATTTGCGGTCACTTTTGTGCGGTTTTACGATTCGTGAGTGACCTCTTATCACAATTTAAATTAGGCATTTCATAAACTATGTTAACTATGTCAGGCAATTTATTGACTGGTGTTGTATCTTCGCTGGCTTCAGATGCGATTGTCCAGAAGAAGAACAGTGAGCTGTTCAAAGAACGGAGGGTCACTCTGGACATGTTGAACTCCAGATTCTTCAACAAAGTGAGGGTGTAGTCAAGAAGGAGTGGTTGTTGGACTCTATCATCACGAGATTATTTCATTACATCGAAACCAAACAAACTATTAATGTCTTGCAGCATGGGACTACAATTAACTCAGACTGCTTGTCAAAACAGGAGCTTTTGAAGAAGTTTACGTGGCCTGCTATGCTCCATACACCGTACAGTCCGGACTTAGTTCCCAGCTATTAATACCTCTTATTCAAGCGAAAGGAGCACTCAGGTGGCAAACGCTTCAAGAGAGACGATGAATTCCGAGCAGAGGCTACACATTCACCGGAGATTCATTTTACATTGAAATACAAAGGTGGAGCACCATCTTCAAAGGTGTATAAAAAAATGGAGACCACGATTAATAATAGACAACATTGTAAGTTTCTTAACGATGTATGGCATATTAATAAAAATTGTTTTCTATTTGTAAAAATATGAGAACCTTCATTGGATTATATATTATAATTAATTATAATTATTATATTATAGTATATTGTCCATTCTACCACTGATTTTGATGTGGTGAAAAGGATACGCGGAGTCACAAATTCTATGAGGAAAAAAAAGATATTGTATCAGAATTCAGGACCATTAAAATTAACTAATTTATCTAAATTATTCTTTAGGGCGATTTTTTAAGCGAAAAATATTGTTTGAATTTAGCTTCGCAGACATGAACCCAATGATTAACCCAAATAAAAGTTGTCACCAACAAAAACAAAACGATAAGCACTAACAGAGACGCTTAGACTAGAAATACGAGAATGGAATACAAGTTGAGAGAATAAATGATAATCATAATTAACAAGTCAAATAGAACGTTGTCGGCGTCGGTGTGATTTATAGTCAAGCAAAAACGTCACCTAGAAGACAATGTGTTGCGCGACTATAATAACTTCCACTCGACTGATCCCATGAACTTGGTACAGACTGAGAACGGCACTTAACTAGAGGACGCAATTCAATTATGAAATGCGTCTCCATTAGTCACCGTGTGAGAGTGGATGGTTCGAGACGTTCAAATTGACCGTACAGATCTTCTGATAAATTTCCAGCATTGTTTTGAATATATGGAGGACCTCAGGAAATTGTGGCATGGGCATTCGACTCGTCGCCGACTAAATCCGATGGTATTCATCACTTTGACTGTTTTAATAATGACCTCGTTGAGGCAATATGCTGGATTTGCGTCAGATAGATCGCATATCACCGTATCATGTGTACAACAATCTCACTCAACGATATAATGTCCTCTACATACGATTTCCTTAAATACAACATTCTGTAAAATTCAGGACCGGATTATCGAGAAAGAGTTCACAAAATCAATAATATGAAATAAGTTTTTCTGTGATTTTACTATGACCTATGAACATAAATAACTGTTGTTCAACCAAACTTCACGAAATGCATGTGAATGGGATTAGTTGGAGATATCTACCATAAATATGCATGATTAGTATGGTCAGAAATAGTGTACCTATAAGAAGTTGTTTTTCTTTTAGCATAGTTTAGTCTAAGTAAAATTTATTTTGACCATATTTTTAAATGGCGTTACTGGTTTTGAAAATAATAATAGTAATTATGATCAGTCGAAATGAATTTTGAAAAGATTCAGAAGTACTGTAATGAATCTTTATTACAACGAAAAAAGTGGAAGAAATCTCAACTTTCTGATTTTGTATTTTTTTGCTTTTATTTGGGGTCAGTATACAATAATGCCTGCGTGTACTAATGCTGAAATATCTGATATGCATTATTAGTGGATATTGTTAATATCTTTAGCTTCAACAACTCATATTCGGTTATACATAGAACCAAATAGAACCAATTTTTTCGTATTTCCAAATACCTCAGGCTCCAAGGGACTGTATTGTTCACTGATAAGTTTGGTTTAATAGACCATTATATCTAAGGATCACTTCCATTTCGTTGGCGATTGCTCGTTGTCATACATCTTAATTTTCTAGGAAATGAATTTTCATAAGTCTTGGAAGATGAACCTCGTTAAGTGAGAATACATTGCTCTTGCATAACTATACATTTTTTAATGGACATGGAGGAGTTATAGTCTCTGTTCCTTTGTGTGTGGTAATATTGACTTGACACATGAGTTATAAAGCTAGACTTTCGAATTCGCACCTGTCACAATACTTGAACTGAAACGATAGCTCAAGAAACATTTCAATTTCTTGTTTATCCATAGATATCAGGCGTTTTTAATCAATAGTTCAAACCACAGGATGTGATGTTTCTTACAGCAACACAAGCAAGTTTTTTATCTGTCAGTTGATTGAAGTTTTTGTGAAAGAAACCAGTAACATATCCTCTTGTTCGCTAAATGAGAATGTCTCACTTAATTGAAAAGAATTATAACAATTTAATAACTAGAAGAACTGAATGAAAAATTTTCAAAATTGATGAATAAATTCATAGCCAAAACTAGATTTTTTTGTAACTTATCAAATAACATTTCGAGAGTATGTTTTCACTAAGTTGGAATTTCTGGAAGCATTGGTGAAATTCATACTGAACACACCAACACTCACAATTATACTGTCTGATGCGTGTTAAGGCCGCTTGACATGATGCAATACAACGTGCAATACAATGCAAGACGTAATATCTCTTGATCAAAAGTATGCGCAGTGAAGTTCTCTTATTGTTTCATGCAAGATGTCTTAACATTATACCATTACTTAATTCATTAGTACAATGTAGATTTTGAGATGAAAAGTTGCAAAGAAATTAAATTATTTTTTTTTTCGAAACTTTTGGCTCTACGAGTACTTTGGCTCCTTTAACTTTCTGTACTGTCGCCTATCGTCCTATGTTGGGCTCTTTTATACGTCTTTGTGTCGGTTCTTATGCAGAACTCCGTGTATATTACAGTTTTTTATGAAATATTCACCAACTTACTCAAAAAAAAACGAACAATTGACTTTGAATATGTATTTCTCGCCCTCGGTACAATAAAACAAAGTAAAGTGATTAAATAGCATAAATGGCCAATTCAAGCTAAATTAAAACAAATGTGACCTATAAAGAAAAAATTTTGGAATAAAAGGGTAGGTGTGTCATAAAATAAGTCTTCCTATTGTGTTAGGGAGTCTGTATAAGAGTGAAACCATTGGAAAAAGGGTTAAGTCCTCGAACGAAGTCGGTAATTAGTTCCAGGACTGCGGTGTCTCAGGGATTATCGCGGCTCTTCTCATTTACCCATCTTCCCTATAATGAGATAGTAGTCGAAAAATGCAGAACAGCTTGGAGGGTTCCCAGTAAGCTGATTTGTAAAATAAATTAATGATCCGGCGTTACAGAAGTCACCTCGGAGCTGTCACATTGTCTGTTAGAAAGCATTGCATAAGAGATCCCTAGTTAATTACTTCCAGGGATAATTCCTTTTAACGAGATATCTATGCAAAATTCGCGCCTCCGAAAAAAATCTCCGGTATCACTTTATTCTCCTACTCAGTTGGATCCAGATTATAACTCCGCACTTATGGTTACGAGCTCGAATTGAATTCACCCAACCCATGATTAAAAATTATAGGACATATATAATTTGATTAAGCCCAAACCACAGCTCCAACTTTGAGAACACCTGATTATACAAGGTTTATAGGAAGTTCACTGCAAAATTAGTCGTACGTAGCTGAATTCAAAATTGAATGATTATATAACTCTGTACATATACTGTAATATGATCTTTCATATAATTACAAGTGAGTTTGTGTTCGATAAAATATCTTATCACGGTTTTTTTTTCCGTGTCAATGATTCATTATCTCATACACCGTTCAAATAGGAATTTCTGTCAGTGGATACACGGCCTGCATTACAAAATAAGGAATCTCAAAAACATTCGTTGAATTTATTCAACCTGCTAGAGTATGTCAAAAAATGAGCTGTTATAAATTAAAAGTCTTTATCGTCGAAGTCACATGAGTTTCAAACTCAGAAGCAATATATTTTGCCAGCAAACACAAAACAGCTCGAATAAGAGGTAAAAAACAAAAATTTAGAATCAATGATATTTTCAGTTCCTAAGGAACGCCTCATTAACTAATATTTCAATAATAATTTATGAATTATATTTACACCATTCCTCTATTCGTCGCAGATAATTGAAAGCGAGAAATAAGAAAAAATCACTTATATCATAAATTTGGAAGAGTATTTGTAAGTCATCAGGATGTATATTGAATTGTTGCCATCAACTTTAAGCTAGTTTTCAATTGGTATCGTTGACATTAGATAAAAACAGTTAATGTAGGAGATGATAAAAAGTCTCCCCGATAGAGTCTTGATAACATGATAATCGCGAACGGTGATAATAAGCTACAATATTTTGTTATAATAATCACCCTGTATATATCATGGAATAAAAATGACCGATTCAAATAATAAGTATGGCCCAATTTTTATCTTTTTCGAAGAATTTTGAAACGTCTCACGTTGATTTAGGTTATCAATGTTATGAATGTCAACTTTGTTTGGATTCAGTTGGCATAATTTTTTAATAAGTTTATTTAAAACTTTATGCATATGTATCTATATGGTTTTTTCTCTATTCGACATCAAGGTTCTACAACTAATTCTTAAAATATCATCTAGTCACACTAACATAATATTTATAAAATGGTTTAAAAAATAATTGTACTAAATATATGGGAGATGGCTCTTTTCACAAGATCCCCTGAGGTTTTCTGCGTATTCGGGTTAAATTGATCATTCTTTAAGGGTAAACAAAAATGACAAGCAACACGTGTTGTTCCATATGTTATAAATTACTTTGAAGGATCCGATTCCAACAGTTTATACTTTTTTTCTGAAAGTGCAATAACATATTTTCGTTCTAAGGAGTAATAATAAACTTGAGGGATAATCCATATATCTAATTTGACACTTGTTCTAATTTAATGGCAAAACGTTGAACTGATGAAAAATGTTTCAAGATCCATTGATGATTTCTTATTCATTATCTTGAATAAATGATCAACTGTTGCTAATGACTGTAGTTATCGAATGAACGACCAACAATTAATTATCGTGTACGATCATAATGAAATATGATTAAGGAGTTATTAGCTGAATGTTATCAATTTAATTTTAATGCTTGCGAATAAAATTAACATTAAGTATATGATGCATGAATTTAATTATTACAGTCAAATGAAATTGTTGTAGTATAATCATGTTGTTGATTAAAAATAGAAAAAATAACAAAAGTGGAATGAATATTACTAGTTTTGTTTCAGAATTAACTGCCTAAATAGAGGGTGGTCGCATGCATAATCGACTCAGTAACCCACTTTTCAATCGTTTTGCCACTGGGTCATTTTCTCAAGCTAAGGAAGATATTAGGCTATTTAAATCGTTAATTTTGACGATTCCTATAACAAATTTGTGAACAAGTGAATTGTCTCGATGAAACAATAGTTTCTTCTTAGCTAAATGTGGCCTTTTTTGCTTGATTTCTTCGGTAAAATATTGCAGTAAGTTTGGATAATAATCGCCGTTGATAGGTTCTCCGTTTTTCAAAATAATAAATCCAAATTATCCCATTAGCATATCATGCTAATGCCATGGCAAAGTTTGCAGATGAAACTGTCTTCGCCTTCTCTGGAGTATACGTAGATTATTGTTTTTTCTCGATCCTGAAGTGATTGTCATTCATGATTATAAAATGGCTTTAAAATATGTACTATTTGCTAGCCCACTTTCATTCAGTACCGGGAATTTTCTCAACCGTTCTTAGAGTCTGAATTTCTATTACGAATCAGTTGTGAGCTACATGGTTAGAAAATTACAAAATTGATACCTCTCAAATTATTTTGATATCCTTTAATAAAATTACAAAATTATCGATCCCATGGAGTTTTCAAAAAAATGTACTTTGTTGGAAGTAGTTATTTCATTACTTAGACAAATTAGTGTTGATATTTGATACCTTGATTTTTAAGGAAAAGTATCTTTTCAAACTACTTATTTTGTTCGAACTTGATGGTTAGAGAAACAATGAAAAATCCTTGTGTTCCACCAATTACTAATGGAATTTCAACGAAATATATATCTTGAAAAATCAATTTTTGACAAACTAAACTGGTAATAATGAATTGAATTCAACATATCTTAGAGACAAATTATTCTATTATTTCATAAAATAATAGGGTGCGGGGTTCACAAATAACAGAGAAGCAAACACTGCTAAGGTTACACAGCGTGACCGCTGTGAATTTACCCTTTTGAAGTCCCTCAACTATGTCACTTACCTCCCAGCTGCTGTATTGTATTTTTATAGAGGACGGTTCGTGTCCTTGCTCCATTAGACACAAAATATATAAAACTAAAAACCCCTGGAGACGGACACTAGCTTTTTAATCTTTTTATGGGACTATTTGTAGTTGGATTCATGTTAATGTTGACCGCTTCACCTTAATGTTGAATAGAACAATATTGGAAAGATTTATTTCACATGATACGACAGGGATAAATTAATCCCTGGGGTACAGATACATCATTTGTTTGATATTTCACTAATACTTCATTTTGGTAATTATTGAATAGGTAATTTATTTTCTATTCTTATTTCATGCAACGACTACAGCTCTCTTACAAATCTTCTAAAAATGAGTGATAAACATTGGAATAAAATTGATTTTTAACAATGTTATTTATGTAATAAGGCTTTTTATTGCGTATTGATGAGCTTTGATAATACTAGTAAGATTTCTTTCTATAATTTTTTATCATTTCATTTCTTAACTCACACTCTTTCATTTAGACTCCATAACAAGAACTAGACACTAGTTTTTTTAGTAATTCTCGTCAAGATGTTGAAAGAAAGAATATTAACGTAAAATAGGAGTTATATAGTCCTAATAAGTCCTGATAAACATGTAAGATTATATATTCACCAAATAACAGGAAAATACAAGACACAGATAAGGAGAATGTTGTAACTGAAAGAAAAGTGAGACAAGGAGGCGTTTAAGCCCATTATTATTCCTTTTAATCATGGATGAAAAGTAAACAAAGGAGAGGAAACAACTAGACAAATAACTGTGCAAATACAAAAACTGGAAAAGAAGATCGTTAAAAAGCTAAAGTCTCTAGGTACAATAGTAAGATCAAATGGAATAATTGACGAAGATGTAGCCAATAGAGGAAATAAGGAAATAAGACAATGTCCTGTACACTATTGTTCAACAAAAAAAATATAAGAAAACGTACAAAAACGAGAATCTTTGAATCAGTACTACTGCCGATGCTGATCTATTGTTGCGAATCTATGTGCGAAATAAAAATATTGAGATAATTAGCGGGGGTGAAGGGACTAGATAAAAAAAGGTCACAATTAGACGAGAATTGAACATAGTGAGTGCAGTACAAAAAATAGAACAACAGTTGAGATAGTTTGGAAGAAGGAAATAAAATACAGAAGTAGCAAACAAACTAGAAAAAAAAGACTGAATTAGAGATGGGCTAAACAGGAAACAAATCGTAGAACCAAATGGAGAAGGAACATCTTCTTTATAACTATGGTAAAGTAGGTTGTATATAAGTGAGTGAGTAACTTCATCCATAATCATTGATTGATTGATTGATAGTTTCCATAATGATTGTATATACTATTATATGTAAACTGAAAAAACAAACTAATTTTTTCAGACAATTTCTTTCGTCTTTCAAATATGAGTGATATTTTGACACCTCTCTACACAACCCTTGTTTTTTTGAGAATGGCTATTTACAAAACAAACTTT
Organism: Diorhabda carinulata; assembly: GCF_026250575.1. Taxonomy (NCBI): domain Eukaryota; kingdom Metazoa; phylum Arthropoda; class Insecta; order Coleoptera; family Chrysomelidae; genus Diorhabda; species Diorhabda carinulata. The sequence goes on along the minus strand of NC_079460.1, from coordinate 7,437,057 downwards.
TCTCATCTATTTCCATATGTACGTTTCATTTATGTTTTTATATTTCATATTTATACTATACAATTATTGTTATGTTACACTAGTCGAAAAAATTAATTTTATATCACGTGCTCAAAATTTTTTAAGCATGATGCTTAATTCCAAAACTTTATCAAATATTTTGAAAGGTTAAAACGTATGAACGTGACAGGATGATACTAAAATAGCCTTGTTAAACTCCGTCTGTTCTCACTGGAGTCTCTGAAAGACATATTAGTTTGCCGTCGCTGTTTAACTTGGGTAAATGTCACCGAATCCATTCTCCCCTGATTTCACAATTTTTCAACTTCATTCGTTGTTAAAATTATCCCTTATCAGCTGTCAATTGTGTAAATAATGTTAGTCTAAATAATTGGATTTGTGAAAAATTGGTTTCTAGTGTAATTGACTACAGTATACAGTAATTTATACACCCTTTTCTGTCAGATTGGCTGATATTCATTTTATATGGACAATAGTTCTCAAACATTTCAATAAATTTTCAATATTTTGTACCAATTAAAATTTGAGAATGAACCAGAATAAAAATAATGCCAGGTATTTTTGAAAGGTTTGAACACAAAAAGTGCTTCTATCGAACGCCTCAATAATAGAGGAAACGATTTCATAAATTTCATTGTCAGATCTTTCATTTCCTGGAAATATGATGAACCTTTTTTATGTTATTGAAATCCTTAAATTATTAAATCTATTACCCAATTGATATAGTTTGCAATATCAGCAGTGTAGTTAAAATATTAAGAAGGTCATTTGTTATGTGAGAATATTTCACATAAGTTTATGGTTTTTTATCAGATCACTTTTTATATTAACGTAAACGTGAATAGATATAATTGTGCAAACTGGTTACGTAACTGTCCTTTAGATTGAAGATTCTCATATTCTCAAAAAATTAGTATATGGGCTGAATAATGTGAAAAATAATTGGACCCTTTTTCATTCAAGGAAACTTGAATTTACTGTTCGGATTAATTGGTAAATATCTAAGTTGGCTAATTATATTAAACTGTAAGAAAATATAGCAATATACGATATTTAATTGTATCAAAATGGATCTGCACATCATCACATGTGTGATGTTAGGCAACCTGAATAACAGTTTTCCCAGATTCGTAATCCCCATTTTCAGGAATTATAAATATGGTTACTACAAGGATGAGAAGTAAAAATGTGATATTACAAAATATATTTGTATGTTATTAGTGATTGTTGTACGGACATTTTGAGATACTGCCGCTTTTATTTTTGCTTTATTTTCTACATTGCTCATTACTCAACTGTATACCTTATTTTAACAAGACATGTACATCTGAAGACTTATTGCTGGTTTCCTGCGCCATGATCTAAAAGAATATTTTACTGTTCCATTTTTGAATAATTTCCTGGGAGTAGGGTTAGTTTTGCTTCTGCAATTATTAGATATTTGATCTTTGGCGGATATCGCTATTAAAAATATAGTAATTGAATATAAGGAACATTTCGTAATATATATTCACCATGTATTAAGAATTTGAACAACAATTGATATAAAAAAATTAATTATATTACGAGAAACAATGAAGATCTGGCAACAGCGTGAATATATGCCACAATTTGAAAATATACAATCAGGCCAGTAAAGATTTTGAGTTGACTCACCTGGATGTATAAACGTTAGAGTTGATCATATACACTTTAGCAAAATTTGAGGGTCGAAAATATTCTTTATTAACATTACTTCGTTTCAACAGTCAATGTCCAGTGAGTTGTACGGTTTAATATTGATTAGATAAGAATAAGACAGAATCTGTCTTTATAAAGCCAATGAAATGTCGAATTAGTGTATCAAAAACTCGTTAATATCAGTATTGCAATATAATTCAATCACTCAAGATATGAAAGATTTGTCTTGACTGACTGTTTTAAAATGAATATTGCTATAGCTTGATTTGAGAGATATGTTGCTGAAAATCAGGTATTTCCTGAATCTACAGCAACTGTATTCCTCCGATATGGCTTCATCTCTTATTTGTGTCTTTATGGGTACTTTTATTTTTATTTTTTTGCTTGTTAGTCTGATGCACTATTGATTTCTATGAAATGTTTATTGATATTAGTTTAACTGGCCAGTTCAACTCTGAAAATAACAATTAAAATTGCATGTGTTCGACGAAGAAGTTAGCGTCATATATTTCGATAATGTTTTAACGACCCAAGTTGAAAAAATGAATACAATGCATGGAATTTATTGGCTGTTAATTACGGTAATAGTTACCTACAGCACACAGTAGCTTGTTTTTATTTCAACGGACCGGTGATTAATTACGTACTCATGTTATTACATCTACATACATAACAAAGTGTTCTGCCAGGGTTAAAAGAAGTTACTGCGATTAATCCACCTTAACGATTAGAAATTGGTAGGTTGAAGACATTTATATGATTTCACGTGACAATAAGGTGTCTTTCTAGTGCTAGTTCGAAAAAATTTACTAGATATACAGGATGTAGGTAGATATTTTCACCAACTACTCAACGAAGCCATTTGGATCTAATACCATTAGAAACCTGTAATGACGACAAAAACGAAAACTGATCATGGCTTTCGAAGAGGTTTAAAACTTGAGAAATTCTTTATAAAATACTATAAGAATGACTAATATTTTTTAAGGAAATATCATTCTTGTAGTTTTACAAAAATCACTCTACTAATTTGTTATGTATGCTATCAACAAGATCGAAAGCAATTTTTTTAATTCTCCGTTATCAACATATTTTCAGGCGTCACTACTACTCGTATTTCAGCTTCCCAGGTGAGATGAGGCTTGCTGAAACGAGGGCATATGAAGGAAACGTGCTCCGCACTTTTGTTTCTTCTTGACCAAGTTGGACAGTCCAGGGAATCCTCAATTTTCAACCTTCCAAGGTTTTTCTGAAGCATCCGTGATAGATAGATATGATCACTGACAACAACAGAGATCTTCTTCTTTGTTTTGGACCTCCTTAGTTCGCTATAAACTGAGATGTCTCTCACTCCGAAGACTTATTTGCTCTGTTTGTTTCTTCAAATTGTTTGTAGTGTCAAGCGTTACCCCTAGATGTTTTTTGTGTTTTTTCTTTCCATGTGACTCCTGCGATCTCTTCCTTTGCAGTATTAACGTGGAGATCAATTGCATCAAGTGTGGAGCGACTTCTACGAAAGCCGCATTGATTTTCTTCTAGTAGTGGTTCTACTATTGTTTCTATCTTTCGATGAAGTATATGTTCAAGAATTTTTCGGCTGTATTCTCCCGCTTCCATGTGGCAGGAAAGGTTCGTTCGTTAAGACATGTGTTATACATATAGGAACTATACTAGTGCTTTGTTTATAGATGCTTTTAACGTGACGTTTGGACCAGGGGCCTTGTTGTTTCCTACTATGTTGCAGGCTTCTCTTAGTTCCCCTGTAATTTGCGGGATTGTCTTTGTTTGAAGTTGCTGATCTATAGAAAAGTGGAGTTCCGGTTTCTGGGGAAACAGAGCTCTCATAACCTTCTTCAAAAGCTGGGGGCATGTCAGTTGTGATATAGGTAGGTTTTTAAGGCTCATGACAACCTTGTACGGTTTGCCCCACGAGTCACGCTCGAGTTAGTCAAGAAGCTACTGTCAGAATTGCTTTTTACTGCACTTGATGGCTTTGTTAAATCTCTGTCGGGTCCTTATTATTAATTACTCGAAAACAAAGTAGATATAGGATTATTGATGTAAATTGGATATGGGGCTTTAAAGTATCATATCATTTTGGAATGATTTGGAAGCTATTTCTTCCCAGAATAGTTTAATAATCACTGTTCTAGAAAGTGGTATTGAAAAGGAATTATTATGAGTGACTAAAGATATAAAAGATATCAGTGCTCATAACTATAATTGTATTGCCTCAACTTACTAGATATACAATTACAATTTTTTTGAATTTTTTCATTATCGGGCTCCACAACACATGGTCAAGAAGTAAATTTGCACATTTAATAGAAAAACAAGCGACGGTTACATTATTTCGATTCCTTATTTTACAACGATCCTCTTCAGAATTAATTATTACAACGTAGTGAACAAAAAATATTGAAAATGAAATGTGTACCTAGAGTAGGTAACTGAGTAATTTTAACTCTAAAGCATATATACGCCAAACATAACTGAAGAAAGTTCGGATCGCTTAATTTAAATGATTTTGAGAAGCGAAGCACGATCAGTTTGAGATGGAGTTATCATTTCCTAAATAATGTAAAACCTTTAGATTCACAAATAGAACCAGGATCTGACAAATCTATTGTGTTTCCTTCCCTCTCCGTCAATTTCAGTTCAGATAAGTCTTCCTGTTCTATCAAGATATCGAGTCCTGAGATTTTGTAGTACCTTATATTCAGTTTGTGGATGAATGTGACCTCTAATTTGCATAATCTACAATCTTATTTTCACACTAGTTTGAGTTTCTTGAGATATTCAGTGAAGTGACAATGCTTTCTAAGATTTGGAATGGGAATGACTCATTGAAATGGTATTAGTACATCCTGAATTTATTATCGTATTTTATTTGTTTTTCGTAGCTTTCACATATATAAATTGTGATTTTCAAACAAGACATTTTTAATTGAGAGTCATTATAGTCTGAAAATTCCAAATTTTTATATAGACATATGAATATGTGCAAGCTGTTAACATTCACCTCATGTAATGAAGACCTTCGCAAGTATTGTTACAAAACAACATGCGCTATAATTTTATATTCAATTACTCAACTGAACCATTTGAACACAATTTAGCAAATTTGATTTGATAAAGTCTCATAATAAGATTTCTCTAACAAGACAACATGAGAATCACAGTTGAAAACACTTGCGTCCCCTTGTCAAGGCTCTTTCCCTTAATCTTAATAATGACACAGCTTAAATATGAGACTCATAAAATTTAGTTTGTACCTCATTCACTTTGTTATACTGTATAATTTGTTGTTTGTACTTTCAACTAATGTAAGAACTTGTATTCAAGGATTATTAGGGCTAAATAACTGTTAACTATTAGAATTGCTCAATTTTTTTCATACAAGAGGGAATACGAATTAAGAAGAATGTAAAATGTGCCTATATATCAAATAATAACTGGACCAAGTTCATATTTTAGGATGTTTGATATTCTACTTAATATGACAACAAACTTTTTAAAATTTTAAATTTACCACCCGCACAACCATAAGGTAATTATTATCATTCATATGGGGTCAAATGCCTATTTAAATCATTAATTTGTGAAAAGGCGGGTGCATTAAAAATCTTGGTAGCCTGCATTTGATTTCATTCAGGTCCTTTGAAATGGTCAATTTTCCACTATGAGCAGAGAGTAATTCCAGTGACGTATGTCACTCGTCTGTTAGACAATACAACGGTTCTAAGGGCAGTTAAGTAGCGCATAAATAACGAAAATAACAATCAATTTCACAAAGCGAGCGCGCGTCGGCGATCCAGGATGACCGGTGTCATTTTTGTCTTTTGTTTTAGAGAACCCTTGCACCCTTTGAAATGCTCACAACAAAGTTCTCATTGACTGACCCTCTACTTCTGCTATTATCAGAATTGTCGGTTTTAATCAAGTGCAGTTCCAACCAGTTTTGCTTGTATGCTGATAGAAAAAGTTGGCGTTAACCTCATGCATTTTTAATCAGATTCGATTTTTGAGAGATAATTGTGTTGTATACGAGTAAAGTGTTTCATGAAGTACAGATACAAAAAGAATACATCAAAGTTTATTAGCTGTATTTTCATTACACTTTTTATACATATATTTTCTATGTATAAATTTGAGCTAAATAATAGTTACACGGATTGAGATAATGTTTAGTTTGAAACAAAGTTTCGCCGACTATTATATACAGCATTTTCGGCGCAAGACACAAAGACAAAGTATATACCTGAACAGTCGTCATAGTTTTAGAAAAATATATACATACTCCGAAACATTTAATTGAGATACGAGTCAATTAAACACAAGCTGATAAATCGATTGAATAACTATACTGCGGTGGGTTTACATATGAATAAATAAAAATTTATCAACAATAGACAAAAAGTACTGAAGAGAAAGTAGTCTGCTTCTTTTCGATATGATCAGAATATTGAATCCACCAATCTGGAGAGAATTATATACTGAAAAGTGCTCCTTCAACCTTGGGTTCTGCATTGTTTCCTAGAATAACGTCAATGACAGAGGGTCTAGCTTTGTCGTTGGTAATGTATCAAGTTGGTATCAAATACTCTAGAGAATGAGCTGAAAAGTTAAATGAGAAGTGGAACAATTCAAAAAATTTACAAATCTATGAGTATACATAAAAAACTGGTGTACCTATTTGAGCCGTGTGAACTGAAAAATGTAAGGAAATATGAATCACAAAGCAAAAAAATGATTACTAAGAATATATGCGATAAGGCGGCGGAGAGAATTCCAAAAAACAAAACCAACACTGCAGTTAATAACAAGAAAAAAAAGTTAAATAAAAGGCACGTGATGGTGAAATATCAACTTATATTGATAGTAGTAGTATAGTTTCCTACGCTCATTAATCGAATCATACTTGTATATTTCTGTAGATTTGTAGAATTATAAGATGCAAGAGATAAATTAAAATCTCCCCTGATAATAAAAATTCATACTTTGATTATAAAGCTAATTGAAATAGATTATTTATTATGTTATATTCTATTTTAAGTAGTCAAAAATCGTTGAACCAAAGAAAAGTTTCGGAGTTAGCTTATATGAGGTAAAAATTTGCAGAATATCAATTTTTGTCCGCATTAAATCCACCAACATCAATATTTTTCTGGAAAATAACCTAACAACAAGACCGATATTTCAACAGATTAGATTATTGACTATAAAGGCGAACAATATAGTTTAGGGAAAATATAAGGAAAAAGTGAAAGAGCAATATATTATAGAAAATAGTGACATTTTAAGGATATATGTAACGGATTGTGGATTACGACGGAAACACTGGTCTGTGTTTTCATCCATAGGGCTGTAACAACCGAAAATAGGCAGAGCCGAATTGTGAAGAGAGATTGATTTGATGGTTTTTATTACGTAATTAAAACTAATTTGGTTGACGTGTCTTGTATTGTCATTGTATATCCATATTGGTACATGTATCTTTACTGAACGTTTAGTCTCTTTATATTCTATTTCAGAAATATATAGAGAAATAAAATGGGGAATTCCATCCAGTTCTGCTCAATTTCGGCCATAGGTGTAGGTCTTGAAATATTGTGTAGGGATTACTTAGGTAGGTAGTGCCTCTGCCTAATGCGCAGTAAGGGCAATGGTGCCTTATCCAAAATTTTTTGACTTTTATAAGTGTATTTTTTTAGTTTAACGCATCAGTTGCTGTTAAGCCGTAAATAGTGTTCACAGTAATATAAGATTAGTAATAAAATGGTGACATTTACACCAACGAAAAGATGTTCCAATAATTCTCCACTATCAGTGAATGAAAAAATCAAAAAAAAGTTCACTCTTTTTTTGATTTTAAAAAGAAATACCCACCCTGGATAAGATTTTAATGGAGCTTGACCAGGATAACAGTATTCCGTTGATAACTAAGAAACTTTTATGGACCACTTTGAGAAATATGGATTTTGCCTGGGAAAAGCATAAATTTGAAGCACTTTTACTAGAAAGCGACGAAAATACTTAAGAAGTATAAAGCAGTACAGAACAGAGCAGAAGAAAATCTTTTATCTTGATGAGACGAGGATTAATGAAGGTTATATAGTACCAAAAATAAGGAAAGACAAAAATATAACCAATGCTCGCCAAGCTTTCATGGAAGACCTGTCAATGGGTATTAAGGTGCCTTCAGGTAAAGGGAAAAAACTAATAATCGTCCATATTGGGAACGAAGAGGGATTTGAAACATTTTTTTATTGAAAATTTTTCCGACTCCATCTTATCAAATATATATATTGAGATTTATAGGATACAGCTCCATAGGAATTCCAGTAACAAGAATTAACGTGGATCATACCAAAAGGAAAGTCTCGATTGAAAAATTATTTGTGTAATTCCAACTAAACTTGGTGCAAATATTATATTAACTGATTGTCTAAAATGGCGAAAAAAGAACATTTTGCGAAATTTGGATATAAATTATGTAGGTCGTTTCAATTTCAAATTTTTTCAGGAATAAATTGTGTAATCAAATACAACTACTTCACATATGTATCTTCATTTAACTTCTATGAAATGTTATTAGTTATTCAGAAGTATCAGTCTATCAGAAATTGCGATCAATCCACAAAAGGGAAGCCCGATCCTGATAAGGGTAAACTAGAAAGGACAAGAAGATGGTAATAATCTATTCAGAGATGCATGCCCCAATCTCTTTATCATCAACGAAAGAAGACAAGTTAAAAATTTGTTTGATTTATGTTTTCTCCCGGTAGAATTGGATAAGATTCGTCGGCGTGGTGTGGTGTGGAACGAATTCCAATTTTTGGCATTGTTTCGCTTCGATTTGCAGTGGGGGAGTGATACAGTCCTCATAGATAACGCACCCTGTAATCAGTCAATGTCAGCCGCTATTGTTTTGCTTACAATGATGCGTTTCGAGTTAGTCAACAACTTTTTGGTGCCTATATGTCCAGATAAATCATTAGTTTCTATATAATGCGTCATGGTAACGTATAATGAATCAATTTGAGAAGTATTAGCTACTTACAGGCTTATTATATACTATATCAAAAATATAGGAAATACAGAAATTTTACACGTGTAACAGGAATATTATTTGGAAGAAATCTCTTCCATTCTTTCAGAACCATAAGCATTTTTTTCAAAAGAGTCCCAAGTGTATCTTTTGAGGAAATATCTTAATCGATGTGATAAAAATATTTGTTCAACTGGAAGGTTAGTTTTATATGGTATATATGATCAAAAATCACTTCTGTGCCTAGTTTGTGACTTGTCGTTCCAGCTTTTATGTTTGTCGCATATACCTATAGTGTTATTAGCGATTGCTCTATTCATTCAACAACTAACTGTTATGTGGATTTTAGCAAAGCACGTTACTGGTTTCCAGCTATACACACAACTATGCAATATTCCACTGTTCTACTAGGGATTTTAGGTTAATTTCCATTGACACCTGTATTCTTGCAGACTAGAAAGACAGACATTCCACAGGGAAATGCTTTTGACTTTGATCAAATGTAGGTTGGTTTGTTACTGTGGGAGTGAGTAGGGAAGTTATGCCCAATACGCTTGTTTCTATACAACTTTAAGAGATAGAGGTCTACGCCAGAGACAGTGATATCAATAATACAAACGAATCGTTATGCTATTGATTAATATATTCAATTGAGATTCAGTGAACCATGCCAGTTTTCAAAAAAATTACATGATTGGTGATAGTTAAGCTCATGTTTATTTGTCGTTTCTAAAATTATTTTTGTTGGTTCCATTTGTCTTTCGGTATTTTTGTAGATGGTGTTTGAACAGTTATTATTTATTTCTTTTGTTTTTGTCGTTTTAGTCTTTATAAACTATATTTAGATGGTTTGCTCAATCAAGGAAGAAGTTTCGAAGAGAGATCATTTGATTTTGTTAGAGGATAGTTCAGTTTCTTCGAATTTGAGTTTGTTATTCAGTCTAACAAGATATGTGAGAAACAACTATGTTCATAATGGTTTCTTCTAGAGCTGCATTGAGTATCGATGAGAGGTTGAAGTTGAAGCAAGTGTCCTAATTAGATATAAATTTGTTGGTGCAATGTTGTCTCATGAAGAGAAATATAATGATTGATTTTTCTGCTTCGAAATTCAAGCGAATTGTTGCCTTTTAAAATTCAAATAAAAAATGAAAATCGAGTTAATAAAGAAATGCTGGGTATAAAAAAATACCGACATAGTAAATTATGATAATCATGCCAAAGCACAAAGCAGGAAACTGATATGACTGCAAATATCACAAAAGAATCAGCCTAATGGAAACGAAATTTGAGTTCTAAAGCAGTAATTTGGGGAAAAGATTGTGAGAATATGTGAAAATAGAAACAAAAAGTCAACTGAGAAAAATATATTGATATTTTCCTATTGATTACTGTTGCACTGTTGTGAAACAAGGAAAGTATGTAACGAAAGAAAGGAAATTATACTGTTGCCACTATCTTTATATTTGGAATGAATTTTGGAATATTCATGCACAATTTGATACCTCGGAAAATAAAACTTTCGATTCTACTCAATAAGATCTTGATCTGAAAACTTGCAATTGGCTAAGAATAAGGAAAATACATATAAAAAATATGGTGCAACGAGAGAAAAAATATGATAAAAATATAACGAGTTGCTTCGAGTACGGAAAATAACAGAGAATGGACATATAATGAAGAATAATCTGCAATCTATTACTATTTATATGTACTGTTGTGGAACAAGGAAAGCATGTAACGAAAGAAAGGGAATGATACTGTTACTATTATCTACAATCTATATATTTGGAATGAATTTTGGAATATTGATGTGAAATTTGATACCTCGGTAAAAACTTTAAAATAGAACTTCCGATTCTACTCAATGAGGGTTTGAATTGAATACTAGCAATGTGCTAAGACTAAGAAAAATACATATAAGAAATATAGTGCAGCGAAAGAAAAAATTCATTGGGACTTGAATAATGTGTCTGTTGTAAGCAGCAGTAGTAGAATGAGGATATGAAGCTCTTTAATCATATAAATACTTTTATAGTCCAGCAATTATAAGTTCTTTATAAAAGGAGCAAATTGAATGATATTAGAAAATAAAAAATATCAAGCGCGAAACGAATAAATTAAATTATAAATTCAGATTCATTACAGCTTGGCTAAGAAATAAGAAGTAATTAATACTATTATTATGCGTTCTATATTTTCTTTTGGCGAAATTTTACTTCCATCCAATTGAAATGAACTATTCATCCCAAAGTGTTTGGTGAATCTCACAAGTAATGATTTATGTTTGATATAAGAAACGCCTTTATCATGGCTTTGTAATTAGTTTCTGTAACTTCATCAGGAAAAAAACGAGGCTCATGAAGTGTTGGATAGATTAAGGGTGACTTTTTATTTATGATCTGTCATCCGGGAAGTGACAAAGTAGAATTTGGATCAGCGTCGTTCTTCTGAAGATTTAACGCAGTAAAGAAAATTAATTAAAGGAGCAGAGAATTTTACTAAAAGTATATATATTTAAAAAATATATATTTATATTGAGAAAAAGCTGGTAATTGATTTGGAAATTGTAAACGGAAAACCAAAAATATAATTGAGCATACAAATCAGTTTATTGAATTCATTGAGGGTTGCGTTTTGTGTTATGTATGAAAAATAGAAAATTTTTTGAAGGCATAGTTTATTCTTCTTCTTCTAAAACAATGTTTTGGACGCTTTAAAAATTTGGATTGACTTTATCAAACATCCTGGAACTGAACGCGAACTTCTTGAATTAATCCAGACAGTAAAGAATTTCTCGGAAAACACCAGTGGCGCAATAGAGAATATACCTGCGTTTGCTCTAATCCAGCCAGATATTTTATGCAGACAAGGGCAAGAAAGAAAATATTAAATATTATTGAGTGCTAGAGAAGTGTTAGAGAAACAAGCACAGAAGTTGACAGACCAAAAAGTTATAACCTTGTAATTCTACAAGTTTAAAATGAAGAGTTTTATTACTCTTGCATTTGCATATCATAAATAAATCCACCATATGTACTCTTGCACTTTGTTACTATGTATGTCATATTGATATAAGATAAGTGGATGTAAAATAATTACTGATTTTTGGCAATTGTACTAACCGTTATTTGAGAAAAAACTTTCTTTAGAATATGGCCTTAAATTGTTTTTTTTTAGTAACGGCACTTCATTTTTTATGTGAATTTGCCATTTCCTTACACTAGTAAGGTCAGATCCTTATTGAAATTTGGTTTAAATCAAATAAATGTACGTGATTTTAAGAGCAAAACATAGAATATTGTAATTCAGGGTTTCTCATGCTCTAGTGTCCAATGGAATTATATTTTTCTGAAAAGTACTCGATTCTATTGACATCATATTAATCATATTGACTATTACGTGCTGGTACTGGAAGCACATAGGTCAATTTACACAATGAATCATATATTTCAAATCTAGTGGTAATTGATTTTTTTGAATGCCAACGTATTATGTCGTTTGTTCAATGTTTATGCATAAAGTAATGACAATAATAAATGTGGTGAATAAGGATTACTCATTTTTTATTGAAAAAAGTTCCTATGAAGTTATTGCATGTCAAGATTGTTTGCTTATTTTTGTTCTACTTTGCCCTACCATTGCTGCGACACTGGGTCAAAGTGTAAAAAAGTTAAAATCTTCCAGATTAGTAACCGACACGAGTGTGAAGCGAGAATTAAATATGCGACTGTAACTCTGGCAGCTTAAAATGCTTAATCAATCAAAAGGGCGGGTGGTTTCACTTTAGATTACATAACAAAACAGGCGTATGTGTAAACAGTGTGAACAAAAGCATTAACATGAGGCTAGGCCGATAAGGGTTTTAAATAAAACTTTGTAATGCGTGGTAACCGTTTGGCTGACAAGTCTAAAATATTAAAAAAAAATTAATAAAAAAAAATTTGAATACAAAGTTTGGGTAAAATAACTTTGATGAAGTATTATAATTATCAAATACATATATTTTCACTTATGCCGACCATTTCAAATAACTACTAAGATATTCTACCATCTAATTTCTCTAGATTTTTCGAAACACCGTTATTATTCCATTTCAGCTGCATTATTTAGCATATGAAAACGCGTAACATATACAGTGGGTTCATAAAGAACGAACGATATTTCGATTTCTGTTTACGATTCACGAAAAAAAGTCCATTAAAATGTTCTCTTCTGCATAAGCTTATTACGAGTATACAGGCTCTTTCGTAACTTAAAAATGAGCAATTTACATTTTTTTGAATGGTACACATATTTTCAGGTTTTCATAATCTACTAGAGTATAAATAAAGCCTATACAATCACAGAATTAGTTCTACATTCAATAGTTCCAAAGTTATAGTAGCTTGAAATCAAAGTTCTCAAAAAATCAAGTATGTCGTATAATCCAATTGTGTGAGTATTTTAATTACAAAGTAATTTGTATAATAACACTAGCTAACAATTTTCAATTTTAAAGAAGAATGCTTAATTTAATTTAGTTTGACTTGATGAATGCGAATATAAGAAGGTCCTAGCAAACCACAGCTGATATCGAAAATGGATCCAATGCTTTGAAAGCTCAAATATATACATAAACTGAAACTTATGTACCAGCTGATGAATTGACACGCATCTAATAGGACGTTTATCATCATATTTTTTAAAATATGGGCACTAGTGAAGAAATGGCAGCAGAAGAAAACATTGTGACAATTGAGAACTGGAGAAATATTGGCGGGCGTGAGAAAAATTGATAAACTATACGGGTATATTGAAAGAGAGCACGTTTTCGATGAGGTGAAGGAATTAAAAATGCTGAAACACAAATCAGTGCAAGTGAATCATAACCCTCTGATAATAAAAAGGAATAAGGTGATTTAGTTGGCCAACCATTATAGTAATTTAATTAAAAATACCGGTGAAAATACAATTTTCAACCTAAAAATATTAACTTCAATTGGACGATAGTGACAATAGCCAAGTATTAGTTGCGTCTATTTTTTCGATTATCATTTCAATAATTTTGCACATAGCTGACCAGCATGTATTTTTGAGGTAATAAACTTGAAGAAAATTAGATATGTCTGAATATCTCTGGTCAGTTCATAATAAAAACTTCTAATTAGCCTTACTTATATCGACTCAAGTCAGGTTAATTTCTAACTAAGTAATAGTCATCAATTAAGAATTTGATTTACTTATTTACGATAACAACGATATGTTGAGAAACTCATTGGGAGGAGTCCATAACAAACAGGAATTATATCAATAGTTAACTATCAGCATGTGAGTCATTTTTTTAAAGGCCTGTAATCGTATTTTCTGCTTAAAGTAAATAAAATGAAAATGCACGTAAAAAGAATTCAAATGCGTTTCACCGTATCCCATTGAGTGATGAGTGTGTATTTATATGGAATCAAATAACTCGTCTTAGTGGCTTTCTAGAGGGTGACTCATCATAACGAATGCATAGTTTTTATAACGACTTGTCTGTTATTATATCAGTTTATGTGGAAGTCATGAAGGGTTGTTGACCTATGGAATATTGTTGATGTTTCTTATTTTTTCAAGATTTACTATTATAATTGAATTAATATTGAATTGTGATGCTATTAATTCTGATAAAACAAATGAAAAAAGATCAGTCGTCATTACAAGGTTGGTTCAATGTATCCGTAATTTCTTGCTTGCCTTTTAATTGGAAGGGCAACACTATCTTCTTCAACTGGACTCTGCCATTAGGCTCCTGTCATAATTATTTATTATTCATTTATTATTTGAGGAGAATTCATCAAGCATTAATCTGAGCTTGATGAATCCTTGAGAATGCTAAAAAGCCCTCCACTAGTTTTCGTACAAGCAAGGCATCTGAGCATCCAAAAAATTGGAAACATTCACAATATAATATTGTCAATATTCGAAAAACGAGGGATTGTGGAAGCTATAGGCATTTCACTTGGTTTAGTGGTTTCAATTTTGAATGAACACGTGAGTAGGATGTAGTAGAACCGAAATTAAATTGTTTATTGTCATTTCTGAAATATTCCTCCCGATAAGTATGATTTGAGTAACGGTTAAATTATATTTATCCTATGTTATTTCCAAGAGGTTGCTGTAGTCTCTATACATTATCACGAAATTAAGAAATATTACGTTTCCGGTTATGCAAAAGAATTTCTTTTGACAATAAGATTATCTGAACTTTAAGTCTCGAACTCAACTATTTTCATTGTTAGTCCTAACCAAATGCTCAGCTATTTTTATTAATCAAATAGGAAGCTGTAAACCTCACTTAGGTTTTGAATGTAACAAAAATTTTATGTATAACATAATGTAGCCGTCTGCATTGTACACATATAATTCGAAGCCAATATTTTCTATATTTAAAAGTAGGAATAAACGCTATTACGTAAATGTAATTGAATTGCAAGTGAAATATTGTGATCAGATGTAATTTACAATGACAGTAATCAATTCGATTATTGTCTCAGTTTCCAACGAACGAACACGGATGTCACTTCCATAAAATACGATTAACGTATTTGTCGCCGTATCCAGCTAGTATACACAAAACAGTCGAGCATTCGTGATGACAAGGGTGTTCGATAATAGCCAACCCCTTGTGTAATTAAATCTTCTAATCAACACCTCGCTTCATCGCGATATGGTAAAGAGAATGGGCTGACCGTCAGTTTAGAGATTTTGCTACCGTTGTTGACCTGAGCTTATTCCCATATGGGCCATTTATATGGATTTAAGATGGACAGACACTGGACCAGGATGGCTTAAGCTTAATTGAGCAGGGGCTAGGCCTATTATAGATGCAAATGGAAGTGTGTGGTTACAATGATGGACATTGGTGAGCCCAAGCGACGGACCTGTTAATTATTGAGTGGCCCTTCCAAAAGCTTTGATTTTAAATTCAAATATATTAACTATGTGAATGGAGCGTAATGATTGGGGTAAATGATACTCTCACTTCATTAGACTTTTAATTATAAGCGGAATACGTCAAACGATAATAATTCAATGGTTTTAATGATTTAAATGTTTGTATAACGAATATTTAATTATTCTCATTGATAAAGAACGATTGCATATTCAGTTGTGAGTCTAGCAATAAAAATTGGAATTAAGTTAATTGAAAAAATTTGTGAATGACAGCTCCATGAAAATGGTCGTAAAATCTTCAATTGATTCGGAAAATATATAAAAAAATGTTATTGTAGAAGTATCGTGAGGTGAAGATGGGTAGAATTATGAATGAGTAATTTAATATGAAACGTATAGTATATTTTCCAACTAAAGGCCACTTAACATGCTCCAAAATAACATGCAATACAATGCATGACGTAATATTTCTTGATCAAAAGCATGCGCAGATAAAGTTCAGCTGATTATTTCATGCAAGAGCTTGCACTTGCATTATTATCGGTTTTGTGCCATTTTTATTATGTGAAAGTGCAATTCTAGTGAGATATAAGTTTCTGATCTCATGTTTCTCCTTGTTCTATCTAGCGAGAGCCCGGCCTACCCTCGCCCGGGTGCTCTTTTCTTCTCCATCAGATTCCAAAAGCAAGGTAGCAGCAGATATAATTAGTACCACTAACCATTTTTATCTTGATTTCTCTACCAAGCTGTGTTATTTTAATTTTTAATTGCATGCAATTTCTTGTTCGTTGTCTTACATTATGTCAAGCGCCATTAAAAGCCCCCTAACCAGTGTTAAAACTTAAATCACATTAATAATTTAATGGATGTGATGAAAATCCACACTAAGGATATGAAAACTGTTATTAATTATTCTATAATTTCAACTAGTTGTCTGAGAATAACGGGTATTTGCCAGAGGTTGAATTGGTTAGAGATATAGTATTGATAGGCTTCTTATTAATCAGATTTCGAACTCAAACTTGTTGAAGAAAAATATTTGGTGGTGATCGGAATTTCATTTTATTTCATTTTTATAATAAAACTAGTCATTCCCAACCTATAACTTGGAATTTTTTCCATCCTACCAACCTAAGTACAATGAATTAGTAAGATTAATATTCTTAATTCTAATTACATTACACTGCACTTTATTTCATTGCAGTTATTAAAGATCAGATGGTTTTGTTTTCTTTTGTGCATTCCAATAAATGAATTGCGTATATCTATATAGGATTTCATAGTTCAGAAAAATTACTACGTCTTGCAAAACTATTAATTGCTAATGATTCCTATAGAATTCTGGAGAAGTGGTGTCAAATTGATAAAGAAAAGATTAAGAGACGTGGTAATTTTTCAATTGTGGAATTGTTTTTTAGTGAACACTATGGTTCATCTAAAATACCCTCCACAAAAGTGTATTCCATTAAATTGATTAAGATGGTATTACCTCAAATGCCGAATTTGCTAAATTAATAAATATTAAATAAATAAGTGTTGCTACTTTGTAATGTCATTATCTGAATGTATCATCATAGATTTCGGCGTACAAAATGTCGGGGAATGAAATGAAAAAAACTCGGAAAAGTTTTTGAGAACCTGTTTTCGTAATTCCATCTATAATAGACATGAGTACAATAACGTGATGACTTGGCAGTAATTTCACTTTATTACTGACGAGTAAATCCCCGACAACAATGTAACTTTTTCGACAGTTGATTTTCCGTTGATTTTATTGAGTACCACTATCCACTATACAGGTGCGCAACCTGTCCCATTTCGATTTTTTATGTGACATCAAGGGTAGCTCGAGAGTAGAATTAGGGTCAACAGAAAACGATTGTCGAGACATTTGAAATAGATTATTCATTCTCTTTCCACGGGGATTACAATTCACTGCGTTTATTAACCATACCTATAATGAAACTTATTTACATGTGAAACAACAAAAGACTTTTTCTTCTTGACTCAAAGTTTATGATTTAATTTTCTGTCTTTCACCAATGTTCTCAGGTTTTTTCACCCCTAATCATAAATAATTGAAATAAGTGTAACCAACCATTTGTCACGATTTCAGACTTTCAATTTAATTTTTTATACAGAAACCGATTTAGTTATTTTTTGTTAATATAAAGCTTTTTATTTTCACGATTTTTAAAGTGGAATGAACTACTTTATAGAAGTATCAAGCACTTATTGTGTATGTAAATGGAAACTCTCCATCAATTTCTGTCGGGGCTTCTGAATAGCATCTTCTGGGACTTCTATGTAGTAGTGAAACTAGATAATATTACTATGATCAGCATTTCTGTCTTTTGCTTTATTGTTATAAGCTGTCATCTATTCTGTAATAAGAGGTATTTAGACCATAGTTGTATTCGTTTAGGTTTCATGAAAAAAATTCCGTTTCTATGAATTTAAGAACACCAATAAACTCTTTTCTCATTATTGTTTCTCATCAATATCTATGCTTTGAATTTTTCAATAAATTTTTTGAGTAGCAATATAACCCTTGCCTATTGAGTAGAGTAGAATAAGTTGTAATATACCAATATAATTTTATGTAATTGATTGATATTGACTTCGTTTTATATTCTTATACATTTGATCTAATGCTTTGTGAAGATTACGAAGACTGTTCTTAGTGGCATTTCTGAATAAAAACGAAAATTCTGTACAAAAATACCTTTGTAACTTTGATTTTAAACTTTTCATTTTGATAGTGTTTTATACATGTATAAATTTCTTCAATTTCTTATTTCTTAGACCTTTTGATATATTAATGCATCTAAATGTTGTTGATTTTATGTCTCTTCTGTTTCAAAATTAGTTTTTTTGATAGTTTTTAAAAGAATGATAAATTTTGACGTTTCGACTTTTCTTTGAGTCAAAATATGTAGAATAAAAAAACTAACTTTAAAACATTAACGGGAAGCGAAAATCGTCAAAACAACTGATTATTTCTGTACAATATTAAATATGAAATAGTTATTGAGAATCTAGAATATACAAAATTCTCGTATTCCGACTCTTTATGAATGACAAAAACAGGACGAATTTATCCAATGGGGATTTGCATCAATAAGTAGGATTCAACCCTAAATGAGAACTTAAGTGTTTTTTGGAGCAGTAAATAAGTGTTTATCTTACGATGTAACATAATTTACTCTAGACCTTTCAACGTAAAATAAATACGGAGCTTGTTTTTGCAATGTGTCAAATATTGAACTAGTGAAATAATCTGACATGTCACCGTAGCACTATAGATTAGTTTTCATTCAAAATTTTGGAGGAGCAGGGACGTAGTTTCATTATGTATTCGCTATACGTTCTTAGAAACCATTAGTTAAAATAGTCTAGGTTCGCCTGATACAATGGTACAACTTCGCAATAAGCATTTAATGCTGGTAACCATGAGATAAGTAAGCAATTAAATGTTAGGTTAGGTTATGAAAATAGTTAAATGTTGTATATAAATTATCCAGTTTTAATCTGAGTTTTTCATGTCCTTCTGTCATTGTACTTTACGTTGTATTAAATTACTGCTTTCCCCTTCCCCTAACTTGCTAGCGCACTCAATAAATACCGTCAGTAAAAAATTAGGATAACTCACATGACTTTAACATTGCCTTTTGCAAAAAACTTATCATAGTTCGTCTCTGATTCAATCATTCTCTAATTAGAAATACATGAAAGGTTGGGATTGACGTCTAAACAAACACGGCAGTCTATTTTTTGTAGTAAACCTCTGAAACACTTAGGAATTCCTTTTGTCCCGTCGACGGCATTGCGGGAGAGTAGTGAAGTAGTATTTTGGGAAGAGTGTGGCGTTAAAGCAGTAGGAGTCATATGTGCGAATATAGAAGGCACTGATTTTATATTTGCTTTATTTAAGTTAAATCACGTTAATTTTGACGGGAGGCGAAATTCTTATATAATCTGGTCTATAACTAGGAAGTAAAAAAATTGAAAACAAAAACAGATACTCATTTAAAAAATTCCAGCAATAAAAAAGCGAGTAATGAAATTTAATTATAAACTCGAGGAAAATTAAATAATAGGTGTCTTCCAACTATTTACTATAGGCGTATAAAACTGCTGTTCTAATCATACAAATATAATTCTTTTACTCACCACAACCTTTTATAGTAGATTCTGTGGTATTAAAATCAATAGAAAGTTTTCAAACTTCATATAGTAAAGTAAAATAATTAGTCGGAATAAATTCATAGTTCAAAGAAAAACTGAAAACGCTTTAAAATGTAATTAAAATAGAAAATAATTCTTAATATAGAAATAAATGAATAAAGAGAAAATTATCTCACTATTCCATAGTAGTACAATATTAATCTCCTAGTTTTATTCCGAAATACAGAATTATATATTAAGTATTTTTTCACTTTTTATTTCGTGCTTTCCAGTTATTTATGAAACTATATTTCATTCTTTAGTTCAATTAATAATAAAAAAGTGTTAATAATTTCGAACCATAATTCCAAATTATAATAATTCCATCAAATACTCCACCGTTATATAAAACCCTGTCGGTTGAATTTTAGCAATTAAGTTCTTTTATTTATTTGTACATTGTCTAAAAAATCGAGTGCTTCAAATCATTCAATATTATTTTTTTCGTCCAATTGCATGTTTTACATTTCTTCTCTATCTTACGCCATTTTTTTTTATTATCATAGGAAATTTCATTTTAACATTAGTATTATGCTTCTCATATGAATCATCACCTTGGGAAATGATTTCTGCAATATCCTAGAATTATTTTTCATAAACATGAGCATTTATGACTCCAGTTGAAATTCAAATATTATGGATCCAATGTCAAAATTCGTTATTTTATACATAATTTTGTCTTCAAAACTGTGACTTTAAAATCTGTTAGAAAATTCCCAGAACACCTTTAAAAATTTATATTTATTTATGTAATGGTTATTTACGGATCAGACAAACCATGTAAGTCCGTAAGTATTTTAAACGTTCACAGCGAACGTCTTGGTCCGATTCAAAAAATCTTCGAACTTCATTTACCACACATCAGGTGTGACCGATCTAATTGCGAGTTTCATCCGTCCTCTTAAATTATTTGAATTTAGTCCACATATCCTCATGACAAGTTTAATCGTTACGTTTAATCAACCATTCTATTCACTAATTTGGTGACGTCAAGGTACTGCTGGGTAATGCGGCGGTACTTTTGGTACTGCAGCCATATCGTACTCGATGAAATTTGAAGTTTTTCTTTATCAAAATGTACAGAAATGCTAAATAATTAACGCATTCATTTGTTTAAAAAAATATCACATATCATTCTTCACTGTGTACATATAATATTAAAGGAATGCATTTTATGGCTTTTTCATATATTTAAAATCGTTGTTTCTAGCATGTAATATTTCGGTGGGTTCTCTACTTAATGTGAGTTTGATTGACTTGACATCTAATTTGGTGTTAACTCTAATTTATTAAATCATGACTGTTTAACAATGTTTTGTCAGGTAGGCAGAGTAAACTATTATTATTTTACGCAAATAATTTTTTTAATGTACTATCCTGGACGATTCGATAATTGCCATGCACTCATCAAGTTTTTTGTGTCTCCACGTCGGAATGAATTATCTAGATCTAAATAATCTGCAAATTTTGCTATATAATTTCAAATATCGTTGCCCTATTCCCTTTGTAAAAACAGTAAACAGTTCTACGTATAACTTTTAAATTATCTTGATATTATGAATATTACTAGTAGTACTAGTAGAAATCATTTTTGTTGAGTTGGGAAAGACCTATATTGTAACATAACAACCATGTAAAATAATTAATCACAGGATTTTCTTGGAGATAACTTCATGTTTATCTTATTTTACGGTAGGTATTGTATTTGCTTTCTCTATAATTTGCACTTATCTGTTTCTTAGGAAACAGAGTATAAATTCTTATAACCTATAGAAAAGCTATACTACATATTTAGATCTTGAGAAAATTCCACAAATAAAATTTGAATATTCATTTATTACGACAACCGTTAACGTTAGAACACCTGTGGTAAGTAATAAAAGAATCATTTCGAAACATTGTACCTATTCTGAAAATAACCTAACATGAATCAGGATAGGAATATAATTTATGATACTACTTTTAAATGATCAAACACGTGCATCAACTTTGTATATACCAAACTACTACTATTAAAATAAAAAACAGTAACCCCTACTGGTGAATAGGAAATTTATACCCTAAAGCCGAATGGATTAGATGCACTCCAGACTACAAAAACATTTCAAATTTCTTAACATGTAATTATATTATTTCTGTTAGAGATTGTCAACAATAAATGTTTTTTTTTCGGCACTCCATATAATTTAGTTTCCTAATTCTCACTTGAAGTGCCCCTTAAATTGTTAATTGGTTCTTAATTCAAATGCATTCTAATTTTTTCTAAACAATAAGCGTTTGGTAATATTCGAATGTCAAGGGTCCCGTCACATCAAACCTACAGCAATATTTTTTTATTGGGGTGCTCCACTAATGAATCCAACCGTTTTATCTAATGCTGGCCTGATAACTCAAATAATAAGTACCAGGTGTGTTTAGTTATTGAAAAAATACAATTGCAGTTCATTATAGGTAAAAAAAAAGATTTATTTCACAACAACATCTTTTATTAATTGAATGCTTTCATCAGAATTCGACTGCCTGTCTCATTTTACTGTGCTTTCTGAAATAAGCAGAAGCTGACCTTTTAACGTGAAAACATGAGAATACAATGCACGATCAATAATATTGTATTTATGATCCGTTTCATTACAAATTTTATCTTTTTAAGGTCAATGGAACAATTTATCCAACTACCGATAGAAGCTTCAATAGGATGTTGCCCAAATACATGGTTGTCGACTTAAAGATAAATGTAGTGGATAGTACACATCAGTGAAACTCTAAACTTTACTCAATACATTTATAAGCGTGACTAAAGAGTAACTGAACTAATAATATGAACAAAAACTATGTTTTTGAATATTCGATTGTGTTCTCTTATTAACGAATTTATTGCCCACTTTTTTGTTACTTTTATGGTAATTGATATTATTTCTTGATATGGTATTTTATACTTTATTCTAAGATTCTACTAAATCTCTACAATCTAGCAGCATAAATTGATAGAAATAATTGGAGGAATGTAAAATCAGAGAACAAAAATACTATTTCTTTGGATGACTGGCAACAGAAACTACCACACGAGATTTCATATTCAACCAAGTGTTTCGGTTTAAGAACCGTCCTTTAATGTACCACGACCAATCAATTTGTAAAAGATTGCGAGCCCGATTTGTTATTTACGTTTTATGATACCAATTTCAACATAACAGCTAGATCTTCTTTTCTTGACATCTTCTGTCGGATAAAGCGATCATCTATTCGACCTTCTTGCTGACCTAACCATTTCTCCTATGGCGTGATCCAGGTCATCAAATTGCTCACACAGTTCTAAAAGAGCTGTTAATTCCTCAAACAACGTGTGCTGTGGAAATGATTGAGCAGCCTCACAAACTGCATATTGCCTTTATATGAGCCCATATAACATATAACTTTGAAGATAATTAAATTTGAATCAATTGAAAAAAATAAAGGAATAATATGACAATTGGGGGCTATTTACCTCTATACCAATTTGCATCTCTGAGAATCAACTCATAAAACCTCAAAGTGGTTCCCAAAATTTCGAAAAAAAAAAATATATCTTTGCAACCCTGCAACTTAAAAATAACAAACTTAGTACAATGTATGAGACTTTTAAGGGTATTAAGTTACAGTAAGTAGAAGGCGAATAAAAAATTCTGAAAGGTTTATTACATACATGTGACATAACCTTAAAATTTCATAGAAATTTTTTATTTATCGATTGATTTAAAAATTTCTATTTTAATACGATGGATAATTTAATTGTACTCTAGTAAAACTGTGAATTTCAAGGATATCGTTGACGATCAATGACATATTAGCACTAGAACTTTATCTAGACAGAGTAGCGTATCAAGATCATATGTTTACCGAACTAGAGTAGGAAAAGTTTTAAAATTAAATTATCTATTGTATTAAAATGAAATTTTTTTAATCATCTGATAAAAAAGAAATTGAAAAATTTTAAGATTACGAAAGAACTATTGACAGTGGAATCGCTTTTCAGGGCCTAGACAGTGAAGTAACTGAAGTGGTATCCGCTTCAAGTTCGACAGCAGTCAACAAGCTCACTACCTTTTAATATTACAAATAATTCAAACTGTCCTATTACCATTAATATAAATAAATAGAAAAACTAAGATTTGCATACTGATTTTCAAGAAATAATCATATTAGCGACCTTTCTTCTATCTTCTAAGTTGTCTAAGTTGCTGGTCAACTATTGATCGCCTATAAGCCGACTTGCTCCCTTCTTTATTGAGTCGAGCATCTTCAGGGTATGCTAGGGAACTAAGCTCCAAATGTGCGAGCAATACTCCAAATATGGACGAATCTGGGCCTTGTACAGGATTAGAAGTTTTGCGGTTCATATAGCTTTTTGGTTTTAAAGAGAGCTTCAAGTTTTCGTTAAGCTGCCTTAATTAATATGACCACATGACTATGTCAGGACACATTCCTCAAGACCAAACAAGCGAATTCGGTGATGATGATATTTTATGTTTAGACAAGACCAAATCCTGCCTTTGCTGCCTTAAACTCAAACAGATTGCTACCACCCCATACCAGAATCTTTGCAAGATCGGTATTGACGGTGCTGATTGGTTGCTGCCGATCTTTGAGAAAGTTACAAGCATCGGTAAGTAAGGACGACGAACCGTACAATCCTAATTCATTTAAAAGATTAGCATGCCATACCCTGTCAAAGACAGATTGGCCCATCTTCTCCAGTCAACGAATAAATTTTTGACTAATAAATCCTTGTCTGACCGCTTTTGTTATTGAACAGAAAGACCTTGATCCATTTAGGCAATTTACGAGTTTGTTTTTTACAATCACACTATATCGTTCTTTGCAAACAACTATGGTTTTTGGGCTTTGAGTGACTTTTGCGATAAGCAGCATTTTTGTTGTTGACTGCTCTAGTGCACTTTTTATCAAACCATGGATTGTTGTCTGCAAAACCCTTGACGAAATAAATAATATGCCTGCCACGATTACTTCCGAAATCTGATTTGCACATACTGAAGGGTCATTGAATCTGAAGAAAACACCATTCCAAAGGAACATAAAAAATCCCTTAGATGCTTCCATTTCGCTGATCTATAAAGTCAGACTCTATGTGTCCTAGATGGATCCTGAGTTTAGATTTCATACGTCGCTATAAGTTTTTGATCTGATATTCCTAGTGGTGGATGTACAGTCGTGTTGTACAGATCAGGGTCTGCTGTTAGAAACAGGTCTAAGAGACTAGCAAAGTAACCATTTCGGTCGGAACTCTGGTTGGTTAGGTTAGTCAGTCCCCCAGTCATGTCAGGACTGTGGGAAAATCTTCAGCTTCCCAACACTCATCGTCAGTTCTGTTGGAAAAATTCAACCAGCTGACGTAATGAACATTAAAGTTACAGCACAATTAGCATAAACAAATCATTTTTCAGTAGTATATTTTCTAATAATATATTTTCCGTCAATTTTCGTATGATTGCCGTGAACGGTGTACCCTACTATTTTGGAATTGTTTCACAAATATGGCGACCAATCGCGGCGCATTCGTAGTCACGGGATTTTCTCAAATTTTGTTCATAAGTTTTTTGTATTGATAACAATATAACTATAATGCTAGCCATGAAAAAATCTTTTCAAATACCCAATTTGTCTTAAATACTTTGACACTAGGTTTGGCTTTAGTCAAGTATCGGTATTGCAGCTAACTTTCTTTTTCTGTATATTAATACATTTCTAAATTTTTTCTTTTTATATAACCTCTTAGTTGATTCCTTATTCAACATCCGATGCACAAAATGCATTTCAATTTTTTAGACGCTGTATACTAGTTTTTTGTTGCCTGATTAAATTTGATATTGATCTAATTTAGATAATGGTAATTAATTTATAAACTTGTATCAGTTATAATGACTCTAATAGGAAGATGAAATTTTGGTAAAGCGATATTGATAGCTGGTTATTAAGAGGACGTCAGATAAATTGGTGAACTGTTTACTTTGTGCAGTGATGTAAGGGAGACAATGGTCAAGTACGGTAGAGATAAATATAATTGCTGTCAATACAGTGGAGCACTTGTGCGAGAATCGTGTTCGATTAGTCAGAACGTGCTTATTAGCGAAAACCATATCGGTGAGGGTAAATTGGCATTTCTATCCGTTTCCCTATTTTTGGACTCGTACAAAGCGTGTAATGAAGGGATGAACAGTGACTGGGAAATAGAGTGCCACACGAATAAGCTTTAATACTGAACATCAATTAGTGTATCAGACGAAGCGTGAGAAAACAAACAATTACATGCGACC
This sequence comes from Diorhabda carinulata, assembly GCF_026250575.1. Lineage (NCBI taxonomy): Eukaryota > Metazoa > Arthropoda > Insecta > Coleoptera > Chrysomelidae > Diorhabda > Diorhabda carinulata. The sequence goes on along the minus strand of NC_079460.1, from coordinate 7,410,852 downwards.
GACTGACCAAACTGAGTTCGAAGACATCCCTTAAGAGTGCGATTGTCATGGTCATCCGGAGACGGTCACCCCTTTTGGTCTTTGGTTGACGGTGCTCACGGTGACCACTGACCACAACGCTAGCGTGCCGAGGGCTGCACACTCCACTTTCGCATATTTGTCTCATTTTGGCTTCTCGAATCTACACACGAAACAGAAACGGACTATTTGAAATTTTATTAGGTATTTAATAATTTTTAAAATATATCCGAAAAATTAATGTTTTTGCAAAATAGTTCATATTATATTAATAACGTTTTCTTATGGATTTCCATTTTCTAGTTTTCGTTTTTGTGTTATTTTCTCCAATTATAGTAGTCCTTAACTTCCTTTTCTAGTCATCGTTGCAATTTTGCGTTTTTTTTACAAACATTTTGATTTTCGATTTATTCACATGCAGCTGAAAACTTTCACTATAAACAACCATATAATTTATAAGTTATTTGTTCTTAGTCCGCTACATTGTCATTCAAGACAAACGCATCGTCTGCATATTTTATTTTGCTATACCTTGTTTTATTCGATCACTTCTATGATGCCTTGTCAGAATTTCTTTGAATAGATGACAATAGTTAGCAGAGATTATATGCATCGTTTAGATTTTGATGAGCGATCGGTTCCTGTGTAGCTTGATTCAAGAATTCAATATGTTTCTCACCTTCATACTAAAGCTCTAAGTTAATCTATGGAGCGAAAAAAAGGGTTTGCATTCGTATATCGACATCAGAATGTTTTACTTTTCATTTTTGTTTCTTCAATAGTATTTTTAATTAAATTATGTGGATTTTACAAATAAAATAGTTTGTAAACTAAGCCATTTATAACAGCCTTATAATGTTTCAAATGCTTTGATAGCATAATAGTTAATGAGCTCAGCTTCTACCATCGTATGGTTGGTAGATCGAATTTTATTTGAAATGTGATTAAAAAAAAGACAATAATTTTCAGAAAAAATCTAGATTTTCAGTCTAAAATCAGGCTGAACTTTCCTGAATAGCTGAATTTTCAGCTTATTATTAGAAAGAACTTTTATATACATTTCTATGCTCACAGTATACTTTTAAATGTCATTATCAACATCTATAATTCACGCAAATCTTTTTATTTTTATTATTCACTTAATTTCTTATTTTTTTGTTTGGTCTCTGCTATTAATTCAATCCTGACCTATCATTAATATCCTCTATTGGAAGTCCGGGTGAATCTGTCATCATCGTATGATTTTCCAATATACATTTCTCATCTTTTTGGAGGTATCTACATTATCATCTATGTAAAACTCATTTATATACCAAACTACGCTAATATACAGTATTGACAAAATCAAAAACTAGAAGAACCAATAACAGACACAAAGACGGGAATTGATTAATAAGAATATTGTAATTTGAAAACAAGCAAATAATCATTCAAGTAACATATCTGAAATTTGCTGTCAGGAAAAAAACTCTTTCATAAGACTTTAGCCGCTGGACTAATTTGACTTCAAAAAATTCATTCTCAAGAAGAATATCTGTAAAAATATAGCAGCAGTACAACGAATTTCATTTGTCATAATAATGATTGTTGTCATCATCTCATCTGTTTGCAAAAAATGGTTCAATTAGTAGTTTGTCATAGTATTAATTATTGAGTCGTGACTTTTACCGCTTACAGTAACAGATTAGGAATGGATAATAGTATTTCTGTGATCTATTTTTGGAAATTTTGTTAACATTCAACAGATGATTTCTACTACAACAAAATATGTATGTATATTGTTTTAATAAAGAGCTGTTCGTTGAATTCATTAATTAATACCAATATGTTTGTACCTTTTTTGAATTATACTTTTTGTATGTCGTAGCTTCAATGTCCATTAATTATCAATTAGTCAAGTTATGGCCAGTCTGGCTCTGTTGAACTCTGAATCACGAAGCTTGTTTATTTCGGTATTAAGGAATCCTTATATAACACATCATTATTTTTGATGTGGTGTATTGCTTTCTGTCCGTCTTTGATGCTATCGTATTACTCTTTGATTGGGGAACACTGGAACCGAACATTCAGGTATCATAGGCTCAAGAATTTAACAATGATACTTGATATCTTTCGAATTCAATCGGTCATTTATGTTTTCAGTTCTATCGGCTTTATTTCGATATTTTCGATCGTATCTGGTTTCATGCAGTGTTTCTGCAAAGTTCATTTTTTTGCAACCTACGCGTGTCGTCGACTGAATTTCAATCATAATGTTTATCGATATTCTATCCCATCAAATTTCCACATAACACATTATTACCTCTGTATTGAACGTTTCTGCAGGAATCTTGCAAGATTCTGTTTAACAACATAGTATTCGACATAAAATTTCCATTTATTAGTAATGAAAAATTATTTTCAGTGACATTTATTGGCATTTTTGCTATTATTGCCACAATATTTGATTAGGAAATAGTAGGAATGTGCATATATAAAATAAATTACATTTACAGTTTTAACAATTCATTCATTTCTATTGAACAATAGCTATTTGTTAAATAGGTTTTTTGCTTGAATCGCCGTCTTCTCTAGGAAATAAAATATATATGAGATCCTCACTGACTAAAAACAAATGTTACATATTAAACATTATAAATTGAAGTATTATTAATATGAAGCTGTATTAAGGTGCAGACGAACACAACAGTGAAATTGGATGAACACTGACTTTATTTGACAGTAGTTTTTTATATCTGACGCAAGATTAGATAACTTGAAAAAAAGTGAGGTAATAAAAAAGTCACTACAAACTACACAGGCGCAGTATCATCTTATTACCGTTCTAATTTCACGATGACACTGCTTTTGCATACATGGGATCTGGATCGTCAGCCATGGTTTTTAATCAATGTTTAATGGTCTGAACATTACGTTCAGCCAACAGTTCGTGGTTGGATGACCCGCCGCAATAAGTTTTTGAAAAATCCCACTCTGGGAACAAAATCGCTTAAATTCTTCGCTCACAAAGATTGACGTATTATCCGAGACCATCATGGTTGGGAATCCATGAGTAGCAAATATGTCTTTCAGCAATTCCATAGGTGATTCCGAAGTAAGCGAATTTTTACAAAGTTTTACCTCCGCCCATCTTGACTTAGCATCGATCACAATAAGAAATTGGTAACCGTGAAACTGCCCAGCGGTTCGTCCCATGAGTGAACTTGTCGTCCTATAGGGGGACTGGTTTTATGTTTGGCGCAAGACTCGCAAGTTCGTGATAGACGGCCAATGTCCTTGTCAATTCCTTGTCAGTACACATGTCTTCGGGCTAATTGTTTCATATTAGATTTTGTCCAAGATTGCCCGTTGTCGAGATTTCGGAACGAAAATTCAACAGTGCATTCACATTCCAAGGTTAGATTGATTTCGATTTTAGCAATTATCTTTTGAATTTCACTATCAGAGAATGAAGTAGTTTTGATGGTTTCAGCATTCACAATTTGAGATGAAATTTGATTGACGTTAGCCATTCAAATTCAAAATTGAGGGCGGCGTCAGTTGAAATTGTCGCCTGATGAACCGGAGCTCTGGAAAAACAATCTGCGTCGGCATTTAGACAACCGCTCTTGAATACAACGTTGTAGTTGAACTCAGAAAGATATGTTGCATACCTCAAAAGTCTATCGGCAGTCATATCAGGAAGTTTAGCATTAGGACTGATGATTTTGCTCAACGGTTTGTTATCAGTTTCGATTTTTAAATTTCTACCAAATAAGTGGTTGAAATAATGGCCATCTGCAAAACCATGGCAAAATGGGGCGTAAATTAACGTCTATTTCTTGTGATAAGACGCCAGCAACCCCTACAGGGCTCACGTCGCAAGACAAAACCAAAGGTAAGGGTGGATCGTATGTTATCAGTACTCGGTCGCTAGCCAATTCGTTTTTCAGCTTGACTGCAGTCCAGAGGAATTTGACATCCTTCTTCAAGAGGTGACGTAGAGGTTATAGTCGAGTGAATAGATATAAAACGAGCATAATATGTGATCATGTCTAGAAATGTTTGAATATCGTCTTTGGAAGCAGGTCTAGGCATATCAGCTATAGCCCGAACGTTTTCAGAGCTTTTAGAAATCTTTTTGTGTTCAACAACGTACTCAAGGTATTCGATTTTTTCCTGGAATAGTATGCAGTTTTGTTTGTTTAAATGCAGATTCAATTTTTGTAAGTGCTGGAGGCAGAGTTCCAGATTTTTAATGCAATACTCTTTGGGGGAGCTACGGCAGACAATGTCGTCAAAATTCGATATAATAATGGGTAGGCCTTGTAGAATTTGATGAACTATGAGGTTGAATTCGCTAGGAGCGACTTTAATCCCAAAACTCAGACGTTTCATGAGGTAGGTTCCTCTATGGGTTGAAATCGTTTGAATGTTGACTACTTGAGGGTACTTTACAGCAAGATCTTCGATGGTGTCGACGTGGTCCACGCGAAGACTTGTGTTCTAGGTTCGACCAAGAAGAGCGTTTAATTTCTCTGGAACCACGTAGAGTTGCTACGAGTAATACTTTCCTTGGTATTCTAATTGAACTTCGACTTTTCCATCCGGAACTAAAACGTGTAAGATCGAAATGCTACACTTGACATTTTGAATTCATTTCAAACCTTCAGTTTATGATACTGGTTACGGGGTATGAAGGTGAACCTTGTTCCAGAATCGACTTCAAACGGTCGTCGTTGGATTTGAAATCATGTTTCTGGTTTTCGAGAAGTGTTTGAATGCAAACTTTGACAATGTGACCTTTACTGCTACATCCCAAACATTTTAGGCTAGATTTTTCAGCAGGCAAAGGTTGGCGATCCCTAATTTTGTGAAATCCAAGCGTGATTTTGACAGGATTCACTTAGATATAGTGTCTCGGTGGCGGGACCTATGTCGAGTGCCCGAGCTTGACGTGGGGTGCGATTGAGAGTGGTACTTATAAACCTTGCACACTTCTTCAGTTGACCCGTTCTTTGAAGTTGACATCTCGCGACTATCTAATTTCGAAGCTTCCAATGCCTGTGCGACAATATCATCAAACGTTTGTAAGTCCAACTGCAAAAGCAGTTCTCTAATCGAATTGTCAGTGATTCCCCTGATAAATTGAGCACGGAGAAATATGTCCACACTTGAAGTAAGACGTGTGCATTCACATATAGATTAAAATTGACAGTCAATTGCAAGTCAGCGTAATGTGGTTACATATTCAGCGATGGGGTCATGTTACTGGTAGATTGAGAAAAAAACATGTTGAGAAACCACCATACTTTTCTTAGGGCACAAAAATTTCTCGAATTCTTTGACCAACGACGTATAGTCAAGATCAGCAGGTTTTTTGGGCGAAATTTGAGAGTTGAGAAGGTCATAAGTAGAAGGACTTACAGAATTCAAAAGCAACTGTTCGAAGGATTGAATAAGAGCAATATTGAACTGATCTGAAGGACGAGGTTCATCACCAGAAATAACAGCTTGAACGGCGGCAGTCGAAGCGGCAGTAGATTGTTGAATCACCGTGTTCAGTAGCTTCTTCTGTTCCTCTTTGAACGCAGCACTAGTAACTGTGCGAATTGATTGGCATTCATGGCGCAATGTTTATCTCGTCGCCAGGTATAGACGAGCACAACAGTGAAATTTGATGAATACTGACTTTATTTGACAGTAGTTTTTTATATCTGACAAAAGATTAGATAACTTTAAAAAAGTGAAGTAAAAAAAGTCACTACAAACTACATAGGCGCAGTATCATCTTATTACTGTTCTAATTTCACAATGACACTGCTTTCACTTTGACAGTAACAACAAGCTACCTATCTAAACAAAAACTTGAGCTCAAAAATAGATCACAACATCATCTACTTTAATATGAAAAAGCTGAGGATTTCAGACTTTCAATAAGGGATAATGAAATTATGAATTCATTTTAAAAATATGTTTTCCTTAACCATGAATTCAAACAACTCATGAATCGATCTAGTAATTTGAGTAATGCCGTTAGAATATGGATACCGTTGTCTAAAAATTTCATTGATATTCATCCAGAATCATAAAGTGTTATGGGATCCTGTTTACCGTAGTTTATTGAAAATTGTATGAGTTCATAGTGTTGAGCGAAGCTTTTGAGTTAATGATATTAAGATCAATTATAGTCGAACGGTCAGAATAAGTAGAATCCTCCACAAAGTCTAGCCCATCTTCAAATGCACTGTTCCTTTTGTACGGACGTGTAATCGGTAATGTTGATCCACCACCGTTAGTTTTCTATAGCATTATTAGCATTCCTGTACATAGAATATCATTGTCAATACATAATTTGCCATAAATTGTTAATCAGTAACAACTTTGGAACATTGAAGATTTTGTTATTGATTTCAGCAGTGTTTCCAAACTTTCTAATATCTGCTTCACTGTATGTAACGTATATGATGAAAAGATTTTGGAAACTCATTTAATGATAATGGAGTGCATTAAAATATAATTGATTTCTCTATTTCCTTCAAAAATTGAGTTGTGGCGACGGAATGTATCTTTCTGTGTGATTTATGTAAAAGCATAACTAGAAAAAACTAAACTGAGTTGAGTAATATGAAATATTTCAATTTCATTTTAGTATTGATACACATATATTCAGTTTTACTGAGTTTGGCAAATCTCCTCACTTAATTAACTCGACCCTACATTTTTTTACTTATGTGGTTATTGGGAAACTAGAAAAGAAAATATTCTTTGAAGAGTAAAAAAGCAATGCATTTTCACTGGTATTGAATGGTGAACTATCGTAGCAAAAATTAAATAACAATTGCTTACGATTAAACTCACTCATATAGACTTGCAATTTTTTCTGAGACATTACATTCCAATGTTAATGTTGTAAAGTTATCAGTTGGAAACAAAAACTTCCAACGTAAAAGCAATTCAATTAATCAGCTTTGTATAATTACAGCAGGTTTATGAATGGGTAACAATTTATTGATTAATTATAACTGAACAATGATAGGGATGTAATTTAAATACAATTATAGCAATGCCCGAAAGAATTTTGAAATAATTTGACAAGGTATATTATTTGGATCTTATGTCAAAAAGGTTGTAATAGGTAATATATTATTGAAAGAATATTTTTACATTAAAGATCATGCTTAGATACGGTCTTTTCACGCATTTATATATTACAAAAAGATGTAAGATAATGGTGAAATAGCGTTTCCAATAATTTTGTAACTACAAACTTTACATCAATTAGTCCATTAGTGGATTTATCAGATTTGTACTAACAATATTCTCGTGAAACAATTTTTCCTAATGGTATACCATAAAAATACAATACTGATAGATGACATAATTGGACATGCGAAGATATTAACTTCCGATAATATTTCACTAGCAATAACATGAGGTTAGGTTAGAAGGCCCATTGTAAACCTGCTAAAACATATGTGTTAATGTATGCAAGGGACGTACTTTGCGTGATTTGATATCAGATTGTAAACCAACCGATATAGCATGCAACAGTTTAATTCAACACGGTCTCAAGAAGCTTCATCAGTCAGGACCAGATTAGTTGATTTCTTTTTTTTTTTTTGTTATTTTTCATTAGAATAATTTGTTCATCTAAGGTACAAAAATACGTGTATATGCTAGATTGTTATTTTCACAATGTTTTCTGTTTTAAGTTGCGATTTGAAATTCTGCGTCTATATAGTATAAAAATGCAAAATACTGGACACATTGTTTATTCCTACCCAATATTCTAACTAAACTTCACTGGTCTCTGAAGACGATAACTTGGTTATAGAAACGCGTGTCAAACAGTGTATTATGCGTGTAAACAGTCTGTTTAGTTTGAATATCACTAATATCCAACTTAGGAATGGAATTATTGGAAATCGATTATACAGTGTAGTACTATTTTATTTCGATATAAATTTAACATAAATGGATTTGTGATGAAGAATTCTATTTCAGAAGTATGATGAAAACTTTGGGGTTTTTAGATTCGTCACTTCATTATTTAAGACTTTCTGTATTGAAGAAGGTGACTAATATATGATTTTGGAAATATTAGATATTTACACAATATACGCTATTCCAAATAACAAACATTAGGCAATTGTAAACTGAATTTTGACACTTTCTGTCAGCCGAAAAAGTTCTCACATCACCAATCCTTTTTTGAATAATTCACCCTAACTTCTTTCACATATATTCACTACATATTTCGTTTAAAGCAGTTTAATTAATGACCAATTCTATTTATTTTTTCAAGGAACTATTTGATGCATAACATGAAAAATAACAAACTACGAAAACTTTGGTTTGTACAACAGAAAAAATCTGAAAAATCAGAGAAAAAATAACAGAAACCCAATGTAATTCTTGTTGTACTATTGAAACTAGTAGGAATCACTTGACAAGGCATAACAAAAGTATATACAGAACGTTTTTGGACAGCTTCAGTCAACTTCAATCATGTTCAGACCAGATCTTAATAACTTAAAAGTGTTTCCCGAAATCATACATAGTTACATATATTATGAATTTCAAAAATGTCATACAATTTACAAATAATTTTAGTGAAGGGTTGAATGTCTTTGTTTAATTCCCGTTTAACATGGAAGCTGATACTGCCCTGTAACTAATAGGTTTCAAGTGTAGATATACAGTAATCTGATATCGAAAATACGAGTATCAAGGTACACAAAAAGAGAAAAAGTTCAGTATAACGAGATATAGTGCGCCAGCAACATTGTAACATAACATGCGATCTTCATTAAACACCCATTTTTGTAAAGTTCAATACTCTTTTCTATTTGAATCCGGTTGCTTTGTTTTGTTAATTCCTCTGTATATGTGAGAGGACAATCAAAGTGATTAGAAAAACGGAAATTCATTTACGATGACATGAAGATTTTTTAATAATGAAATTGAAAGGAGGTGGGTTACAATGATTATTAAGAAATGAATGGTTTGTTTGCCAGACGTATTGGCGATGTTGATATTGTGATTGAACAAGATCAGATAAGTTACAGCAAAAAGTTATTATATACCTTATATGTTTTCGTGGATATATAATCTTGATCTTAGGTCTCTCTCAATGAACTATGTATCTGTTTGTAGAAATGATTTTTGTTATTTTGACTCGCCTTCGGTGTTACTTAGAATATTCTGATGTAAATTTAGTGAAAACGGGTCTGTAAGAATAACAAGTAGGTACTTATCGATTAACTGTCTTCAGCAAAGATATCAAGATGAATGGACGACTATTCATTCAACAAAATGAATGATGAAGTAATATTTCTAAATTTCATGTAAATACTGCGATTCTTCAAATACCTTCATTTTGTGTTGGATCACATTTAAAATTGATTCAGGTGGATAATATTTTTTGTAATAAATAGTCATGTAACGAACATCGTAAATACATCTTTCATACCTATTACAGACTTCTTTATCACGACGCGGAAAAGATTTGTCACAGATGTTACAGTTCTAAATAAATTCGGTATAGGGAGTGATCATAGAGCTGTAAGAGCAACTGTAAGAATAAACGCCAGAAATGAACGACAAAAAATGATAAGAAAGAAACAACAAATAAAGTGGAAGACCCCAGAAGATATTGATGCGTATAATACTTTCTTAACTGAATCCCTGAACACAAACCAGTCACTAGACATAAACATATTAAATGAAGAAATCACTGGAACAATATTAAAAGCACAACAAAAATACTGTAAAAGAGATGGAGATAAAGAAGAAAAAATAAGCAAAAATACAAAAGATCTAATTAGACAAAGAAGACTTCTAGTAGAACAACAAAAGGAAGATACAAGCGAAATAAGAACACTAAATAAGACTATTTCAAAAGAAATACGGAAAGATTTAAGGAAATATAACACAGAAAAAACCAGACAAGTAATCGAAGAAAATAAAAGTATGAAGGTGCTTAGAAGGAGACTAGCTGATGGGAAAAAGGAAATCATCAAACTCAAGGATAACAACAAAAAAGAAACAAACAATAGGAGAGAATTGGTAAAAATTGTAGAAGAATTCTACAAGGAACTATATAGGAGCAGAAGAGAAGAATTAAATATTACAGATAATAAAATGAAAGTCGTAAACCAAGGTTCAGAACTTGTACCCGAAATAACAATTGAAGGGTCAAAAAATGCCCTAACGGAAATGAAAAACAAGAAAGCGGCAGGAGAAGACCAAATTGTGATAGAAGCTGTCAAAGTTGGGGGTGAGAAACTTTTAAAAGAAATAATCTCCCTCTTCAATCTATGTCTACAAAAGGGGGAAATCCCGGAAAAGTGGAGAAATGCGACGATAATTCTCATCCACAAAAAAGGGGATATAACGAACCTTGAAAACTATAGACCTATAAGCTTGCTTTCTCACCTTTATAAATGGTTCACTAAGATCGTAACGAAACGCTTGGAACGAAAGTTAGACTTTTATCAGCCCAGAGAACAGGCGGGGTTCAGAATAGGGTATGGAACAAACGACCATTTGCAAACGATTAAGATACTGATAGAAAAATCCATAGAATATAATAGGCCCCTCGTAATGATATTTGTCGATTTTAAAAAGGCATTTGACACAGTTGAACTTCCAGCAATTTTATCAGCCCTGCAACAATGTAGGATAGACTACAGATACGCAAAGCTCATTAAACACATATATGAAAAAGCAACTCTAAATGTAAATCTCCACGAACCAACAAATAAGATACATGTAGGACGCGGGATTAGACAAGGAGACACTATCTCTCCTAAGCTCTTCACATATGTGTTGGAATACTCTTTCAAAAAATTAAACTGGGAAGAGAAAGGTATAAATATCGACGGTGAGTATCTAAACCACCTGCGTTTCGCAGACGATATCGTCATAATCACCGACAATATGCAAGACGCTCGGCAGAAGGCCACGGATTTGAAAAGAACCACAATGAATATTGGTCTAGAAATAAATTTAGACAAAACCAAATTTATGACAAATCTGGTAACAAATGATAACATAATTATCGATGGAGGTGCGATAGCGCAAGTATATGACTATAAATATCTAGGCCATGAAGTGAGGATAGGAAGAGATAACCAAACGTGTGAGATAAAGCGTCGAATACAGTTAGGATGGATAGCTTTTGGCAAGTTGAGTAGTACCTTGAAATCAGACTTACCAATAAGCCTAAAGAGAAAAGTATATGAGCAGTGTGTTATACCTGTGATGTCCTATGGGGCAGAGACGCTTACCCTCACGAGACAAACTGCAGGAAAGATGAGAGTGGCGCAACGGGCAATGGAAAGGGCAATATTGGGAATTACGAGAAGGGATAGAATTACAAATGAGAACATAAGAAGAAGAACAAACGTTAAGGACATTATTGAAATTATAGCCCAAAAGAAATGGAAATGGGCAGGCCATGTAGCCCGAATGACGGATAATAGATGGACGAAAAGAATATTGGAGTGGAGGCCAAGAATGGATAAGAGAAGTAGAGGCAGGCCGCTAACAAGATGGAGTGACGATGTAAAGAAAATTGTAGGAAATTGGATACATACAGCTCAAGATAGAGATAGATGGTTTAAACTAGAGGAGGCCTATATCCAGCAGTGGATGGAAGATGGCTGATAGATGATGATGATGATGATGACCTATTACATCCTAATCGTTTCCGTTGAAATTTTCGCCCCTCCCAGCGAAAAAAGGGTTGTTAGAAATCAGTTGTAAACAATGTGATAATTATAGTTGCGTAGCTAATTTTTCAATCGTTAACCTGCATACATACAAGAAAACAAATCATTCGTTTGATATGGTTCTTCGTGTGTAAAAAATAAGCCCCTATATCTAATAAAGCAATTTTAATAAAAGCAAATAAACTTATCAGATTCATGTGCATTCCTTCCCGGAGTTATTAAACTTCATTTAAAATGTAATGAACAAACACGAAGTCTATTTATGATCGGTATCTTCCCGAGAGTCCATAAAATTCTAAAAAAATAAAACAAAATAAATTTGTGGGAGGGAGTTAAAACGATTTTATGTCGTTGTATCCAATTCACATTCTTTTTTCTCATTTTATTTCGTTTTTTGTTGGTGAGTGAATTCGGAATATCACGTCATAATTGTGAATTATTTAAATACCTCAAATCATTCCAAATTTGAAAGAATTGAAACAAACTTTTTTTTTATTACTAATATTAAATTTTGATTAATATAAGCTCTATATGTGAAACGAACAATTGAAAGAAAAGATTGTTCAAAAAATTAATTTCTATATGTTGTTATATGATCTCACATCAACTCTTTCACAATAATAGACGTCAAAGAACTTTTATTTTAGCAATAAACAATATATATATATATATATATATATATATATATATATATATATATATATATATATATAATTATTATTTTTATACAATTATACATATTTCTAATATTGTATTTGACCATAATTTCAGTCCCAGATGATGAATACATAAGTATTCGAAAGCTCGGAAAATATATTAAAGTTAGTCCATTTTGGTGTTTCATTGCCACGTTCCCATTAAGAAACCGCTATTTCCGATTATTGAGAAAATAATATTCAATGAACGTTATTATTTCTTACAATTAGTTTTTTGAATTTT